>NC_141756.1:119667558-120361987 GCF_982258835.1 Parasteatoda tepidariorum | reverse complement strand
TACATACTAAACTTTAGGGTCACGCTGTGTGCCCCCTAATTGACCTATAATTATTTCCTGTAGAAGTGTACACTATTACCCTGTAATATAATACCTGGACCAACTAAAATATTATAGGCCAATATTAAGATCCGATACCGTGGCGTTAGTTAACATTGAAAAGGGTCTTCGAATTTCCTTGTTTTAATGCACTATTTAAAATATACATAGTGTACCCCCTAATTCACCTATAATTATTTCCTGTGGTAGGGTACACTATTACCCTGCAATATAATACCTGGTCCAATTAAAATATTATAGGTCAATATTAAGGTCCGAAATCGGGCTAAGAGTGAAGAGGGACTTCGCGCTTCCTATCTTTAAAGGGTTTTAGAAGGCGAATTTCCTCATTTTAAGCTCTTCCGAACACTTTTTTTAGATTCGCACACATAGTAAAATACAGGAACTCATTGTGTTCTCTCTAATTGACATATAATTATTTCCCGTGGTAGGGTACACTATTACCCTGTAACATAATACCTGGTCCAACTAAAATATTATAGGTCAATATTAAGGTCTGATATCGCGCCTTGCGTTAGTTAACCATTGAAAGATGTCTTTGAATTTTTAAAGCATTTTAGAAGTCTTATTTCTTCATTTTAAGCTTCTCAGAACACTTTATTTCACATAGGCATACATAGTAAACTTTAGGGTCACGCTGTGTGCCCCCTAATTGACCTATAATTATTTCCTGTAGAAGTGTACACTATTACCCTGCAATATAATACCTGGTCCAACTAAAATATTATAGGTCAATAGTAAGGTCCGAAATCGGGCTGACAGTGAAGAGGGACTTCGCGCTTCCTATCTTTAAAGGGTTTTAGAAGGCGAATTTCCTCATTTTAATCTCTTCCGAACACTTTGTTTAGATTCGCACACATAGTAAAATAAAGGAACTCATTGTGTTCCCTCTAATTGACATATAATTATTTCCCGTGGTAGGGAACACTATTACCCTGTAATATAATACCTGGTCCAACTAAAATATTATAGGTCAATATTAAGGTCTGATATCGCGCCTTGCGTTAGTTAACCATTGAAAGATGTCTTTGAATTTTTAAAGCATTTTAGAAGTCTTATTTCTTCATTTTAAGCTTCTCAGAACACTTTATTTCACATAGGCATACATAGTAAACTTTAGGGTCACGCTGTTTGCCCCCTAATTGACCTATAATTATTTCCTGCAGAAGTGTACTCTATTACCCTGTAATATAATACCTGGACCAACTAAAATATTATAGGCCAATATTAAGATCCGATACCGTGGCGTTAGTTAACATTGAAAAGTGTCTTCGAATTTCCTTGTTTTAATGCACTATTTAAAATATACATAGTGTACCCCCTAATTCACCTATAATTATTTCCTGTGGTAGGGTACACTATTACCCTGCAATATAATACCTGGTATAATTAAAATATTATAGGTCAATATTAAGGTCCGTAATCGGGCTAACAGTGAAGAGGGACTTCGCGCTTCCTATGTTTAAAGGGTTTTAGAAGGCGAATTTCCTCGTTTTAAGCTCTTCCGAACACTTATTTTAGATACGCACACATAGTAAAATACAGGAACTCATTGTGTTCCCTCTAATTGACATATAATTATTTCCCGTGGTAGGGTACACTATTACCCTGTAATATAATACCTGGTCCAACTAAAATATTATAGGTCAATATTAAGGTCTGATATCGCGCCTTGCGTTAGTTAACCATTGAAAGATGTCTTTGAATTTTTAAAGCATTTTAGAAGTCTTATTTCTTCATTTTAAGCTTCTCAGAGCACTTTATTTCACATAGGCATACATACTAAACTTTAGGGTCACGCTGTGTGCCCCCTAATTGACCTATAATTATTTCCTGTAGAAGTGTACACTATTACCCTGTAATATAATACCTTGACCAACTAAAATATTATAGGCCAATATTAAGATCCGATACCATGGCGTTAGTTAACATTGAAAAGGGTCTTCGAATTTCCTTGTTTTAATGCACTATTTAAAATATACATAGTGTACCCCCTAATTCACCTATAATTATTTCCTGTGGTAGGGTACACTATTACCCTGCAATATAATACCTGGTCCAATTAAAATATTATAGGTCAATATTAAGGTACGAAATCGGGCTAAGAGTGAAGAGGGACTTCGCGCTTCCTATCTTTAAAGGGTTTTAGAAGGCGAATTTCCTCATTTTAAGCTCTTCCGAACACTTTTTTTAGATTCGCACACATAGTAAAATACAGGAACTCATTGTGTTCCCTCTAATTGACATATAATTATTTCCCGTGGTAGGGTACACTATTGCCCTGTAATATAATACCTGGTCCAACTAAAATATTATAGGTCAATATTAAGGTCTGATATCGCGCCTTGCGTTAGTTAACCATTGAAAGATGTCTTTGAATTTTTAAAGCATTTTAGAAGTCTTATTTCTTCATTTTAAGCTTCTCAGAACACTTTATTTCACATAGGCATATATAGTAAACTTTAGGGTCACGCTGTGTGCCCCCTAATTGACCTATAATTATTTCCTGTAGAAGTGTACACTATTACCCTGTAATATAATACCTGGACCAACTAAAATATTATAGGCCAATACTAAGATCCGATACCGTGGCGTTAGTTAACATTGAAAAGTGTCTTCGAATTTCCTTGTTTTAATGCACTATTTAAAATATACATAGTGTACCCCCTAATTCACCTATAATTATTTCCTGTGGTAGGGTACACTATTACCCTGCAATATAATACCTGGTCCAATTAAAATATTATGGGTCAATATTAAGATCTAAAATCGATCTTTACGTTAACATTGAAAAGTGACTTCACGCTTCCTATCTTTAAAGGGTTTTAGAAGGCGAATTTCCTCGTTTTGAGCAAGAGTGAATTAAGTCATTTTTAAGGTCAGATATCGTGCCGTTTGTTAGCATTGAAAAGTGTTTTCGGATTTCCTTGTTTTAATGCACTATTTAAAATATACATAGTGTACCCCCTATTTCACCTATAATTATTTCCTGTAGTAGGGTACACTATTACCCTGCAATATAATACCTGGTCCAATTAAAATATTATAGGTCAATATTAAGGTCCGAAATCGGGCTAACAGTGAAGAGGGACTTCGCGCTTCCTATATTTAAAGGGTTTTAGAAGGCGAATTTCCACATTTTTATCTCTTCCGAACACTTATTTTAGATACGCACACATAGTAAAATACAGGAACTCATTGCGTTCCCTCTAATTGACATATAATTATTTCCCGTGGTACTGTACACTATTACCCTGTAATATAATACCTGTCATTTTTAAGATCAGATATTGTGCCGTTTGTTTGCATTGAAAAGTGTCTTCGAATTTCCTTGTTTTAATGCACTATTTAAAATATACATAGTGTACCCCCTAATTCACCTATAATTATTTCCTGTGGTAGGGTACACTATTACCCTGCAATATAATACCTGGTCCAATTAAAATATTATAGGTCAATATTAAGGTCCGAAATCGGGCTAACAGTGAAGAGGGACTTCGCGCTTCCTATCTTTAAAGGGTTTTAGAAGGCGAATTTCTTCATTTTAAGCTCTTCCGAACGCTTATTTTAGATACGCACACATAGTAAAATACAGGAACTCATTGTGTTCCCTCTAATTGACATATAATTATTTCCCGAGGTAGGGTACACTATTACCCTGTAATATAATACCTGGTCCAGCTAAAATATTATAGGCCAATATTAAGATCCGATACCGTGGCGTTTATTAGCATTGAAAAGTGTCTTCGAATTTCCTTGTTTTAATGCACTATTTAAAATATACATAGTGTACCCCCTAATTCACCTATAATTATTTCCTGTGGTAGGGAACACTATTACCCTGCAATATAATACCTGGTCCAATTAAAATATTATAGGTCAATATTAAGGTCCGAAATCGGGTTAACAGTGAAGAGGGACTTCCGACTTCCTATCTTTAAAGGGTTTTAGAAGGCGAATTTCCTCATTTTAAGCTCTTCCGAACACTTATTTTAGATACGCACACATAGTAAAATACAGGAACTCATTGTGTTCCCTCTAATTGACATATAATTATTTCCCGTGGTAGGTTACACTATTACCCTGTAATATAATACCTGGTCCAACTAAAATATTATAGGTCAATATTAAGGTCTGATATCGCGCCTTGCGTTAGTTAACCATTGAAAGATGTCTTTGAATTTTTAAAGCATTTTAGAAGTCTTATTTCTTCATTTTAAGCTTCTCAGAACACTTTATTTCACATAGGCATATATAGTAAACTTTAGGGTCACGCTGTGTGCCCCCTAATTGACCTATAATTATTTCCTGTAGAAGTGTACACTATTACCCTGTAATATAATACCTGGACCAACTAAAATATTATAGGCCAATACTAAGATCCGATACCGTGGCGTTAGTTAACATTGAAAAGTGTCTTCGAATTTCCTTGTTTTAATGCACTATTTAAAATATACATAGTGTACCCCCTAATTCACCTATAATTATTTCCCGTGGTTGGGTACACTATTACCCTGTAATATAATACCTGGTCCAACTAAAATATTATAGGTCAATATTAAGGTCTGATATCGCGCCTTGCGTTAGTTAACCATTGAAAGATGTCTTTGAATTTTTAAAGCATTTTAGAAGTCTTATTTCTTCATTTTAAGCTTCTCAGAACACTTTATTTCACATAGGCATACATAGTAAACTTTAGGGTCACGCTGTGTGCCCCCTAATAGACCTATAATTATTTCCTGTAGAAGTGTACACTATTACCCTGTAATATAATACCTGGACCAAATAAAATATTATAGGCCAATATTAAGATCCGATACTGTGGCGTTAGTTAACATTGAAAAGTGTCTTTGAATTTCCTTGTTTTAATGCACTATTTAAAATATACATAGTGTACCCCCTAATTCACCTATAATTATTTCCTGTGGTAGGGTACACTATCACCATGTTATATAATATGTGATCCAATTTAAATATTATGGGTCAATATTAAGATCTGAAATCGATCTTTACGTTAACATTGAAAAGTGACTTCGCGCTTCCTATCTTTAAAGGGTTTTAGAAGGCGAATTTCCTCGTTTTGAGCAATAGTGAATTAAGTCATTTTTAAGATCAGATATTGTGCCGTTTGTTTGCATTGAAAAGTGTCTTCGAATTTCCTTGTTTTAATGCACTATTTAAAATATACATAGTGTACCCCCTAATTCACCTATAATTATTTCCTGTGGTAGGGTACACTATTACCCTGCAATATAATACCTGGTCCAATTAAAATATTATAGGTCAATATTAAGGTCCGAAATCGGGCTAACAGTGAAGAGGGACTTCGCGCTTCCTATCTTTAAAGGGTTTTAGAAGGCGAATTTCCTCATTTTAAGCTCTTCCGAACACTTATTTTAGATACGCACACATAGTAAAATACAGGAACTCATTGTGTTCCCTCTAATTGACATATAATTATTTCCCGTGGTGGGGTACACTATTACCCTGTAATATAATACCTATTCCAACTAAAATATTATAGGTCAATATTAAGGTCTGATATCGCGCCTTGCGTTAGTTAACCATTGAAAGATGTCTTTGAATTTTTAAAGCATTTTAGAAGTCTTATTTCTTCATTTTAAGCTTCTCAGAACACTTTATTTCACATAGGCATTCATAGTAAACTTTAGGGTCACGCTGTGTGCCCCCTAATTGACCAATAATTATTTCCCGTAGAAGTGTACACTATTACCCTGCAATATAATACCTGGTCCAATTAAAATATTATAGGTCAATGTTAAGGTCCGAAATCGGGCTAACAGTGAAGAGGGACTTCGCGCTTCCTATCTTTAAAGGGTTTTAGAAGGCGAATTTCTTCATTTTAAGCTCTTCCGAACGCTTATTTTAGATACGCACACATAGTAAAATACAGGAACTCATTGTGTTCCCTCTAATTGACATATAATTATTTCCCGAGGTAGGGTACACTATTACCCTGTAATATAATACCTGGTCCAGCTAAAATATTATAGGCCAATATTAAGATCCGATACCGTGGCGTTTATTAGCATTGAAAAGTGTCTTCGAATTTCCTTGTTTTAATGCACTATTTAGAATATACATAGTGTACCCCCTAATTCACCTACAATTATTTCCTGTGGTAGGGTACACTATCACCCTGTAATATAATATGTGGTCCAATTTAAATATTATGGTTCAATATTAAGATTTGAAATCGATCTTTACGTTAACATTGAAAAGTGACTTCGAATTTCCTTGTTTTAATGCACTATTTAAAATATACATAGTGTACCCCCTAATTCACCTATAATTATTTCCTGTGGTAGGGAACACTATTACCCTGCAATATAATACCTGGTCCAATTAAAATATTATAGGTCAATATTAAGGTCCGAAATCGGGCTAACAGTGAAGAGGGACTTCCGACTTCCTATCTTTAAAGGGTTTTAGAAGGCGAATTTCCTCATTTTAAGCTCTATCGAACACTTATTTTAGATACGCACACATAGTAAAATACAGGAACTCATTGTGTTCCCTCTAATTGACATATAATTATTTCCCGTGGTAGGTTACACTATTACCCTGTAATATAATACCTGGTCCAACTAAAATATTATAGGTCAATATTAAGGTCTGATATCGCGCCTTGCGTTAGTTAACCATTGAAAGATGTCTTTGAATTTTTAAAGCATTTTAGAAGTCTTATTTCTTCATTTTAAGCTTCTCAGAACACTTTATTTCACATAGGCATATATAGTAAACTTTAGGGTCACGCTGTGTGCCCCCTAATTGACCTATAATTATTTCCTGTAGAAGTGTACACTATTACCCTGTAATATAATACCTGGACCAACTAAAATATTATAGGCCAATACTAAGATCCGATACCGTGGCGTTAGTTAACATTGAAAAGTGTCTTCGAATTTCCTTGTTTTAATGCACTATTTAAAATATACATAGTGTACCCCCTAATTCACCTATAATTATTTCCTGTGGTAGGGTACACTATTACCCTGCAATATAATACCTGGTCCAATTAAAATATTATGGGTCAATATTAAGATCTAAAATCGACCTTTACGTTAACATTGAAAAGTGACTTCACGCTTCCTATCTTTAAAGGGTTTTAGAAGGCGAATTTCCTCGTTTTGAGCAAGAGTGAATTAAGTCATTTTTAAAGTCAGACATCGTGCCGTTTGTTAGCATTGAAAAGTGTTTTCGGATTTCCTTGTTTTAATGCACTATTTAAAATATACATAGTGTACCCCCTATTTCACCTATAATTATTTCCTGTAGTAGGGTACACTATTACCCTGCAATATAATACCTGGTCCAATTAAAATATTATAGGTCAATATTAAGGTCCGAAATCGGGCTAACAGTGAAGAGGGACTTCGCGCTTCCTATATTTAAAGGGTTTTAGAAGGCGAATTTCCACATTTTTATCTCTTCCGAACACTTATTTTAGATACGCACACATAGTAAAATACAGGAACTCATTGCGTTCCCTCTAATTGACATATAATTATTTCCCGTGGTACTGTACACTATTACCCTGTAATATAATACCTGGTCCAACTAAAATATGATAGGTCAATATTAAGGTCTGATATCGCGCCTTGCGTTAGTTTACCATTGAAAGATGTCTTTGAATTTTAAAAGCATTTTAGAAGTCTTATTTCTTCATTTTAAGCTTCTCAGAACACTTTATTTCAATTAGGCATACATAGTAAACTTTAGGGTCACGCTGTGTGCCCCCTAATTGACCTATAATTATTTCCTGTAGAAGTGTACACTATTACCCTGCAATATAATACCTGGTCCAATTAAAATATTATAGGTCAATATTAAGGTCCGAAATCGGGCTAACAGTGAAGAGGGACTTCGGACTTCCTATCTTTAAAGGGTTTTAGAAGGCGAATTTCCTCATTTTAAGCTCTTCCGAACACTTATTTTAGATACGCACACATAGTAAAATGCAGGAGCTCATTGTGTTCCCTCTAATTGACATATAATTATTTCCCGTGGTAGGGTACACTATTACCCTGTAATATAATACCTGGTCCAACTAAAATATTATAGGTCAATATTAAGGTCTGATATCGCGCCTTGCGTTAGTTACCCATTGAAAGATGTCTTTGAATTTTAAAGCATTTTAGAAGTCTTATTTCTTTATTTAAGCTTCTCAGAACACTTTATTTCACATAGGCATACATAGTAAACTTTAGGGTCACGCTGTGTGCCCCCTATATGACCTATAATTATTTCCTGTAGAAGTGTACACTATTACCCTGTAATATAATACCTGGACCAACTAAAATATTATAGGCCAATATTAAGATCCGATACCGTGGCGTTAGTTAACATTGAAAAGTGTCTCCGAATTTCCTTGTTTTAATGCACTTTTTAAAATATACATAGTGTACCCCCTAATTCACCTATAATTATTTCCTGTGGTAGGGTACACTATTACCCTGCAATATAATACCTGGTCCAATTAAAATTTTATAGCTCAATATTAAGGTCCGAAATCGGGCTAACAGTGAAGTGGGACTTCGCGCTTCCTATCTTTAAAGGGTTTTAGAAGGCGAATTTCCTCATTTTAAGCTCTTCCGAACACTTATTTTAGATACGCACACATAGTAAAATACAGGAACTCATTGTTTTTCCTCTAATTGACATATAATTATTTCCCGTGGTAGGGTACACTATTACCCTGTAATATAATACCTGGTCCAACTAAAATATTATAGGTCAATATTAAGGTCTGATATCGCGCCTTGCGTTAGTTAACCATTGAAAGATGTCTTTGAATTTTAAAAGCATTTTAGAAGTCTTATTTCTTCATTTTAAGCTTCTCAGAACACTTTATTTCACATAGGCATACATAGTGAACTTTAGGGTCACGCTGTGTGCCCCCTTATTGACCTATAATTATTTCCTGCAGAAGTGTACACTATTACCCCGCAATATAATACCTGGTCCAATTAAAATATTATAGGTCAATATTAAGGTCCGAAATCGGGCTAACAGTGAAGAGGGACTTCGCGCTTCCTATCTTTAAAGGGTTTTAGAAGGCGAATTTCCTCATTTTAAGATCTTCCGAACATTATTTTAGATACGCACACATAATAAAATACATGAACTCATTGTGTTCCCTCTAATTGACATATAATTATTTCCCGTGGTTGGGTACACTATTACCCTGTAATATAATACCTGGTCCAACTAAAATATTATAGGTCAATATTAAGGTCTGATATCGCGCCTTGCGTTAGTTAACCATTGAAAGATGTCTTTGAATTTTTAAAGCATTTTAGAAGTCTTATTTCTTCATTTTAAGCTTCTCAGAACACTTTATTTCACATAGGCATACAAATTAAACTTTAGGGTCACGCTGTGTGCCCCCTAATTGACCTATAATTATTTCCTGTAGAAGTGTACACTATTACCCTGTAATATAATACCTGGACCAAATAAAATATTATAGGCCAATATTAAGATCCGATACTGAGGCGTTAGTTAACATTGAAAAGTGTCTTTGAATTTCCTTGTTTTAATGCACTATTTAAAATATACATAGTGTACCCCCTAATTCACCTATAATTATTTCCTGTGGTAGGGTACACTATCACCATGTTATATAATATGTGATCCAATTTAAATATTATGGGTCAATATTAAGATCTGAAATCGATCTTTACGTTAACATTGAAAAGTGACTTCGCGCTTCCTATCTTTAAAGGGTTTTAGAAGGCGAATTTCCTCGTTTTGAGCAATAGTGAATTAAGTCATTTTTAAGATCAGATATTGTGCCGTTTGTTTGCATTGAAAAGTGTCTTCGAATTTCCTTGTTTTAATGCACTATTTAAAATATACATAGTGTACCCCCTAATTCACCTATAATTATTTCCTGTGGTAGGGTACACTATTACCCTGCAATATAATACCTGGTCCAATTAAAATATTATAGGTCAATATTAAGGTCCGAAATCGGGCTAACAGTGAAGAGGGACTTCGCGCTTCCTATATTTAAAGGGTTTTAGAAGGCGAATTTCCACATTTTTATCTCTTCCGAACACTTATTTTAGATACGCACACATAGTAAAATACAGGAACTCATTGCGTTCCCTCTAATTGACATATAATTATTTCCCGTGGTACTGTACACTATTACCCTGTAATATAATACCTGGTCCAACTAAAATATGATAGGTCAATATTAAGGTCTGATATCGCGCCTTGCGTTAGTTTACCATTGAAAGATGTCTTTGAATTTTAAAAGCATTTTAGAAGTCTTATTTCTTCATTTTAAGCTTCTCAGAACACTTTATTTCAATTAGGCATACATAGTAAACTTTAGGGTCACGCTGTGTGCCCCCTAATTGACCTATAATTATTTCCTGTAGAAGTGTACACTATTACCCTGCAATATAATACCTGGTCCAATTAAAATATTATAGGTCAATATTAAGGTCCGAAATCGGGCTAACAGTGAAGAGGGACTTCGGACTTCCTATCTTTAAAGGGTTTTAGAAGGCGAATTTCCTCATTTTAAGCTCTTCCGAACACTTATTTTAGATACGCACACATAGTAAAATGCAGGAGCTCATTGTGTTCCCTCTAATTGACATATAATTATTTCCCGTGGTAGGGTACACTATTACCCTGTAATATAATACCTGGTCCAACTAAAATATTATAGGTCAATATTAAGGTCTGATATCGCGCCTTGCGTTAGTTACCCATTGAAAGATGTCTTTGAATTTTAAAGCATTTTAGAAGTCTTATTTCTTTATTTAAGCTTCTCAGAACACTTTATTTCACATAGGCATACATAGTAAACTTTAGGGTCACGCTGTGTGCCCCCTATATGACCTATAATTATTTCCTGTAGAAGTGTACACTATTACCCTGTAATATAATACCTGGACCAACTAAAATATTATAGGCCAATATTAAGATCCGATACCGTGGCGTTAGTTAACATTGAAAAGTGTCTCCGAATTTCCTTGTTTTAATGCACTTTTTAAAATATACATAGTGTACCCCCTAATTCACCTATAATTATTTCCTGTGGTAGGGTACACTATTACCCTGCAATATAATACCTGGTCCAATTAAAATTTTATAGCTCAATATTAAGGTCCGAAATCGGGCTAACAGTGAAGTGGGACTTCGCGCTTCCTATCTTTAAAGGGTTTTAGAAGGCGAATTTCCTCATTTTAAGCTCTTCCGAACACTTATTTTAGATACGCACACATAGTAAAATACAGGAACTCATTGTTTTTCCTCTAATTGACATATAATTATTTCCCGTGGTAGGGTACACTATTACCCTGTAATATAATACCTGGTCCAACTAAAATATTATAGGTCAATATTAAGGTCTGATATCGCGCCTTGCGTTAGTTAACCATTGAAAGATGTCTTTGAATTTTAAAAGCATTTTAGAAGTCTTATTTCTTCATTTTAAGCTTCTCAGAACACTTTATTTCACATAGGCATACATAGTGAACTTTAGGGTCACGCTGTGTGCCCCCTTATTGACCTATAATTATTTCCTGCAGAAGTGTACACTATTACCCCGCAATATAATACCTGGTCCAATTAAAATATTATAGGTCAATATTAAGGTCCGAAATCGGGCTAACAGTGAAGAGGGACTTCGCGCTTCCTATCTTTAAAGGGTTTTAGAAGGCGAATTTCCTCATTTTAAGATCTTCCGAACATTATTTTAGATACGCACACATAATAAAATACATGAACTCATTGTGTTCCCTCTAATTGACATATAATTATTTCCCGTGGTTGGGTACACTATTACCCTGTAATATAATACCTGGTCCAACTAAAATATTATAGGTCAATATTAAGGTCTGATATCGCGCCTTGCGTTAGTTAACCATTGAAAGATGTCTTTGAATTTTTAAAGCATTTTAGAAGTCTTATTTCTTCATTTTAAGCTTCTCAGAACACTTTATTTCACATAGGCATACAAATTAAACTTTAGGGTCACGCTGTGTGCCCCCTAATTGACCTATAATTATTTCCTGTAGAAGTGTACACTATTACCCTGTAATATAATACCTGGACCAAATAAAATATTATAGGCCAATATTAAGATCCGATACTGAGGCGTTAGTTAACATTGAAAAGTGTCTTTGAATTTCCTTGTTTTAATGCACTATTTAAAATATACATAGTGTACCCCCTAATTCACCTATAATTATTTCCTGTGGTAGGGTACACTATCACCATGTTATATAATATGTGATCCAATTTAAATATTATGGGTCAATATTAAGATCTGAAATCGATCTTTACGTTAACATTGAAAAGTGACTTCGCGCTTCCTATCTTTAAAGGGTTTTAGAAGGCGAATTTCCTCGTTTTGAGCAATAGTGAATTAAGTCATTTTTAAGATCAGATATTGTGCCGTTTGTTTGCATTGAAAAGTGTCTTCGAATTTCCTTGTTTTAATGCACTATTTAAAATATACATAGTGTACCCCCTAATTCACCTATAATTATTTCCTGTGGTAGGGTACACTATTACCCTGCAATATAATACCTGGTCCAATTAAAATATTATAGGTCAATATTAAGGTCCGAAATCGGGCTAACAGTGAAGAGGGACTTCGCGCTTCCTATCTTTAAAGGGTTTTAGAAGGCGAATTTCCTCATTTTAAGCTCTTCCGAACACTTATTTTAGATACGCACACATAGTAAAATACAGGAACTCATTGTGTTCCCTCTAATTGACATATAATTATTTCCCGTGGTGGGGTACACTATTACCCTGTAATATAATACCTATTCCAACTAAAATATTATAGGTCAATATTAAGGTCTGATATCGCGCCTTGCGTTAGTTAACCATTGAAAGATGTCTTTGAATTTTTAAAGCATTTTAGAAGTCTTATTTCTTCATTTTAAGCTTCTCAGAGCACTTTATTTCACATAGGCATACATACTAAACTTTAGGGTCACGCTGTGTGCCCCCTAATTGACCTATAATTATTTCCTGTAGAAGTGTACACTATTACCCTGTAATATAATACCTGGACCAACTAAAATATTATAGGCCAATATTAAGATCCGATACCGTGGCGTTAGTTAACATTGAAAAGGGTCTTCGAATTTCCTTGTTTTAATGCACTATTTAAAATATACATAGTGTACCCCCTAATTCACCTATAATTATTTCCTGTGGTAGGGTACACTATTACCCTGCAATATAATACCTGGTCCAATTAAAATATTATAGGTCAATATTAAGGTCCGAAATCGGGCTAAGAGTGAAGAGGGACTTCGCGCTTCCTATCTTTAAAGGGTTTTAGAAGGCGAATTTCCTCATTTTAAGCTCTTCCGAACACTTTTTTTAGATTCGCACACATAGTAAAATACAGGAACTCATTGTGTTCTCTCTAATTGACATATAATTATTTCCCGTGGTAGGGTACACTATTACCCTGTAACATAATACCTGGTCCAACTAAAATATTATAGGTCAATATTAAGGTCTGATATCGCGCCTTGCGTTAGTTAACCATTGAAAGATGTCTTTGAATTTTTAAAGCATTTTAGAAGTCTTATTTCTTCATTTTAAGCTTCTCAGAACACTTTATTTCACATAGGCATACATAGTAAACTTTAGGGTCACGCTGTGTGCCCCCTAATTGACCTATAATTATTTCCTGTAGAAGTGTACACTATTACCCTGCAATATAATACCTGGTCCAACTAAAATATTATAGGTCAATAGTAAGGTCCGAAATCGGGCTGACAGTGAAGAGGGACTTCGCGCTTCCTATCTTTAAAGGGTTTTAGAAGGCGAATTTCCTCATTTTAATCTCTTCCGAACACTTTGTTTAGATTCGCACACATAGTAAAATAAAGGAACTCATTGTGTTCCCTCTAATTGACATATAATTATTTCCCGTGGTAGGGAACACTATTACCCTGTAATATAATACCTGGTCCAACTAAAATATTATAGGTCAATATTAAGGTCTGATATCGCGCCTTGCGTTAGTTAACCATTGAAAGATGTCTTTGAATTTTTAAAGCATTTTAGAAGTCTTATTTCTTCATTTTAAGCTTCTCAGAACACTTTATTTCACATAGGCATACATAGTAAACTTTAGGGTCACGCTGTTTGCCCCCTAATTGACCTATAATTATTTCCTGCAGAAGTGTACTCTATTACCCTGTAATATAATACCTGGACCAACTAAAATATTATAGGCCAATATTAAGATCCGATACCGTGGCGTTAGTTAACATTGAAAAGTGTCTTCGAATTTCCTTGTTTTAATGCACTATTTAAAATATACATAGTGTACCCCCTAATTCACCTATAATTATTTCCTGTGGTAGGGTACACTATTACCCTGCAATATAATACCTGGTATAATTAAAATATTATAGGTCAATATTAAGGTCCGTAATCGGGCTAACAGTGAAGAGGGACTTCGCGCTTCCTATGTTTAAAGGGTTTTAGAAGGCGAATTTCCTCGTTTTAAGCTCTTCCGAACACTTATTTTAGATACGCACACATAGTAAAATACAGGAACTCATTGTGTTCCCTCTAATTGACATATAATTATTTCCCGTGGTAGGGTACACTATTACCCTGTAATATAATACCTGGTCCAACTAAAATATTATAGGTCAATATTAAGGTCTGATATCGCGCCTTGCGTTAGTTAACCATTGAAAGATGTCTTTGAATTTTTAAAGCATTTTAGAAGTCTTATTTCTTCATTTTAAGCTTCTCAGAGCACTTTATTTCACATAGGCATACATACTAAACTTTAGGGTCACGCTGTGTGCCCCCTAATTGACCTATAATTATTTCCTGTAGAAGTGTACACTATTACCCTGTAATATAATACCTTGACCAACTAAAATATTATAGGCCAATATTAAGATCCGATACCATGGCGTTAGTTAACATTGAAAAGGGTCTTCGAATTTCCTTGTTTTAATGCACTATTTAAAATATACATAGTGTACCCCCTAATTCACCTATAATTATTTCCTGTGGTAGGGTACACTATTACCCTGCAATATAATACCTGGTCCAATTAAAATATTATAGGTCAATATTAAGGTACGAAATCGGGCTAAGAGTGAAGAGGGACTTCGCGCTTCCTATCTTTAAAGGGTTTTAGAAGGCGAATTTCCTCATTTTAAGCTCTTCCGAACACTTTTTTTAGATTCGCACACATAGTAAAATACAGGAACTCATTGTGTTCCCTCTAATTGACATATAATTATTTCCCGTGGTAGGGTACACTATTGCCCTGTAATATAATACCTGGTCCAACTAAAATATTATAGGTCAATATTAAGGTCTGATATCGCGCCTTGCGTTAGTTAACCATTGAAAGATGTCTTTGAATTTTTAAAGCATTTTAGAAGTCTTATTTCTTCATTTTAAGCTTCTCAGAACACTTTATTTCACATAGGCATACATAGTAAACTTTAGGGTCACGCTGTGTGCCCCCTAATTGACCTATAATTATTTCCTGTAGAAGTGTACACTATTACCCTGTAATATAATACCTGGACCAAATAAAATATTATAGGCCAATATTAAGATCCGATACTGTGGCGTTAGTTAACATTGAAAAGTGTCTTTGAATTTCCTTGTTTTAATGCACTATTTAAAATATACATAGTGTACCCCCTAATTCACCTATAATTATTTCCTGTGGTAGGGTACACTATCACCATGTTATATAATATGTGATCCAATTTAAATATTATGGGTCAATATTAAGATCTGAAATCGATCTTTACGTTAACATTGAAAAGTGACTTCGCGCTTCCTATCTTTAAAGGGTTTTAGAAGGCGAATTTCCTCGTTTTGAGCAATAGTGAATTAAGTCATTTTTAAGATCAGATATTGTGCCGTTTGTTTGCATTGAAAAGTGTCTTCGAATTTCCTTGTTTTAATGCACTATTTAAAATATACATAGTGTACCCCCTAATTCACCTATAATTATTTCCTGTGGTAGGGTACACTATTACCCTGCAATATAATACCTGGTCCAATTAAAATATTATAGGTCAATATTAAGGTCCGAAATCGGGCTAACAGTGAAGAGGGACTTCGCGCTTCCTATCTTTAAAGGGTTTTAGAAGGCGAATTTCCTCATTTTAAGCTCTTCCGAACACTTATTTTAGATACGCACACATAGTAAAATACAGGAACTCATTGTGTTCCCTCTAATTGACATATAATTATTTCCCGTGGTGGGGTACACTATTACCCTGTAATATAATACCTATTCCAACTAAAATATTATAGGTCAATATTAAGGTCTGATATCGCGCCTTGCGTTAGTTAACCATTGAAAGATGTCTTTGAATTTTTAAAGCATTTTAGAAGTCTTATTTCTTCATTTTAAGCTTCTCAGAGCACTTTATTTCACATAGGCATACATACTAAACTTTAGGGTCAAGCTCTGTGCCCCCTAATTGACCTATAATTATTTCCTGTAGAATTGTACACTATTACCCTGTAATATAATACCTGGACCAACTAAAATATTATAGGCCAATATTAAGATCCGATACCGTGGCGTTAGTTAACATTGAAAAGGGTCTTCGAATTTCCTTGTTTTAATGCACTATTTAAAATATACATAGTGTACCCCCTAATTCACCTATAATTATTTCCTGTGGTAGGGTACACTATTACCCTGCAATATAATACCTGGTCCAATTAAAATATTATAGGTCAATATTAAGGTCCGAAATCGGGCTAAGAGTGAAGAGGGATTTCGCGCTTCCTATCTTTAAAGGGTTTTAGAAGGCGAATTTCCTCATTTTAAGCTCTTCCGAACACTTTTTTTAGATTCGCACACATAGTAAAATACAGGAACTCATTGTGTTCCCTCTAATTGACATATAATTATTTCCCGTGGTAGGGTACACTATTACCCTGTAACATAATACCTGGTCCAACTAAAATATTATAGGTCAATATTAAGGTCTGATATCGCGCCTTGCGTTAGTTAACCATTGAAAGATGTCTTTGAATTTTTAAAGCATTTTAGAAGTCTTATTTCTTCATTTTAAGCTTCTCCGAACACTTTATTTCACATAGGCATACATAGTAAACTTTAGGGTCACGCTGTGTGCCCCCTAATTGACCTATAATTATTTCCTGTAGAAGTGTACACTATTACCCTGCAATATAATACCTGGTCCAACTAAAATATTATAGGTCAATAGTAAGGTCCGAAATCGGGCTGACAGTGAAGAGGGACTTCGCGCTTCCTATCTTTAAAGGGTTTTAGAAGGCGAATTTCCTCATTTTAATCTCTTCCGAACACTTTGTTTAGATTCGCACACATAGTAAAATACAGGAACTCATTGTGTTCCCTCTAATTGACATATAATTATTTCCCGTGGTAGGGAACACTATTACCCTGTAATATAATACCTGGTCCAACTAAAATATTATAGGTCAATATTAAGGTCTGATATCGCGCCTTGCGTTAGTTAACCATTGAAAGATGTCTTTGAATTTTTAAAGCATTTTAGAAGTCTTATTTCTTCATTTTAAGCTTCTCAGAACACTTTATTTCACATAGGCATACATAGTAAACTTTAGGGTCACGCGGTTTGCCCCCTAATTGACCTATAATTATTTCCTGCAGAAGTGTACTCTATTACCCTGTAATATAATACCTGGACCAACTAAAATATTATAGGCCAATATTAAGATCCGATACCGTGGCGTTAGTTAACATTGAAAAGTGTCTTCGAATTTCCTTGTTTTAATGCACTATTTAAAATATACATAGTGTACCCCCTAATTCACCTATAATTATTTCCTGTGGTAGGGTACACTATTACCCTGCAATATAATACCTGGTATAATTAAAATATTATAGGTCAATATTAAGGTCCGTAATCGGGCTAACAGTGAAGAGGGACTTCGCGCTTCCTATCTTTAAAGGGTTTTAGAAGGCGAATTTCCTCGTTTTAAGCTCTTCCGAACACTTATTTTAGATACGCACACGTAGTAAAATACAGGAACTCATTGTGTTCCCTCTAATTGACATATAATTATTTCCCGTGGTAGGGTACACTATTACCCTGTAATATAATACCTGGTCCAACTAAAATATTATAGGTCAATATTAAGGTCTGATATCGCGCCTTGCGTTAGTTAACCATTGAAAGATGTCTTTGAATTTTTAAAGCATTTTAGAAGTCTTATTTCTTCATTTTAAGCTTCTCAGAGCACTTTATTTCACATAGGCATACATACTAAACTTTAGGGTCACGCTGTGTGCCCCCTAATTGACCTATAATTATTTCCTGTAGAAGTGTACACTATTACCCTGTAATATAATAAATTGACCAACTAAAATATTATAGGCCAATATTAAGATCCGATACCATGGCGTTAGTTAACATTGAAAAGGGTCTTCGAATTTCCTTGTTTTAATGCACTATTTAAAATATACATAGTGTACCCCCTAATTCACCTATAATTATTTCCTGTGGAAGGGTACACTATTACCCTGCAATATAATACCTGGTCCAATTAAAATATTATAGGTCAATATTAAGGTACGAAATCGGGCTAAGAGTGAAGAGGGACTTCGCGCTTCCTATCTTTAAAGGGTTTTAGAAGGCGAATTTCCTCATTTTAAGCTCTTCCGAACACTTTTTTTAGATTCGCACACATAGTAAAATACAGGAACTCATTGTGTTCCCTCTAATTGACATATAATTATTTCCCGTGGTAGGGTACACTATTGCCCTGTAATATAATACCTGGTCCAACTAAATTATTATAGGTCAATATTAAGGTCTGATATCGCGCCTTGCGTTAGTTAACCATTGAATGATGTCTTTGAATTTTTAAAGCATTTTAGAAGTCTTATTTCTTCATTTTAAGCTTCTCAGAACACTTTATTTCACATAGGCATACATAGTAAACTTTAGGGTCACGCTGTGTGCCCCCTAATTGACCTATAATTATTTCCTGCAGAAGTGTACTCTATTACCCTGTAATATTACCCCTTTACCAACTAAAATATTATAGGCCAATATTAAGATCCGATACCGTGGCGTTAGTTAACATTGAAAAGTGTCTTCGAATTTCCTTGTTTTAATGCACTATTTAAAATATACATAGTGTACCCCCTAATTCACGTATAATTATTTCCTGTGGTAGGGTACACTATTACCCTGCAATATAATACCTGGTCCGATTAAAATATTATAGGTCAATATTAAGGTCCGAAATCGGGCTAACAGTGAAGAGGGACTTCGCGCTTCCTATCTTTAAAGGGTTTTAGAAGGCGAATTTCCTCGTTTTAAGCTCTTCCGAACACTTATTTTAGATACGCACACATAGTAAAATACAGGAACTCATTGTGTTCCCTCTAATTGACATAAAATTATTTCCCGTGGTAGGGTACACTATTACCCTGTAATATAATACCTGGTCCAACTAAAATATTAAAGGTCAATATTAAGGTCGGATATCGCGCCTTGCGTTAGTTAACCATTGAAAGATGTCTTTGAATTTTCAAAGCATTTTAGAAGTCTTATTTCTTCATTTTAAGCTTCTCAGAACACTTTATTTCACATAGGCATACATACTACACTTTAGGGTCACGCTGTGTGCCCCCTAATTGACTTATAATTATTTCCTGTAGAAGTGTACACTATTACCCTGTAATATAATACCTGGACCAACTAAAATATTATAGGCCAATATTAAGATCCGATACCGTGGCGTTACTTAACATTGAAAAGTGTCTTCGAATTTCCTTGTTTTAATGCACTATTTAAAATATACATAGTGCACCCCCTAATTCACCTATAATTATTTCCTGTGGTAGGGTACACTATTACCCTGCAATATAATACCTTTTCCAATTAAAATATTATAGGTCAATATTAAGGTCCGAAATCGGGCTAACAGTGAAGAGGGACTTCGCGCTTCCTATCTTTAAAGGGTTTTAGAAGGCGAATTTCCTCATTTTAAGCTCTTCCGAACACTTATTTTAGATACGCACACATAGTAAAATACAGGAACTCATTTTGTTCCCTCTAATTGACATATAATTATTTCCCGTGGTAGGGTACACTATTACCCTGTAATATAATACCTGGTCCAACTAAAATATTATAGGTCAATATTAAGGTCTGATATCGCGCCTTGCGTTAGTTAACCATTGAAAGATGTCTTTGAATTTTTAAAGCATTTTAGAAGTCTTATTTCTTCATTTTAAGCTTCTCAGAACACTTTATTTCACATAGGCATACATAGTAAACTTTAGGGTCACGCTGTGTGCCTCCTAATTGACCTATAATTATTTCCTGTAGAAGTGTACACTATTACCCTGCAATATAATACCTGGTCCAATTAAAATATTATGGGTCAATATTAAGGTCCGAAATCGGGCTAACAGAGAAGAGGGACTTCGCGCTTCCTATATTTAAAGGGTTTTAGAAGGCGAATTTCCTCATTTTAAGCTCTTCCGAACACTTATTTTAGATACGCACACATAGTAAAATACAGGAACTCATTGTGTTCCCTCTAATTGACATATAATTATTTCCCGTGGTAGGGTACACTATTACCCTGTAATATAATACCTGGTCCAACTAAAATATTATAGGTCAATATTAAGATCAGATACCGTGGCGTTTGTTAGCATTGAAAAGTGTCTTCGAATTTAATTGTTTTAATGCACTATTGAAAACATACATAGTGTACCCCCTAATTCACCTATAATTATTTCCTGTGACAGGGTACACTATCACCCTGAAACATAATATGTGGTCCAATTTAAATATTATGGGTCAATATTAAGATCTGAAATCGATCTTTACGTTAACATTGAAAAGTGACTTCGCGCTTCCTATCTTTAAAGGGTTTTAGAAGGCGAATTTCCTCGTTTTGAGCAATAGTGAATTAAGTCATTTTTAAGGTCAGATATCCTGCCGTTTGTTAGCATTGAAAAGTGTCTTCGAATTTCCTTGCTTTAATGCACTATTTAAAATATACATAGTGTACCCCCTAATTCACCTATAATTATTTCCTGTGGTACGGTACACTATTACCCTGCAATATAATAAATGGTCCAATTAAAATATGATAGGTCAATATTAAGGTCCGAAATCGGGCTAACAGGGAAGAGGGACTTCGCGCTTTCTATCTTTAAAGGGTTTTAGAAGGCGAATTTCCTCATTTTAAGCTCTTCCGAACACTTATTTTAGATACGCACACGTAGTAAAATTCAGGAACTCATTGTGTCCCCTCTAATTGACATATAACTATTTCCCGTGGTAGGGTACACTATTACCCTGTAATATAATACCTGGTCCAACTAAAATATTATTGGTCAATATTAAGGTCTGATATCGCACCTTGCGTTAGTTAACCATTGAAAGTTGTCTTTGAATTTTTAAAGTATTTTAGAAGTCTTATTTCTTCATTTTAAGCTTCTCAGAACACTTTATTTCACATAGGCTTACATAGTAAACTTTAGGTTCACGATGTGTGCCCCCTAATTGACCTATAATTATTTCCTGTAGATGTGTACACTATTACCCTGCAATATAATACCTGGTCCAATTAAAATATTATAGGTCAATATTAAGGTCCGAAATCGGGCTAACAGTGAAGAGGGACTTCGCGCTTCCTATCTTTAAAGGGTTTTAGAAGGCGAATTTCCTCATTTTAAGCTCTTCCGAACACTTATTTCAGATACGCACACATAGTAAAATACAGGAACTCATTGTGTTCCCTCTAATTGACATATAATTATTCCCCGTGGTAGGGCACACTATTACCCTGTAATATAATACCTGGTCCAACTAAAATAGTATAGGTCAATATTAAGGTCTGATATCGCGCCCTGCGTTAGTTAACCATTGAAAGATGTCTTTGAGTTTTTAAAGCATTTTAGAAGTCTTATTTCTTTATTTTAAGCTTCTCAGAACACTTTATTTCATATAGGCATAGGTAAACTTTAGGGTCACGCTGTGTGCCCCCGAATTGACCTATAATTATTTCCTGTAGAAGGTACACTATTACCCTGTAATATAATACCTGGACCAACTAAAATATTATAGGACAATATTAAGATCCGATACCGCGGCGTTAGTTAACATTGAAAAGTGTCTTCGAATTTCCTTGTTTTAATGCACTATTTTAAATATACATAGTGTACCCCCTAATTCACCTATAATTATTTCCTGTGGTAGGGTACACTATTACCCTGCAATATAATACCTGGTCCAATTAAAATATTATAGGTCAATATTAAGGTCCGAAATCGGGCTAACAGTGAAGAGGGACTTCGCGCATCCTATCTTTAAAGGGTTTTAAAAGGCGAATTTCCTCATTTTAAGCTCTTCCGAACACTTATTTTAGATACGCACACATAGTAAAATACAGGAACTCATTTTGTTCCTTCTAATTGACATATAATTATTTCTCGTTGCAGGGTACACTCTTACCCTGTAATATAATATCTGGTCCAACTAAAATATTATAGGTCAATATTAAGGTCTGATATCGCGCCTTGCGTTAGTTAACCATTGAAAGATGTCTTTGAATTTTTAAAGCATTTTAGAAGTCTTATTTCTTCATTTTAAGCTTCTCAGAACACTTTATTTCACATAGGCATACATAGTAAACTTTAGGGTCACGCTGTGTGCCCCCGAATTGACCTATAATTATTTCCTGTAGAAGGTACACTATTACCCTGTAATATAATACCTGGACCAACTAAAATATTATAGGCCAATATTAAGATCCGATACCGCGGCGTTAGTTAACATTGAAAAGTGTCTTCGAATTTCCTTGTTTTAATGCTCTATTTAAAATATACATAGTGTACCCCCTAATTCACCTATAATTATTTCCTGTGGTAGGGTACACTATTACCCTGCAATATAATACCTGGTCCAATTAAAATATTATAGGTCAATATTAAATTCCGAAATCGGGCTAACAGTGAAGAGGGACTTCGCGCTTCCTATCTTTAAAGGGTTTTAGAAGGCGAATTTCCTCATTTTAAGCTCTTCCGAACACTTATTTTAGATACGCACACATAGTAAAATACAGGAACTCATTGTGTTCCCTCAAATTGACATATAATTATTTCCCGTGGTAGGGTACACTATTACCCTGTAATATAATACCTGGTCCAACTAAAATATTATAGGTCAATATTAAGTTCTGATATCGCGCCTTGCGTTAGTTAACCATTGAAAGCTGTCTTTGAATTTTTAAAGCATTTTTGAAGTCTTATTTCTTCATTTTAAGCTTCTCAGAACACTTTATTTCACATAGGCATACATAGTAAACTTTAGGGTCTCGATGTGTGCCCCCTAATTGACCTATAATTATTTCCTGTAGAAGTGTACACTATTACCCTGCAATATAATACCTGGTGCAATTAAAATATTATAGGTCAATATTAAGGTCCGAAATCGGGCTAACAGTGAAGAGGGACTTCGCGCTTTCTATCTTTAAAGGGTTTTAGAAGGCGAATTTTCTCATTTTAAGCTCTTCCGAACACTTATTTTAGATACGCACACATAGTAAAATACAGGAACTCATTTTGTTCCCTCTAATTGACATATAATTATTTCCCGTGGTAGGGTACACTATTACCCTGTAATATAATACCTGGTCCAACTAAAATATTATAGGTCAATATTAAGGTCTGATATCGCGCCTTGCGTTAGTTAACCATTGAAAGATGTCTTTGAATTTTTAAAGCATTTTAGAAGTCTTATTTCTTCATTTTAAGCT
The DNA here is from genome assembly GCF_982258835.1 of Parasteatoda tepidariorum. NCBI lineage: Eukaryota > Metazoa > Arthropoda > Arachnida > Araneae > Theridiidae > Parasteatoda > Parasteatoda tepidariorum. The sequence goes on along the minus strand of NC_141756.1, from coordinate 120,338,110 downwards.
TCTCAGAACACTTTATTTCACATAGGCATACATAGTAAACTTTAGGGTCACGCTGTGTGCCTCCTAATTGACCTATAATTATTTCCTGTAGAATTGTACACTATTACCCTGCAATATAATACCTGGTCCAATTAAAATATTATGGGTCAATATTAAGGTCCGAAATCGGACTAACAGTGAAGAGGGACTTCGCGCTTCCTATATTTAAAGGGTTTTAGAAGGCGAATTTCCTCATTTTAAGCTCTTCCGAACACTTATTTTAGATACGCACACATAGTAAAATACAGGAACTCATTGTGTTCCCTCTAATTGACATATAATTATTTCCCGTGGTAGGGTACACTATTACCCTGTAATATAATACCTGGTCCAACTAAAATATTATAGGCCAATATTAAGATCAAATACCGTGGCGTTTGTTAGCATTGAAAAGTGTCTTCGAATTTAATTGTTTTAATGCACTATTGAAAACATACATTGTGTACCCCCTAAATCACCTATAATTATTTCCTGTGGCAGGGTACACTATCACCCTGTAATATAATATGTGGTCCAATTTAAATATTATGGGTCAATATTAAGATCTGAAATCGATCTTTACGTTAACATTGAAAAGTGACTTCGCGCTTCCTATTTTTAAAGGGTTTTAGAAGGCGAATTTCCTCGTTTTGAGCAATAGTGAATTAAGTCATTTTTAAGGTCAGATATCTTGCCGTTTGTTAGCGTTGAAAAGTGTCTTCGAATTTCCTTGCTTTAATGCACTATTTAAAATATACATAGTGTACCCCCTAATTCACCTATAATTATTTCCTGTGGTACGGTACACTATTACCCTGCAATATAATACCTGGTCCAATTAAAATATGATAGGTCAATATTAAGGTCCGAAATCGGGCTAACAGGGAAGAGGGACTTCGCGCTTTCTATCTTTAAAGGGTTTTAGAAGGCGAATTTCCTCATTTTAAGCTCTTCCGAACACTTATTTTAGATACGCACACATAGTAAAATACAGGAACTCATTGTGTCCCCTCTAATTGACATATAATTATTTCCCGTGGTAGGGTACACTATTACCCTGTAATATAAAACCTGGTCCAACTAAAATATTATAGGTCAATATTAAGGTCTGATATCGCGCCTTGCGTTAGTTAACCATTGAAAGTTGTCTTTGAATTTTTAAAGCATTTTAGAAGTCTTATTTCTTCATTTTAAGCTTCTCAGAACACTTTATTTCACATAGGCTTACATAGTAAACTTTAGGTTCACGATGTGTGCCCCCAAATTGACCTATAATTATTTCCTGTAGATGTGTACACTATTACCCTGCAATATAATACCAGGTCCAATTAAAATATTATAGGTCAATATTAAGGTCCGAAATCGGGCTAACAGTGAAGAGGGACTTCGCGCTTCCTATCTTTAAAGGGTTTTAGAAGGCGAATTTCCTCATTTTAAGCTCTTCCGAACACTTATTTCAGATACGCACACATAGTAAAATACAGGAACTCATTGTGTTCCCTCTAATTGACATATAATTATTCCCCGTGGTAGGGCACACTATTACCCTGTAATATAATACCTGGTCCAACTAAAATAGTATAGGTCAATATTAAGGTCTGATATCGCGCCTTGCGTTAGTTAACCATTGAAAGATGTCTTTGAGTTTTTAAAGCATTTTAGAAGTCTTATTTCTTCATTTTAAGCTTCTCATAACACTTTATTTCACATAGGCATACATAGTAAACTTTAGGGTCACGCTGTGTGCCCCCTAATTGACCTATAATTATTTCCTGTAGAAGTGTACACTATTACCCTGTAATATAATACCTGGACCAACAAAAATATTATAGGCCAATATTAAGATCCTATACCGTGGCGTTAGTTAACATTGAAAAGTGTTTTCGAATTTCATTGTTTTAATGCACAATTTAAAATATACATAGTGTACCCCCTAATTCACCTATAATTATTTCCTGTGGTAGGGTACACTATTACCCTGCAATATAATACCTGGTCCAATTAAAATATTATAGGTCAATATTAAGGTCCGAAATCGGGCTAACAGTTAAGAGGGACTTCGCGCTTCCTATCTTTAAAGGGTTTTAGAAGGCGAATTTCCTCATTTTAAGCTCTTCCGAACACTTATTTTAGATACGCACACATAGTAAAATACAGGAACTCATTGTGTTCCCTCTAATTGACATATAATTATTTCCCGTGGTAGGGTACACTATTACCCTGTAATATAATACCTGGTCCAACTAAAATATTATAGGCCAATATTAAGATCAGATACCGTGGCGTTTGTTAGCATTGAAAAGTGTCTTCGAATTTCCTTGTTTTAATGCACTATTGAAAACATACATAGTGTACCCCCTAATTCACCTATAATTATTTCCTGTGGCAGGGTACACTATCACCCTGTAATATAATATGTGGTCCAATTTAAATATTATGGGTCAATATTAAGATCTGAAATCGATCTTTACGTTAACATTTAAAAGTGACTTCGCGCTTCCTATCTTTAAAGGATTTTAGAAGGCGAATTTCCTCGTTTTGAGCAATAGTGAATTAAGTCATTTTTAAGGTCAGATATCGTGCCGTTTGTTAGCATTGAAAAGTGTCTTCGAATTTCCTTGTTTTAATGCACTATTTAAAATATACATAGTGTACCCCCTAATTCACCTATAATTATTTCCTGAGGTAGGGTACACTATCACCCTGAAATATAATATGTGGTCCAATTTAAATATTATGGGTCAATATTAAGATCTGAAATCGATCTTTACGTTAACATTGAAAAGTGACTTCGCGCTTCCTATCTTTAAAGGGTTTTAGAAGGCGAAATTCCTCGTTTTGAGCATTAGTGAATTAAGTCATTTTTAAGGTCAGATATCGTGCCGTTTGTTAGCATTGAAAAGTGTCTTCGAATTTCCTTGTTTTAATGCACTATTTAAAATATGCATAGTGTACCCCCTAATTCTCCTATAATTATTTCCTGTGGTAGGGTACACTATTACCCTGCAATATAATACCTGGTCCAATTAAAATATTATAGGTCAATATTAAGGTCCGAAATCGGGCTAACAGTGAAGAGGGACTTCGCGCTTCCTATCTTTAAAGGGTTTTAGAAGGCGAATTTCCTCATTTTAAGCTCTTCCGAACACTTATTTTAGATACGCACACATAGTAAAATACAGGAACTCATTTTGTTCCCTCTAATTGACATATAATTATTTCTCGTGGTAGGGTACACTATTACCCTGTAATATAATACCTGGTCCAACTAAAATATTATAGGTCAATATTAAGGTCTGATATCGCGCCTTGCGTTAGTTAACCATTGAAAGATGTCTTTGAATTTTTAAAGCATTTTAGAAGTCTTATTTCTTCATTTTAAGCTTCTCAGAACACTTTATTTCACATAGGCATACATAGTAAACTTTAGGGTCACGCTGTGTGCCCCCTAATTGACCTATAATTATTTCCTGTAGAGGGTTCACTATTACCCTGTAATATAATACCTGGACCAACTAAAATATTATAGGCCAATAGTAAGATCCGATACCGCGGCGTTAGTTAACATTGAAAAGTGTCTTCGAATTTCCTTGTTTTAATGCACTATTTAAATAATACATAGTGTACCCCCTAGTTCACCTATAATTATTTCCTGTAGAAGGTACACTATTACCCTGTAATATAATACCTGGACCAACTAAAATATTATAGGCCAATATTGAGATCCGATACCGCGGCGTTAGTTAACATTGAAAAGTGTCTTCGAATTTCCTTGTTTTAATGCACTATTTAAAATATACATAGTGTACCCCCTAATTCACCTATAATTATTTCCTGTGGTAGGGTACACTATTACCCTGCAATATAATACCTGGTCCAATTAAAACATTATAGGTCAATATTAAGGTCCGAAATCGGGCTAACAGTGAAGAGGGACCTCGCGCTTCCTATCTTTAAAGGGTTTTAGAAGGCGAATTTCCTCATTTTAAGCTCTTCCGAACACTTATTTTAGATACGCACACATAGTAAAATACAGGAACTCATTTTGTTCCCTCTAATTGACATATAATTATTTCTCGTGGTAGGGTACACTATTACCCTGTAATATAATACCTGGTCCAACTAAAATATTATAGGTCAATATTAAGGTCTGATATCGCGCCTTGCGTTAGTTAACCATTGAAAGATGTCTTTGAATTTTTAAAGCATTTTAGAAGTCTTATTTCTTCATTTTAAGCTTCTCAGAACACTTTATTTCACATAGGCATACATAGTAAACTTTAGGGTCACGCTGTGTGCCCCCTAATTGACCTATAATTATTTCCTGTAGAGGGTTCACTATTACCCTGTAATATAATACCTGGACCAACTAAAATATTATAGGCCAATAGTAAGATCCGATACCGCGGCGTTAGTTAACATTGAAAAGTGTCTTCGAATTTCCTTGTTTTAATGCACTATTTAAAATATACATAGTGTACCCCCTAGTTCACCTATAATTATTTCCTGTAGAAGGTACACTATTACCCTGTAATATAATACCTGGACCAACTAAAATATTATAGGCCAATATTGAGATCCGATACCGTGGCGTTAGTTAACATTGAAAAGTGTTTTCGAATTTCATTGTTTTAATGCACAATTTAAAATATACATAGTGTACCCCCTAATTCACCTATAAATATTTCCTGTGGTAGGGTACACTATTACCCTGCAATATAATACCTGGTCCAATTAAAATATTATAGGTCAATATTAAGGTCCGAAATCGGGCTAACAGTTAAGAGGGACTTCGCGCTTCCTATCTTTAAAGGGTTTTAGAAGGCGAATTTCCTCATTTTAAGCTCTTCCGAACACTTATTTTAGATACGCACACATAGTAAAATACGGGAACTCATTGTGTTCCCTCTAATTGACATATAATTATTTCCCGTGGTAGGGTACACTATTACCCTGTAATATAATACCTGGTCCAACTAAAATATTATAGGCCAATATTAAGATCAGATACCGTGGCGTTTGTTAGCATTGAAAAGTGTCTTCGAATTTCCTTGTTTTAATGCACTATTGAAAACATACATAGTGTACCCCCTAATTCACCTATAATTATTTCCTGTGGCAGGGTACACTATCACCCTGTAATATAATATGTGGTCCAATTTAAATATTATGGGTCAATATTAAGATCTGAAATCGATCTTTACGTTAACATTTAAAAGTGACTTCGCGCTTCCTATCTTTAAAGGATTTTAGAAGGCGAATTTCCTCGTTTTGAGCAATAGTGAATTAAGTCATTTTTAAGGTCAGATATCGTGCCGTTTGTTAGCATTGAAAAGTGTCTTCGAATTTCCTTGTTTTAATGCACTATTTAAAATATACATAGTGTACCCCCTAATTCACCTATAATTATTTCCTGAGGTAGGGTACACTATCACCCTGTAATATAATATGTGGTCCAATTTAAATATTATGGGTCAATATTAAGATCTGAAATCGATCTTTACGTTAACATTGAAAAGTGACTTCGCGCTTCCTATCTTTAAAGGGTTTTAGAAGGCGAAATTCCTCGTTTTGAGCATTAGTGAATTAAGTCATTTTTAAGGTCAGATATCGTGCCGTTTGTTAGCATTGAAAAGTGTCTTCGAATTTCCTTGTTTTAATGCACTATTTAAAATATGCATAGTGTACCCCCTAATTCTGCTATAATTATTTCCTGTGGTAGGGTACACTATTACCCTGCAATATAATACCTGGTCCAATTAAAATATTATAGGTCAATATTAAGGTCCGAAATCGGGCTAACAGTGAAGAGGGACTTCGCGCTTCCTATCTTTAAAGGGTTTTAGAAGGCGAATTTCCTCATTTTAAGCTCTTCCGAACACTTATTTTAGATACGCACACATAGTAAAATACAGGAACTCATTTTGTTCCCTCTAATTGACATATAATTATTTCTCGTGGTAGGGTACACTATTACCCTGTAATATAATACCTGGTCCAACTAAAATATTATAGGTCAATATTAAGGTCTGATATCGCGCCTTGCGTTAGTTAACCATTGAAAGATGTCTTTGAATTTTTAAAGCATTTTAGAAGTCTTATTTCTTCATTTTAAGCTTCTCAGAACACTTTATTTCACATAGGCATACATAGTAAACTTTAGGGTCACGCTGTGTGCCCCCTAATTGACCTATAATTATTTCCTGTAGAGGGTTCACTATTACCCTGTAATATAATACCTGGACCAACTAAAATATTATAGGCCAATAGTAAGATCCGATACCGCGGCGTTAGTTAACATTGAAAAGTGTCTTCGAATTTCCTTGTTTTAATGCACTATTTAAAATATACATAGTGTACCCCCTAGTTCACCTATAATTATTTCCTGTAGAAGGTACACTATTACCCTGTAATATAATACCTGGACCAACTAAAATATTATAGGCCAATATTGAGATCCGATACCGCGGCGTTAGTTAACATTGAAAAGTGTCTTCGAATTTCCTTGTTTTAATGCACTATTTAAAATATACATAGTGTACCCCCTAATTCACCTATAATTATTTCCTGTGGTAGGGTACACTATTACCCTGCAATATAATACCTGGTCCAATTAAAACATTATAGGCCAATATTAAGGTCCGAAATCGGGCTAACAGTGAAGAGGGACTTCGCGCTTCCTATCTTTAAAGGGTTTTAGAAGGCGAATTTCCTCATTTTAAGCTCTTCCGAACACTTATTTTAGATACGCACACATAGTAAAATACAGGAACTCATTTTGTTCCCTCTAATTGACATATAGTTATTTCTCGTGGTAGGGTACACTATTACCCTGTAATATAATACCTGGTCCAACTAAAATATTATAGGTCAATATTAAGGTCTGATATCGCGCCTTGCGTTAGTTAACCATTGAAAGATGTCTTTGAATTTTTAAAGCATTTTAGAAGTCTTATTTCTTCATTTTAAGCTTCTCAGAACACTTTATTTCACATAGGCATACATAGTAAACTTTAGGGTCACGCTGTGTGCCCCCTAATTGACCTATAATTATTTCCTGTAGAGGGTTCACTATTACCCTGTAATATAATACCTGGACCAACTAAAATATTATAGGCCAATAGTAAGATCCGATACCGCGGCGTTAGTTAACATTGAAAAGTGTCTTCGAATTTCCTTGTTTTAATGCACTATTTAAAATATACATAGTGTACCCCCTAGTTCACCTATAATTATTTCCTGTAGAAGGTACACTATTACCCTGTAATATAATACCTGGACCAACTAAAATATTATAGGCCAATATTGAGATCCGATACCGCGGCGTTAGTTAACATTGAAAAGTGTCTTCGAATTTCCTTGTTTTAATGCACTATTTAAAATATACATAGTGTACCCCCTAATTCACCTATAATTATTTCCTGTGGTAGGGTACACTATTACCCTGCAATATAATACCTGGTCCAATTAAAACATTATAGGTCAATATTAAGGTCCGAAATCGGGCTAACAGTGAAGAGGGACCTCGCGCTTCCTATCTTTAAAGGGTTTTAGAAGGCGAATTTCCTCATTTTAAGCTCTTCCGAACACTTATTTTAGATACGCACACATAGTAAAATACAGGAACTCATTTTGTTCCCTCTAATTGACATATAATTATTTCTCGTGGTAGGGTACACTATTACCCTGTAATATAATACCTGGTCCAACTAAAATATTATAGGTCAATATTAAGGTCTGATATCGCGCCTTGCGTTAGTTAACCATTGAAAGATGTCTTTGAATTTTTAAAGCATTTTAGAAGTCTTATTTCTTCATTTTAAGCTTCTCAGAACACTTTATTTCACATAGGCATACATAGTAAACTTTAGGGTCACACTGTGTGCCCCCTAATTGACCTATAATTATTTCCTGTAGAAGGTACACTATTACCCTGTAATATAATACCAGGACCAACTAAAATATTATAGGCCAATATTAAGATCCGAAACCGCGGCGTTAGTTAACATTGAAAATTGTCTTCGAATTTCCTTGTTTTAATGCACTATTTAAAATATACATAGTGCACCCCCTAATTCACCTATAATTATTTCCTGTCGTAGGGTACACTATTACCCTGCAATATAATACCTGGTCCAATTAAAATATTATAGGTCAATATTAAGGTCCGAAATCGGGCTAACAGTGAAGAGGGACTTCGCGCTTCCTATCTTTAAAGGGTTTTAGAAGGCGAATTTCCTCATTTTAAGCTCTTCCGATCACTTATTTTAGATACGCACACATAGTAAAATACAGGAACTCATTTTGTTCCCTCTAATTGACATATAATTATTTCTCGTGGTAGGGTACACTATTACCCTGTAATATAATACCTGGTCCAACTAAAATATTATAGGTCAATATTAAGGTCTGATATCGCGCCTTGCGTTAGTTAACCATTGAAAGATGTCTTTGAATTTTTAAAGCATTTTAGAAGTCTTATTTCTTCATTTTAAGCTTCTCAGAACACTTTATTTCACATAGGCATACATAGTAAACTTTAGGGTCACGCTGTGTGCCCCCTAATTGACCTATAATTATTTCCTGTAGAGGGTTCACTATTACCCTGTAATATAATACCTGGACCAACTAAAATATTATAGGCCAATAGTAAGATCCGATACCGCGGCGTTAGTTAACATTGAAAAGTGTCTTCGAATTTCCTTGTTTTAATGCACTATTTAAAATATACATAGTGTACCCCCTAGTTCACCTATAATTATTTCCTGTAGAAGGTACACTATTACCCTGTAATATAATACCTGGACCAACTAAAATATTATAGGCCAATATTGAGATCCGATACCGCGGCGTTAGTTAACATTGAAAAGTGTCTTCGAATTTCCTTGTTTTAATGCACTATTTAAAATATACATAGTGTACCCCCTAATTCACCTAGAATTATTTCCTGTGGTAGGGTACACTATTACCCTGCAATATAATACCTGGTCCAATTAAAACATTATAGGTCAATATTAAGGTCCGAAATCGGGCTAACAGTGAAGAGGGACTTCGCGCTTCCTATCTTTAAAGGGTTTTAGAAGGCGAATTTCCTCATTTTAAGCTCTTCCGAACACTTATTTTAGATACGCACACATAGTAAAATACAAGAACTCATTTTGTTCCCTCTAATTGACATATAATTATTTCTCGTGGTAGGGTACACTATTACCCTGTAATATAATACCTGGTCCAACTAAAATATTATAGGTCAATATTAAGGTCTGATATCGCGGCTTGCGTTAGTTAACCATTGAAAGATGTCTTTGAATTTTTAAAGCATTTTAGAAGTCTTATTTCTTCATTTTAAGCTTCTCAGAACACTTTATTTCACATAGGCATACATAGTAAACTTTAGGGTCACGCTGTGTGCCCCCTAATTGACCTATAATTATTTCCTGTAGAGGGTTCACTATTACCCTGTAATATAATACCTGGACCAACTAAAATATTATAGGCCAATAGTAAGATCCGATACCGCGGCGTTAGTTAACATTGAAAAGTGTCTTCGAATTTCCTTGTTTTAATGCACTATTTAAAATATACATAGTGTACCCCCTAGTTCACCTATAATTATTTCCTGTAGAAGGTACACTATTACCCTGTAATATAATACCTGGACCAACTAAAATATTATAGGCCAATATTGAGATCCGATACCGCGGCGTTAGTTAACATTGAAAAGTGTCTTCGAATTTCCTTGTTTTAATGCACTATTTAAAATATACATAGTGTACCCCCTAATTCACCTATAATTATTTCCTGTGGTAGGGTACACTATTACCCTGCAATATAATACCTGGTCCAATTAAAACATTATAGGCCAATATTAAGGTCCGAAATCGGGCTAACAGTGAAGAGGGACTTCGCGCTTCCTATCTTTAAAGGGTTTTAGAAGGCGAATTTCCTCATTTTAAGCTCTTCCGAACACTTATTTTAGATACGCACACATAGTAAAATACAGGAACTCATTTTGTTCCCTCTAATTGACATATAATTATTTCTCGTGGTAGGGTACACTATTACCCTGTAATATAATACCTGGTCCAACTAAAATATTATAGGTCAATATTAAGGTCTGATATCGCGCCTTGCGTTAGTTAACCATTGAAAGATGTCTTTGAATTTTTAAAGCATTTTAGAAGTCTTATTTCTTCATTTTAAGCTTCTCAGAACACTTTATTTCACATAGGCATACATAGTAAACTTTAGGGTCACGCTGTGTGCCCCCTAATTGACCTATAATTATTTCCTGTAGAGGGTTCACTATTACCCTGTAATATAATACCTGGACCAACTAAAATATTATAGGCCAATAGTAAGATCCGATACCGCGGCGTTAGTTAACATTGAAAAGTGTCTTCGAATTTCCTTGTTTTAATGCACTATTTAAAATATACATAGTGTACCCCCTAGTTCACCTATAATTATTTCCTGTAGAAGGTACACTATTACCCTGTAATATAATACCTGGACCAACTAAAATATTATAGGCCAATATTGAGATCCGATACCGCGGCGTTAGTTAACATTGAAAAGTGTCTTCGAATTTCCTTGTTTTAATGCACTATTTAAAATATACATAGTGTACCCCCTAATTCACCTATAATTATTTCCTGTGGTAGGGTACACTATTACCCTGCAATATAATACCTGGTCCAATTAAAACATTATAGGTCAATATTAAGGTCCGAAATCGGGCTAACAGTGAAGAGGGACCTCGCGCTTCCTATCTTTAAAGGGTTTTAGAAGGCGAATTTCCTCATTTTAAGCTCTTCCGAACACTTATTTTAGATACGCACACATAGTAAAATACAGGAACTCATTTTGTTCCCTCTAATTGACATATAATTATTTCTCGTGGTAGGGTACACTATTACCCTGTAATATAATACCTGGTCCAACTAAAATATTATAGGTCAATATTAAGGTCTGATATCGCGCCTTGCGTTAGTTAACCATTGAAAGATGTCTTTGAATTTTTAAAGCATTTTAGAAGTCTTATTTCTTCATTTTAAGCTTCTCAGAACACTTTATTTCACATAGGCATACATAGTAAACTTTAGGGTCACACTGTGTGCCCCCTAATTGACCTATAATTATTTCCTGTAGAAGGTACACTATTACCCTGTAATATAATACCAGGACCAACTAAAATATTATAGGCCAATATTAAGATCCGAAACCGCGGCGTTAGTTAACATTGAAAATTGTCTTCGAATTTCCTTGCTTTAATGCACTATTTAAAATATACATAGTGCACCCCCTAATTCACCTATAATTATTTCCTGTCGTAGGGTACACTATTACCCTGCAATATAATACCTGGTCCAATTAAAATATTATAGGTCAATATTAAGGTCCGAAATCGGGCTAACAGTGAAGAGGGACTTCGCGCTTCCTATCTTTAAAGGGTTTTAGAAGGCGAATTTCCTCATTTTAAGCTCTTCCGAACACTTATTTTAGATACGCACACATAGTAAAATACAGGAACTCATTTTGTTCCCTCTAATTGACATATAATTATTTCTCGTGGTAGGGTACACTATTACCCTGTAATATAATACCTGGTCCAACTAAAATATTATAGGTCAATATTAAGGTCTGATATCGCGCCTTGCGTTACTTAACCATTGAAAGATGTCTTTGAATTTTTAAAGCATTTTAGAAGTCTTATTTCTTCATTTTAAGCTTCTCAGAACACTTTATTTCACATAGGCATACATAGTAAACTTTAGGGTCACGCTGTGTGCCCCCTAATTGACCTATAATTATTTCCTGTAGAGGGTTCACTATTACCCTGTAATATAATACCTGGACCAACTAAAATATTATAGGCCAATAGTAAGATCCGATACCGCGGCGTTAGTTAACATTGAAAAGTGTCTTCGAATTTCCTTGTTTTAATGCACTATTTAAAATATACATAGTGTACCCCCTAGTTCACCTATAATTATTTCCTGTAGAAGGTACACTATTACCCTGTAATATAATACCTGGACCAACTAAAATATTATAGGCCAATATTGAGATCCGATACCGCGGCGTTAGTTAACATTGAAAAGTGTCTTCGAATTTCCTTGTTTTAATGCACTATTTAAAATATACATAGTGTACCCCCTAATTCACCTAGAATTATTTCCTGTGGTAGGGTACACTATTACCCTGCAATATAATACCTGGTCCAATTAAAACATTATAGGTCAATATTAAGGTCCGAAATCGGGTTAACAGTGAAGAGGGACTTCGCGCTTCCTATCTTTAAAGGGTTTTAGAAGGCGAATTTCCTCATTTTAAGCTCTTCCGAACACTTATTTTAGATACGCACACATAGTAAAATACAGGAACTCATTTTGTTCCCTCTAATTGACATATAATTATTTCTCGTGGTAGGGTACACTATTACCCTGTAATATAATACCTGGTCCAACTAAAATATTATAGGTCAATATTAAGGTCTGATATCGCGGCTTGCGTTAGTTAACCATTGAAAGATGTCTTTGAATTTTTAAAGCATTTTAGAAGTCTTATTTCTTCATTTTAAGCTTCTCAGAACACTTTATTTCACATAGGCATACATAGTAAACTTTAGGGTCACGCTGTGTGCCCCCTAATTGACCTATAATTATTTCCTGTAGAGGGTTCACTATTACCCTGTAATATAATACCTGGACCAACTAAAATATTATAGGCCAATAGTAAGATCCGATACCGCGGCGTTAGTTAACATTGAAAAGTGTCTTCGAATTTCCTTGTTTTAATGCACTATTTAAAATATACATAGTGTACCCCCTAGTTCACCTATAATTATTTCCTGTAGAAGGTACACTATTACCCTGTAATATAATACCTGGACCAACTAAAATATTATAGGCCAATATTGAGATCCGATACCGCGGCGTTAGTTAACATTGAAAAGTGTCTTCGAATTTCCTTGTTTTAATGCACTATTTAAAATATACATAGTGTACCCCCTAATTCACCTATAATTATTTCCTGTGGTAGGGTACACTATTACCCTGCAATACAATACCTGGTCCAATTAAAACATTATAGGTCAATATTAAGGTCCGAAATCGGGCTAACAGTGAAGAGGGACCTCGCGCTTCCTATCTTTAAAGGGTTTTAGAAGGCGAATTTCCTCATTTTAAGCTCTTCCGAACACTTATTTTAGATACGCACACATAGTAAAATACAGGAACTCATTTTGTTCCCTCTAATTGACATATAATTATTTCTCGTGGTAGGGTACACTATTACCCTGTAATATAATACCTGGTCCAACTAAAATATTATAGGTCAATATTAAGGTCTGATATCGCGCCTTGCGTTAGTTAACCATTGAAAGATGTCTTTGAATTTTTAAAGCATTTTAGAAGTCTTATTTCTTCATTTTAAGCTTCTCAGAACACTTTATTTCACATAGGCATACATAGTAAACTTTAGGGTCACGCTGTGTGCCCCCTAATTGACCTATAATTATTTCCTGTAGAGGGTTCACTATTACCCTGTAATATAATACCTGGACCAACTAAAATATTATAGGCCAATAGTAAGATCCGATACCGCGGCGTTAGTTAACATTGAAAAGTGTCTTCGAATTTCCTTGTTTTAATGCACTATTTAAAATATACATAGTGTACCCCCTAGTTCACCTATAATTATTTCCTGTAGAAGGTACACTATTACCCTGTAATATAATACCTGGACCAACTAAAATATTATAGGCCAATATTGAGATCCGATACCGCCGCGTTAGTTAACATTGAAAAGTGTCTTCGAATTTCCTTGTTTTAATGCACTATTTAAAATATACATAGTGTACCCCCTAATTCACCTATAATTAGTTCCTGTGGTAGGGTACACTATTACCCTGCAATATAATACCTGGTCCAATTAAAATATTATAGGTCAATATTAAGGTCCGAAATCGGGCTAACAGTGAAGAGGGACTTCGCGCTTCCTATCTTTAAAGGGTTTTAGAAGGCGAATTTCCTCATTTTAAGCTCTTCTGAACACTTATTTTAGATACGCACACATAGTAAAATACAGGAACTCATTTTGTTCCCTCTAATTGACATATAATTATTTCTCGAGGTAGGGTACACTATTACCTTGTAATATAATACCTGGTCCAACTAAAATATTATAGGTCAATATTAAGGTCTGATATCGCGCCTTGCGTTAGTTAACCATTGAAAGATGTCTTTGAATTTTTAAAGCATTTTAGAAGTCTTATTTCTTCATTTTAAGCTTCTCAGAACACTTTATTTCACATAGGCATACATAGTAAACTTTAGGGTCACACTGTGTGCCCCCTAATTGACCTATAATTATTTCCTGTAGAGGGTACACTATTACCCTGTAATATAATACCTGGACCAACTAAAATATTATAGGTCAATATTAAGATCCGATACCGCGGCGTTAGTTAACATTGAAAAGTGTCTTCGAATTTCCTTGTTTTAATGCACTATTTAAAATATACATAGTGCACCCCCTAATTCACCTATAATTATTTCCTGTCGTAGGGTACACTATTACCCTGCAATATAATACCTGGTCCAACTAAAATATTATAGGTCAATATTAAGGTCCGAAATCGGGCTAACAGTGAAGAGGGACTTCGCGCTTCCTATCTTTAAAGGGTTTTAGAAGGCGAATTTCCTCATTTTAAGCTCTTCCGAACACTTATTTTAGATACGCACACATAGTAAAATACAGGAACTCATTGTGTTCCCTCTAATTGACATATAATTATTTCCCGTGGTAGGGTACACTATTACCCTGTAATATAATACCTGGTCCAACTAAAATATTATAGGTCAATATTAAGGTCTGATATCGCGCCTTGCGTTAGTTAACCATTGAAAGATGTCTTTGAATTTTTAAAGCATTTTAGAAGTCTTATTTCTTCATTTTAAGCTTCTCAGAACACTTTATTTCACATAGGCATACATAGTAAACTTTAGGGTCACGCTGTGTGCCCCCTAATTGACCTATAATTATTTCCTGTAGAAGTGTACACTATTACCCTGCAATATAATACCTGGATCAACTAAAATATTATAGGCCAATATTAAGATCCGATACCGTGTCGTTAGTTAACATTGAAAAGTGTCTTCGAATTTCCTTGTTTTAATGCACTATTTAAAATATACATAGTGTACCCCCTAATTCACCTATAATTATTTCCTGTGGTAGGGTACACTATTACCCTGCAATATAATACCTGGTCCAATTAAAATATTATAGGTCAATATTAAGGTCCGAAATCGGGCTAACAGTTAAGAGGGACTTCGCGCTTCCTATCTTTAAAGGGTTTTAGAAGGCGAATTTCCTCATTTTAAGCTCTTCCGAACACTTATTATACATACGCACACATAGTAAAATACAGGAACTCATTGTGTTCCCTCTAATTGATATATAATTATTTCCCGTGGTAGGGTACACTATTACCCTGTAATATAATACCTGGTCCAACTAAAATATTATAGGCCAATATTAAGATCAGATACCGTGGCGTTTGTTAACATTGAAAAGTGTCTTCGAATTTCCTTGTTTTAATGCACTATTGAAAACATACATAGTGTACCCCCTAATTCACCTATAATTATTTCCTGTGGCAGGGTACACTATCACCCTGTAATATAATATGTGGTCCAATTTAAATATTATGGGTCAATATTAAGATCTGAAATCGTTCTTTACGTTAACATTTAAAAGTGACTTCGCGCTTCCTATCTTTAAAGGATTTTAGAAGGCGAATTTCCTCGTTTTGAGCAATAGTGAATTAAGTCATTTTTAAGGTCAGATATCGTGCCGTTTGTTAGCATTGAAAAGTGTCTTCGAATTTCCTTGTTTTAATGCACTATTTAAAATATACATAGTGTACCCCCTAATTCACCTATAATTATTTCCTGAGGTAGGGTACACTATCACCCTGTAATATAATATGTGGTCCAATTTAAATATTATGGGTCAATATTAAGATCTGAAATCGATCTTTACGTTAACATTGAAAAGTGACTTCGCGCTTCCTATCTTTAAAGGGTTTTAGAAGGCGAAATTCCTCGTTTTGAGCATTAGTGAATTAAGTCATTTTTAAGGTCAGATATCGTGCCGTTTGTTAGCATTGAAAAGTGTCTTCGAATTTCCTTGTTTTAATGCACTATTTAAAATATGCATAGTGTACCCCCTAATTCTCCTATAATTATTTCCTGTGGTAGGGTACACTATTACCCTGCAATATAATACCTGGTCCAATTAAAATATTATAGGTCAATATTAAGGTCCGAAATCGGGCTAACAGTGAAGAGGGACTTCGCGCTTCCTATCTTTAAAGGGTTTTAGAAGGCGAATTTCCTCATTTTAAGCTCTTCCGAACACTTATTTTAGAAACGCACACAAAGTAAAATACAGGAACTCATTTTGTTCCCTCTAATTGACATATAATTATTTCTCGTGGTAGGGTACACTATTACCCTGTAATATAATACCTGGTCCAACTAAAATATTATAGGTCAATATTAAGGTCTGATATCGCGCCTTGCGTTAGTTAACCATTGAAAGATGTCTTTGAATTTTTAAAGCATCTTAGAAGTCTTATTTCTTCATTTTAAGCTTCTCAGAACACTTTATTTCACATAGGCATACATAGTAAACTTTAGGGTCACGCTGTGTGCCCCCTAATTGACCTATAATTATTTCCTGTAGAAGTGTACACTATTACCCTGCAATATAATACCTGGACCAACTAAAATATTATAGGCCAATATTAAGATCCGATACCGTGGCGTTAGTTAACATTGAAAAGTGTCTTCGAATTTCCTTGTTTTAATGCACTATTTAAAATATACATAGTGTACCCAGTAATTCACCTATAATTATTTCCTGTGGTAGGGTACACTATTACCCTGCAATATAATACCTGGTCCAATTAAAATATTATAGGTCTATATCAAGGTCCGAAATCGGGCTAACAGTTAAGAGGGACTTCGCGCTTCCTATCTTTAAAGGGTTTTAGAAGGCGAATTTCCTCATTTTAAGCTCTTCCGAACACTTATTTTAGATACGCCCACATAGTAAAATACAGGAACTCATTGTGTTCCCTCTAATTGACATATAATTATTTCCCGTGGTAGGGTACACTATTACCCTGTAATATAATACCTGGTCCAACTAAAATATTATAGGCCAATATTAAGATCAGATACCGTGGCGTTTGTTAGCATTGAAAAGTGTCTTCGAATTTCCTTGTTTTAATGCACTATTGAAAACATACATAGTGTACCCCCTAATTCACCTATAATTATTTCCTGTGGCAGGGTACACTATCACCCTGTAATATAATATGTGGTCCAATTTAAATATTATGGGTCAATATTAAGATCTGAAATCGATCTTTACGTTAACATTGAAAAGTGACTTCGCGCTTCCTATCTTTAAAGGGTTTTGGAAGGCGAAATTCCTCGTTTTGAGCATTAGTGAATTAAGTCATTTTTAAGGTCAGATATCGTGCCGTTTGTTAGCATTGAAAAGTGTCTTCGAATTTCCTTGTTTTAATGCACTATTTAAAATATGCATAGTGTACCCCCTAATTCTCCTATAATTATTTCCTGTGGTAGGGTACACTATTACCCTGCAATATAATACCTGGTCCAATTAAAATATTATAGGTCAATATTAAGGTCCGAAATCGGGCTAACAGTGAAGAGGGACTTCGCGCTTCCTATCTTTAAAGGGTTTTAGAAGGCGAATTTCCTCATTTTAAGCTCTTCCGAACACTTATTTTAGATACGCACACATAATAAAATACAGGAACTCATTGTGTTCCCTCTAATTGACATATAATTATTTCCCGTGGTAGGGTACACTATTACCCTGTAATATAATACCTGGTCCAACTAAAATATTATAGGTCAATATTAAGGTCTGATATCGCGCCTTGCGTTAGTTAACCATTGAAAGATGTCTTTGAATTTTTAAAGCATTTTAGAAGTCTTATTTCTTCATTTTAAGCTTCTCAGAACACTTTATTTCACATAGGCATACATAGTAAACTATAGGGTCACTCTGTGTGCCCCCTAATTGACCTATAATTATTTCCTGTAGAAGGTACACTATTACCCTGTAATATAATACCTGGACCAACTAAAATATTATAGGCCAATATTGAGATCCGATACCGCGGCGTTAGTTAACATTGAAAAGTGTCTTCGAATTTCCTTGTTTTAATGCACTATTTAAAATATACATAGTGTACCCCCTAATTCTCCTATAATTATTTCCTGTGGTAGGGTACACTATTACCCTGCAATATAATACCTGGTCCAATTAAAATATTATAGGTCAATATTAAGGTCCGAAATCGGGCTAACAGTGAAGAGGGACTTCGCGCTTCCTATCTTTAAAGGGTTTTAGAAGGCGAATTTCCTCATTTTAAGCTCTTCCGAACACTTATTTTAGATACGCACACATAGTAAAATACAGGAACTCATTTTGTTCCCTCTAATTGACATATAATTATTTCTCGTGGTAGGGTACACTATTACCCTGTAATATAATACCTGGTCCAACTAAAATATTATAGGTCAATATTAAGGTCTGATATCGCGCCTTGCGTTAGTTAACCATTGAAAGATGTCTTTGAATTTTTAAAGCATTTTAGAAGTCTTATTTCTTCATTTTAAGCTTCTCAGAACACTTTATTTCACATAGGCATACATAGTAAACTTTAGGGTCACGCTGTGTGCCCCCTAATTGACCTATAATTATTTCCTGTAGAGGGTACACTATTACCCTGTAATATAATAGCTGGTCCAATTAAAATATTATAGGTCAATATTAAGGTCCGAAATCGGGCTAACAGGGAAGAGGGACTTCGCGCTTCGTATCTTTAAAAGGTTTTAGAAGGCGAATATCCTCATTTTATGCTCTTCCGAACACTTATTTTAGATACGCACACATAGTAAAATACAGGAACTCATTGTGTTCCCTCTAATTGACATATAATTAATTCCCGTGGTAGGGTACACTATTACCCTGTAATATAATACCTGGTCCAACTAAAATATTTAGGTCAATATTAAGGTCTGATATCGCGCCTTGCGTTAGTTAACCATTGAAAGATGTCTTTGAATTTTTAAAGCATTTTAGAAGTCTTATTTCTTCATTTTAAGCTTCTCAGAGCACTTTATTTCACATAGGCATACATAGTAAACTTTAGGGTTACGCTGTGTGCCCCTTAATTGACCTATAATTATTTTCTGTAGAAGTGTACACTATTACCCTGTAATATAATACCTGGACCAACTAAAATATTATTGGCCAATATTAAGATCCGATACCGTGACGTTAGTTAACATTGAAAAGTGTCTTTGAATTTCCTTGTTTTAATGCACTATTTAAAATATACATAGTGTACCCCCTAATTCACCTATAATTATTTCCTGTGGTAGGGTACACTATCACCCTGTAATATAATATGTGGACCAATTTAAATATTATGGGTCAATATTAAGATCTGAAATCGATCTTTACGTTAACATTGAAAAGTGACTTCGCGCTTCCTATCTTTAAAGGGTTTTAGAAGGCGAATTTCCTCGTTTTGAGCAATAGTGAATTAAGTCATTTTTAAGGTCAGATATCGTGCCGTTTGTTAGCATTGAAAAGTGTCTTCGAATTTCCTTGTTTTAATGCACTATTTAAAATATACATAGTGTACCCCCTAATTCACCTATAATTATTTCCTGTGGTAGGGTACACTATTACCCTGCAATATAATACCTGGTCCAATTAAAATATTATAGGTCAATATTAAGGTCCGAAATCGGGCTAACAGTGAAGAGGGACTTCGCGCTTCCAATCTTTAAAGGGTTTTAGAAGGCGAATTTCCTCATTTTAAGCTCTTCCGAACACTTATTTTAGATACGCACACATAGTAAAATAAAGGAACTCATTGTGTTCCCTCTAATTGACATATAATTATTTCCCGTGGTAGGGTACACTATTACCCTGTAATATAATACCTGGTCCAACTAAAATATTATAGGTCAATATTAAGGTCTGATATCGCGCCTTGGGTTAGTTAACCATTGAAAGATGTCTTTGAATTTTTAAAGCATTTTAGAAGTCTTATTTCTTCATTTTAAGCTTCTCAGAACACTTTATTTCACATAGGCATACATAGTAAACTTCAGAGTCACGCTGTGTGCCCCCTAATTGACCTATAATTATTTCCTGTAGAAGTGTACACTATTACCCTGTAATATAATATGTTTTCCAATTTAAATATTATGGGTCAATATTAAGATCTGAAATCGATCTTTACGTTAACATTGAAAAGTGACTTCGCGCTTCCTATCTTTAAAGGGTTTTAGAAGGCGAATTTCCTCGTTTTGAGCAATCGTGAATTAAGTCATTTTTAAGGTCAGATATCGCGCCGTTTGTTAGCATTGAAAAGTGTCTTCGAATTTCCTTGTTTTAATGCACTATTTAAAATATACATAGTGTACCCCCTAATTCACCTATAATTATTTCCTCTGGTAGGGTACACTATTTCCCTGCAATATAATACCTGGTCCAATTAAAATATTATAGGTCAATATTAAGGTCCGAAATTGGGCTAACAGAGAAGAGGGACTTCGCGCTTCCTATCTTTAAAGGGTTTTAAAAGGCGAATTTCCCCATTTTAAGCTCTTCCGAACACTTATTTTAGATACGCACACATAGTAAAATACAGGAACTCATTGTGTTCCCTCTAATTGACATATAATTATTTCCCGTGGTAGGGTAAACTATTACCCTGCAATATAATACCTGGTCCAACTAAAATATTATAGGTCAATATTAAGGTCTGATATCGCGCCTTGCGTTAGTTAACCATTGAAAGATGTCTTTGAATTTTTAAAGCATTTTAGAAGTCTTATTTCTTCATTTTAAGCTTCTCAGAACACTTTATTTCACATAGGCATACATAGTAAACTGTAGGGTCACGCTGTGTGCCCCCTAATTGACCTATAATTATTTCCTGTAGAAGTGTACACTATTCCCCTGTAATATAATACCTGGACCAACTAAAATATTATAGGCCAATATTAAGATCCGATACCGTGGCGTTAGTTAACATTGAAAAGTGTCTTTGAATTTCCTTGTTTTAATGCACTATTTAAAATATACATAGTGTACCCCCTAATTCACCTATAATTATTTCCTGAGGTAGGGTACACTATCACCCTGTAATATAATATGTGGTCCAATTTAAATATTATGGGTCAATATTAAGATCTGAAATCGATCTTTACGTTAACATTGAAAAGTGACTTCGCGCTTCCTATCTTTAAAGGGTTTTAGAAGGCGAAATTCCTCGTTTTGAGCATTAGTGAATTAAGTCATTTTTAAGGTCAGATATCGTGCCGTTTGTTAGCATTGAAAAGTGTCTTCGAATTTCCTTGTTTTAATGCACTATTTAAAATATGCATAGTGTACCCCCTAATTCTCCTATAATTATTTCCTGTGGTAGGGTACACTATTACCCTGCAATATAATACCTGGTCCAATTAAAATATTATAGGTCAATATTAAGGTCCGAAATCGGGCTAACAGTGAAGAGGGACTTCGCGCTTCCTATCTTTAAAGGGTTTTAGAAGGCGAATTTCCTCATTTTAAGCTCTTCCGAACACTTATTTTAGAAACGCACACAAAGTAAAATACAGGAACTCATTTTGTTCCCTCTAATTGACATATAATTATTTCTCGTGGTAGGGTACACTATTACCCTGTAATATAATACCTGGTCCAACTAAAATATTATAGGTCAATATTAAGGTCTGATATCGCGCCTTGCGTTAGTTAACCATTGAAAGATGTCTTTGAATTTTTAAAGCATCTTAGAAGTCTTATTTCTTCATTTTAAGCTTCTCAGAACACTTTATTTCACATAGGCATACATAGTAAACTTTAGAGTCACGCTGTGTGCCCCCTAATTGACCTATAATTATTTCCTGTAGAAGTGTACACTATTACCCTGCAATATAATACCTGGACCAACTAAAATATTATAGGCCAATATTAAGATCCGATACCGTGGCGTTAGTTAACATTGAAAAGTGTCTTCGAATTTCCTTGTTTTAATGCACTATTTAAAATATACATAGTGTACCCAGTAATTCACCTATAATTATTTCCTGTGGTAGGGTACACTATTACCCTGCAATATAATACCTGGTCCAATTAAAATATTATAGGTCTATATCAAGGTCCGAAATCGGGCTAACAGTTAAGAGGGACTTCGCGCTTCCTATCTTTAAAGGGTTTTAGAAGGCGAATTTCCTCATTTTAAGCTCTTCCGAACACTTATTTTAGATACGCCCACATAGTAAAATACAGGAACTCATTGTGTTCCCTCTAATTGACATATAATTATTTCCCGTGGTAGGGTACACTATTACCCTGTAATATAATACCTGGTCCAACTAAAATATTATAGGCCAATATTAAGATCAGATACCGTGGCGTTTGTTAGCATTGAAAAGTGTCTTCGAATTTCCTTGTTTTAATGCACTATTGAAAACATACATAGTGTACCCCCTAATTCACCTATAATTATTTCCTGTGGCAGGGTACACTATCACCCTGTAATATAATATGTGGTCCAATTTAAATATTATGGGTCAATATTAAGATCTGAAATCGATCTTTACGTTAACATTGAAAAGTGACTTCGCGCTTCCTATCTTTAAAGGGTTTTGGAAGGCGAAATTCCTCGTTTTGAGCATTAGTGAATTAAGTCATTTTTAAGGTCAGATATCGTGCCGTTTGTTAGCATTGAAAAGTGTCTTCGAATTTCCTTGTTTTAATGCACTATTTAAAATATGCATAGTGTACCCCCTAATTCTCCTATAATTATTTCCTGTGGTAGGGTACACAATTACCCTGCAATATAATACCTGGTCCAATTAAAATATTATAGGTCAATATTAAGGTCCGAAATCGGGCTAACAGTGAAGAGGGACTTCGCGCTTCCTATCTTTAAAGGGTTTTAGAAGGCGAATTTCCTCATTTTAAGCTCTTCCGAACACTTATTTTAGATACGCACACATAATAAAATACAGGAACTCATTGTGTTCCCTCTAATTGACATATAATTATTTCCCGTGGTAGGGTACACTATTACCCTGTAATATAATACCTGGTCCAACTAAAATATTATAGGTCAATATTAAGGTCTGATATCGCGCCTTGCGTTAGTTAACCATTGAAAGATGTCTTTGAATTTTTAAAGCATTTTAGAAGTCTTATTTCTTCATTTTAAGCTTCTCAGAACACTTTATTTCACATAGGCATACATAGTAAACTATAGGGTCACTCTGTGTGCCCCCTAATTGACCTATAATTATTTCCTGTAGAAGGTACACTATTACCCTGTAATATAATACCTGGACCAACTAAAATATTATAGGCCAATATTGAGATCCGATACCGCGGCGTTAGTTAACATTGAAAAGTGTCTTCGAATTTCCTTGTTTTAATGCACTATTTAAAATATACATAGTGTACCCCCTAATTCTCCTATAATTATTTCCTGTGGTAGGGTACACTATTACCCTGCAATATAATACCTGGTCCAATTAAAATATTATAGGTCAATATTAAGGTCCGAAATCGGGCTAACAGTGAAGAGGGACTTCGCGCTTCCTATCTTTAAAGGGTTTTAGAAGGCGAATTTCCTCATTTTAAGCTCTTCCGAACACTTATTTTAGATACGCACACATAGTAAAATACAGGAACTCATTTTGTTCCCTCTAATTGACATATAATTATTTCTCGTGGTAGGGTACACTATTACCCTGTAATATAATACCTGGTCCAACTAAAATATTATAGGTCAATA
The DNA here is from genome assembly GCF_982258835.1 of Parasteatoda tepidariorum. Classification (NCBI taxonomy): domain Eukaryota; kingdom Metazoa; phylum Arthropoda; class Arachnida; order Araneae; family Theridiidae; genus Parasteatoda; species Parasteatoda tepidariorum. The sequence goes on along the minus strand of NC_141756.1, from coordinate 120,314,160 downwards.
TTAAGGTCTGATATCGCGCCTTGCGTTAGTTAACCATTGAAAGATGTCTTTGAATTTTTAAAGCATTTTAGAAGTCTTATTTCTTCATTTTAAGCTTCTCAGAACACTTTATTTCACATAGGCATACATAGTAAACTTTAGGGTCACGCTGTGTGCCCCCTAATTGACCTATAATTATTTCCTGTAGAGGGTACACTATTACCCTGTAATATAATAGCTGGTCCAATTAAAATATTATAGGTCAATATTAAGGTCCGAAATCGGGCTAACAGGGAAGAGGGACTTCGCGCTTCGTATCTTTAAAAGGTTTTAGAAGGCGAATATCCTCATTTTATGCTCTTCCGAACACTTATTTTAGATACGCACACATAGTAAAATACAGGAACTCATTGTGTTCCCTCTAATTGACATATAATTAATTCCCGTGGTAGGGTACACTATTACCCTGTAATATAATACCTGGTCCAACTAAAATATTTAGGTCAATATTAAGGTCTGATATCGCGCCTTGCGTTAGTTAACCATTGAAAGATGTCTTTGAATTTTTAAAGCATTTTAGAAGTCTTATTTCTTCATTTTAAGCTTCTCAGAGCACTTTATTTCACATAGGCATACATAGTAAACTTTAGGGTTACGCTGTGTGCCCCTTAATTGACCTATAATTATTTTCTGTAGAAGTGTACACTATTACCCTGTAATATAATACCTGGACCAACTAAAATATTATTGGCCAATATTAAGATCCGATACCGTGACGTTAGTTAACATTGAAAAGTGTCTTTGAATTTCCTTGTTTTAATGCACTATTTAAAATATACATAGTGTACCCCCTAATTCACCTATAATTATTTCCTGTGGTAGGGTACACTATCACCCTGTAATATAATATGTGGACCAATTTAAATATTATGGGTCAATATTAAGATCTGAAATCGATCTTTACGTTAACATTGAAAAGTGACTTCGCGCTTCCTATCTTTAAAGGGTTTTAGAAGGCGAATTTCCTCGTTTTGAGCAATAGTGAATTAAGTCATTTTTAAGGTCAGATATCGTGCCGTTTGTTAGCATTGAAAAGTGTCTTCGAATTTCCTTGTTTTAATGCACTATTTAAAATATACATAGTGTACCCCCTAATTCACCTATAATTATTTCCTGTGGTAGGGTACACTATTACCCTGCAATATAATACCTGGTCCAATTAAAATATTATAGGTCAATATTAAGGTCCGAAATCGGGCTAACAGTGAAGAGGGACTTCGCGCTTCCAATCTTTAAAGGGTTTTAGAAGGCGAATTTCCTCATTTTAAGCTCTTCCGAACACTTATTTTAGATACGCACACATAGTAAAATAAAGGAACTCATTGTGTTCCCTCTAATTGACATATAATTATTTCCCGTGGTAGGGTACACTATTACCCTGTAATATAATACCTGGTCCAACTAAAATATTATAGGTCAATATTAAGGTCTGATATCGCGCCTTGGGTTAGTTAACCATTGAAAGATGTCTTTGAATTTTTAAAGCATTTTAGAAGTCTTATTTCTTCATTTTAAGCTTCTCAGAACACTTTATTTCACATAGGCATACATAGTAAACTTCAGAGTCACGCTGTGTGCCCCCTAATTGACCTATAATTATTTCCTGTAGAAGTGTACACTATTACCCTGTAATATAATATGTTTTCCAATTTAAATATTATGGGTCAATATTAAGATCTGAAATCGATCTTTACGTTAACATTGAAAAGTGACTTCGCGCTTCCTATCTTTAAAGGGTTTTAGAAGGCGAATTTCCTCGTTTTGAGCAATCGTGAATTAAGTCATTTTTAAGGTCAGATATCGCGCCGTTTGTTAGCATTGAAAAGTGTCTTCGAATTTCCTTGTTTTAATGCACTATTTAAAATATACATAGTGTACCCCCTAATTCACCTATAATTATTTCCTCTGGTAGGGTACACTATTTCCCTGCAATATAATACCTGGTCCAATTAAAATATTATAGGTCAATATTAAGGTCCGAAATTGGGCTAACAGAGAAGAGGGACTTCGCGCTTCCTATCTTTAAAGGGTTTTAAAAGGCGAATTTCCCCATTTTAAGCTCTTCCGAACACTTATTTTAGATACGCACACATAGTAAAATACAGGAACTCATTGTGTTCCCTCTAATTGACATATAATTATTTCCCGTGGTAGGGTAAACTATTACCCTGCAATATAATACCTGGTCCAACTAAAATATTATAGGTCAATATTAAGGTCTGATATCGCGCCTTGCGTTAGTTAACCATTGAAAGATGTCTTTGAATTTTTAAAGCATTTTAGAAGTCTTATTTCTTCATTTTAAGCTTCTCAGAACACTTTATTTCACATAGGCATACATAGTAAACTGTAGGGTCACGCTGTGTGCCCCCTAATTGACCTATAATTATTTCCTGTAGAAGTGTACACTATTCCCCTGTAATATAATACCTGGACCAACTAAAATATTATAGGCCAATATTAAGATCCGATACCGTGGCGTTAGTTAACATTGAAAAGTGTCTTTGAATTTCCTTGTTTTAATGCACTATTTAAAATATACATAGTGTACCCCCTAATTCACCTATAATTATTTCCTGTGGTAGGGTACACTATCACCCTGTAATATAATATGTGGACCAATTTAAATATTATGGGTCAATATTAAGATCTGAAATCGATCTTTACGTTAACATTGAAAAGTGACTTCGCGCTTCCTATCTTTAAAGGGTTTTAGAAGGCGAATTTCCTCGTTTTGAGCAATAGTGAATTAAGTCATTTTTAAGGTCAGATATCGTGCCGTTTGTTAGCATTGAAAAGTGTCTTCGAATTTCCTTGTTTTAATGCACTATTTAAAATATACCTAGTGTACCCCCTAATTCACCTATAACTATTTCCTGTGGTAGGGTACACTATTACCCTGCAATATAATACCTGGTCCAATTAAAATATTATAGGTCAATATTAAGGTCCGAAATCGGGCTAACAGTGAAGAGGGACTTCGCGCTTCCAATCTTTAAAGGGTTTTAGAAGGCGAATTTCCTCATTTTAAGCTCTTCCGAACACTTATTTTAGATACGCACACATAGTAAAATAAAGGAACTCATTGTGTTCCCTCTAATTGACATATAATTATTTCCCGTGGTAGGGTACACTATTACCCTGTAATATAATACCTGGTCCAACTAAAATATTATAGGTCAATATTAAGGTCTGATATCGCGCCTTGGGTTAGTTAACCATTGAAAGATGTATTTGAATTTTTAAAGCATTTTAGAAGTCTTATTTCTTCATTTTAAGCTTCTCAGAACACTTTATTTCACATAGGCATACATAGTAAACTTTAGGGTCATGCTGTGTGCCCCCTAATTGACCTATCATTATTTCCTGTAGAAGTGTACACTATTACCCTGTAATATAATACCTGGACCAACTAAAATATTATAGGCCAATATTAAGATCCGATACCGTGGCGTTAGTTAACATTGAAAAGTGTCTTTGAATTTCCTTGTTTTAATGCACTATTTAAAATATACATAGTGTACCCCCTAATTCACCTATAATTATTTCCTGTGGTAGGGTACACTATCACCCTGTAATATAATATGTGGACCAATTTAAATATTATGGGTCAATATTAAGATCTGAAATCGATCTTTACGTTAACATTGAAAAGTGACTTTGCGCTTCCTATCTTTAAAGGGTTTTAGAAGGCGAATTTCTTCGTTTTGAGCAATAGTGAATTAAGTCATTTTTAAGGTCAGATATCGTGCCGTTTGTTAGCATTGAAAAGTGTCTTCGAATTTCCTTGTTTTAATGCACTATTTAAAATATACATAGTGTACCCCCTAATTCACCTATAATTATTTCCTGTGGTAGGGTACACTATTACCCTGCAATATAATACCTGATCCAATTAAAATATTATAGGTCAATATTAAGGTCCGAAATAGGGTTAACAGTGAAGAGGGACTTCGCGCTTCCAATCTTTAAAGGGTTTTAGAAGGCGAATTTCCTCATTTTAAGCTCTCCCGAACACTTATTTTAGATACGCACACATAGTAAAATAAAGGAACTCATTGTGTTCCCTCTAATTGACATATAATTATTTCCCGTGGTAGGGTACACTATTACCCTGTAATATAATACCTGGTCCAACTAAAATATTATAGGTCAATATTAAGGTCTGATATCGCGCCTTGGGTTAGTTAACCATTGAAAGATGTATTTGAATTTTTAAAGCATTTTAGAAGTCTTATTTCTTCATTTTAAGCTTCTCAGAACACTTTATTTCACATAGGCATACATAGTAAACTTTAGGGTCACGCTGTGTGCCCCTTAATTGACCTATCATTATTTCCTGTAGAAGTGTACACTATTACCCTGTAATATAATACCTGGACCAACTAAAATATTATAGGCCAATATTAAGATCCGATACCGTGGCGTTAGTTAACATTGAAAAGTGTCTTCGAATTTCCTTGTTTTAATGCACTATTTAAAATATACATAGTGTACCCCCTAATTCACCTATAATTATTTCCTGTGGTAGGGTACACTATCACCCTGTAATATAATATGTGGACCAATTTAAATATTATGGGTCAATATTAAGATCTGAAATCGATCTTTACGTTAACATTGAAAAGTGACTTCGCGCTTCCTATCTTTAAAGGGTTTTAGAAGGCGAATTTCCTCGTTTTGAGCAATAGTGAATTAAGTCATTTTTAAGGTCAGATATCGTGCCGTTTGTTAGCATTGAAAAGTGTCTTCAAATTTCCTTGTTTTAATGCACTATTTAAAATATACATAGTGTACCCCCTAATTCACCTATAATTATTTTCTGTGGTAGGGTACACTATTACCCTGCAATATAATACCTGGTCCAATTAAAATATTATAGGTCAATATTAAGGTCCAAAATCGGGCTAACAGTGAAGAGGGACTTCACGCTTCCTATCTTTAAAGGGTTTAAGAAGGCGAATTTCCTCATTTTAAGCTCTTCCGAACACTTATTTTAGATACGCACACATAGTAAAATACAGGAACTCATTGTGTTCCCTCTAATTGACATATAATTATTTCCCGTGGAAGGGTACACTATTACCCTGCAATATAATACCTGGTCCAACTAAAATATTATAGGTCAATATTAAGATCTGATATCGCGCCTTGCGTTAGTTAACCATTAAAAGATGTCTTTGAATTTTTAAAGCATTTTAGAAGTCTTATTTCTTCATTTTAAGCTTCTCAGAACACTTTATTTCACATAGGCATACATTGTAAACTTTAGGGTCACGCTGTGTGTCCCATAATTGACCTATAATTATTTTCTGTAGAAGTTTACACTATGTGGTCCAATTTAAATATTATGGGTCAATATTAAGATCTGAAATCGATCTTTACGTTAACATTGAAAAGTGACTTCGCGCTTCCTATCTTTAAAGGGTTTTGGAAGGCGAAATTCCTCGTTTTGAGCATTAGTGAATTAAGTCATTTTTAAGGTCAGATATCGTGCCGTTTGTTAGCATTGAAAAGTGTCTTCGAATTTCCTTGTTTTAATGCACTATTTAAAATATACATAGTGTACCCCCTAATTCACCTATAATTATTTTCTGTGGTGGGGTACACTATTACCCTGCAATATAATACCTGGTCCAATTAAAATATTATAGGTCAATATTAAGGTCCGAAATCGGGCTAACAGTGAAGAGGGACTTCACGCTTCCTATCTTTAAAGGGTTTAAGAAGGCGAATTTCCTCATTTTAAGCTCTTCCGAACACTTATTTTAGATACGCACACATAGTAAAATTCAGGAACTCATTGTGTTCCCTCTAATTGACATATAATTATTTCCCGTGGAAGGGTACACTATTACCCTGCAATATAATACCTGGTCCAACTAAAATATTATAGGTCAATATTAAGATCTGATATCGCGCCTTGCGTTAGTTAACCATTAAAAGATGTCTTTGAATTTTTAAAGCATTTTAGAAGTCTTATTTCTTCATTTTAAGCTTCTCAGAACACTTTATTTCACATAGGCATACATAGTAAACTTTAGGGTCACGCTGTCTGCCCCCTAATTGACCTATAATTATTTCCTGTAGAAGGTACACTATTACCCTGTAATATAATACCTGGACCAACAAAAATATTATAGGCCAATATTGAGATCCGATACCGCGGCGTTAGTTAACATTGAAAAGTGTCTTCGAATTTCCTTGTTTTAATGCACTATTTAAAATATACATAGTGTACCCCCTAATTCACCTATAATTATTTCCTGTGGTAGGGTACACTATTACCCTGCAATATAATACCTGGTCCAATTAAAATATTATAGGTCAATATTAAGGTCCGAAATCGGGCTAACAGTGAAGAGGGACTTCGCGCTTCCTATCTTTAAAGGGTTTTAGAAGGCGAATTTCCTCATTTTAAGCTCTTCCGAACACTTATTTTAGATACGCACACATAGTAAAATACAGGAACTCATTTTGTTCCCTCTAATTGACATATAATTATTTCTCGTGGTAGGGTACACTATTACCCTGTAATATAATACCTGGTCCAACTAAAATATTATAGGTCAATATTAAGGTCTGATATCGAGCCTTGCGTTAGTTAACCATTGAAAGATGTCTTTGAATTTTTAAAGCATTTTAGAAGTCTTATTTCTTCATTTTAAGCTTCTCAGAACACTTTATTTCACATAGGCATACATAGTAAACTTTAGGGTCACGCTGTGTGCCCCCTAATTGACCTATAATTATTTCCTGTAGAAGTGTACACTATTACCCTGTAATATAATACCTGGACCAACTAAAATATTATAGGCCAATATTAAGATCCGATACCGTGGCGTTAGTTAACATTGAAAAGTGTCTTTGAATTTCCTTGTTTTAATGCACTATTTAAAATATACATAGTGTACCCCCTAATTCACCTATAATTATTTCCTGGGGTAGGGTACACTATCACCCTGTAATATAATATGTGGACCAATTTAAATATTATGGGTCAATATTAAGATCTGAAATCGATCTTTACGTTAACATTGAAAAGTGACTTCGCGCATCCTATCTTTAAAGGGTTTTAGAAGGCGAATTTCCTCGTTTTGAGCAATAGTGAATTAAGTCATTTTTAAGGTCAGATATCGTGCCGTTTGTTAGCATTGAAAAGTGTCTTCGAATTTCCTTGTTTTAATGCACTATTTAAAATATACATAGTGTACCCCCTAATTCACCTATAATTATTTCCTGTGGTAGGGTACACTATTACCCTGCAATATAATACCTGGTCCAATTAAAATATTATAGGTCAATATTAAGGTCCGAAATCGGGTTAACAGTGAAGAGGGACTTCGCGCTTCCAATCTTTAAAGGGTTTTAGAAGGCGAATTTCCTCATTTTAAGCTCTCCCGAACACTTATTTTAGATACGCACACATAGTAAAATAAAGGAACTCATTGTGTTCCCTCTAATTGACATATAATTATTTCCCGTGGTAGGGTACACTATTACCCTGTAATATAATACCTGGTCCAACTAAAATATTATAGGTCAATATTAAGGTCTGATATCGCGCCTTGGGTTAGTTAACCATTGAAAGATGTATTTGAATTTTTAAAGCATTTTAGAAGTCTTATTTCTTCATTTTAAGCTTCTCAGAACACTTTATTTCACATAGGCATACATAGTAAACTTTAGGGTCACGCTGTGTGCCCCTTAATTGACCTATCATTATTTCCTGTAGAAGTGTACACTATTACCCTGTAATATAATACCTGGACCAACTAAAATATTATAGGCCAATATTAAGATCCGATACCGTGGCGTTAGTTAACATTGAAAAGTGTCTTCGAATTTCCTTGTTTTAATGCACTATTTAAAATATACATAGTGTACCCCCTAATTCACCTATAATTATTTCCTGTGGTAGGGTACACTATCACCCTGTAATATAATATGTGGACCAATTTAAATATTATGGGTCAATATTAAGATCTGAAATCGATCTTTACGTTAACATTGAAAAGTGACTTCGCGCTTCCTATCTTTAAAGGGTTTTAGAAGGCGAATTTCCTCGTTTTGAGCAATAGTGAATTAAGTCATTTTTAAGGTCAGATATCGTGCCGTTTGTTAGCATTGAAAAGTGTCTTCGAATTTCCTTGTTTTAATGCACTATTTAAAATATACATAGTGTACCCCCTAATTCACCTATAATTATTTTCTGTGGTAGGGTACACTATTACCCTGCAATATAATACCTGGTCCAATTAAAATATTATAGGCCAATATTAAGGTCCAAAATCGGGCTAACAGTGAAGAGGGACTTCACGCTTCCTATCTTTAAAGGGTTTAAGAAGGCGATTTTCCTCATTTTAAGCTCTTCCGAACACTTATTTTAGATACGCACACATAGTAAAATACAGGAACTCATTGTGTTCCCTCTAATTGACATATAATTATTTCCCGTGGAAGGGTACACTATTACCCTGCAATATAATACCTGGTCCAACTAAAATATTATAGGTCAATATTAAGATCTGATATCGCGCCTTGCGTTAGTTAACCATTAAAAGATGTCTTTGAATTTTTAAAGCATTTTAGAAGTCTTATTTCTTCATTTTAAGCTTCTCAGAACACTTTATTTCACATAGGCATACATTGTAAACTTTAGGGTCACGCTGTGTGTCCCATAATTGACCTATAATTATTTTCTGTAGAAGTTTACACTATGTGGTCCAATTTAAATATTATGGGTCAATATTAAGATCTGAAATCGATCTTTACGTTAACATTGAAAAGTGACTTCGCGCTTCCTATCTTTAAAGGGTTTTGGAAGGCGAAATTCCTCGTTTTGAGCATTAGTGAATTAAGTCATTTTTAAGGTCAGATATCGTGCCGTTTGTTAGCATTGAAAAGTGTCTTCGAATTTCCTTGTTTTAATGCACTATTTAAAATATACATAGTGTACCCCCTAATTCACCTATAATTATTTTCTGTGGTGGGGTACACTATTACCCTGCAATATAATACCTGGTCCAATTAAAATATTATAGGTCAATATTAAGGTCCGAAATCGGGCTAACAGTGAAGAGGGACTTCACGCTTCCTATCTTTAAAGGGTTTAAGAAGGCGAATTTCCTCATTTTAAGCTCTTCCGAACACTTATTTTAGATACGCACACATAGTAAAATACAGGAACTCATTGTGTTCCCTCTAATTGACATATAATTATTTCCCGTGGAATGGTACACTATTACCCTGCAATATAATACCTGGTCCAACTAAAATATTATAGGTCAATATTAAGATCTGATATCGCGCCTTGCGTTAGTTAACCATTAAAAGATGTCTTTGAATTTTTAAAGCATTTTAGAAGTCTTATTTCTTCATTTTAAGCTTCTCAGAACACTTTATTTCACATAGGCATACATAGTAAACTTTAGGGTCACGCTGTCTGCCCCCTAATTGACCTATAATTATTTCCTGTAGAAGGTACACTATTACCCTGTAATATAATACCTGGACCAACAAAAATATTATAGGCCAATATTGAGATCCGATACCGCGGCGTTAGTTAACATTGAAAAGTGTCTTCGAATTTCCTTGTTTTAATGCACTATTTAAAATATACATAGTGTACCCCCTAATTCACCTATAATTATTTCCTGTGGTAGGGTACACTATTACCCTGCAATATAATACCTGGTCCAATTAAAATATTATAGGTCAATATTAAGGTCCGAAATCGGGCTAACAGTGAAGAGGGACTTCGCGCTTCCTATCTTTAAAGGGTTTTAGAAGGCGAATTTCCTCATTTTAAGCTCTTCCGAACACTTATTTTAGATACGCACACATAGTAAAATACAGGAACTCATTTTGTTCCCTCTAATTGACATATAATTATTTCTCGTGGTAGGGTACACTATTACCCTGTAATATAATACCTGGTCCAACTAAAATATTATAGGTCAATATTAAGGTCTGATATCGAGCCTTGCGTTAGTTAACCATTGAAAGATGTCTTTGAATTTTTAAAGCATTTTAGAAGTCTTATTTCTTCATTTTAAGCTTCTCAGAACACTTTATTTCACATAGTCATACATAGTAAACTTTAGGGTCACGCTGTGTGCCCCCTAATTGACCTATAATTATTTCCTGTAGAAGTGTACACTATTACCCTGTAATATAATACCTGGACCAACTAAAATATTATAGGCCAATATTAAGATCCGATACCGTGGCGTTAGTTAACATTGAAAAGTGTCTTTGAATTTCCTTGTTTTAATGCACTATTTAAAATATACATAGTGTACCCCCTAATTCACCTATAATTATTTCCTGGGGTAGGGTACACTATCACCCTGTAATATAATATGTGGACCAATTTAAATATTATGGGTCAATATTAAGATCTGAAATCGATCTTTACGTTAACATTGAAAAGTGACTTCGCGCATCCTATCTTTAAAGGGTTTTAGAAGGCGAATTTCCTCGTTTTGAGCAATAGTGAATTAAGTCATTTTTAAGGTCAGATATCGTGCCGTTTGTTAGCATTGAAAAGTGTCTTCGAATTTCCTTGTTTTAATGCACTATTTAAAATATACATAGTGTACCCCCTAATTCACCTATAATTATTTCCTGTGGTAGGGTACACTATTACCCTGCAATATAATACCTGGTCCAATTAAAATATTATAGGTCAATATTAAGGTCCGAAATCGGGCTAACAGTGAAGAGGGACTTCGCGCTTCCAATCTTTAAAGGGTTTTAGAAGGCGAATTTCCTCATTTTAAGCTCTTCCGAACACTTATTTTAGATACGCACACATAGTAAAATAAAGGAACTCATTGTGTTCCCTCTAATTGACATATAATTATTTCCCGTGGTAGGGTACACTATTACCCTGTAATATAATACCTGGTCCAACTAAAATATTATAGGTCAATATTAAGGTCTGATATCGCGCCTTGGGTTAGTTAACCATTGAAAGATGTCTTTGAATTTTTAAAGCATTTTAGAAGTCTTATTTCTTCATTTTAAGCTTCTCAGAACACTTAATTTCACATAGGCATACATAGTAAACTTCAGAGTCACGCTGTGTGCCCCCTAATTGACCTATAATTATTTCCTGTAGAAGTGTACACTATTACCCTGTAATATAATATGTTTTCCAATTTAAATATTATGGGTCAATATTAAGATCTGAAATCGATCTTTACGTTAACATTGAAAAGTGACTTCGCGCTTCCTATCTTTAAAGGGTTTTAGAAGGCGAATTTCCTCGTTTTGAGCAATAGTGAATTAAGTCATTTTTAAGGTCAGATATCGTGCCGTTTGTTAGCATTGAAAAGTGTCTTCGAATTTCCTTGTTTTAATGCACTATTTAAAATATACCTAGTGTACCCCCTAATTCACCTATAATTATTTCCTGGGGTAGGGTACACTATCACCCTGTAATATAATATGTGGACCAATTTAAATATTATGGGTCAATATTAAGATCTGAAATCGATCTTTACGTTAACATTGAAAAGTGACTTCGCGCTTCCTATCTTTAAAGGGTTTTAGAAGGCGAATTTCCTCGTTTTGAGAAATAGTGAATTAAGTCATTTTTAAGGTCAGATATCGTGCCGTTTGTTAGCATTGAAAAGTGTCTTCGAATTTCCTTGTTTTAATGCACTATTTAAAATATACCTAGTGTACCCCCTAATTCACCTATAATTATTTCCTGTGGTAGGGTACACTATTACCCTGCAATATAATACCTGGTCCAATTAAAATATTATAGGTCAATATTAAGGTCCGAAATCGGGCTAACAGTGAAGAGGGACTTCGCGCTTCCTATCTTTAAAGGGTTTTAGAAGGCGAATTTCCTCATTTTAAGCTCTTCCGAACACTTATTTTAGATACGCACACATAGTAAAATAAAGGAACACATTGTGTTCCCTCTAATTGACATATAATTATTTCCCGTGGAAGGGTACACTATTACCCTGTAATATAATACCTGGTCCAACTAAAATATTATAGGTCAATATTAAGGTCTGATATCGCGCCTTGGGTTAGTTAACCATTGAAAGATGTATTTGAATTTTTAAAGCATTTTAGAAGTCTTATTTCTTCATTTTAAGCTTCTCAGAACACTTTATTTCACATAGGCATACATAGCAAACTTTATGGTCACGCTGTGTGCCCCCTAATTGACCTATCATTATTTCCTGTAGAAGTGTACACTATTACCCTGTAATATAATACCTGGACCAACTAAAATATTATAGGCCAATATTAAGATCCGATACCGTGGCGTTAGTTAACATTGAAAAGTGTCTTTGAATTTCCTTGTTTTAATGCACTATTTAAAATATACATAGTGTACCCCCTAATTCACCTATAATTATTTCCTGTGGTAGGGTACACTATCACCCTGTAATATAATATGTGGACCAATTTAAATATTATGGGTCAATATTAAGATCTGAAATCGATCTTTACGTTAACATTGAAAAGTGACTTTGCGCTTCCTATCTTTAAAGGGTTTTAGAAGGCGAATTTCTTCGTTTTGAGCAATAGTGAATTAAGTCATTTTTAAGGTCAGATATCGTGCCGTTTGTTAGCATTGAAAAGTGTCTTCGAATTTCCTTGTTTTAATGCACTATTTAAAATATACATAGTGTACCCCCTAATTCACCTATAATTATTTCCTGTGGTAGGGTACACTATTACCCTGCAATATAATACCTGATCCAATTAAAATATTATAGGTCAATATTAAGGTCTGAAATCGGGTTAACAGTGAAGAGGGACTTCGCGCTTCCAATCTTTAAAGGGTTTTAGAAGGCGAATTTCCTCATTTTAAGCTCTTCCGAACACTTATTTTAGATACGCACACATAGTAAAATAAAGGAACTCATTGTGTTCCCTCTAATTGACATATAATTATTTCCCGTGGTAGGGTACACTATTACCCTGTAATATAATACCTGGTCCAACTAAAATATTATATGTCAATATTAAGGTCTGATATCGCGCCTTGGGTTAGTTAACCATTGAAAGATGTATTTGAATTTTTAAAGCATTTTAGAAGTCTTATTTCTTCATTTTAAGCTTCTCAGAACACTTTATTTCACATAGGCATACATAGTAAACTTTAGGGTCACGCTGTGTGCCCCTTAATTGACCTATCATTATTTCCTGTAGAAGTGTACACTATTACCCTGTAATATAATACCTGAACCAACTAAAATATTATAGGCCAATATTAAGATCCGATACCGTGGCGTTAGTTAACATTGAAAAGTGTCTTCGAATTTCCTTGTTTTAATGCACTATTTAAAATATACATAGTGTACCCCCTAATTCACCTATAATTATTTCCTGTGGTAGGGTACACTATCACCCTGTAATATAATATGTGGACCAATTTAAATATTATGGGTCAATATTAAGATCTGAAATCGATCTTTACGTTAACATTGAAAAGTGACTTCGCGCTTCCTATCTTTAAAGGGTTTTAGAAAGCGAATTTCCTCGTTTTGAGCAATAGTGAATTAAGTCATTTTTAAGGTCAGATATCGTGCCGTTTGTTAGCATTGAAAAGTGTCTTCGAATTTCCTTGTTTTAATGCACTATTTAAAATATACATAGTGTACCCCCTAATTCACCTATAATTATTTTCTGTGGTAGGGTACACTATTACCCTGCAATATAATACCTGGTCCAATTAAAATATTATAGGTCAATATTAAGGTCCGAAATCGGGCTAACAGTGAAGAGGGACTTCACGCTTCCTATCTTTAAAGGGTTTAAGAAGGCGAATTTCCTCATTTTAAGCTCTTCCGAACACTTATTTTAGATACGCACACATAGTAAAATACAGGAACTCATTGTGTTCCCTCTAATTGACATATAATTATTTCCCGTGGAAGGGTACACTATTACCCTGCAATATAATACCTGGTCCAACTAAAATATTATAGGTCAATATTAAGATCTGATATCGCGCCTTGCGTTAGTTAACCATTAAAAGATGTCTTTGAATTTTTAAAGCATTTTAGAAGTCTTATTTCTTCATTTTAAGCTTCTCAGAACACTTTATTTCACATAGGCATACATAGTAAACTTTAGGGTCACGCTGTGTGTCCCATAATTGACCTATAATTATTTTCTGTAGAAGTTTACACTATGTGGTCCAATTTAAATATTATGGGTCAATATTAAGATCTGAAATCGATCTTTACGTTAACATTGAAAAGTGACATCGCGCTTCCTATCTTTAAAGGGTTTTGGAAGGCGAAATTCCTCGTTTTGAGCATTAGTGAATTAAGTCATTTTTAAGGTCAGATATCGTGCCGTTTGTTAGCATTGAAAAGTGTCTTCGAATTTCCTTGTTTTAATGCACTATTTAAAATATGCATAGTGTACCCCCTAATTCTCCTATAATTACTTCCTGTGGTAGGGTACACTATTACCCTGCAATATAATACCTGGTCCAATTAAAATATTATAGGTCAATATTAAGGTCCGAAATCGGGCTAACAGTGAAGAGGGACTTCGCGCTTCCTATCTTTAAAGGGTTTTAGAAGGCGAATTTCCTCATTTTAAGCTCCTCCGAACACTTATTTTAGATACGCACACATAGTAAAATACAGGAACTCATTGTGTTCCCTCTAATTGACATATAATTATTTCCCGTGGTAGGGTACACTATTACCCTGTAATATAATACCTGGTCCAACTAAAATATTATAGGTCAATATTAAGGTCTGATATCGCGCCTTGCGTTAGTTAACCATTGAAAGATGTCTTTGAATTTTTAAAGCATTTTAGAAGTCTTATTTCTTCATTTTAAGCTTCTCAGAACACTTTATTTCACATAGGCATACATAGTAAACTTTAGGGTCACGCTGTGTGCCCCCTAATTGACCTATAATTATTTCCTGTAGAAGGTACACTATTACCCTGTAATATAATACCTGGACCAACTAAAATATTATAGGCCAATATTGAGATCCGATACCGCGGCGTTAGTTAACATTGAAAAGTGTCTTCGAATTTCCTTTTTTTAATGCACTATTTAAAATATACATAGTGTACCCCCTAATTCACCTATAATTATTTCCTGTGGTAGGGTACACTATTACCCTGCAATATAATACCTGGTCCAATTAAAATATTATAGGTCAATATTAAGGTCCGAAATCGGGCTAACAGTGAAGAGGGACTTCGCGCTTCCTATCTTTAAAGGGTTTTAGAAGGCGAATTTCCTCATTTTAAGCTCTTCCGAACACTTATTTTAGATACGCACACATAGTAAAATACAGGAACTCATTTTGTTCCCTCTAATTGACATATAATTATTTCTCGTGGTAGGGTACACTATTACCCTGTAATATAATACCTGGTCAAACTAAAATATTATAGGTCAATATTAAGGTCTGATATCGAGCCTTGCGTTAGTTAACCATTGAAAGATGTCTTTGAATTTTTAAAGCATTTTAGAAGTCTTATTTCTTCATTTTAAGCTTCTCAGAACACTTTATTTCACATAGGCATACATAGTAAACTTTAGGGTCACGCTGTGTGCCCCCTAATTGACCTATAATTATTTCCTGTAGAGGGTACACTATTACCCTGTAATATAATACCTGGACCAACTAAAATATTATAGGCCAATATTAAGATCCGATACCGCGGCGTTAGTTAACATTGAAAAGTGTCTTCGAATTTCCTTGTTTTAATGCACTATTTAAAATATACATAGTGTACCCCCTAATTCACCTATAATTATTTCCTGTGGTAGGGTACACTATTACCCTGCAATATAATACCTGGTCCAATTAAAATATTATAGGTCAATATTAAGGTCCGAAATCGGGCTAACAGTGAAGAGGGACTTCGCGCTTCCTATCTTTAAAGGGTTTTAGAAGGCGAATTTCCTCATTTTAAGCTCTTCCGAACACTTATTTTAGATACGCACACATAGTAAAATACAGGAACTCATTTTGTTCCCTCTAATTGACATATAATTATTTCTCGTGGTAGGGTACACTATTACCCTGTAATATAATACCTGGTCCAACTAAAATATTATAGGTCAATATTAAGGTCTGATATCGCGCCTTGCGTCAGTTAACCATTGAAAGATGTCTTTGAATTTTTAAAGCATTTTAGAAGTCTTATTTCTTCATTTTAAGCTTCTCAGAACACTTTATTTCACATAGGCATACATAGTAAACTTGAGGGTCACACTGTGTGCCCCCTAATTGACCTATAATTATTTCCTGTAGAAGGTACACTATTACCCTGTAATATAATACCTGGACCATCTAAAATATTATAGGCCAATATTAAGATCCGATACCGCGGCGTTAGTTAACATTGAAAATTGTCTTCGAATTTCCTTGTTTTAATGCACTATTTAAAATATACATAGTGTACCCCCTAATTCACCTATAATTATTTCCTATCGTAGGGTACACTATTACCCTGCAATATAATACCTGGTCCAATTAAAATATTATAGGTCAATATTAAGGTCCGAAATCGGGCTAACAGTGAGGAGGGACTTCGCGCTTCCTATCTTTAAAGGGTTTTAGAAGGCGAATTTCCTCATTTTAAGCTCTTCCGAACACTTATTTTAGATACGCACACATAGTAAAATACAGGAACTCATTGTGTTCCCTCTAATTGACATATAATTATTTCCCGTGGTAGGGTACACTATTACCCTGTAATATAATACCTGGTCCAACTAAAATATTATAATTCAATATTAAGGTCTGATATCGCGCCTTGCGTTAGTTAACCATTGAAACATGTCTTTGAATTTTTAAAGCATTTTAGAAGTCTTATTTCTTCATTTTAAGCTTCTCAGAACACTTTATTTCACATAGGCATACATAGTAAACATTAGGGGCACGCTGTGTGCCCCCTAATTGACCTATAATTATTTCCTGTAGAAGGTACACTATTACCCTGTAATATAATACCTGGACCAACTAAAATATTATAGGCCAATATTAAGATCCGATACCGCGGCGTTAGTTAACATTGAAAAGTGTCTTCGAATTTCCTTGTTTTAATGCACTATTTAAAATATACATAGTGTACCCCCTAATTCACCTATAATTATTTCCTGTGGTAGAGTACACTATTACCCTGCAATATAATACCTGGTCCAATTAAAATATTATAGGTCAATATTAAGGTCCGAAATCTGGCTAACAGTGAAGAGGGACTTCGCGCTTCCTATCTTTAAAGGGTTTTAGAAGGCGAATTTCCTCATTTTAAGCTCTTCCGAACACTTATTTTAGATACGCACACATAGTAAAATACAGGAACTCATTTTGTTCCCTCTAATTGACATATAATTATTTCTCGTGGTAGGGTACACTATTACCCTGTAATATAATACCTGGTCCAACTAAAATATTATAGGTCAATATTAAGGTCTGATATCGCGCCTTGCGTCAGTTAACCATTGAAAGATGTCTTTGAATTTTTAAAGCATTTTAGAAGTCTTATTTCTTCATTTTAAGCTTCTCAGAACACTTTATTTCACATAGGCATACATAGTAAACTTGAGGGTCACACTGTGTGCCCCCTAATTGACCTATAATTATTTCCTGTAGAAGGTACACTATTACCCTGTAATATAATACCTGGACCATCTAAAATATTATAGGCCAATATTAAGATCCGATACCGCGGCGTTAGTTAACATTGAAAATTGTCTTCGAATTTCCTTGTTTTAATGCACTATTTAAAATATACATAGTGTACCCCCTAATTCACCTATAATTATTTCCTATCGTAGGGTACACTATTACCCTGCAATATAATACCTGGTCCAATTAAAATATTATAGGTCAATATTAAGGTCCGAAATCGGGCTAACAGTGAGGAGGGACTTCGCGCTTCCTATCTTTAAAGGGTTTTAGAAGGCGAATTTCCTCATTTTAAGCTCTTCCGAACACTTATTTTAGATACGCACACATAGTAAAATACAGGAACTCATTGTGTTCCCTCTAATTGACATATAATTATTTCCCGTGGTAGGGTACACTATTACCCTGTAATATAATACCTGGTCCAACTAAAATATTATAATTCAATATTAAGGTCTGATATCACTCCTTGCGTTAGTTAACCATTGAAAGATGTCTTTGAATTTTTAAAGCATTTTAGAAGTCTTATTTCTTCATTTTAAGCTTCTCAGAACACTTTATTTCACATAGGCATACATAGTAAACATTAGGGGCACGCTGTGTGCCCCCTAATTGACCTATAATTATTTCCTGTAGAAGGTACACTATTACCCTGTAATATAATACCTGGACCAACTAAAATATTATAGGCCAATATTAAGATCCGATACCGCGGCGTTAGTTAACATTGAAAAGTGTCTTCGAATTTCCTTGTTTTAATGCACTATTTAAAATATACATAGCGTACCCCCTAATTCACCTATAATTATTTCCTATCGTAGGGTACACTATTACCCTGCAATATAATACCTGGTCCAATTAAAATATTATAGGTCAATATTAAGGTCCGAAATCGGGCTAACAGTGAGGAGGGACTTCGCGCTTCCTATCTTTAAAGGGTTTTAGAAGGCGAATTTCCTCATTTTAAGCTCTTCCGAACACTTATTTTAGATACGCACACATAGTAAAATACAGGAACTCATTGTGTTCCCTCTAATTGACATATAATTATTTCCCGTGGTAGGGTACACTATTACCCTGTAATATAATACCTGGTCCAACTAAAATATTATAATTCAATATTAAGGTCTGATATCGCGCCTTGCGTTAGTTAACCATTGAAAGATGTCTTTGAATTTTTAAAGCATTTTAGAAGTCTTATTTCTTCATTTTAAGCTTCTCAGAACACTTTATTTCACATAGGCATACATAGTAAACATTAGGGGCACGCTGTGTGCCCCCTAATTGACCTATAATTATTTCCTGTAGAAGGTACACTATTACCCTGTAATATAATACCTGGACCAACTAAAATATTATAGGCCAATATTAAGATCCGATACCGCGGCGTTAGTTAACATTGAAAAGTGTCTTCGAATTTCCTTGTTTTAATGCACTATTTAAAATATACATAGTGTACCCCCTAATTCACCTATAATTATTTCCTGTGGTAGGGTACACTATTACCCTGCAATATAATACCTGGTCCAATTAAAATATTATAGGTCAATATTAAGGTCCGAAATCGGGCTAACAGTGAAGAGGGACTTCGCGCTTCCTATCTTTAAAGGGTTTTAGAAGGCGAATTTCCTCATTTTAAGCTCTTCCGAACACTTATTTTAGATACGCACACATAGTAAAATACAGGAACTCATTTTGTTCCCTCTAATTGACATATAATTATTTCTCGTGGTAGGGTACACTATTACCCTGTAATATAATACCTGGTCCAACTAAAATATTATAGGTCAATATTAAGGTCTGATATCGCGCCTTGCGTCAGTTAACCATTGAAAGATGTCTTTGAATTTTTAAAGCATTTTAGAAGTCTTATTTCTTCATTTTAAGCTTCTCAGAACACTTTATTTCACATAGGCATACATAGTAAACATTAGGGGCACGCTGTGTGCCCCCTAATTGACCTATAATTATTTCCTGTAGAAGGTACACTATTACCCTGTAATATAATACCTGGACCAACTAAAATATTATAGGCCAATATTAAGATCCGATACCGCGGCGTTAGTTAACATTGAAAAGTGTCTTCGAATTTCCTTGTTTTAATGCACTATTTAAAATATACATAGTGTACCCCCTAATTCTCCTATAATTATTTCCTATCGTAGGGTACACTATTACCCTGCAATATAATACCTGGTCCAATTAAAATATTATAGGTCAATATTAAGGTCCGAAATCGGGCTAACAGTGAGGAGGGACTTCGCGCTTCCTATCTTTAAAGGGTTTTAGAAGGCGAATTTCCTCATTTTAAGCTCTTCCGAACACTTATTTTAGATACGCACACATAGTAAAATACAGGAACTCATTGTGTTCCCTCTAATTGACATATAATTATTTCCCGTGGTAGGGTACACTATTACCCTGTAATATAATACCTGGTCCAACTAAAATATTATAATTCAATATTAAGGTCTGATATCACTCCTTGCGTTAGTTAACCATTGAAAGATGTCTTTGAATTTTTAAAGCATTTTAGAAGTCTTATTTCTTCATTTTAAGCTTCTCAGAACACTTTATTTCACATAGGCATACATAGTAAACATTAGGGGCACGCTGTGTGCCCCCTAATTGACCTATAATTATTTCCTGTAGAAGGTACACTATTACCCTGTAATATAATACCTGGACCAACTAAAATATTATAGGCCAATATTAAGATCCGATACCGCGGCGTTAGTTAACATTGAAAAGTGTCTTCGAATTTCCTTGTTTTAATGCACTATTTAAAATATACATAGTGTACCCCCTAATTCACCTATAATTATTTCCTATCGTAGGGTACACTATTACCCTGCAATATAATACCTGGTCCAATTAAAATATTATAGGTCAATATTAAGGTCCGAAATCGGGCTAACAGTGAAGAGGGACTTCACGCTTCCTATCTTTAAAGGGTTTAAGAAGGCGAATTTCCTCATTTTAAGCTCTTCCGAACACTTATTTTAGATACGCACACATAGTAAAATACAGGAACTCATTGTGTTCCCTCTAATTGACATATAATTATTTCCCGTGGAAGGGTACACTATTACCCTGCAATATAATACCTGGTCCAACTAAAATATTATAGGTCAATATTAAGATCTGATATCGCGCCTTGCGTTAGTTAACCATTAAAAGATGTCTTTGAATTTTTAAAGCATTTTAGAAGTCTTATTTCTTCATTTTAAGCTTCTCAGAACACTTTATTTCACATAGGCATACATAGTAAACTTTAGGGTCACGCTGTGTGTCCCATAATTGACCTATAATTATTTTCTGTAGAAGTTTACACTATGTGGTCCAATTTAAATATTATGGGTCAATATTAAGATCTGAAATCGATCTTTACGTTAACATTGAAAAGTGACTTCGCGCTTCCTATCTTTAAAGGGTTTTGGAAGGCGAAATTCCTCGTTTTGAGCATTAGTGAATTAAGTCATTTTTAAGGTCAGATATCGTGCCGTTTGTTAGCATTGAAAAGTGTCTTCGAATTTCCTTGTTTTAATGCACTATTTAAAATATGCATAGTGTACCCCCTAATTCTCCTATAATTATTTCCTGTGGTAGGGTACACTATTACCCTGCAATATAATACCTGGTCCAATTAAAATATTATAGGTCAATATTAAGGTCCGAAATCGGGCTAACAGTGAAGAGGGACTTCGCGCTTCCTATCTTTAAAGGGTTTTAGAAGGCGAATTTCCTCATTTTAAGCTCTTCCGAACACTTATTTTAGATACGCACACATAGTAAAATACAGGAACTCATTGTGTTCCCTCTAATTGACATATAATTATTTCCCGTGGTAGGGTACACTATTACCCTGTAATATAATACCTGGTCCAACTAAAATATTATAGGTCAATATTAAGGTCTGATATCGCGCCTTGCGTTAGTTAACCATTGAAAGATGTCTTTGAATTTTTAAAGCATTTTAGAAGTCTTATTTCTTCATTTTAAGCTTCTCAGAACACTTTATTTCACATAGGCATACATAGTAAACTTCAGGGTCACGCTGTGTGCCCCCTAATTGACCTATAATTATTTCCTGTAGAAGGTACACTATTATCCTGTAATATAATACCTGGACCAACTAAAATATTATAGGCCAATATTGAGATCCGATACCGCGGCGTTAGTTAACATTGAAAAGTGTCTTCGAATTTCCTTGTTTTAATGCACTATTTAAAATATACATAGTGTACCCCCTAATTCACCTATAATTATTTCCTGTGGTAGGGTACACTATTACCCTGCAATATAATACCTGGTCCAATTAAAATATTATAGGTCAATATTAAGGTCCGAAATCGGGCTAACAGTGAAGAGGGACTTCGCGCTTCCTATCTTTAAAGGGTTTTAGAAGGCGAATTTCCTCATTTTAAGCTCTTCCGAACACTTATTTTAGATACGCACACATAGTAAAATACAGGAACTCATTTTGTTCCCTCTAATTGACATATAATTATTTCTCGTGGTAGGGTACACTATTACCCTGTAATATAATACCTGGTCCAACTAAAATATTATAGGTCAATATTAAGGTCTGATATCGAGCCTTGCGTTAGTTAACCATTGAAAGATGTCTTTGAATTTTTAAAGCATTTTAGAAGTCTTATTTCTTCATTTTAAGCTTCTCAGAACACTTTATTTCACATAGGCATACATAGTAAACTTTAGGGTCACGCTGTGTGCCCCCTAATTGACCTATAATTATTTCCTGTAGAGGGTACACTATTACCCTGTAATATAATACCTGGACCAACTAAAATATTATAGGCCAATATTAAGATCCGATACCGCGGCGTTAGTAAACATTGAAAAGTGTCTTCGAATTTCCTTGTTTTAATGCACTATTTAAAATATACATAGTGTACCCCCTAATTCACCTATAATTATTTCCTGTGGTAGGGTACACTATTACCCTGCAATATAGTACCTGGTCCAATTAAAATATTATAGGTCAATATTAAGGTCCGAAATCGGGCTAACAGTGAAGAGGGACTTCGCGCTTCCTATCTTTAAAGGGTTTTAGAAGGCGAATTTCCTCGTTTTGAGCAATAGTGAATTAAGTCATTTTTAAGGTCAGATATCGTGCCGTTTGTTAGCATTGAAAAGTGTCTTCGACTTTCCTTGTTTTAATGCACTATTTAAAATATACCTAGTGTACCCCCTAATTCACCTATAATTATTTCCTGTGGTAGGGAACACTATTACCCTGCAATATAATACCTGGTCCAATTAAAATATTATAGGTCAATATTAAGGTCCGAAATCGGGCTAACAGTGAAGATCTGATATCGCGCCTTGAGTTAGTTAACCATTGAAAGATGTCTTTGAATTTTTAAAGCATTTTAGAAGTCTTATTTCTTCATTTTAAGCTTCTCAGAACACTTTATTTCACATAGGCATACATAGTAAACTTCAGAGTCACGCTGTGTGCCCCCTAATTGACCTATAATTATTTCCTGTAGAAGTGTACACTATTACCCTGCAATGTAATATGTTTTCCAATTTCAATATTATGGGTCAATATTAAGATCTGAAATCGATCTTTACGTTAACATTGAAAAGTGACTTCGCGCTTCCTATCTTTAAAGGGTTTTAGAAGGCGAATTTCCTCGTTTTGAGCAATCGTGAATTAAGTCATTTTTAAGGTCAGATATCGTGCCGTTTGTTAGCATTGAAAAGTGTCTTCGAACTTCCTTGTTTTAATGCACTATTTAAAATATACATAGTGTACCCCCTAATTCACCTATAATTATTTCCTGTGGTAGGGTACACTATTACCCTGCAATATAATACCTGGTCCAATTAAAATATTATAGGTCAATATTAAGGTCCGAAATCGGACTAACAGTGAAGAGGGACTTCGCGCTTCCAATCTTTAAAGGGTTTTAGAAGGCGAATTTCCTCATTTTAAGCTCTTCCGAACACTTATTTTAGATACGCACACATAGTAAAATAAAGGAACTCATTGTGTTCCCTCTAATTGACATATAATTATTTCCCGTGGTAGGGTACACTATTACCCTGTAATATAATACCTGGTCCAACTAAAATATTATAGGTCAATATTAAGGTCTGATATCGCGCCTTGGGTTAGTTAACCATTGAAAGATGTCTTTGAGTTTTTAAAGCATTTTAGAAGTCTTATTTCTTCATTTTAAGCTTCTCAGAACACTTTATTTCACATAGGCATACATAGTAAACTTTAGGGTCACGCTGTGTGCCCCCTAATTGACCTATAATTATTTCCTGAAAAAGTGTACACTATTCCCCTGTAATATAATACCTGGACCAACTAAAATATTATAGGCCAATATTAAGATCCGATACCGTGGCGTTAGTTAACATTGAAAAGTGTCTTTGAATTTCCTTGTTTTAATGCACTATTTAAAATATACATAGTGTACCCCCTAATTCACCTATAATTATTTCCTGTGGTAGGGTACACTATCACCCTGTAATATAATATGTGGACCAATTTAAATATTATGGGTCAATATTAAGATCTGAAATCGATCTTTACGTTAACATTGAAAAGTGACTTCGCGCTTCCTATCTTTAAAGGGTTTTAGAAGGCGAATTTCCTCGTTTTGAGCAATAGTGAATTAAGTCATTTTTAAGGTCAGATATCGTGCCGTTTGTTAGCATTGAAAAGTGTCTTCGAATTTCCTTGTTTTAATGCACTATTTAAAATATACCTAGTGTACCCCCTAATTCACCTATAATTATTTCCTGTGGTAGGGTACACTATTACCCTGCAATATAATACCTGGTCCAATTAAAATATTATAGGTCAATATTAAGGTCCGAAATCGGGCTAACGGTGAAGAGGGACTTCGCGCTTCCAATCTTTAAAGGGTTTTAGAAGGCGAATTTCCTCATTTTAAGCTCTTCCGAACACTTATTTTAGATACGCACACATAGTAAAATAAAGGAACTCATTGTGTTCCCTCTAATTGACATATAATTATTTCCCGTGGTAGGGTACACTATTACCCTGTAATATAATACCTGGTCCAACTAAAATATTATAGGTCAATATTAAGGTCTGATATCGCGCCTTGGGTTAGTTAACCATTGAAAGATGTATTTGAATTTTTAAAGCATTTTAGAAGTCTTATTTCTTCATTTTAAGCTTCTCAGAACACTTTATTTCACATAGGCATACATAGTAAACTTTAGGGTCACGCTGTGTGCCCCCTAATTGACCTATCATTATTTCCTGTAGAAGTGTACACTATTACCCTGTAATATAATACCTGGACCAACTAAAATATTATAGGCCAATATTAAGATCCGATACCGTGGCGTTAGTTAACATTGAAAAGTGTCTTTGAATTTCCTTGTTTTAATGCACTATTTAAAATATACATAGTGTACCCCCTAATTCACCTATAATTATTTCCTGTGGTAGGGTACACTATCACCCTGTAATATAATATGTGGACCAATTTAAATATTATGGGTCAATATTAAGATCTGAAATCGATCTTTACGTTAACATTGAAAAGTGACTTTGCGCTTCCTATCTTTAAAGGGTTTTAGAAGGCGAATTTCTTCGTTTTGAGCAATAGTGAATTAAGTCATTTTTAAGGTCAGATATCGTGCCGTTTGTTAGCATTGAAAAGTGTCTTCGAATTTCCTTGTTTTAATGCACTATTTAAAATATACATAGTGTACCCCCTAATTCACCTATAATTATTTCCTGTGGTAGGGTACACTATTACCCTGCAATATAATACCTCATCCAATTAAAATATTATAGGTCAATATTAAGGTCCGAAATCGGGTTAACAGTGAAGAGGGACTTCGCGCTTCCAATCTTTAAAGGGTTTTAGAAGGCGAATTTCCTCATTTTAAGCTCTTCCGAACACTTATTTTAGATACGCACACATAGTAAAATAAAGGAACTCATTGTGTTCCCTCTAATTGACATATAATTATTTCCCGTGGTAGGGTACACTATTACCCTGTAATATAATACCTGGTCCAACTAAAATATTATAGGTCAATATTAAGGTCTGATATCGCGCCTTGCGTTAGTTAACCATTGAAAGATGTCTTTGAATTTTTAAAGCATTTTAGAAGTCTTATTTCTTCATTTTAAGCTTCTCAGAACACTTTATTTCACATCGGCATACATAGTAAACTTCAGAGTCACGCTGTGTGCCCCCTAATTGACCTATAATTATTTCCTGCAGAAGTGTACACTATTACCCTGTAATGTAATATGTTTTCCAATTTAAATATTATGGGTCAATATTAAGATCTGAAATCGATCTTTACGTTAACATTGAAAAGTGACTTCGCGCTTCCTATCTTTAAAGGGTTTTAGAAGGCGAATTTCCTCGTTTTGAGCAATCGTGAATTAAGTCATTTTTAAGGTCAGATATCGCGCCGTTTGTTAGCATTGAAAAGTGTCTTCGAATTTCCTTGTTTTAATGCACTATTTAAAATATACATAGTGTACCCCCTAATTCACCTATAATTATTTCCTCTGGTAGGGTACACTATTACCCTGCAATATAATACCTGGTCCAATTAAAATATTATAGGTCAATATTAAGGTCCGAAATTGGGCTAACAGAGAAGAGGGACTTCGCGCTTTCTATCTTTAAAGGGTTTTAAAAGGCGAATTTCCCCATTTTAAGCTCTTCCGAACACTTATTTTAGATACGCACACATAGTAAAATAAAGGAACTCATTGTGTTCCCTCTAATTGACATATAATTATTTCCCGTGGTAGGGTACACTATTACCCTGTAATATAATACCTGGTCCAACTAAAATATTATAGGTCAATATTAAGGTCCGAAATCGGGCTAACAGTGAAGATCTGATATCGCGCCTTGAGTTAGTTAACCATTGAAAGATGTCTTTGAATTTTTAAAGCATTTTAGAAATCTTATTTCTTCATTTTAAGCTTCTCAGAACTCTTTATTTCACTTAGGCATACATAGAAAACTTTAGGGTCACGCTGTGTGCCCCCTAATTGACCTATAATTATTTCCTGTAGAAGTGTACACTATTACCCTGTAATATAATACCTGGACCAACTAAAATATTATTGGCCAATATTAAGATCCGATACCGTGGCGTTAGTTAACATTGAAAAGTGTCTTTGAATTTCCTTGTTTTAATGCACTATTTAAAATATACATAGTGTACCCCCTAATTCTCCTATAATTATTTCCTGTGGTAGGGTACACTATCACCCTGTAATATAATATGTGGACCAATTTAAATATTATGGGTCAATATTAAGATCTAAAATCGATCTTTACGTTAACATTGAAAAGTGACTTCGCGCTTCCTATCTTTAAAGGGTTTTAGAAGGCGAATTTCCTCGTTTTGAGCAATAGTGAATTAAGTCATTTTTAAGGTCAGATATCGTGCCGTTTGTTAGCATTGAAAAGTGTCTTCGAATTTCCTTGTTTTAATGCACTATTTAAAATATACATAGTGTACCCCCTAATTCACCTATAATTATTTCCTGTGGTAGGGTACACTATTACCCTGCAATATAATACCTGATCCAATTAAAATATTATAGGTCAATATTAAGGTCCGAAATCGGGTTAACAGTGAAGAGGGACTTCGCGCTTCCAATCTTTAAAGGGTTTTAGAAGGCGAATTTCCTCATTTTAAGCTCTTCCGAACACTTATTTTAGATACGCACACATAGTAAAATAAAGGAACTCATTGTGTTCCCTCTAATTGACATATAATTATTTCCCGTGGTAGGGTACACTATTACCCTGAAATATAATACCTGGTCCAACTAAAATATTATAGGTCAATATTAAGGTCTGATATCGCGCCTTGGGTTAGTTAACCATTGAAAGATGTATTTGAATTTTTAAAGCATTTTAGAAGTCTTATTTCTTCATTTTAAGCTTCTCAGAACACTTTATTTCACATAGGCATACATAGTAAACTTTAGGGTCACGCTGTGTGCCCCTTAATTGACCTATCATTATTTCCTGTAGAAGTGTACACTATTACCCTGTAATATAATACCTGGACCAACTAAAATATTATAGGCCAATATTAAGATCCGATACCGTGGCGTTAGTTAACATTGAAAAGTGTCTTCGAATTTCCTTGTTTTAATGCACTATTTAAAATATACATAGTGTACCCCCTAATTCACCTATAATTATTTCCTGTGGTAGGGTACACTATCACCCTGTAATATAATATGTGGACCAATTTAAATATTATGGGTCAATATTAAGATCTGAAATCGATCTTTACGTTAACATTGAAAAGTGACTTCGCGCTTCCTATCTTTAAAGGGTTTTAGAAGGCGAATTTCCACGTTTTGAGCAATCGTGAATTAAGTCATTTTTAAGGTCAGATATCGCGCCGTTTGTTAGCATTGAAAAGTGTCTTCGAATTTCCTTGTTTTAATGCACTATTTAAAATATACATAGTGTACCCCCTAATTCACCTATAATTATTTCCTGTGGTAGGGTACACTATTACCCTGCAATATTATACCTGATCCAATTAAAATATTATAGGTCAATATTAAGGTCCGAAATCGGGTTAATAGTGAAGAGGGACTTCGCGCTTCCAATCTTTAAAGGGTTTTAGAAGGCGAATTTCCTCATTTTAAGCTCTTCCGAACACTTATTTTAGATACGCACACATAGTAAAATAAAGGAACTCATTGTGTTCCCTCTAATTGACATATAATTATTTCCCGTGGTAGGGTACACTATTACCCTGTAATATAATACCTGGTCCAACTAAAATATTATAGGTCAATATTAAGGTCTGATATCGCGCCTTGGGTTAGTTAACCATTGAAAGATGTATTTGAATTTTTAAAGCATTTTAGAAGTCTTATTTCTTCATTTTAAGCTTCTCAGAACGCTTTATTTCACATAGGCATACATAGTAAACTTTAGGGTCACGCTGTGTGCCCCCTAATTGACCTATCATTATTTCCTGTAGAAGTGTACACTATTACCCTGTAATATAATACCTGGACCAACTAAAATATTATAGGCCAATATTAAGATCCGATACCGTGGCGTTAGTTAACATTGAAAAGTGTCTTTGAATTTCCTTGTTTTAATGCACTATTTAAAATATACATAGTGTACCCCCTAATTCACCTATAATTATTTCCTGTGGTAGGGTACACTATCACCCTGTAATATAATATGTGGACCAATTTAAATATTATGGGTCAATATTAAGATCTGAAATCGATCTTTACGTTAACATTGAAAAGTGACTTTGCGCTTCCTATCTTTAAAGGGTTTTAGAAGGCGAATTTCTTCGTTTTGAGCAATAGTGAATTAAGTCATTTTTAAGGTCAGATATCGTGCCGTTTGTTAGCATTGAAAAGTGTCTTCGAATTTCCTTGTTTTAATGCACTATTTAAAATATACATAGTGTACCCCCTAATTCACCTATAATTATTTCCTGTGGTAGGGTACACTATTACCCTGCAATATAATACCTGATCCAATTAAAATATTATAGGTCAATATTAAGGTCCGAAATCGGGTTAACAGTGAAGAGGGACTTCGCGCTTCCAATCTTTAAAGGGTTTTAGAAGGCGAATTTCCTCATTTTAAGCTCTTCCGAACACTTATTTTAGATACGCACACATAGTAAAATAAAGGAACTCATTGTGTTCCCTCTAATTGACATATAATTATTTCCCGTGGTAGGGTACACTATTACCCTGTAATATAATACCTGGTCCAACTAAAATATTATAGGTCAATATTAAGGTCTGATATCGCGCCTTGGGTTAGTTAACCATTGAAAGATGTATTTGAATTTTTAAAGCATTTTAGAAGTCTTATTTCTTCATTTTAAGCTTCTCAGAACACTTTATTTCACATAGGCATACATAGTAAACTTTAGGGTCACGCTGTGTGCCCCTTAATTGACCTATCATTATTTCCTGTAGAAGTGTACACTATTACCCTGTAATATAATACCTGGACCAACTAAAATATTATAGGCCAATATTAAGATCCGATACCGTGGCGTTAGTTAACATTGAAAAGTGTCTTCGAATTTCCTTGTTTTAATGCACTATTTAAAATATACATAGTGTACCCCCTAATTCACCTATAATTATTTCCTGTGGTAGGGTACACTATCACCCTGTAATATAATATGTGGACCAATTTAAATATTATGGGTCAATATTAAGATCTGAAATCGATCTTTACGTTAACATTGAAAAGTGACTTCGCGCTTCCTATCTTTAAAGGGTTTTAGAAGGCGAATTTCCACGTTTTGAGCAATCGTGAATTAAGTCATTTTTAAGGTCAGATATCGCGCCGTTTGTTAGCATTGAAAAGTGTCTTCGAATTTCCTTGTTTTAATGCACTATTTAAAATATACATAGTGTACCCCCTAATTCACCTATAATTATTTCCTCTGGTAGGGTACACTATTACCCTGCAATATAATACCTGGTCCAATTAAAATATTATAGGTCAATATTAAGGTCCGAAATTGGGCTAACAGAGAAGAGGGACTTCGCGCTTCCTATCTTTAAAGGGTTTTAAAAGGCGAATTTCCCCATTTTAAGCTCTTCCGAACACTTATTTTAGATACGCACACATAGTAAAATACAGGAACTCATTGTGTTCCCTCTAATTGACATATAATTATTTCCCGTGGTAGGGTACACTATTACCCTGCAATATAATACCTGGTCCAACTAAAATATTATAGGTCAATATTAAGGTCTGATATCGCGCCTTGCGTTAGTTAACCATTGAAAGATGTCTTTGAATTTTTAAAGCATTTTAGAAGTCTTATTTCTTCATTTTAAGCTTCTCAGAACTCTTTATTTCACTTAGGCATACATAGAAAACTTTAGGGTCACGCTGTGTGCCCCCTAATTGACCTATAATTATTTCCTGTAGAAGTGTACACTATTACCCTGTAATATAATACCTGGACCAACTAAAATATTATTGGCCAATATTAAGATCCGATACCGTGGCGTTAGTTAACATTGAAAAGTGTCTTTGAATTTCCTTGTTTTAATGCACTATTTAAAATATACATAGTGTACCCCCTAATTCTCCTATAATTATTTCCTGTGGTAGGGTACACTATCACCCTGTAATATAATATGTGGACCAATTTAAATATTATGGGTCAATATTAAGATCTAAAATCGATCTTTACGTTAACATTGAAAAGTGACTTCGCGCTTCCTATCTTTAAAGGGTTTTAGAAGGCGAATTTCCTCGTTTTGAGCAATAGTGAATTAAGTCATTTTTAAGGTCAGATATCGTGCCGTTTGTTAGCATTGAAAAGTGTCTTCGAATTTCCTTGTTTTAATGCACTATTTAAAATATACATAGTGTACCCCCTAATTCACCTATAATTATTTCCTGTGGTAGGGTACACTATTACCCTGCAATATAATACCTGATCCAATTAAAATATTATAGGTCAATATTAAGGTCCGAAATCGGGTTAACAGTGAAGAGGAACTTCGCGCTTCCAATCTTTAAAGGGTTTTAGAAGGCGAATTTCCTCATTTTAAGCTCTTCCGAACACTTATTTTAGATACGCACACATAGTAAAATAAAGGAACTCATTGTGTTCCCTCTAATTGACATATAATTATTTCCCGTGGTAGGGTACACTATTACCCTGTAATATAATACCTGGTCCAACTAAAATATTATAGGTCAATATTAAGGTCTGATATCGCGCCTTGGGTTAGTTAACCATTGAAAGATGTATTTGAATTTTTAAAGCATTTTAGAAGTCTTATTTCTTCATTTTAAGCTTCTTAGAACACTTTATTTCACATAGGCATACATAGTAAACTTTAGGGTCACGCTGTGTGCCCCTTAATTGACCTATCATTATTTCCTGTAGAAGTGTACACTATTACCCTGTAATATAATACCTGGACCAACTAAAATATTATAGGCCAATATTAAGATCCGATACCGTGGCGTTAGTTAACATTGAAAAGTGTCTTCGAATTTCCTTGTTTTAATGCACTATTTAAAATATACATAGTGTACCCCCTAATTCACCTATAATTATTTCCTGTGGTAGGGTACACTATCACCCTGTAATATAATATGTGGACCAATTTAAATATTATGGGTCAATATTAAGATCTGAAATCGATCTTTACGTTAACATTGAAAAGTGACTTCGCGCTTCCTATCTTTAAAGGGTTTTAGAAGGCGAATTTCCTCGTTTTGAGCAATAGTGAATTAAGTCATTTTTAAGGTCAGATATCGTGCCGTTTGTTAGCATTGAAAAGTGTCTTCGAATTTCCTTGTTTTAATGCACTATTTAAAATATACATAGTGTACCCCCTAATTCACCTATAATTATTTTCTGCGGTAGGGTACACTATTTCCCTGCAATATAATACCTGGTCCAATTAAAATATTATAGGTCAATATTAAGGTCCGAAATCGGGCTAACAGTGAAGAGGGACTTCACGCTTCCTATCTTTAAAGGGTTTAAGAAGGCGAATTTCCTCATTTTAAGCTCTTCCGAACACTTATTTTAGATACGCACACATAGTAAAATACAGGAACTCATTGTGTTCCCTCTAATTGACATATAATTATTTCCCGTGGAAGGGTACACTATTACCCTGCAATATAATACCTGGTCCAACTAAAATATTATAGGTCAATAATAAGATCTGATATCGCGCCTTGCGTTAGTTAATTATTAAAAGATGTCTTTGAATTTTTAAAGCATTTTAGAAGTCTTATTTCTTCATTTTAAGCTTCTCAGAACACTTTATTTCACATAGGCATACATGGTAAACTTTAGGGTCACGCTGTGTGTCCCATAATTGACCTATAATTATTTTCTGTAGAAGTTTACACTATTACCCTGTAATATGATACCTGGACCAACTAAAATATTATAGGCCAATATTAAGATCCGATACCGTGGCGTTAGTTAACATTGAAAAGTGTCTTCGAATTTCCTTGTTTTAATGCACTATTTAAAATATACATAGTGTACCCCCTAATTCACCTATAGTTATTTCCTGTGGTAGGGTACACTATCACCCTGTAATATAATATGTGGACCAATTTAAATATTATGGGTCAATATTAAGATCTGAAATCGATCTTTACGTTAACATTGAAAAGTGACTTCGCGCTTCCTATCTTTAAAGGGTTTTAGAAGGCGAATTTCCACGTTTTGAGCGATCGTGAATTAAGTCATTTTTAAGGTCAGATATCGCGCCGGTTGTTAGCATTGAAAAGTGTCTTCGAATTTCCTTGTTTTAATGCACTATTTAAAATATACATAGTGTACCCCCTAATTCACCTATAATTATTTCCTCTGGTAGGGTACACTATTACCCTGCAATATAATACCTGGTCCAATTAAAATATTATAGGTCAATATTAAGGTCCGAAATTGGGCTAACAGAGAAGAGGGACTTCGCGCTTCCTATCTTTAAAGGGTTTTAAAAGGCGAATTTCCCCATTTTAAGCTCTTCCGAACACTTATTTTAGATACGCACACATAGTAAAATACAGGAACTCATTGTGTTCCCTCTAATTGACATATAATTATTTCCCGTGGTAGGGTACACTATTACCCTGCAATATAATACCTGGTCCAACTAAAATATTATAGGTCAATATTAAGGTCTGTTATCGCGCCTTGCGTTAGTTAACCATTGAAAGATGTTTTTGAATTTTTAAAGCATATTAGAAGTCTTATTTCTTCATTTTAAGCTTCTCAGAACTCTTTATTTCACTTAGGCATACATAGAAAACTTTAGGGTCACGCTGTGTGCCCCCTAATTGACCTATAATTATTTCCTGTAGAAGTGTACACTATTACCCTGTAATATAATACCTGGACCAACTAAAATATTATTGGCCAATATTAAGATCCGATACCGTGGCGTTAGTTAACATTGAAAAGTGTCTTTGAATTTCCTTGTTTTAATGCACTATTTAAAATATACATAGTGTACCCCCTAATTCTCCTATAATTGTTTCCTGTGGTAGGGTACACTATCACCCTGTAATATAATATGTGGACCAATTTAAATATTATGGGTCAATATTAAGATCTAAAATCGATCTTTACGTTAACATTGAAAAGTGACTTCGCGCTTCCTATCTTTAAAGGGTTTTAGAAGGCGAATTTCCTCGTTTTGAGCAATAGTGAATTAAGTCATTTTTAAGGTCAGATATCGTGCCGTTTGTTAGCATTGAAAAGTGTCTTCGAATTTCCTTGTTTTAATGCACTATTTAAAATATACATAGTGTACCCCCTAATTCACCTATAATTATTTCCTGTGGTAGGGTACACTATTACCCTGCAATATAATACCTGGTCCAATTAAAATATTATAGGTCAATATTAAGGTCCGAAATCGGACTAACAGTGAAGAGGGACTTCGCGCTTCCAATCTTTAAAGGGTTTTAGAAGGCGAATTTCCTCATTTTAAGCTCTTCCGAACACTTATTTTAGATACGCACACATAGTAAAATAAAGGAACTCATTGTGTTCCCTCTAATTGACATATAATTATTTCCCGTGGTAGGGTACACTATTACCCTGTAATATAATACCTGGTCCAACTAAAATATTATAGGTCAATATTAAGGTCTGATATCGCGCCTTGGGTTAGTTAACCAATGAAAGATGTCTTTGAATTTTTAAAGCATTTTAGAAGTCTTATTTCTTCATTTTAAGCTTCTCAGAACACTTTATTTCACATAGGCATACATAGTAAACTTTAGGGTCACGCTGTGTGCCCCCTAATTGACCTATCATTATTTCCTGTAGAAGTGTACACTATTACCCTGTAATATAATACCTGGACCAACTAAAATATTATAGGCCAATATTAAGATCCGATACCGTGGCGTTAGTTAACATTGAAAAGTGTCTTTGAATTTCCTTGTTTTAATGCACTATTTAAAATATACATAGTGTACCCCCTAATTCACCTATAATTATTTCCTGTGGTAGGGTACACTATCACCCTGTAATATAATATGTGGACCAATTTAAATATTATGGGTCAATATTAAGATCTGAAATCGATCTTTACGTTAACATTGAAAAGTGACTTTGCGCTTCCTATCTTTAAAGGGTTTTAGAAGGCGAATTTCTTCGTTTTGAGCAATAGTGAATTAAGTCATTTTTAAGGTCAGATATCGTGCCGTTTGTTAGCATTGAAAAGTGTCTTCGAATTTCCTTGTTTTAATGCACTATTTAAAATATACATAGTGTACCCCCTAATTCACCTATAATTATTTCCTTTGGTAGGGTACACTATTACCCTGCAATATAATGCCTGATCCAATTAAAATATTATAGGTCAATATTAAGGTCCGAAATCGGGTTAACAGTGAAGAGGAACTTCGCGCTTCCAATCTTTAAAGGGTTTTAGAAGGCGAATTTCCTCATTTTAAGCTCTTCCGAACACTTATTTTAGATACGCACACATAGTAAAATAAAGGAACTCATTGTGTTCCCTCTAACTGACATATAATTATTTCCCGTGGTAGGGTACACTATTACCCTGTAATATAATACCTGGTCCAACTAAAATATTATAGGTCAATATTAAGGTCTGATATCGCGCCTTGGGTTAGTTAACCATTGAAAGATGTATTTGAATTTTTAAAGCATTTTAGAAGTCTTATTTCTTCATTTTAAGCTTCTCAGAACACTTTATTTCACATAGGCATACATAGTAAACTTTAGGGTCACGCTGTGTGCCCCTTAATTGACCTATCATTATTTCCTGTAGAAGTGTACACTATTACCCTGTAATATAATACCTGGACCAACTAAAATATTATAGGCCAATATTAAGATCCGATACCGTGGCGTTAGTTAACATTGAAAAGTGTCTTCGAATTTCCTTGTTTTAATGCACTATTTAAAATATACATAGTGTACCCCCTAATTCACCTATAATTATTTCCTGTGGTAGGGTACACTATCACCCTGTAATATAATATGTGGACCAATTTAAATATTATGGGTCAATATTAAGATCTGAAATCGATCTTTACGTTAACATTGAAAAGTGACTTCGCGCTTCCTATCTTTAAAGGGTTTTAGAAGGCGAATTTCCTCGTTTTGAGCAATAGTGAATTAAGTCATTTTTAAGGTCAGATATCGTGCCGTTTGTTAGCATTGAAAAGTGTCTTCGAATTTCCTTGTTTTAATGCACTATTTAAAATATACATATTGTACCCCCTAATTCACCTATAATTATTTTCTGTGGTAGGGTACACTATTACCCTGCAATATAATACCTGGTCCAATTAAAATATTATAGATCAATATTAAGGTCCGAAATCGGGCTAACAGTAAAGAGAGACTTCACGCTTCCTATCTTTAAAGGGTTTAAGAAGGCGAATTTCCTCATTTTAAGCTCTTCCGAACACTTATTTTAGATACGCACACATAGTAAAATACAGGAACTCATTGTGTTCCCTCTAATTGACATATAATTATTTCCCGTGGAAGGGTACACTATTACCCTGCAATATAATACCTGGTCCAACTAAAATATTATAGGTCAATAATAAGATCTGATATCGCGCCTTGCGTTAGTTAACCATTAAAAGATGTCTTTGAATTTTTAAAGCATTTTAGAAGTCTTATTTCTTCATTTTAAGCTTCTCAGAACACTTTATTTCACATAGGCATACATGGTAAACTTTAGGGTCACGCTGTGTGTCCCATAATTGACCTATAATTATTTTCTGTAGAAGTTTACACTATTACCCTGTAATATGATACCTGGACCAACTAAAATATTATAGGCCAATATTAAGATCCGATACCGTGGCGTTAGTTAACATTGAAAAGTGTCTTTGAATTTCCTTGTTTTAATGCACTATTTAAAATATACATAGTGTACCTCCTAATTCTCCTATAATTATTTCCTGTGGTAGGGTACACTATCACCCTGTAATATAATATGTGGACCAATTTAAATATTATGGGTCAATATTAAGATCTAAAATCGATCTTTACGTTAACATTGAAAAGTGACTTCGCGCTTCCTATCTTTAAAGGGTTTTAGAAGGCGAATTTCCTCGTTTTGAGCAATAGTGAATTAAGTCATTTTTAAGGTCAGATATCGTGCCGTTTGTTAGCATTGAAAAGTGTCTTCGAATTTCCTTGTTTTAATGCACTATTTAAAATATACATAGTGTACCCCCTAATTCACCTATAATTATTTCCTGTGGTAGGGTACACTATTACACTGCAATATAATACCTGGTCCAATTAAAATATTATAGGTCAATATTAAGGTCCGAAATCGGACTAACAGTGAAGAGGGACTTCGCGCTTCCAATCTTTAAAGGGTTTTAGAAGGCGAATTTCCTCATTTTAAGCTCTTCCGAACACTTATTTTAGATACGCACACATAGTAAAATAAAGGAACTCATTGTGTTCCCTCTAATTGACATATAATTATTTCCCGTGGTAGGGTACACTATTACCCTGTAATATAATACCTGGTCCAACTAAAATATTATAGGTCAATATTAAGGTCTGATATCGCGCCATGGGTTAGTTAACCATTGAAAGATGTCTTTGAATTTTTAAAGCATTTTAGAAGTCTTAATTCTTCATTTTAAGCTTCTCAGAACACTTTATTTCACATATTCATACATAGTAAACTTTAGGGTCACGCTGGGTGCCCCCTAATTGACCTATCATTATTTCCTGTAGAAGTGTACACTATTACCCTGTAATATAATACCTGGACCAACTAAAATATTATAGGCCAATATTAAGATCCGATACCGTGGCGTTAGTTAACATTGAAAAGTGTCTTTGAATTTCCTTGTTTTAATGCACTATTTAAAATATACATAGTGTACCCCCTAATTCACCTATAATTATTTCCTGTGGTAGGGTACACTATCACCCTGTAATATAATATGTGGACCAATTTAAATATTATGGGTCAATATTAAGATCTGAAATCGATCTTTACGTTAACATTGAAAAGTGACTTTGGACTTCCTATCTTTAAAGGGTTTTAGAAGGCGAATTTCTTCGTTTTGAGCAATAGTGAATTAAGTCATTTTTAAGGTCAGATATCGTGCCGTTTGTTAGCATTGAAAAGTGTCTTCGAATTTCCTTGTTTTAATGCACTATTTAAAATATACATAGTGTACCCCCTAATTCACCTATAATTATTTCCTGTGGTAGGGTACACTATTACCCTGCAATATAATACCTGATCCAATTAAAATATTATAGGTCAATATTAAGGTCCGAAATCGGGTTAACAGTGAAGAGGGACTTCGCGCTTCCAATCTTTAAAGGGTTTTAGAAGGCGAATTTCCTCATTTTAAGCTCTTCCGAACACTTATTTTAGATACGCACACATAGTAAAATAAAGGAACTCATTGTGTTCCCTCTAATTGACATATAATTATTTCCCGTGGTAGGGGACACTATTACTCTGTAATATAATACCTGGTCCAACTAAAATATTATAGGTCAATATTAAGGTCTGATATCGCGCCTTGGGTTAGTTAACCATTGAAAGATGTATTTGAATTTTTAAAGCATTTTAGAAGTCTTATTTCTTCATTTTAAGCTTCTCAGAACACTTTATTTCACATAGGCATACATAGTAAACTTTAGGGTCACGCTGTGTGCCCTTAATTGACCCATCATTATTTCCTGTAGAAGTGTACACTATTACCCTGTAATATAATACCTGGACCAACTAAAATATTATAGGCCAATATTAAGATCCGATACCGTGGCGTTAGTTAACATTGAAAAGTGTCTTCGAATTTCCTTGTTTTAATGCACTATTTAAAATATACATAGTGTACCCCCTAATTCACCTATAATTATTTCCTGTGGTAGGGTACACTATCACCCTGAAATATAATATGTGGACCAATTTAAATATTATGGGTCAATATTAAGATCTGAAATCGATATTTACGTTAACATTGAAAAGTGACTTCGCGCTTCCTATCTTTAAAGGGTTTTAGAAGGCGAATTTCCTCGTTTTGAGCAATAGTGAATTAAGTCATTTTTAAGGTCAGATATCGTGCCGTTTGTTAGCATTGAAAAGTGTCTTCGAATTTCCTTGTTTTAATGCACTATTTAAAATATACATAGTGTACCCCCTAATTCACCTATAATTATTTTCTGTGGTAGAGTACACTATTACCCTGCAATATAATACCTGGTCCAATTAAAATATTATAGGTCAATATTAAGGTCCGAAATCGGGCTAACAGTGAAGAGGAACTTCACGCTTCCTATCTTTAAAGGGTTTAAGAAGGCGAATTTCCTCATTTTAAGCTCTTCCGAACACTTATTTTAGATACGCACACATAGTAAAATACAGGAACTCATTGTGTTCCCTCTAATTGACATATAATTATTTCCCGTGGAAGGGTACACTATTACCCTGCACTATAATACCTGGTCCAACTAAAATATTATAGGTCAATATTAAGATCTGATATCGCGCCTTGCGTTAGTTAACCATTAAAAGATGTCTTTGAATTTTTAAAGCATTTTAGAAGTCTTATTTCTTCATTTTAAGCTTCTCAGAACACTTTATTTCACATAGGCATACATAGTAAACTCTAGGGTCACGCTGTGTGTCCCATAATTGACCTATAATTATTTTCTGTAGAAGTTTACACTATTACCCTGTAATATAATACCTGGACCAACTAAAATATTATAGGCCAATATTAAGATCCGATACCGTGGCGTTAGTTAACATTGAAAAGTGTCTTCGAATTTCCTTGTTTTAATGCACTATTTAAAATATACATAGTGTACCCCCTAATTCACCTATAATTATTTCCTGTTTTAGGGTACACTATTACCCTGCAATATAATACCTGGTCCAATTAAAATATTATAGGTCATTATTAAGGTCCGAAATCGGGCTAACAGTGAAGAGGGACTTCGCGCTTCCTATCTTTAAATGGTTTTAGAAGGCGAATTTCCTCATTTTAAGCTCTTCCGAACACTTATTTTAGATACGCACACATAGTAAAATACAGGAACTCATTGTGTTCCCTCTAATTGACATATAATTATTTCCCGTGGTAGGGTACACTATTACCCTGTAATATAATACCTGGTTCAACTAAAATATTATAGGTCAATATTACGTTCTGACATCGCGCCTTGCGTTAGTTAACCATTGAAAGATGTCTTTCAATTTTTAAAGCATTTTAGAAGTCTTATTTCTTCATTTTAAGCTTCTCAGAACACTTTATTTCGCATAGGCCTACATAGTAAACTTTAGGGTCACGCTGTGTACCCCCTAATTGACCTATAATTATATTCTGTGGTAGGGTACACTATCATCCTGTAATATAATACCTGGCCCATTTTAAAAA
The DNA here is from genome assembly GCF_982258835.1 of Parasteatoda tepidariorum. Classification (NCBI taxonomy): domain Eukaryota; kingdom Metazoa; phylum Arthropoda; class Arachnida; order Araneae; family Theridiidae; genus Parasteatoda; species Parasteatoda tepidariorum. The sequence continues at coordinate 120,274,028 of NC_141756.1, read as the reverse complement.
TTATAGGTCAATATTAAGGTCCGATACCGAGCCGTTAGTTAACATAGAAAAGAGTCTTCGAATTTCCTTGTTTTAATACACTATTTAAAATATACATAGTGTACCCCCTAATTGACCTATAATTATTTCCTGTGGTAGGGTACACTAGTACCCTGTAATATAATACCTGGTCCAATTTAAATATTATGGTTCCATATTAAGGTCTGATATCGCGCCTTGCGTTAGTTAACCATTGAAAGATGTCTTTGAATTTTTAAAGCATTTTAGAACGCTTATTTCTTCATTTTAAGCTTCTCAGAACACTCTATTTCGCATAGGCATACATAGTAAACTTTAGGGTCACGCTGTGTACCCCCTAATTGACCTATAATTATTTCCTGTGGTTGAGAACACTATTACCCTGTAATATAATACGTGGTCCAATTTAAAAATTATAGGTCAATATTAAGGTCCGATACCGTGCCGTTAGTTAGCATAGAAAAGTGTCTTCGTATTTCCTTGTTTTAATGCACTATTTAAAATACACATAGTGTACCCCCTAATTGACCTATAATTATTTCCTAGGGTAGGGTTCACTATTACCCTGTAATATAATACCTTGTCCAACTTAAATATTATGGGTCAATATTAAGGTCTGATATTGCGCCTTGTGTTAGTTAACCATTGAAAGATGTCTTTGAATTTTTAAAGCATTTTAGAACGCTTATTTCTTCATTTTAAGCTTCTCAGAACACTTTATTTCACTTAGGCATACATAGTAAACTTTAGGGTCACGCTGTGTACCCCCTAATTGACCTATAATTATTTTCTGTGGCAGGGTACACTATCACCCTGTAATATAATAACTGGTCCAATTTAAATATTATGGGTCAATATTAAGGTCTGATATTGCGCCTTGCGTTAGTTAACCATTGAAAGATGTCTTTGAATTTTTAAAGCATTTTAGAACGCTTATTTCTTCATTTTAAGCTTCTCAGAACACTTTATTTCGCATAGGCAAACATAGTAAACTTTAAGGTCACGCTGTGTGCTCCCTAAATGACCTATAATTATTTCCTGTGGTAGGGTACACTATTACCCTGTAATATAATACGTGGTCCAATTTAAAAATTATAGGTCAATATTAAGGTCCGATACCGTGCCGTTAGTAAACATAGAAAAATGTCTTTGAATTTTTAAAGCATTTTAGAACGCTTATTTCCTCATTTTAAGCTTCTCAGAACACTTTATTTCGCATAGGCATACATAGTAAACTTTAGTGTCACGCTGTGTACCCTCTAATTGACCTATAATTATTTCCTGTTGTAGGGTACACTATTACCCTGTAATATAATACGTGGTCCAATTTAAAAATTATAGGTCAATATTAAGTTCCGATACCGTGCCGTTAGTTAACATTGAAAAATGTCTTTGAATTTTTAAAGCATTTTAGAACGCTTATTTCTTCATTTTAAACATTTTCAGAACACTTTATTTCGCATAGGCAAACATAGTAAACTTTAGGGTCACGCTGTGTACCCCCTAATTGACCTATAATTATTTTCTGTGGTAGGGTACACTATCACCCTGTAATATAATACGCGGCCCAATTTAAAAATTATATGTCAATATTAAGGTCCGATACCGTGCCGTTAGTTAACATAGAAAGGAGTCTTCGAATTTCCTTGTTTTAATGCATTATTTAAAATATACATAGTGTACCCCCTAATTGACCTATAATTATTTCCTGTGGTAGGGTACACTAGTACCCTGTAATATAATACCTGGTCTAATTTAAATATTATGGTTCCATATTAAGGTCTGATATCGCGCCTTGCGTTAGTTTTCCATTGAAAGATGTCTTTGAATTTTTAAAGCATTTTAGAACGCTTATTTCTTCATTTTAAGCTTCTCAGAACACTCTATTTCGCATAGGCATACATAGTAAACTTTAGGGTCACGCTGTGTACCCCCTAATTGACCTATAATTATTTCCTGTGGTAGGGTACACTATTACCCTGTTATATAGTACGTGGTCCAATTTAAAAATTATAGGTCAATATTAAGGTCCGATACCGTGCCGTTAGTTAGCATAGAAAAGTGTCTTCGTATTTCCTTGTTTTAATGCACTATTTAAAATACACATAGTGTACCCCCTAATTGACCTATAATTATTTCCTAGGGTAGGGTTCACTATTACCCTGTAATATAATACCTGGTCCAATTTAAATATTATGGGTCAATATTAAGGTCTGATATTGCGCCTTGCATTAGTTAACCATTGAAAGATGTCTTTGAATTTTTAAAGCATTTTAGAAAGCTTATTTCTTCATTTTAAGCTTCTCAGAACACTTTATTTCGCATAGGCAAACATAGTAAACTTTAGGGTCACGCTGTGTGCCCCCTAATTTATCTATAATTATTTCCTGTTGTAGGGTACACTATAACCCTGTAGTATAATACGTGGTCCAATTTAAAAATTATAGGTCAATATTAAGGTCCGATACCGTGCCGTTAGTTAACATAGAAAAATGTCTTCGTATTTCCTTGTTTTAATGCACTATTTAAAATATACATTGTGTACCCCCTAATTGACCTATAATTATTTCCTGTGGTAGGGTACACTATTACCCTGTAATATAATACCTGGTTCAATTTAAATATTATGGGTCCATATTAAGGTCTGATATCGTGCTCTGCGTTATTTAACCATTGAAAAGAGTCTTTGAATTTTTAAAGCATTTTAGAACGCTTATTTCTTCATTTTAAGCATCTCAGAACACTCTATTTCGCATAGGCATACATAATAAAATTTAGGGTCACGCTGTGTACCCCCTAAATGACCTATAATTATTTCCTGTGGTAGGGTACACTATTACCCTGTAATATAATACGTGGTCCAATTTAAAAACTATAGGTCAATATTAAGGTCCGATACCGTGCCGTTAGTAAACATAGAAAAATGTCTTTGAATTTTTAAAGCATTTTAGAACGCTTATTTCCTCATTTTAAGCTTCTCAGAACACTTTATTTCGCATAGGCATACAAAGTAAACTTTATTGTCACGCTGTGTACCCTCTAAATGACCTATAATTATTTCATGTTGTAGGGTACACTATAACCCTGTAATATAATACGTGGTCTAATTTAAAAATTATAGGTCAATATTAAGGTCCGATACCGTGCCGTTAGTTAACATAGAAAAGTGTCTTCGAATTTCCTTGTTTTAATGCACTATTTAAAATATACATAGTGTACCCCCTAATTGACCTATAATTATTTCCTGTGGTAGGGTACACTATTACCCTGTAATATAATACCTGGTCCAATTTAAATATTATGGGTCAATATTAAGGTCTGATATTGCGCCTTGCGTTAGTTAACCATTGAAAGATGTCTTTGAATTTTTAAAGCATTTTAGAAGGCTTATTTCTTCATTTTAAGCTTCTCAGAACACTTTATTTCGCATACGCATACATAGTAAACTTTAGGGTTACGCTGTGTACCCCCTAATTGACCAATAATTATTTCCTGAATTAGGGTACACTATTACCCTGTAATATAATGCGTTGTACAATTTAAAAATTATAGGTCAATATTAAGGTCCGATACCGTGCCGTTAGTTAACATAGAAAAATGTCTTCGTATTTCCTTGTTTTAATGCACTATTTAAAATATACATTGTGTACCCCCTAATTGACCTATAATTATTTCCTGTGGTAGGGTACACTATTACCCTGTAATATAATACCTGGTTCAATTTAAATATTATGGGTCCATATTAAGGTCTGATATCGTGCTCTGCGTTATTTAACCATTGAAAAGAGTCTTTGAATTTTTAAAGCATTTTAGAACGCTTATTTCTTCATTTTAAGCATCTCAGAACACTCTATTTCGCATAGGCATACATAATAAAATTTAGGGTCACGCTGTGTACCCCCTAAATGACCTATAATTATTTCCTGTGGTAGGGTACACTATTACCCTGTAATATAATACGTGGTCCAATTTAAAAATTATAGGTCAATATTAAGGTCCGATACCGTGCCGTTAGTAAACATAGAAAAATGTCTTTGAATTTTTAAAGCATTTTAGAACGCTTATTTCCTCATTTTAAGCTTCTCAGAACACTTTATTTCGCATAGGCATACATAGTAAACTTTAGGGTCACGCTGTGTACCCCCTAATTGACCTATAATTATTTCCTGTTGTAGGGTACACTATAACCCTGTAATATAATACGTGGTCTAATTTAAAAATTATAGGTCAATATTAAGGTCCGATACCGTGCCGTTAGTTAACATAGAAAAGTGTCTTCGAATTTCCTTGTTTTAATGCACTATTTAAAATATACATAGTGTACCCCCTAATTGACCTATAATTATTTCCTGTGGTAAGGTACACTATTACCCTGTAATATAATACCTTGTCCAATTTAAATATTATGGGTCAATACTAAGGTCTGATATTGCGCCTTGCGTTAGTTAACCATTGAAAGATGTCTTTGAATTTTTAAAGCATTTTAGAACGCTTATTTCTTCATTTTAAGCTTCTCAGAACACTTTATTTCGCATACGCATACATAGTAAACTTTAGGGTTGCGCTGTGTACCCCCTAATTGACCTATAATTATTTTCTGAGGTAGGGTACACTATTACCCTGTAATATAATGCGTGGTACAATTTAAAAATTATAGGTCAATATTAAGGTCCGATACCGTGCCGTTAGTTAACATAGAAAAATGTCTTCGTATTTCCTTGTTTTAATGCACTATTTAGAATATACATTGTGTACCCCCTAATTGACCTATAATTATTTCCTGTGGTAGGGTACACTATTACCCTGTAATATAATACCTGGTTCAATTTAAATATTATGGGTCCATATTAAGGTCTGATATCGTGCTCTGCGTTATTTAACCATTGAAAAGAGTCTTTGAATTTTTAAAGCATTTTAGAACGCTTATTTCTTCATTTTAAGCATCACAGAACACTCTATTTCGCATAGGCATACATAATAAAATTTAGGGTCACGCTGCGTACCCCCTAAATGACCTATAATTATTTCCTGTGGTAGGGTACACTATTACCCTGTAATATAATACCTGGTCCAATTTAAATATTATGGGTCAATATTAAGGTCTGATATTGCGCCTTGCGTTAGTTAACCATTGAAAGATGTCTTTGAATTTTTAAAGCATTTTAGAACGCTTATTTCTTCATTTTAAGCTTCTCAGAACACTTTATTTCGCATACGCATACATAGTAAACTTTAGGGTCACGCTGTGTACCCCCTAATTGACCTATAATTATTTCCTGAGGTAGGGTACACTATTTCCCTGTAATATAATGCGTGGTACAATTTAAAAATTATAGGTCAATATTAAGGTCCGATACCGTGCCGTTAGTTAACATAGAAAAGTGTCTTCGTATTTCCTTGTTTTAATGCACTATTTAAAATATACATAGTGTACCCCCTAATTGACCTATAATTATTTCCATTGGTAGGGTACACTATTACCCTGTAATATAATACCTGGTCCAATTTAAATATTATGGGTCAATATTAAGGTCTGATATTGCGCCTTGCGTTAGTTAACCATTGAAAGATGTCTTTGAATTTTTAAAGCATTTTAGAATGCTTATTTCTTCATTTTAAGCTTCTCAGAACACTCTATTTCGCATACGCATACATAGTAAAATTTAGGGTCACACTGTGTACCCCCTAAATGACCTATAATTATTTCCTGTGGTAGGGTACACTATTACCCTGTAATATAATACGTGGTCCAATTTAAAAATTATAGGTCAATATTAAGGTCCGATACCGTGCCGTTAGTTAACATTGAAAAATATCTTTGAATTTTTAAAGCATTTTAGAACGCTTATTTCCTCATTTTAAGCTTCTCAGAACACTTTATTTCGCATACGCATACATAGTAAACTTTAGGGTTACGCTGTGTACCCCCTAATTGACCCATAATTATTTCCTGAATTAGGGTACACTATTACCCTGTAATATAATGCGTGGTACAATTTAAAAATTATAGGTCAATATTAAGGTCCGATACCGTGCCGTTAGTTAACATAGAAAAATGTCTTCGTATTTCCTTGTTTTAATGCACTATTTAAAATATACATTGTGTACCCCCTAATTGACCTATAATTATTTCCTGTGGTAGGGTACACTATTACCCTGTAATATAATACCTGGTTCAATTTAAATATTATGGGTCCATATTAAGGTCTGATATCGTGCTCTGTGTTATTTAACCATTGAAAAGAGTCTTTGAATTTTTAAAGCATTTTAGAACGCTTATTTCTTCATTTTAAGCATCTCAGAACACTCTATTTCGCATAGGCATACATAATAAAATTTAGGGTCACGCTGTGTACCCCCTAAATGACCTATAATTATTTCCTCTGGTAGGGTACACTATTACCCTGTAATATAATACGTGGTCCAATTTAAAAATTATAGGTCAATATTAAGGTCCGATACCGTGCCGTTAGTAAACATAGAAAAATGTCTTTGAATTTTTAAAGCATTTTAGAACGCTTATTTCTTCATTTTAAGCTTCTCAGAACACTTTATTTCGCATACGAATACATAGTAAACTTTAGGGTTACGCTGTGTACCCCCTAATTGACCTATAATTATTTTCTGAGGTAGGGTACACTATTACCATGTAATATAATGCGTGGTACAATTTAAAAATTATAGGTCAATATTAAGGTCCGATACCGTGCCGTTAGTTAACATAGAAAAATGTCTTCGTATTTCCTTGTTTTAATGCACTATTTAAAATATACATTGTGTACCCCCTAATTGACCTATAATTATTTCCTGTGGTAGGGTACACTATTACCCTGTAATATAATACCTGGTTCAATTTAAATATTATGGGTCCATATTAAGGTCTGATATCGTGCTCTGCGTTATTTAACCATTGAAAAGAGTCTTTGAATTTTTAAAGCATTTTAGAACGCTTATTTCTTCATTTTAAGCATCTCAGAACACTCTATTTCGCATAGGCATACATAATAAAATTTAGGGTCACGCTGCGTACCCCCTAAATGACCTATAATTATTTCCTGTGGTAGGGTACACTATTACCCTGTAATATAATACCTGGTCCAATTTAAATATTATGGGTCAATATTAAGGTCTGATATTGCGCCTTGCGTTAGTTAACCATTGAAAGATGTCTTTGAATTTTTAAAGCATTTTAGAACGCTTATTTCTTCATTTTAAGCTTCTCAGAACACTTTATTTCGCATACGCATACATAGTAAATTTTAGGGTCACGCTGTGTACCCCCTAATTGACCTATAATTATTTCCTGAGGTAGGGTACACTATTACCCTGTAATATAATGCGTGGTACAATTTAAAAATTATAGGTCAATATTAAGGTCCGATACCGTGCCGTTAGTTAACATAGAAAAGTGTCTTCGTATTTCCTTGTTTTAATGCACTATTTAAAATATACATAGTGTACCCCCTAATTGACCTATAATTATTTCCATTGGTAGGGTACACTATTACCCTGTAATATAATACCTGGTCCAATTTAAATATTATGGGTCAATATTAAGGTCTGATATTGCGCCTTGCGTTAGTTAACCATTGAAAGATGTCTTTGAATTTTTAAAGCATTTTAGAATGCTTATTTCTTCATTTTAAGCTTCTCAGAACACTCTATTTCGCATACGCATACATAGTAAAATTTAGGGTCACACTGTGTACCCCCTAAATGACCTATAATTATTTCCTGTGGTAGGGTACACTATTACCCTGTAATATAATACGTGGTCCAATTTAAAAATTATAGGTCAATATTAAGTTCCGATACCGTGCCGTTAGTTAACATTGAAAAATATCTTTGAATTTTTAAAGCATTTTAGAACGCTTATTTCCTCATTTTAAGCTTCTCAGAACACTTTATTTCGCATAGGCATACATAGTAAACTTTAGGGTCACGCTGTGTACCCCCTAATTGACCTATAATTATTTCCTGTAATAGGGTACACTATAACCCTGTAATATAATACGTGGTCCAATTTAAAAATTATAGGTCAATATTAAGGTCCGATACCTGGCCGTTAGTTAACATAGAAAAGTATCTTCGTATTTCCTTGTTTTAATGCACTATTTAAAATATACATAGTGTACCCCCTAATTGACCTATAATTATTTCCTGTGGTAGAGTACACTATTACCCTGTAATATAATATCTGGTACAATTTAAATATTATGGATCAATATTAAGGTTTGATATTGCGCCTTGCGTTAGTTAACCATTAAAAGATGTCTTTGAATTTTTAAAGCATTTTAGAAGTCTTATTTCTTCATTTTAAGCTTCTCAGAACACTTTATTTCACATAGGCATACATAGTAAACTTTAGGGTCACGCTGTGTGTCCCATAATTGACCTATAATTATTTCCTGTAGAAGTGCACACTATTACCCTGTAATATAATACCTGGACCAACTAAAATATTATAAGCCAATATTAAGATCCGATACCGTGGCTTTAGTTAACATTGAAAAGTGTCTTCGAATTTCCTTGTTTTAATGCACTATTTAAAATATACATAGTGTACCCCCTAATTCACCTATAATTATTTCCTGTGGTAGGGTACACTATTACCCTGCAATATAATACCTGGTCCAATTAAAATATTATAGGTCAATATTAAGGTCCGAAATCGGGCTAACAGTGAAGAGGGACTTCGCGCTTCCTATCTTTAAAGGGTTTTAGAAGGCGAATTTCCTCATTTTAAGCTCTTCCGAACACTTATTTTAGATACGCACACATAGTAAAATGCAGGAACTCATTGTGTTCTCTCTAATTGACATATAATTATTTCCCGTGGTAGGGAACACTATTACCCTGTAATATAATACCTGGTTCAACTAAAATATTATAGGTCAATATTAAGTTTTGATATCGCGCCTTGCGTTAGTTAACCATTGAAAGATGTCTTTGAATTTTTAAAGCATTTTAGAAGTCTTATTTCTTCATTTTAAGCTTCTCAGAACACTTTATTTCGCATAGGCCTACATAGTAAACTTTAGGGTCACGCTGTGTACCCCCTAATTGACCTACAATTATTTTCTGTGGTAGGGTACACTATCATCCTGTAATATAATACGTGGCCCAATTTAAAAATTATAGGTCAATATTAAGGTCCGATACCGTGCCGTTAGTTAACATAGAAAAGAGTCTTCGAATTTCCTTGTTTTAATACACTATTTAAAATATACATAGTGTACCCCCTAATTGACCTATAATTATTTCCTGTGGTAGGGTACACTAGTACCCTGTAATATAATACCTGGTCCAATTTAAATATTATGGTTCCATATTAAGGTCTGATATCGCGCCTTGCGCCAGTTAACCATTGAAAGATGTCTTTGAATTTTTAAAGCATTTTAGAACGTTTATTTCTTCATTTTAAGCTTCTCAGAACACTCTATTTCGCATAGGCATACATAGTAAACTTTAGGGTCACGCTGTGTGCCCCCTAATTGACCTATCATTATTTCCTGTTGAAGTGTACACTATTACCCTGTAATATAATACCTGGACCAACTAAAATATTATAGGCCAATATTAAGTTCCGATACCGTGGCGTTAGTTAACATTGAAAAGTGTCTTTGAATTTCCTTGTTTTAATGCACTATTTAAAATATACATAGTGTACCCCCTAATTCACCTATAATTATTTCCTGTGGTAGGGTACACTATCACCCTGTAATATAATATGTGGACCAATTTAAATATTATGGGTCAATATTAAGATCTGAAATCGATCTTTACGTTAACATTGAAAAGTGACTTCGCGCTTCCTATCTTTAAAGGGTTTTAGAAGGCGAATTTCCTCGTTTTGAGCAATAGTGAATTAAGTCATTTTTAAGGTCAGATATCGTGCTGTTTGTTAGCATTGAAAAGTGTCTTCGAATTTCCTTGTTTTAATGCACTATTTAAAATATACATAGTGTACCCCCCAATTCACCTATAATTATTTCCTGAGGTAGGGTACACTATTACCCTGCAATATAATACCTGGTCCAATTAAAATATTATAGGTCAATATTAAGGTCCGAAATCGGGCTAACAGTGAAGAGGGACTTCGCGCTTCCTATCTTTAAAGGATTTAGAAGGCGAATTTCCTCATTTTAAGCTCTTCCGAACACTTATTTTAGATACGCACACATAGTAAAATACAGGAACTCATTGTGTTCCCTCTAATTGACATATAATTATTTCCCGTGGTAGGGTACACTATTACCCTGTAATATAATACCTGGTCCAACTAAAATATTATAGGTCAATATTAAGGTCTGATATCGCGCCTTTCGTTAGTTAACCATTGAAAGATGTCTTTGAATTTTTAAAGCATTTTAGAAGTCTTATTTCTTCATTTTAAGCTTCTCAGAACACTTTATTTCACATAGGCATACGTAGTAATTTTTAGGGTCACGCGGTGTGCCCCCTAATTGACCTATAATTATTTCCTGTAGAAGTGTACACTATTACCCTGTAATATAATTCCTGGACCAACTAAAATATTATAGGCCAATATTAAGATCCGATACCGTGGCGTTAGTTAACATTGAAAAGTGTCTTCGAATTTCCTTGTTTTAATGCACTATTTAAAATATACATAGTGTACCCCCTAATTCACCTATAATTATTTCCTGTGGTAGGGTACACTATTACCCTGCAATATAATACCTGGTCCAATTAAAATATTATAGGTTAATATTAAGGTCCGAAATCGGGCTAACAGTGAACAGGGGGTTCGCGCTTCCTATCTTTAAAGGGTTTAGAAGGCGAATTTCCTCATTTTAAGCTCTTCCGAACACTTATTTTAGATACGCACACATAGTAAAATACAGGAACTCATTGTGTTCCCTCTAATTGACATATAATTATTTCCCGTGGTAGGGTACACTATTACCCTGTAATATAATACCTGGTCCAACTAAAATATTATAGGTCAATATTAAGGTCTGATATCGTGCTTTGCGTTAGTTAACCATTGAAAGATGTCTTTGAATTTTTAAAGCATTTTAGAAGTCTTATTTCTTCATTTTAAGCTTCTCAGAACACTTTATTTCACATAGGCATACATAGTAAACTTTAGGGTCACGCTGTGTGCCCCCTAAATGACCTATAATTATTTCATGTAGAAGTGTGCACTATTACCCTGCAATATAATACCTGGTCCAATTAAAATATTATAGGTCTATATTAACGTCCGAAATCGGGCTAACAGTGAAGAGGGACTTCGCGCTTCCTATCTTTAAAGGGTTTTAGAAGGCGAATTTCTTCATTTTAAGCTCTTCCGAACACTTATTTTAGAAACGCACACATAGTAAAATACAGGAACTCATTGTCTTCCCTGTAATTGACATATAATTATTTCCCGTAGTAGGGTACACTATTACCCTGTAATAAAATACCTGGTCCAACTAAAATATTATAGGTCAATATTAAGGTCTGATATCGCGCCTTGCGTTAGTTAACCATTGAAAGATGTCTTTGAATTTTTAAAGCATTTTAGAAGACTTATTTCTTCATTTTAAGCTTCTCAGAACACTTTATTTCACATAGGCATACGTAGTAATTTTTAGGGTCACGCGGTGTGCCCCCTAATTGACCTATAATTATTTCCTGTAGAAGTGTACACTATTACCCTGTAATATAATACCTGGACCAACTAAAATATTATAGGCCAATATTAAGATCCGATACCGTGGCGTTAGTTAACATTGAAAAGTGTCTTTGAATTTCCTTGTTTTAATGCACTATTTAAAATATACATAGTGAACCCCCTAATTCACCTATAATTATTTCCTGTTGTAGGGTACACTATTACCCTACAATATAATACCTGGTCCAATTAAAATATTATGGATCAATATTAAGATCTGAAATCGATCTTTACGTTAACATTGAAAAGTGACTTCGCGATTCCTATCTTTAAAGGGTTTTAGAAGGCGAATTTCCTCGTTTTGTGCAATAGTGAATTAAGTCATTTTTAAGGTCAGATATCGTGCCGTTTGTTAGCATTGAAAAGTGTCTTCGAATTTCCTTGTTATAATGCACTATTTAAAATATACATAGTGTACCCCCTAATTCACCTATAATTATTTCCTGTGGTAGGGAACACTATTACCCTGCAATATAAAACCTGGTCCAATATTAAGGTCCGAAATCGGGCTAACAGTGAAGAGGGACTTCGCGCTTCCTATCTTTAAAGGGTTTTAGAAGGCGAATTTCCTCATTTTAAGCTCTTCCGAACACTTATTTTAGATACGCACACATAGTAAAATACAGGAACTCATTGTGTTCCCTCTAATTGACATATAATTATTTCCCGTGGTAGGGTACACTATTACCCTGTAATATAATACCTGGTCCAACTAAAATATTATAGGTCAATATTAAGGTCTGATATCGCGCCTTGCGTTAGTTAACCATTGAAAGATGTCTTTGAATTTTTAAAGCATTTTAGAAGTTTTATTTCTTCATTTTAAGCTTCTCAGAGCACTTTATTTCACATAGGCATACGCAGTAAACTTTAGGGTCACGCTGTGTGCCCCCTTATTGACCTATAATTATTTCCTGTAGAAGTGTACACTATTACCCTGTAATATAATACCTGGACCAACTAAAATATTATAGGCCAAAATTAAGATCCGATATTGTGGCGTTAGTTAACATTGAAAAGTGTCTTCGAATTTCCTTATTTTAATGCACTATTTAAAATATACATAGTGTACCCCCTAATTCACCTATAATTATTTCCTGAGGTAGGGTACACTATTACCCTGCAATATAATACCTTGTCCAATTAAAATATTATAGGTCAATATTAAGGTCCGAAATCGGGCTAACAGTGAAGAGGGACTTCGCGCTTCCTTTCTTTAAAGGGTTTAGAAGGCGAATTTCCTCATTTTAAGCTCTTCCGAACACTTATTTTAGATACGCACACATAGTAAAATACAGGAACTCATTGTGTTCCCTCTAATTGACATATAATTATTTCCCGTGGTAGGGTACACTATTACCCTGTAATATAATAACTGGTCCAACTGAAATATTATAGGTCAATATTAAGGTCTGATATCGCGACTTGCGCTAGTTAACCATTGAAAGATGTCTTTGAATTTTTAAAGCATTTTAGAAGTCTTATTTCTTCATTTTAAGCTTCTCAGAACACTTTATTTCACATAGGCATACATAGTAAACTTTAGGGTCACGCTGTGTGCCCCCTAATTGACCTATAATTATTTCCTGTAGAAGTGTACACTATTACCCTGTAATATAATTCCTGGACCAACTAAAATATTATAGGCCAATATTAAGATCCGATACCGTGGCGTTAGTTAACATTGAAAAGTGTCTTCGAATTTCCTTGTTTTAATGCACTATTTAAAATATACATAGTGTACCCCCTAATTCACCTATAATTATTTCCTGTGGTAGGGTACACTATTACCCTGCAATATAATACCTGGTCCAATTAAAATATTATAGGTTAATATTAAGGTCCGAAATCGGGCTAACAGTGAAGAGGGACTTCGCGCTTCCTATCTTTAAAGGGTTTAGAAGGGGAATTTTCTCATTTTAAGCTCTTCCGAACACTTATTTTAGATACGCACACATAGTAAAATACAGGAACTCATTGTGTTCCCTCTAATTGACATATAATTATTTCCCGTGGTAGGGTACACTATTACCCTGTAATATAATACCTGGTCCAACTAAAATATTATAGGTCAATATTAAGGTCTGATATCGTGCTTTGCGTTAGTTAACCATTGAAAGATGTCTTTGAATTTTTAAAGCATTTTAGAAGTCTTATTTCTTCATTTTAAGCTTCTCAGAACACTTTATTTCACATAGGCATACATAGTAAACTTTAGGGTCACGCTGTGTGCCCCCTAAATGACCTATAATTATTTCATGTAGAAGTGTGCACTATTACCCTGCAATATAATACCTGGTCCAATTAAAATATTATAGGTCTATATTAACGTCCGAAATCGGGCTAACAGTGAAGAGGGACTTCGCGCTTCCTATCTTTAAAGGGTTTTAGAAGGCGAATTTCTTCATTTTAAGCTCTTCCGAACACTTATTTTAGATACGCACACATAGTAAAATACAGGAACTCATTGTGTTCCCTGTAATTGACATATAATTATTTCCCGTAGTAGGGTACACTATTACCCTGTAATAAAATACCTGGTCCAACTAAAATATTATAGGTCAATATTAAGGTCTGATATCGCGCCTTGCGTTAGTTAACCATTGAAAGATGTCTTTGAATTTTTAAAGCATTTTAGAAGACTTATTTCTTCATTTTAAGCTTCTCAGAACACTTTATTTCACATAGGCATACGTAGTAATTTTTAGGGTCACGCGGTGTGCCCCCTAATTGACCTATAATTATTTCCTGTAGAAGTGTACACTATTACCCTGTAATATAATACCTGGACCAACTAAAATATTATAGGCCAATATTAAGATCCGATACCGTGGCGTTAGTTAACATTGAAAAGTGTCTTTGAATTTCCTTGTTTTAATGCACTATTTAAAATATACATAGTGTACCCCCTAATTCACCTATAATTATTTCCTGTTGTAGGGTACACTATTACCCTACAATATAATACCTGGTCCAATTAAAATATTATGGATCAATATTAAGATCTGAAATCGATCTTTACGTTAACATTAAAAAGTGACTTCGCGATTCCTATCTTTAAAGGGTTTTAGAAGGCGAATTTCCTCGTTTTGTGCAATAGTGAATTAAGTCATTTTTAAGGTCAGATATCGTGCCGTTTGTTAGCATTGAAAAGTGTCTTCGAATTTCCTTGTTATAATGCACTATTTAAAATATACATAGAGTACCCCCTAATTCACCTATAATTATTTCCTGTGGTAGGGAACACTATTACCCTGCAATATAAAACCTGGTCCAATTAAAATATTATAGGTCAATATTAAGGTCCGAAATCGGGCTAACAGTGAGAGGGACTTCGCGCTTCCTATCTTTAAAGGGTTTTAGAAGGCGAATTTCCTCATTTTAAGCTCTTCCGAACACTTATTTTACATACGCACACATAGTAAAATACAGGAACTCATTGTGTTCCCTCTAATTGACATATAATTATTTCCCGTGGTAGGGTACACTATTACCCTGTAATATAATACCTGGTCCAACTAAAATATTATAGGTCAATATTAAGGTCTGATATCGTGCTTTGCGTTAGTTAACCATTGAAAGATGTCTTTGAATTTTTAAAGCATTTTAGAAGTCTTATTTCTTCATTTTAAGCTTCTCAGAACACTTTATTTCACATAGGCATACATAGTAAACTTTAGGGTCACGCTGTGTGCCCCCTAAATGACCTATAATTATTTCATGTAGAAGTGTGCACTATTACCCTGCAATATAATACCTGGTCCAATTAAAATATTATAGGTCAATATTAACGTCCGAAATCGGGCTAACAGTGAAGAGGGACTTCGCGCTTCCTATCTTTAAAGGGTTTTAGAAGGCGAATTTCTTCATTTTAAGCTCTTCCGAACACTTATTTTAGATACGCACACATAGTAAAATACAGGAACTCATTGTGTTCCCTGTAATTGACATATAATTATTTCCCGTAGTAGGGTACACTATTACCCTGTAATAAAATACCTGGTCCAACTAAAATATTATAGGTCAATACTAAGGTCTGATATCGCGCCTTGCGTTAGTTAACCATTGAAAGATGTCTTTGAATTTTTAAAGCATTTTAGAAGACTTATTTCTTCATTTTAAGCTTCTCAGAACACTTTATTTCACATAGGCATACGTAGTAATTTTTAGGGTCACGCGGTGTGCCCCCTAAATAACCTATAATTATTTCCTGTAGAAGTGTACACTATTACCCTGTAATATAATACCTGGACCAACTAAAATATTATAGGCCAATATTAAGATCCGATACCGTGGCGTTAGTTAACATTGAAAAGTGTCTTTGAATTTCCTTGTTTTAATGCACTATTTAAAATATACATAGTGTACCCCCTAATTCACCTATAATTATTTCCTGTTGTAGGGTACACTATTACCCTACAATATAATACCTGGTCCAATTAAAATATTATGGATCAATATTAAGATCTGAAATCGATCTTTACGTTAACATTAAAAAGTGACTTCGCGATTCCTATCTTTAAAGGGTTTTAGAAGGCGAATTTCCTCGTTTTGTGCAATAGTGAATTAAGTCATTTTTAAGGTCAGATATCGTGCCGTTTGTTAGCATTGAAAAGTGTCTTCGAATTTCCTTGTTATAATGCACTATTTAAAATATACATAGAGTACCCCCTAATTCACCTATAATTATTTCCTGTGGTAGGGAACACTATTACCCTGCAATATAAAACCTGGTCCAATTAAAATATTATAGTTCAATATTAAGGTCCGAAATCGGGCTAACAGTGAAGAGGGACTTCGCGCTTCCTATCTTTAAAGGGTTTTAGAAGGCGAATTTCCTCATTTTAAGCTCTTCCGAACACTTATTTTAGATACGCACACATAGTAAAATACAGGAACTCATTGTGTTCCCTCTAATTGACATATAATTATTTCCCGCGGTAGGGTACACTATTACCCTGTAATATAATACCTGGTCCAACTAAAATATTATAGGTCAATATTAAGGTCTGATATCGCGCCTTGCGTTAGTTAACCATTGAAAGATGTCTTTGAATTTTTAAAGCATTTTAGAAATTTTATTTCTTCATTTTAAGCTTCGCAGAACACTTTATTTCACATAGGCATACGTAGTAAACTTTAGGGTCACGCTGTGTGCCCCCTTATTGACCTATAATTATTTCCTGTAGAAATGTACACTATTACCCTGTAATATAATACCTGGACCAACTAAAATATTATAGGCCAAAATTAAGATCCGATATTGTGGCGTTAGTTAACATTGAAAAGTGTCTTCGAATTTCCTTGTTTTAATGCACTATTTAAAATATACATAGTGTACCCCCTAATTCACCTATAATTATTTCCTGAGGTAGGGTACACTATTACCCTGCAATATAATACCTGGTCCAATTAAAATATTATAGGTCAATATTAAGGTCCGAAATCGGGCTAACAGTGAAGAGGGACTTCGCGCTTCCTATCTTTAAAGGGTTTAGAAGGCGAATTTCCTCATTTTAAGCTCTTCCGAACACTTATTTTAGATACGCACACATAGTAAAATACAGGAACTCATTGTGTTCCCTCTAATTGACATATAATTATTTCCCGTGGTAGGGTACACTATTACCCTGTAATATAATACCTGGTCCAACTAAAATATTATAGGTCAATATTAAGGTCTGATATCGCGACTTGCGTTAGTTAACCATTGAAAGATGTCTTTGAATTTTTAAAGCATTTTAGAAGTCTTATTTCTTCATTTTAAGCTTCTCAGAACACTTTATTTCACATAGGCATACATAGTAAACTTTAGGGTCACGCTGTGTGCCCCCTAATTGACCTATAATTATTTCCTGTAGAAGTGTATACTATTACCCTGTAATATAATTCCTGGACCAACTAAAATATTATAGGCCAATATTAAGATCCGATACCGTGGCGTTAGTTAACATTGAAAAGTGTCTTCGAATTTCCTTGTTTTAATGCACTATTTAAAATATACATAGTGTACACCCTAATTCACCTATAATTATTTCCTGTGGTAGGGTACACTATTACCCTGCAATATAATACCTGGTCCAATTAAAATATTATGGGTCAATATTAAGATCTGAAATCGATCTTTACGTTAACATTGAAAAGTGACTTCGCGCTTCCTATCTTTAAAGGGTTTTAGAAGGCGAATTTCCTCGTTTTGAGCAATAGTGAATTAAGTCATTTTTAAGGTCAGATATCGTGCCGTTTGTTAGCATTGAAAAGTGTCTTCGAATTTCCTTGTTATAATGCACTATTTTAAATATACATAGTGTACCCCCTAATTCACCTATAAATATTTCCTGTGGTAGGGTACACTATTACCCTGCAATATAATACCTGGTCCAATTAAAATATTACAGGTCAATATTAAGGTCCAAAATCGGGCTAACAGTGAAGAGGGACTTCGCGCTTCCTATCTTTAAAGGGTTTTAGAAGGCAAATTTCCTCATTTTAAGCTCTTCCGAACACTTATTTTATATACGCATACATAGTAAAATACAGGAACTCATTGTGTTCCCTCTAATTGACATATAATTATTTCCCGTGGTAGGGTACACTATTACCCTGTAATATAATACCTGGTCCAACTAAAATATTATAGGCCAATATTAAGATCCGATACCGTGGCGTTTGTTAGCATTGAAAAGTGTCTTCGAATTTCCTTGTTTTAATGCACTATTTAAAATATACATAGTGTAAACCCTAATTCACCTATATTTATTTCCTGTGGTAGGGTACTCTATTACCCTGCAATATAAAACCTGGTCCAATTAAAGTACTATAGGTCAATATTAAGGTCCGAAATCGGGCTAACAGTGAAGAGGGATTTCGCGCTTCATATCTTTAAAGGGTTTTAGAAGGCGAATTTCCTCATTTTAAGCTCTTCCGAACACTTATTTTAGATACGCACACATAGTAAAATACAGGAACTCATTGTGTTCAATCTAATTGACATATAATTATTTCCCGTGGTAGGGTA
Organism: Parasteatoda tepidariorum; assembly: GCF_982258835.1. Classification (NCBI taxonomy): domain Eukaryota; kingdom Metazoa; phylum Arthropoda; class Arachnida; order Araneae; family Theridiidae; genus Parasteatoda; species Parasteatoda tepidariorum. The sequence goes on along the minus strand of NC_141756.1, from coordinate 120,255,306 downwards.
CACTATTACCCTGTAATATAATACCTGGTCCAACTAAAATATTATAGGTCAATATTAAGGTCTGATATCGCGCCTTGCGTTAGTTAACCATTGAAAGATGTCTTTGAATTTTTAAAGCATTTTAGAAGTCTTATTTCTTCATTTTAAGCTTCTCAGAACACTTTATTTCACATAGGCATACGTAGTAAACTTTAGGGTCACGCTGTGTGCCCCCTAATTGACCTATAATTACTTCCTGTAGAAGTGTACACTATTACCCTGTAATATAATACCTGGACCAACTAAAATATTATAGGCCAATATTAAGATCCGATACCGTGGCGTTAGTTAACATTGAAAAGTGTCTTCGAATTTCCTTGTTTTAATGCACTATTTAAAATATACATAGTGTACCCCCTAATTCACCTATAATTATTTCCTGAGGTAGGGTACACTATTACCCTGCAATATAATACCTGGTCCAATTAAAATATTATAGGTCAATATTAAGGTCCGAAATCGGGCTAACAGTGAAGAGGGACTTCGCGCTTCCTATCTTTAAAGGGTTTAGAAGGCGAATTTCCTCATTTTAAGCTCTTCCGAACACTTATTTTAGATACGCACACATAGTAAAATACAGGAACTCATTGTGTTCCCTCTAATTGACATATAATTATTTCCCGTGGTAGGGTACACTATTACCCTGTAATATAATACCTGGTCCAACTAAAATATTATAGGTCAATATTAAGGTCTGATATCGCGCCTTGCGTTAGTTAACCATTGAAAGATGTCTTTGAATTTTTAAAGCATTTTCGAAGTCTTATTTCTTCATTTTAAGCTTCTCAGAACACTTTATTTCACATAGGCATACATAGTAAACTTTAGGGTCACGCTGTGTGCCCCCTAATTGACCTATAATTATTTCCTGTAGAAGTGTACACTATTACCCTGTAATATAATACCTGGACCAACTAAAATATTATAGGCCAATATTAAGATCCGATACCGTGGCGTTAGTTAACATTGAAAAGTGTCTTCGATTTTCCTTGTTTTAATGCACTATTTAAAATATACATAGTGTACCCCCTAATTCACCTATAATTATTTCCTGTGGTAGGGTACACTATTACCCTGCAATATAATACCTGGTCCAATTAAAATATTATGGGTCAATATTAAGATCTGAAATCGATCTTTACGTTAACATTGAAAAGAGACTTCGCGCTTCCTATCTTTAAAGGGTTTTAGAAGGCGAATTTCCTCGTTTTGAGCAATAGTGAATTAAGTCATTTTTAAGGTCAGATATCGTGCCGTTTGTTAGCATTGAAAAGTGTCTTCGAATTTCCTTGTTTTAATGCACTATTTAAAATATACATAGTGTACCCCCTAATTCACCTATAATTATTTCCTGAGGTAGGGTACACTATTACCCTGCAATATAATACCTGGTCCAATTAAAATATTATAGGTCAATATTAAGGTCCGAAATCGGGCTAACAGTGAAGAGGGACTTCGCGCTTCCTATCTTTAAAGGGTTTAGAAGGCGAATTTCCTCATTTTAAGCTCTTCCGAACACTTATTTTAGATACGCACACATAGTAAAATACAGGAACTCATTGTGTTCCCTCTAATTGACATATAATTATTTCCCGTGGTAGGGTACACTATTACCCTGTAATATAATACCTGGTCCAACTAAAATATTATAGGTCAATATTAAGGTCTGATATCGCGCCTTGCGTTAGTTAACCATTGAAAGATGTCTTTGAATTTTTAAAGCATTTTCGAAGTCTTATTTCTTCATTTTAAGCTTCTCAGAACACTTTATTTCACATAGGCATACATAGTAAACTTTAGGGTCACGCTGTGTGCCCCCTAATTGACCTATAATTATTTCCTGTAGAAGTGTACACTATTACCCTGTAATATAATACCTGGACCAACTAAAATATTATAGGCCAATAGTAAGATCCGATACCGTGGCGTAAGTTAACATTGAAAAGTGTCTTCGATTTTCCTTGTTTTAATGCACTATTTAAAATATACATAGTGTACCCCCTAATTCACCTATAATTATTTCCTGTGGTATTGTACACTATTACCCTGCAATATAATACCTGGTCCAATTAAAATATTATAGGTCAATATTAAGGTCCGAAATCGGGCTAACAGTGAAGAGGGACTTCGCGCTTCCTATCTTTAAAGGGTTTAGAAGGCGAATTTCCTCATTTTAAGCTCTTCCGAACACTTATTTTAGATACGCACACATAGTAAAATACAGGAACTCATTGTGTTCCCTCTAATTGACATATAATTATTTCCCGTGGTAGGGTACACTATTACCCTGTAATATAATACCTGGTCCAACTAAAATATTATAGGTCAATATTAAGGTCTGATATCGCGACTTGCGTTAGTTAACCATTGAAAGATGTCTTTGAATTTTTAAAGCATTTTAGAAGTCTTATTTCTTCATTTTAAGCTTCTCAGAACACTTTATTTCACATAGGCATACATAGTAAACTTTAGGGTCACGCTGTGTGCCCCCTAATTGACCTATAATTATTTCCTGTAGAAGTGTATACTATTACCCTGTAATATAATTCCTGGACCAACTAAAATATGATAGGCCAATATTAAGATCCGATACCGTGGCGTTAGTTAACATTGAAAAGTGTCTTCGAATTTCCTTGTTTTAATGCACTATTTAAAATATACATAGTGTACCCCCTAATTCACCTATAATTATTTCCTGTGGTAGGGTACACTATTACCCTGCAATATAATACCTGGTCCAATTAAAATAGTATGGGTCAATATTAAGATCTGAAATCGATCTTTACGTTAACATTGAAAAGTGACTTCGCGCTTCCTATCTTTAAAGGGTTTTAGAAGGCGAATTTCCTCGTTTTGAGCAATAGTGAATTAAGTCATTTTTAAGGTCAGATATCGTGCCGTTTGTTAGCATTGAAAAGTGTCTTCGAATTTCCTTGTTATAATGCACTATTTAAAATATACATAGTGTACCCCCTAATTCACCTATAATTATTTCCTGTGGTAGGGTACACTATTACCCTGCAATATAATACCTGGTCCAATTAAAATATTACAGGTCAATATTAAGGTCCAAAATCGGGCTAACAGTGAAGAGGGACTTCGCGCTTCCTATCTTTAAAGGGTTTTAGAAGGCAAATTTCCTCATTTTAAGCTCTTCCGAACACTTATTTTATATACGCACACATAGTAAAATACAGGAACTCATTGTGTTCCCTCTAATTGACATATAATTATTTCCCGTGGTAGGGTACACTATTACCCTGTAATATAATACCTGGTCCAACTAAAATATTATAGGCCAATATTAAGATCCGATACCGTGGCGTTTGTTAGCATTGAAAAGTGTCTTCGAATTTCCTTGTTTTAATGCACTATTTAAAATATACATAGTGTAAACCCTAATTCACCTATATTTATTTCCTGTGGTAGGGTACTCTATTACCCTGCAATATAAAACCTGGTCCAATTAAAGTACTATAGGTCAATATTAAGGTCCGAAATCGGGCTAACAGTGAAGAGGGACTTCGCGCTTCATATCTTTAAAGGGTTTTAGAAGGCGAATTTCCTCATTTTAAGCTCTTCCGAACACTTATTTTAGATACGCACACATAGTAAAATACAGGAACTCATTGTGTTCAATCTAATTGACATATAATTATTTCCCGTGGTAGGGTACACTATTACCCTGTAATATAATACCTGGTCCAACTAAAATATTATAGGTCAATATTAAGGTCTGATATCGCGCCTTGCGTTAGTTAACCATTGAAAGATGTCTTTGAATTTTTAAAGCATTTTAGAAGTCTTATTTCTTCATTTTAAGCTTCTCAGAACACTTTATTTCACATAGGCATACGTAGTAAACTTTAGGGTCACGCTGTGTGCCCCCTAATTGACCTATAATTACTTCCTGTAGAAGTGTACACTATTACCCTGTAATATAATACCTGGACCAACTAAAATATTATAGGCCAATATTAAGATCCGATACCGTGGCGTTAGTTAACATTGAAAAGTGTCTTCGAATTTCCTTGTTTTAATGCACTATTTAAAATATACATAGTGTACCCCCTAATTCACCTATAATTATTTCCTGAGGTAGGGTACACTATTACCCTGCAATATAATACCTGGTCCAATTAAAATATTATAGGTCAATATTAAGGTCCGAAATCGGGCTAACAGTGAAGAGGGACTTCGCGCTTCCTATCTTTAAAGGGTTTAGAAGGCGAATTTCCTCATTTTAAGCTCTTCCGAACACTTATTTTAGATACGCACACATAGTAAAATACAGGAACTCATTGTGTTCCCTCTAATTGACATATAATTATTTCCCGTGGTAGGGTACACTATTACCCTGTAATATAATACCTGGTCCAACTAAAATATTATAGGTCAATATTAAGGTCTGATATCGCGCCTTGCGTTAGTTAACCATTGAAAGATGTCTTTGAATTTTTAAAGCATTTTCGAAGTCTTATTTCTTCATTTTAAGCTTCTCAGAACACTTTATTTCACATAGGCATACATAGTAAACTTTAGGGTCACGCTGTGTGCCCCCTAATTGACCTATAATTATTTCCTGTAGAAGTGTACACTATTACCCTGTAATATAATACCTGGACCAACTAAAATATTATAGGCCAATATTAAGATCCGATACCGTGGCGTTAGTTAACATTGAAAAGTGTCTTCGATTTTCCTTGTTTTAATGCACTATTTAAAATATACATAGTGTACCCCCTAATTCACCTATAATTATTTCCTGTGGTAGGGTACACTATTACCCTGCAATATAATACCTGGTCCAATTAAAATAGTATGGGTCAATATTAAGATCTGAAATCGATCTTTACGTTAACATTGAAAAGTGACTTCGCGCTTCCTATCTTTAAAGGGTTTTAGAAGGCGAATTTCTCGTTTTGAGCAATAGTGAATTAAGTCATTTTTAAGGTCAGATATCGTGCCGTTTGTTAGCATTGAAAAGTGTCTTCGAATTTCCTTGTTATAATGCACTATTTAAAATATACATAGTGTACCCCCTAATTCACCTATAATTATTTCCTGTGGTAGGGTACACTATTACCCTGCAATATAATACCTGGTCCAATTAAAATATTACAGGTCAATATTAAGGTCCAAAATCGGGCTAACAGTGAAGAGGGACTTCGCGCTTCCTATCTTTAAAGGGTTTTAGAAGGCAAATTTCCTCATTTTAAGCTCTTCCGAACACTTATTTTATATACGCACACATAGTAAAATACAGGAACTCATTGTGTTCCCTCTAATTGACATATAATTATTTCCCGTGGTAGGGTACACTATTACCCTGTAATATAATACCTGGTCCAACTAAAATATTATAGGCCAATATTAAGATCCGATACCGTGGCGTTTGTTAGCATTGAAAAGTGTCTTCGAATTTCCTTGTTTTAATGCACTATTTAAAATATACATAGTGTAAACCCTAATTCACCTATATTTATTTCCTGTGGTAGGGTACTCTATTACCCTGCAATATAAAACCTGGTCCAATTAAAGTACTATAGGTCAATATTAAGGTCCGAAATCGGGCTAACAGTGAAGAGGGACTTCGCGCTTCATATCTTTAAAGGGTTTTAGAAGGCGAATTTCCTCATTTTAAGCTCTTCCGAACACTTATTTTAGATACGCACACATAGTAAAATACAGGAACTCATTGTGTTCAATCTAATTGACATATAATTATTTCCCGTGGTAGGGTACACTATTACCCTGTAATATAATACCTGGTCCAACTAAAATATTATAGGTCAATATTAAGGTCTGATATCGCGCCTTGCGTTAGTTAACCATTGAAAGATGTCTTTGAATTTTTAAAGCATTTTAGAAGTCTTATTTCTTCATTTTAAGCTTCTCAGAACACTTTATTTCACATAGGCATACGTAGTAAACTTTAGGGTCACGCTGTGTGCCCCCTAATTGACCTATAATTACTTCCTGTAGAAGTGTACACTATTACCCTGTAATATAATACCTGGACCAACTAAAATATTATAGGCCAATATTAAGATCCGATACCGTGGCGTTAGTTAACATTGAAAAGTGTCTTCGAATTTCCTTGTTTTAATGCACTATTTAAAATATACATAGTGTACCCCCTAATTCACCTATAATTATTTCCTGAGGTAGGGTACACTATTACCCTGCAATATAATACCTGGTCCAATTAAAATATTATAGGTCAATATTAAGGTCCGAAATCGGGCTAACAGTGAAGAGGGACTTCGCGCTTCCTATCTTTAAAGGGTTTAGAAGGCGAATTTCCTCATTTTAAGCTCTTCCGAACACTTATTTTAGATACGCACACATAGTAAAATACAGGAACTCATTGTGTTCCCTCTAATTGACATATAATTATTTCCCGTGGTAGGGTACACTATTACCCTGTAATATAATACCTGGTCCAACTAAAATATTATAGGTCAATATTAAGGTCTGATATCGCGCCTTGCGTTAGTTAACCATTGAAAGATGTCTTTGAATTTTTAAAGCATTTTCGAAGTCTTATTTCTTCATTTTAAGCTTCTCAGAACACTTTATTTCACATAGGCATACATAGTAAACTTTAGGGTCACGCTGTGTGCCCCCTAATTGACCTATAATTATTTCCTGTAGAAGTGTACACTATTACCCTGTAATATAATACCTGGACCAACTAAAATATTATAGGCCAATATTAAGATCCGATACCGTGGCGTTAGTTAACATTGAAAAGTGTCTTCGATTTTCCTTGTTTTAATGCACTATTTAAAATATACATAGTGTACCCCCTAATTCACCTATAATTATTTCCTGTGGTAGGGTACACTATTACCCTGCAATATAAAACCTGGTCCAATTAAAATATTATAAGTCAATATTAAGGTCCGAAATCGGGCTAACAGTGAAGAGGGACTTCGCGCTTCCTATCTTTAAAGGGTTTTAGAAGGCGAATTTCCTCATTTTAAGCTCTTCCGAACACTTATTTTAGATACGCACACATAGTAAAATACAGGAACTCATTGTGTTCCCTCTAATTGACATATAATTATTTCCCGTGGTAGGGTACACTATTACCCTGTAATATAATACCTGGTCCAACTAAAATATTATAGGTCAATATTAAGGTCTGATATCGCGACTTGCGTTAGTTAACCATTGAAAGATGTCTTTGAATTTTTAAAGCATTTTAGAAGTCTTATTTCTTCATTTTAAGCTTCTCAGAACACTTTATTTCACATAGGCATACATAGTAAACTTTAGGGTCACGCTGTGTGCCCCCTAATTGACCTATAATTATTTCCTGTAGAAGTGTATACTATTACCCTGTAATATAATTCCTGGACCAACTAAAATATTATAGGCCAATATTAAGATCCGATACCGTGGCGTTAGTTAACATTGAAAAGTGTCTTCGAATTTCCTTGTTTTAATGCACTATTTAAAATATACATAGTGTACCCCCTAATTCACCTATAATTATTTCCTGAGGTAGGGTACACTATTACCCTGCAATATAATACCTGGTCCAATTAAAATATTATAGGTCAATATTAAGGTCCGAAATCGGGCTAACAGTGAAGAGGGACTTCGCGCTTCCTATCTTTAAAGGGTTTAGAAGGCGAATTTCCTCATTTTAAGCTCTTCCGAACACTTATTTTAGATACGCACACATAGTAAAATACAGGAACTCATTGTGTTCCCTCTAATTGACATATAATTATTTCCCGTGGTAGGGTACACTATTACCCTGTAATATAATACCTGGTCCAACTAAAATATTATAGGTCAATATTAAGGTCTGATATCGCGACTTGCGTTAGTTAACCATTGAAAGATGTCTTTGAATTTTTAAAGCATTTTAGAAGTCTTATTTCTTCATTTTAAGCTTCTCAGAACACTTTATTTCACATAGGCATACATAGTAAACTTTAGGGTCACGCTGTGTGCCCCCTAATTGACCTATAATTATTTCCTGTAGAAGTGTATACTATTACCCTGTAATATAATTCCTGGACCAACTAAAATATTATAGGCCAATATTAAGATCCGATACCGTGGCGTTAGTTAACATTGAAAAGTGTCTTCGAATTTCCTTGTTTTAATGCACTATTTAAAATATACATAGTGTACCCCCTAATTCACCTATAATTATTTCCTGTGGTAGGGTACACTATTACCCTGCAATATAATACCTGGTCCAATTAAAATATTATGGGTCAATATTAAGATCTGAAATCGATCTTTACGTTAACATTGAAAAGTGACTTCGCGCTTCCTATCTTTAAAGGGTTTTAGAAGGCGAATTTCCTCGTTTTGAGCAATAGTGAATTAAGTCATTTTTAAGGTCAGATATCGTGCCGTTTGTTAGCATTGAAAAGTGTCTTCGAATTTCCTTGTTATAATGCACTATTTAAAATATACATAGTGTACCCCCTAATTCACCTATAAATATTTCCTGTGGTAGGGTACACTATTACCCTGCAATATAATACCTGGTCCAATTAAAATATTACAGGTCAATATTAAGGTCCAAAATCGGGCTAACAGTGAAGAGGGACTTCGCGCTTCCTATCTTTAAAGGGTTTTAGAAGGCAAATTTCCTCATTTTAAGCTCTTCCGAACACTTATTTTATATACGCATACATAGTAAAATACAGGAACTCATTGTGTTCCCTCTAATTGACATATAATTATTTCCCGTGGTAGGGTACACTATTACCCTGTATTATAATACCTGGTCCAACTAAAATATTATAGGCCAATATTAAGATCCGATACCGTGGCGTTTGTTAGCATTGAAAAGTGTCTTCGAATTTCCTTGTTTTAATGCACTATTTAAAATATACATAGTGTAAACCCTAATTCACCTATATTTATTTCCTGTGGTAGGGTACTCTATTACCCTGCAATATAAAACCTGGTCCAATTAAAGTACTATAGGTCAATATTAAGGTCCGAAATCGGGCTAACAGTGAAGAGGGACTTCGCGCTTCATATCTTTAAAGGGTTTTAGAAGGCGAATTTCCTCATTTTAAGCTCTTCCGAACACTTATTTTAGATACGCACACATAGTAAAATACAGGAACTCATTGTGTTCAATCTAATTGACATATAATTATTTCCCGTGGTAGGGTACACTATTACCCTGTAATATAATACCTGGTCCAACTAAAATATTATAGGTCAATATTAAGGTCTGATATCGCGCCTTGCGTTAGTTAACCATTGAAAGATGTCTTTGAATTTTTAAAGCATTTTAGAAGTCTTATTTCTTCATTTTAAGCTTCTCAGAACACTTTATTTCACATAGGCATACGTAGTAAACTTTAGGGTCACGCTGTGTGCCCCCTAATTGACCTATAATTACTTCCTGTAGAAGTGTACACTATTACCCTGTAATATAATACCTGGACCAACTAAAATATTATAGGCCAATATTAAGATCCGATACCGTGGCGTTAGTTAACATTGAAAAGTGTCTTCGAATTTCCTTGTTTTAATGCACTATTTAAAATATACGTAGTGTACCCCCTAATTCACCTATAATTATTTCCTGAGGTAGGGTACACTATTACCCTGCAATATAATACCTGGTCCAATTAAAATATTATAGGTCAATATTAAGGTCCGAAATCGGGCTAACAGTGAAGAGGGACTTCGCGCTTCCTATCTTTAAAGGGTTTAGAAGGCGAATTTCCTCATTTTAAGCTCTTCCGAACACTTATTTTAGATACGCACACATAGTAAAATACAGGAACTCATTGTGTTCCCTCTAATTGACATATAATTATTTCCCGTGGTAGGGTACACTATTACCCTGTAATATAATACCTGGTCCAACTAAAATATTATAGGTCAATATTAAGGTCTGATATCGCGCCTTGCGTTAGTTAACCATTGAAAGATGTCTTTGAATTTTTAAAGCATTTTCGAAGTCTTATTTCTTCATTTTAAGCTTCTCAGAACACTTTATTTCACATAGGCATACATAGTAAACTTTAGGGTCACGCTGTGTGCCCCCTAATTGACCTATAATTATTTCCTGTAGAAGTGTACACTATTACCCTGTAATATAATACCTGGACCAACTAAAATATTATAGGCCAATATTAAGATCCGATACCGTGGCGTTAGTTAACATTGAAAAGTGTCTTCGATTTTCCTTGTTTTAATGCACTATTTAAAATATACATAGTGTACCCCCTAATTCACCTATAATTATTTCCTGTGGTAGGGTACACTATTACCCTGCAATATAATACCTGGTCCAATTAAAATATTATGGGTCAATATTAAGATCTGAAATCGATCTTTACGTTAACATTGAAAAGAGACTTCGCTCTTCCTATCTTTAAAGGGTTTTAGAAGGCGAATTTCCTCGTTTTGAGCAATAGTGAATTAAGTCATTTTTAAGGTCAGATATCGTGCCGTTTGTTAGCATTGAAAAGTGTCTTCGAATTTCCTTGTTTTAATGCACTATTTAAAATATACATAGTGTACCCCCTAATTCACCTATAATTATTTCCTGAGGTAGGGTACACTATTACCCTGCAATATAATACCTGGTCCAATTAAAATATTATAGGTCAATATTAAGGTCCGAAATCGGGCTAACAGTGAAGAGGGACTTCGCGCTTCCTATCTTTAAAGGGTTTAGAAGGCGAATTTCCTCATTTTAAGCTCTTCCGAACACTTATTTTAGATACGCACACATAGTAAAATACAGGAACTCATTGTGTTCCCTCTAATTGACATATAATTATTTCCCGTGGTAGGGTACACTATTACCCTGTAATATAATACCTGGTCCAACTAAAATATTATAGGTCAATATTAAGGTCTGATATCGCGCCTTGCGTTAGTTAACCATTGAAAGATGTCTTTGAATTTTTAAAGCATTTTCGAAGTCTTATTTCTTCATTTTAAGCTTCTCAGAACACTTTATTTCACATAGGCATACATAGTAAACTTTAGGGTCACGCTGTGTGCCCCCTAATTGACCTATAATTATTTCCTGTAGAAGTGTACACTATTACCCTGTAATATAATACCTGGACCAACTAAAATATTATAGGCCAATATTAAGATCCGATACCGTGGCGTTAGTTAACATTGAAAAGTGTCTTCGAATTTCCTTGTTTTAATGCACTATTTAAAATATACATAGTGTACCCCCTAATTCACCTATAATTATTTCCTGTGGTAGGGTACACTATTACCCTGCAATATAATACCTGGTCCAATTAAAATATTACAGGTCAATATTAAGGTCCAAAATCGGGCTAACAGTGAAGAGGGACTTCGCGCTTCCTATCTTTAAAGGGTTTTAGAAGGCAAATTTCCTCATTTTAAGCTCTTCCGAACACTTATTTTATATACGCATACATAGTAAAATACAGGAACTCATTGTGTTCCCTCTAATTGACATATAATTATTTCCCGTGGTAGGGTACACTATTACCCTGTAATATAATACCTGGTCCAACTAAAATATTATAGGCCAATATTAAGATCCGATACCGTGGCGTTTGTTAGCATTGAAAAGTGTCTTCGAATTTCCTTGTTTTAATGCACTATTTAAAATATACATAGTGTAAACCCTAATTCACCTATATTTATTTCCTGTGGTAGGGTACTCTATTACCCTGCAATATAAAACCTGGTCCAATTAAAGTACTATAGGTCAATATTAAGGTCCGAAATCGGGCTAACAGTGAAGAGGGACTTCGCGCTTCATATCTTTAAAGGGTTTTAGAAGGCGAATTTCCTCATTTTAAGCTCTTCCGAACACTTATTTTAGATACGCACACATAGTAAAATACAGGAACTCATTGTGTTCCCTCTAATTGACATATAATTATTTCCCGTGGTAGGGTACACTATTACCCTGTAATATAATACCTGGTCCAACTAAAATATTATAGGTCAATATTAAGGTCTGATATCGCGCCTTGCGTTAGTTAACCATTGAAAGATGTCTTTGAATTTTTAAAGCATTTTAGAAGTCTTATTTCTTCATTTTAAGCTTCTCAGAACACTTTATTTCACATAGGCATACGTAGTAAACTTTAGGGTCACGCTGTGTGCCCCCTAATTGACCTATAATTACTTCCTGTAGAAGTGTACACTATTACCCTGTAATATAATACCTGGACCAACTAAAATATTATAGGCCAATATTAAGATCCGATACCGTGGCGTTAGTTAACATTGAAAAGTGTCTTCGAATTTCCTTGTTTTAATGCACTATTTAAAATATACATAGTGTACCCCCTAATTCACCTATAATTATTTCCTGAGGTAGGGTACACTATTACCCTGCAATATAATACCTGGTCCAATTAAAATATTATAGGTCAATATTAAGGTCCGAAATCGGGCTAACAGTGAAGAGGGACTTCGCGCTTCCTATCTTTAAAGGGTTTAGAAGGCGAATTTCCTCATTTTAAGCTCTTCCGAACACTTATTTTAGATACGCACACATAGTAAAATACAGGAACTCATTGTGTTCCCTCTAATTGACATATAATTATTTCCCGTGGTAGGGTACACTATTACCCTGTAATATAATACCTGGTCCAACTAAAATATTATAGGTCAATATTAAGGTCTGATATCGCGCCTTGCGTTAGTTAACCATTGAAAGATGTCTTTGAATTTTTAAAGCATTTTCGAAGTCTTATTTCTTCATTTTAAGCTTCTCAGAACACTTTATTTCACATAGGCATACATAGTAAACTTTAGGGTCACGCTGTGTGCCCCCTAATTGACCTATAATTATTTCCTGTAGAAGTGTACACTATTACCCTGTAATATAATACCTGGACCAACTAAAATATTATAGGCCAATATTAAGATCCGATACCGTGGCGTTAGTTAACATTGAAAAGTGTCTTCGATTTTCCTTGTTTTAATGCACTATTTAAAATATACATAGTGTACCCCCTAATTCACCTATAATTATTTCCTGTGGTAGGGTACACTATTACCCTGCAATATAATACCTGGTCCAATTAAAATATTATGGGTCAATATTAAGATCTGAAATCGATCTTTACGTTAACATTGAAAAGAGACTTCGCGCTTCCTATCTTTAAAGGGTTTTAGAAGGCGAATTTCCTCGTTTTGAGCAATAGTGAATTAAGTCATTTTTAAGGTCAGATATCGTGCCGTTTGTTAGCATTGAAAAGTGTCTTCGAATTTCCTTGTTTTAATGCACTATTTAAAATATACATAGTGTACCCCCTAATTCACCTATAATTATTTCCTGAGGTAGGGTACACTATTACCCTGCAATATAATACCTGGTCCAATTAAAATATTATAGGTCAATATTAAGGTCCGAAATCGGGCTAACAGTGAAGAGGGACTTCGCGCTTCCTATCTTTAAAGGGTTTAGAAGGCGAATTTCCTCATTTTAAGCTCTTCCGAACACTTATTTTAGATACGCACACATAGTAAAATACAGGAACTCATTGTGTTCCCTCTAATTGACATATAATTATTTCCCGTGGTAGGGTACACTATTACCCTGTAATATAATACCTGGTCCAACTAAAATATTATAGGTCAATATTAAGGTCTGATATCGCGCCTTGCGTTAGTTAACCATTGAAAGATGTCTTTGAATTTTTAAAGCATTTTCGAAGTCTTATTTCTTCATTTTAAGCTTCTCAGAACACTTTATTTCACATAGGCATACATAGTAAACTTTAGGGTCACGCTGTGTGCCCCCTAATTGACCTATAATTATTTCCTGTAGAAGTGTACACTATTACCCTGTAATATAATACCTGGACCAACTAAAATATTATAGGCCAATATTAAGATCCGATACCGTGGCGTAAGTTAACATTGAAAAGTGTCTTCGATTTTCCTTGTTTTAATGCACTATTTAAAATATACATAGTGTACCCCCTAATTCACCTATAATTATTTCCTGTGGTATTGTACACTATTACCCTGCAATATAATACCTGGTCCAATTAAAATATTATAGGTCAATATTAAGGTCCGAAATCGGGCTAACAGTGAAGAGGGACTTCGCGCTTCCTATCTTTAAAGGGTTTAGAAGGCGAATTTCCTCATTTTAAGCTCTTCCGAACACTTATTTTAGATACGCACACATAGTAAAATACAGGAACTCATTGTGTTCCCTCTAATTGACATATAATTATTTCCCGTGGTAGGGTACACTATTACCCTGTAATATAATACCTGGTCCAACTAAAATATTATAGGTCAATATTAAGGTCTGATATCGCGACTTGCGTTAGTTAACCATTGAAAGATGTCTTTGAATTTTTAAAGCATTTTAGAAGTCTTATTTCTTCACTTTAAGCTTCTCAGAACACTTTATTTCACATAGGCATACATAGTAAACTTTAGGGTCACGCTGTGTGCCCCCTAATTGACCTATAATTATTTCCTGTAGAAGTGTATACTATTACCCTGTAATATAATTCCTGGACCAACTAAAATATGATAGGCCAATATTAAGATCCGATACCGTGGCGTTAGTTAACATTGAAAAGTGTCTTCGAATTTCCTTGTTTTAATGCACTATTTAAAATATACATAGTGTACCCCCTAATTCACCTATAATTATTTCCTGTGGTAGGGTACACTATTACCCTGCAATATAATACCTGGTCCAATTAAAATAGTATGGGTCAATATTAAGATCTGAAATCGATCTTTACGTTAACATTGAAAAGTGACTTCGCGCTTCCTATCTTTAAAGGGTTTTAGAAGGCGAATTTCCTCGTTTTGAGCAATAGTGAATTAAGTCATTTTTAAGGTCAGATATCGTGCCGTTTGTTAGCATTGAAAAGTGTCTTCGAATTTCCTTGTTATAATGCACTATTTAAAATATACATAGTGTACCCCCTAATTCACCTATAATTATTTCCTGTGGTAGGGTACACTATTACCCTGCAATATAATACCTGGTCCAATTAAAATATTACAGGTCAATATTAAGGTCCAAAATCGGGCTAACAGTGAAGAGGGACTTCGCGCTTCCTATCTTTAAAGGGTTTTAGAAGGCAAATTTCCTCATTTTAAGCTCTTCCGAACACTTATTTTATATACGCACACATAGTAAAATACAGGAACTCATTGTGTTCCCTCTAATTGACATATAATTATTTCCCGTGGTAGGGTACACTATTACCCTGTAATATAATACCTGGTCCAACTAAAATATTATAGGTCAATATTAAGGTCTGATATCGCGCCTTGCGTTAGTTAACCATTGAAAGATGTCTTTGAATTTTTAAAGCATTTTCGAAGTCTTATTTCTTCATTTTAAGCTTCTCAGAACACTTTATTTCACATAGGCATACATAGTAAACTTTAGGGTCACGCTGTGTGCCCCCTAATTGACCTATAATTATTTCCTGTAGAAGTGTACACTATTACCCTGTAATATAATACCTGGACCAACTAAAATATTATAGGCCAATATTAAGATCCGATACCGTGGCGTTAGTTAACATTGAAAAGTGTCTTCGATTTTCCTTGTTTTAATGCACTATTTAAAATATACATAGTGTACCCCCTAATTCACCTATAATTATTTCCTGTGGTATTGTACACTATTACCCTGCAATATAATACCTGGTCCAATTAAAATATTATAGGTCAATATTAAGGTCCGAAATCGGGCTAACAGTGAAGAGGGACTTCGCGCTTCCTATCTTTAAAGGGTTTTAGAAGGCGAATTTCCTCATTTTAAGCTCTTCCGAACACTTATTTTAGATACGCACACATAGTAAAATACAGGAACTCATTGTGTTCCCTCTAATTGACATATAATTACTTCCCGTGGTAGGGTTCAGTATTACCCTGTAATATAATACCTGGTCCAACTAAAATATTATAGGCCAATATTAAGATCCGATACCGTGGCGTTTGTTAGCATTGAAAAGTGTCTTCGAATTTCCTTGTTTTTATGCACTATTTAAAATATACATAGTGTACCCCCTAATTCACCTATAATTATTTCCTGTGGTAGGGTACACTATTACCCTGCAATATAAAACCTGGTCCAATTAAAATATTATAAGTCAATATTAAGGTCCGAAATCGGGCTAACAGTGAAGAGGGACTTCGCGCTTCCTATCTTTAAAGGGTTTTAGAAGGCGAATTTCCTCATTTTAAGCTCTTCCGAACACTTATTTTAGATACGCACACATAGTAAAATACAGGAACTCATTGTGTTCCCTCTAATTGACATATAATTATTTCCCGTGGTAGGGTACACTATTACCCTGTAATATAATACCTGGTCCAACTAAAATATTATAGGTCAATATTAAGGTCTGATATCGCGACTTGCGTTAGTTAACCATTGAAAGATGTCTTTGAATTTTTAAAGCATTTTAGAAGTCTTATTTCTTCATTTTAAGCTTCTCAGAACACTTTATTTCACATAGGCATACATAGTAAACTTTAGGGTCACGCTGTGTGCCCCCTAATTGACCTATAATTATTTCCTGTAGAAGTGTATACTATTACCCTGTAATATAATTCCTGGACCAACTAAAATATTATAGGCCAATATTAAGATCCGATACCGTGGCGTTAGTTAACATTGAAAAGTGTCTTCGAATTTCCTTGTTTTAATGCACTATTTAAAATATACATAGTGTACCCCCTAATTCACCTATAATTATTTCCTGTGGTAGGGTACACTATTACCCTGCAATATAATACCTGGTCCAATTAAAATATTATGGGTCAATATTAAGATCTGAAATCGATCTTTACGTTAACATTGAAAAGTGACTTCGCGCTTCCTATCTTTAAAGGGTTTTAGAAGGCGAATTTCCTCGTTTTGAGCAATAGTGAATTAAGTCATTTTTAAGGTCAGATATCGTGCCGTTTGTTAGCATTGAAAAGTGTCTTCGAATTTCCTTGTTTTAATGCACTATTTAAAATATACATAGTGTACCCCCTAATTCACCTATAATTATTTCCTGAGGTAGGGTACACTATTACCCTGCAATATAATACCTGGTCCAATTAAAATATTATAGGTCAATATTAAGGTCCGAAATCGGGCTAACAGTGAAGAGGGACTTCGCGCTTCCTATCTTTAAAGGGTTTAGAAGGCGAATTTCCTCATTTTAAGCTCTTCCGAACACTTATTTTAGATACGCACACATAGTAAAATACAGGAACTCATTGTGTTCCCTCTAATTGACATATAATTATTTCCCGTGGTAGGGTACACTATTACCCTGTAATATAATACCTGGTCCAACTAAAATATTATAGGTCAATATTAAGGTCTGATATCGCGCCTTGCGTGAGTTAACCATTGAAAGATGTCTTTGAATTTTTAAAGCATTTTAGAAGTCTTATTTCTTCATTTTAAGCTTCTCAGAACACTTTATATCACATAGGCATACATAGTAAACTTTAGGGTCACGCTGTGTGCCCCCTAATTGACCTATAATTATTTCCTGTAGAAGTGTACACTATTACTCTGTAATATAATACCTGGACCAACTAAAATATTATAGGCCAATATTAAGATCCGATACCGTGGCGTTAGTTAACATTGAAAAGTGTCTTCGAATTTCCTTGTTTTAATGCACTATTTAAAATATACATAGTGTACCCCCTAATTCACCTATAATTATTTCCTGTGGTAGGGTACACTATCACCCTGTAATATAATATGTGGTCCAATTTAAATATTATGGGTCAATATTAAGATCTGAAATCGATCTTTACGTTAACATTGAAAAGTGACTTCGCGCTTCCTATCTTTAAAGGGTTTTAGAAGGCGAATTTCCTCGTTTTGAGCAATAATGAATTAAGTCATTTGGTCAGATATCGTGCCGTTTGTTAGCATTGAAAAGTGTCTTCGAATTTCCTTGTTTTAAATGCACTATTTAAAATATACATAGTGTACCCCGTAATTCACCTATAATTATTTCCTGTGGTAGGGTACACTATTACCCTGCAATAGAATACCTGGTCCAATTAAAATATTATAGGTCAATATTAAGGTCCGAAATCGGGCTAACAGTGAAGAGGGACTTCGCGCTTCCTATCTTTAAAGGGTTTAGAAGGCGAATTTCCTCATTTTAAGCTCTTCCGAACACTTATTTTAGATACGCACACATAGTAAAATACAGGAACTCATTGTGTTCCCTCTAATTGACATATAATTATTTCCCGTGGTAGGGTACACTATTACCCTGTAATATAATACCCGGTCCAACTAAAATATTATAGGTCAATATTAAGGTCTGATATCGCGCCTTGCGTTAGTTAACCATTGAAAGATGTCTTTCAATTTTTAAAGCATTTTAGAAGTCTTATTTCTTCATTTTAAGCTTCTCAGAACACTTTATTTCACATAGGCAAACATAGTAAACTTTAGGGTCACGCTGTGCGCCCCCTAATTGACCCATAATTATTTCCTGTAGAAGTGTACACTATTACCCTGCATTATAATACCTGGTCCAATTAAAATATTATAGGCCAATATTAAGATCCGATACCGTGGCGTTAGTTAACATTGAAAAGTGTCTTCGATTTTCCTTGTTTTAATGCACTATTTAAAATATACATAGTGTACCCCCTAATTCACCTATAATTATTTCCTGTGGTATTGTACACTATTACCCTGCAATATAATACCTGGTCCAATTAAAATATTATAGGTCAATATTAAGGTCCGAAATCGGGCTAACAGTGAAGAGGGACTTCGCGCTTCCTATCTTTAAAGGGTTTTAGAAGGCGAATTTCCTCATTTTAAGCTCTTCCGAACACTTATTTTAGATACGCACACATAGTAAAATACAGGAACTCATTGTGTTCCCTCTAATTGACATATAATTACTTCCCGTGGTAGGGTTCAGTATTACCCTGTAATATAATACCTGGTCCAACTAAAATATTATAGGCCAATATTAAGATCCGATACCGTGGCGTTTGTTAGCATTGAAAAGTGTCTTCGAATTTCCTTGTTTTTATGCACTATTTAAAATATACATAGTGTACCCCCTAATTCACCTATAATTATTTCCTGTGGTAGGGTACACTATTACCCTGCAATATAAAACCTGGTCCAATTAAAATATTATAAGTCAATATTAAGGTCCGAAATCGGGCTAACAGTGAAGAGGGACTTCGCGCTTCCTATCTTTAAAGGGTTTTAGAAGGCGAATTTCCTCATTTTAAGCTCTTCCGAACACTTATTTTAGATACGCACACATAGTAAAATACAGGAACTCATTGTGTTCCCTCTAATTGACATATAATTATTTCCCGTGGTAGGGTACACTATTACCCTGTAATATAATACCTGGTCCAACTAAAATATTATAGGTCAATATTAAGGTCTGATATCGCGACTTGCGTTAGTTAACCATTGAAAGATGTCTTTGAATTTTTAAAGCATTTTAGAAGTCTTATTTCTTCATTTTAAGCTTCTCAGAACACTTTATTTCACATAGGCATACATAGTAAACTTTAGGGTCACGCTGTGTGCCCCCTAATTGACCTATAATTATTTCCTGTAGAAGTGTATACTATTACCCTGTAATATAATTCCTGGACCAACTAAAATATTATAGGCCAATATTAAGATCCGATACCGTGGCGTTAGTTAACATTGAAAAGTGTCTTCGAATTTCCTTGTTTTAATGCACTATTTAAAATATACATAGTGTACCCCCTAATTCACCTATAATTATTTCCTGTGGTAGGGTACACTATTACCCTGCAATATAATACCTGGTCCAATTAAAATATTATGGGTCAATATTAAGATCTGAAATCGATCTTTACGTTAACATTGAAAAGTGACTTCGCGCTTCCTATCTTTAAAGGGTTTTAGAAGGCGAATTTCCTCGTTTTGAGCAATAGTGAATTAAGTCATTTTTAAGGTCAGATATCGTGCCGTTTGTTAGCATTGAAAAGTGTCTTCGAATTTCCTTGTTTTAATGCACTATTTAAAATATACATAGTGTACCCCCTAATTCACCTATAATTATTTCCTGAGGTAGGGTACACTATTACCCTGCAATATAATACCTGGTCCAATTAAAATATTATAGGTCAATATTAAGGTCCGAAATCGGGCTAACAGTGAAGAGGGACTTCGCGCTTCCTATCTTTAAAGGGTTTAGAAGGCGAATTTCCTCATTTTAAGCTCTTCCGAACACTTATTTTAGATACGCACACATAGTAAAATACAGGAACTCATTGTGTTCCCTCTAATTGACATATAATTATTTCCCGTGGTAGGGTACACTATTACCCTGTAATATAATACCTGGTCCAACTAAAATATTATAGGTCAATATTAAGGTCTGATATCGCGCCTTGCGTGAGTTAACCATTGAAAGATGTCTTTGAATTTTTAAAGCATTTTAGAAGTCTTATTTCTTCATTTTAAGCTTCTCAGAACACTTTATATCACATAGGCATACATAGTAAACTTTAGGGTCACGCTGTGTGCCCCCTAATTGACCTATAATTATTTCCTGTAGAAGTGTACACTATTACTCTGTAATATAATACCTGGACCAACTAAAATATTATAGGCCAATATTAAGATCCGATACCGTGGCGTTAGTTAACATTGAAAAGTGTCTTCGAATTTCCTTGTTTTAATGCACTATTTAAAATATACATAGTGTACCCCCTAATTCACCTATAATTATTTCCTGTGGTAGGGTACACTATCACCCTGTAATATAATATGTGGTCCAATTTAAATATTATGGGTCAATATTAAGATCTGAAATCGATCTTTACGTTAACATTGAAAAGTGACTTCGCGCTTCCTATCTTTAAAGGGTTTTAGAAGGCGAATTTCCTCGTTTTGAGCAATAATGAATTAAGTCATTTGGTCAGATATCGTGCCGTTTGTTAGCATTGAAAAGTGTCTTCGAATTTCCTTGTTTTAAATGCACTATTTAAAATATACATAGTGTACCCCGTAATTCACCTATAATTATTTCCTGTGGTAGGGTACACTATTACCCTGCAATAGAATACCTGGTCCAATTAAAATATTATAGGTCAATATTAAGGTCCGAAATCGGGCTAACAGTGAAGAGGGACTTCGCGTTTCCTATCTTTAAAGGGTTTTAGAAGGCGAATTTCCTCATTTTAAGCTCTTCCGAACACTTATTTTAGATACGCACACATAGTAAAATACAGGAACTCATTGTGTTCCCTCTAATTGACATATAATTATTTCCCGTGGTAGGGTACACTATTACCCTGTAATATAATACCCGGTCCAACTAAAATATTATAGGTCAATATTAAGGTCTGATATCGCGCCTTGCGTTAGTTAACCATTGAAAGATGTCTTTCAATTTTTAAAGCATTTTAGAAGTCTTATTTCTTCATTTTAAGCTTCTCAGAACACTTTATTTCACATAGGCATACATAGTAAACTTTAGGGTCACGCTGTGCGCCCCCTAATTGACCCATAATTATTTCCTGTAGAAGTGTACACTATTACCCTGCATTATAATACCTGGTCCAATTAAAATATTATAGGTCAATATTAAGGTCCGAAATCGGGCTAATAGTGAAGAGGGACTTCGCGCTTCCTATCTTTAAAGGGTTTTAGAAGGCGAATTTCCTCATTTTAAGCTCTTCCGAACACTTATTTTAGATACGCACACATAGTAAAATACAGGAACTCATTGTGTTCCCTCTAATTGACATATAATTATTTCCCGTGGTAGGGTACACTATTACCCTGTAATATAATACCTGGTCCAACTAAAATATTATAGGTCAATATTAAGGTCTGATATCGCGCCTTGCGTTAGTTAACCATTGAAAGATGTCTTTGAATTTTTAAAGCATTTTAGAAGTCTCATTTCTTCATTTAAGGCTTCTCAGAACACTTTATTTCACATAGGCATTCATAGTAAACTTTAGGGTCACGCTGTGTGCCCCCTAATTGACCTATAATTATTTCCTGTAGAAGTGTACACTATGACCCTGTAATATAATACCTGGACCAACTAAAATATTATAGGCCAATATTAAGATCCGATACCGTGGCGTTAGTTAACATTGAAAAGTGTCTCCGAATTTCCTTGTTTTAATGCACTATTTAAAATATACATAGTGTTCCCCCTAATTGACCTATAATTATTTCCTGTGGAAGGGTACACTATCATCCTGTAATATAATACCTGGTTCAATTAAAATATTATAGGTCAATATTAAGGTCCGATTCCGTGCCGCTAGTTAACATTGAAAAGTGTCTTCGAAGTTCCTTGTTATGCACTATTTAAAAAATACATAGTGTACCCCCTAATTCACCTATAATTATTTCCCGTGGTAGGGAACACTATTACCCTGTAATATAATATGTGCTCTAACTT
Source organism: Parasteatoda tepidariorum (assembly GCF_982258835.1). Classification (NCBI taxonomy): domain Eukaryota; kingdom Metazoa; phylum Arthropoda; class Arachnida; order Araneae; family Theridiidae; genus Parasteatoda; species Parasteatoda tepidariorum. The sequence goes on along the minus strand of NC_141756.1, from coordinate 120,232,861 downwards.
AAATATTATAGGTCAATATTAAGGTCCGAAATCGAGCTAACAGTGAAGAGGGACTTCACGCTTCCAATCTTAAAAGGGTTTTAGAAGGCGAATTTCCTCATTTTAGGCTCTTCCGAACACTTATTTTAGATACGCACACATAGTAAAATACAGGAACTCATTGTGTACCCCCTAATTGATTTATAATTATTTCCCGTGGTAGGGTACACAATTACCCTGTAATATAATACCTGGTCCAACTAAAATATTAAAGGTCAATATAAAGGTCCGATACCTGGCCGTTAGTTATCATTGAAAAGTGTCTTCGAATTTCCTTGTTATGCACTATTTAAAAAATACATAGTGTACCCCCTAATTCACCTATAATTATTTCCGTTGGTAGGGAACACTATTACACAGTAATATAATATGTGGTCCAAGTTAAATATTATAGGTCAATATTAAGGTCCGAAATCGAGCTAACAGTGAAGAGGGTCTTCGCGCTTCCAATCTTAAAAGGGTTTTAGAAGGCGAATTTCCTCATTTTAAGATCTTCCGAACACTTATTTTAGATACGCACACATAGTAAAATACAGGAACTCATTGTGCACCCCCTAATTGACTTATAATTATTTCCCGTGGTAGGGTACACTATTACCCTGTAATATAATTCCTGGTCCAACTAAAATATTATAGGTCAATATTAAGGTCTGATATTGCGCCTTGCGTTAGTTAACAATTGAAAGATGTCTTTGAATTTTTAAAGCAATTTAGAAGTCTTTTTTCTTCATTTTAAGCTTCTCATTACACTTTATTTCACATAGGCGTACATAGTAAACTTTAGGGTCACGCTGTGTGCCCCCTAATTGACCTATAATTATTTCCTGTAGAAGTGTACACTATTACCCTGTAATATAATACCTGGACCAACTAAAATATTATAGGCCAATATTAAGATCCGATACCGTGGCGTTAGTTAACATTGAAAAGTGTCTTCGAATTTCCTTGTTTTAATGCACTATTTAAAATATACATAGTGTACTCCCTAATTAACCTATAATTATTTCCTGTGGTAGGGTACACTATTACCCTGCAATATAATACCAGGTCCAATTAACATATTAAAGGTCAATATTAAGGTCCGAAATCGGGCTAACAGTCAAGAGGGACTTCGCGTTTCCTATCTTTAAAGGGTTTTAGAAGGCGAATTTCCTCATTTTAAGCTCTTCCGAACACTTATTTTAGATACGCACACATAGTAAAATACAGGAACTCATTGTGTTCCCTCTAATTTACATATAATTATTTCCCGTGGTAGGGTACACTATTTCCCTGTAATATAATACCCGGTCCAACTAAAATATTATAGGTCAATATTAAGGTCTGATATCGCGCCTTGCGTTAGTTAACCATTGAAAGATGTCTTTGAATTTTTAAAGCATTTTAGAAGTCTTATTTCTTCATTTTAAGCTTCTCAGAACACTTTATTTCACATAGGCATACATAGTAAACTTTAGGTTCACGCTGTGTGCCCCCTAATTGACCTATAATTATTTCCTGTAGAAGTGTACACTATTACCCTGTAATATAATACCTGGAAAAACAAAAATATTATATTCCAATATTAAGATCCGATACCGTGGCGTTAGTTAACATTGAAAAGTGTCTTCGAATGTCCTTGTTTTAATGCACTATTTAAGATATACATAGTGTACCCCCTAAATCACCTATAATTATTTCCTGTGGTAGGGTACACTATCACCCTGTAATATAATATGTGGTCCAATTTAAAAATTATGGGTCAATATTAAGATCTGAAATCGATCTTTATGTTAACATTGAAATGAGACTTCGCGCTTCCTATCTTTAAAGGGTTTTAGAAGGCGAATTTACTCGTTTTGAGAAATAGTGAATTATGTCATTTTTAAGGTCAGATATCGTGCCGTTTGTTAGCATTGAAAAGTGTCTTCGAATTTCCTTGTTTTAATGCACTATTTAAAATATACATAGTGCACCCCCTATTTCACCTTTAATTATTCCCCGTGGTAGGGTGCACTATTACCCTGTAATATAATACCTGGTCCAACTGAAATATTATAGGTCAATATTTAGATCCGATACCGTGGCGTTAGTTAACATTGAAAATTGTCTACGAATTTCATATTTATGTACTATTTAAAATATACATAGTGTACCCCCTAATTCACCTATAATTATTCCCCGGGGTAGGGTACACTATTACCCTGTAATATAATACCTGGTCCAACTGAAATATTATAGGTCAATATTAAGGTCTGATATTGCACCTTGCGTTAGTTAACCATTGAAAGATGTCTTTGAATTTTTAAAGCATTTTAGAAGTCTTATTTCTTAATTTTAAGCTTCTCAGAACACTTTATTTCACATAGGCATACATCGTAAACTTTCGGGCCACGCTGTGTACCCCCTAATTGACCTAAAATTATTTCCTGTGGTAGGGTATACTATTACCCTATAATATAATACCTTTTTCATTTAAAATATTATAGGTCAATATTAAAGTCCGATACCGTGTCGTTAGTTAACATTGAAAAGTGTCTTCGAATTTCCTTGTTTTAATGCACTATTTAAAATATACATAGTGTACCCCCTAATTGACCTATAATTATTTCCTGTGGTAGGGTACACTATCATCCTGTAATATAATACCTGGTTCAATTAAAATATTATAGGTCAATATTATGGTCCTATTCCGTGCCACTAGTTAACATTGAAAAGTGTCTTCGAATTTCCTTGTTATGCACTATTTAAAAAATACATAGTGTACCCCGTAATTCACCTATAATTATTTCCCGTGGTAGGGAACACTATTACCCTGTAATATAATATGTGGTCCAACTTAAATATTATTGGTCAATATTAAGGTCCGAAATCGAGCTAACAGTGAAGAGGGACTTCGCTCTTCCAATCTTAAAAGGGTTTTAGAAGGCGAATTTCCTCATTTTAAGCTCTTCCGAACACTTATTTTAGATACGCACACATAGTAAAATACAGGAACTCATTGTGTACCCCCTAATTCACCTATAATTATTCCCCGAGGTAGGGTACACTATTACCCTGTAATATAATACCTGGTCCAACTAAAATATTATAGGTCAATATTAAGGTCTGATATTGCACCTTGCGTTAGTTAACCATTGAAAGATGTCTTTGAATTTTTAAAGCATTTTAGAAATCTTATTTCTTAATTTTAAGATTCTCAGAACACTTTATTTCACATATGCATACATCGTAAACTTTCGGGTCACGCTGTGTACCCCCTAATTGACCTAAAATTATTTCCTGCGGTAGGGTACACTATTACCCTGTAATATAATACCTGGTCCATTTAAAATATTATAGGTCAATATTAAAGTCCGATACCGTGGCGTTAGTTAACATTGAAAAGTGTCTTCGAATTTCCATGTTTTAATGCACTATTTAAAATATACATAGTGTACCCCCTATATCACCTATAGTTATTTCCTGCGGTAGGGTACACTATTACCCTGTAATATAATATGTGGTCCAATTTAAATATTAAGGGTCAATATTAAGGTCCGAAATCGGGCTTTACGTTAACATTGAAAAGTGTTTTTGCGCTTCCTATCTTTAAAGGGTTTCAGTAGGCGAATGTCCTCGTTTTGAGCAATAGTGAATTAAGTCAATTTTAAGGTCAGATATCGTGCCGTTTGTTAGCATTGAAAAGTGTCTTCGAATTTCCTTGCTTTAATGCACTATTTAAAATATACAGAGTGTATCCCCTAATTCATCTATAATTATTTCCTGTGATAGGGTACACTAATACCCTGTAATATAACTCCTATTCCAACTAAAATTTTATAGGTCAATATTGAGGTCTGATATCGCGCCTTGCGTTAGTTAATCATTGAAAGATGTGTATTTCATCATTTTAAGCTTCTCAGAACACTTTTTTTCACAAGTTCATACGTAGTAAACTTAAGGGTCACGCTTTGTACCCCCTAATTGAATTATAATTATTTCCCGTGGTAGGTTTTAGGTTCCTTTAAAGGGTTTTAGGTCCAATCTTTAAAGGGATCGGAAGAGCTTAAAATGAGGATATTCGCCGTCTAAAATCATTTAAACATAGGGAGCGCGAAGTCCCGCTTCACTGTTAACCCGATTTTGGACCTTAATATTGACCTAAAATATTTAAGTTGGACCACATGTTATATTACAAGGCAATAGTGTACCCTACCTCGGGAAATAATTATAGGTGAATTAGGGGGTACACTATGTATATTTTAATAAGTGCATTAAAACATGGAAATACGAAGACACTTTTCAATGTTAAGTAACGGCACGGTATCGAACCTTAATATTGACCTTTAATATTTTAATTGGACTAGGTATAATATTACAGGGTAATAGTGTACCATACCACAGGAAATAATTATAGGTGAATTAGGGGGTACACTATGTATATTTTAAATAGTGCATTAAATAAAGGAAATTCGAAAACACTTTTCAATCCTAACAAACGGCATGATATCTGACCTTAAAAATGACTTAATTCACTATTGCTCGAAACGACGAAATTCGCCATCTAAAACCCTTTAAAGATAGGAAGCTCGATGTCACTTTTCAATGTTAACGTAAAGCTCGATTTCGGAAACTAATATTGACCCATAATATTTGAATTGGACCACATATTATATTGCAGGGTAATAGTGTACCTTAAAACAGGAAATAATTATAGGTGAAGTAGGGGGATCACTATGTATAATTTAAATAGTGCATTAAAACAGGGAAATTCAAAGACACTTTTCAATGTTAACTAACGGCACGGTATCGGACCTTAAATATGACCTATAATATTTTAGTTGGACCAGGTATTATATTACAGGGTAATAGAGTACCCTACCACAGGAAATACTTATAGGTCAATTAGGGGGTACACAGCGTGACCCTAAAGTTTACTATGTATGCCTATGTGAAATAAAGTGTTCTGAGAAGCTTAAGATGAAGAAATAAGACTTCTAAAAAGTTTTAAAATTCAAAGACATCTTTCAATGGATAACTAACGCAAGGCGCGATATCAGACCTTAATATTGAACTATAATATTTAAGTTGGACCAGGGATTATATTACAGGGTAATAGTGTACCCTACCACGGGAAATAATTATAGGTCAATTAGGGGGTACACAATGAGTTCCTGAATTTTACTATGTGTGCGTATCTAAAATAAGTGTTCGGAAGAGCTTAAAATGAGGAAATTCGCCTTCTAAAACCCTTTAAAGATTGGAAGCGTGAAGTCCCTCTTCACTGTTAGCCCGAATTCGGACCTTAATATTGACCTATAATATTTAAGTTGGACCACATATTATATTTTTTATTTTATTTTATGACCACCGTTGAACAGTCGACCCAATTTTTGGGTTTACGACTACAAATGTTCAACGCCGTAGCCTTGTAATTTTGAACCAATCCAGAAGACAAGGAAACTCCTGGATCGGTACCCTCAAAGTTATTGATTTGTTATGGGAACATGGAGGACTTTGAGACTCGACAGATTTAACGTGCATCAGTCACCATTTACTACACGGGGAGTCTTCGACCAGCAGGGACCGAACCCACGAACACATATTATATTACAGGGTAATAGTGCACCCTACCACGGGAAATAATTATAGGTCAATAAGGGGGTACAAAATGAGTTCCTGAATTTTACTATGTGTGCGTATATAAAATAAGTGTTCGGAAGAGCTTAAAATGAGGAAATTCGCCTTCTAAAACCCTTTAAAGATTGGAAGCGCGAAGTCCCTCTTCACTGTTAGCCCGATTTCGGACCTTAATATTGACCTATAATATTTAAGTTGGACCACATATTATATTACAGGGTAATAGTGAACCCTTCCACGGGAAATAATTATAGGTGAATTAGAGGGTACACTATGTATATTTTAATAAGTGCATTAAAACAAGGAAATTCGAAGACACTTTTCAATGTTAACTGACGGCACTGTATCGGACCTATTGACCTATAATATTTGAATTGGACCACATATTATATTACAGGGTAATAGTGTACCTTAAAACAGGAAATAATTATAGGTGAATTAGGGGGATCACTATGTATAATTTAAATAGTGCATTAAAACAAGGAAATTCGAAGACACTTTTCAATGTCAACTAACGGCACGGTATCGGACCTTAAAATTGACCTATAATATTTTAGTTGGACCAGGTATTATATTACAGGGTAATAGTGTACCCTACCACAGGAAATAATTATAGGTCAATTAGGGGGTTCACAGCGTGACCCTAAAGTTTACTATGCATACCTAAGTGAAAAAAAGTGTTCTGAGAAGCTGAAAATGAAGTAATAAGACTTCTAAAATGCTTTAAAAATTCAAAGACATCATTCAATGGTTACCTAACGCAAGGCGCGATATCAGACCTTAATATTGACCTATAATATATTAGTTGGACCAGGTATTATATTACAGGGTAAAAGAGTTCCCTTCCAGGGGAAATAATTATAGGTCAATTAGGGGGAACACAATGAGTTCCTGTACTTTACTATGTGTGCGTATCTAAAATAAGTGTTCGGAAGAGCTTATAATGAGGAATTTCGCCTTCTAAAACCCTTTAAAGATGGGAAGCGTGAAGTCCCTCTTCAATGTTAGCCCGATTTCGAACCTTCATATTGCCCTATAATATGTAAGTTGGACCACATATTATATTACAGAGTAATAGTGTACCCTACCACGGGAAATAATTATAGGTCAATTAGGGGGAACACAGCGTGACCCTAAAGTTTACTATGTATACCTAAGTGAAAAAAAGTGTTCTGAGAAGCTTAAGATGAAGAAATAAGACTTCTAAAATGTTTTAAAAATTCAAAGACATCTTTCAATGGTTAACTAACGCAAGGCGCAATATCAGACCTTAATATTGACCTATAATATTTTAGTTGGACCTTATATTATATTACAGGGTAATAGTGTACCCTACCACAGGAAATAATTATAGGTCAATTAGGGGGTTCACAGCGTGACCCTAAAGTTTACTATGTATACCTAAGTGAAAAAAAGTGTTCTGAGAAGCTTAAAATGAAGTAATAAGACTTCTAAAATGCTTTACAAATTCAAAGACATCATTCAATGGTTACCTAACGCAAGGCGCGATATCACATCTTAATATTGACCTATAATATTTTAGTTGCACCAGGTATTATATTACAGGGTAAAAGAGTACCCTTCCAAGGGAAATAATTATAGGTCAATTAGGGGGAACACAATGAGTTCCTGTACTTTACTATGTGTGCGTATCTAAAATAAGTGTTCGGAAGAGCTTATAATGAGAAAATTCGCCTTCTAAAACCCTTTAAAGATGGGAAGCGTGAAGTCCCTCTTCAATGTTAGCCCGATTTCGGACCTTCATATTGCCCTATAATATTTAAGTTGGACCACATATTATATTACAGAGTAATAGTGTACCCTACCACGGGAAATAATTATAGGTCAATTAGGGGGAACACAGCGTGACCCTAAAGTTTACTATGTATACCTAAGTGAAAAAAAGTGTTCTGAGAAGCTTAAAATGAAGTAATAAGACTTCTAAAATGCTTTAAAAATTCAAAGACATCATTCAATGGTTACCTAACGCAAGGCGCGATATGAGACCTTAATATTGACCTATAATATTTTAGTTGGATAAGGTATTATATTACAGGGTAATAGTGTACCCTACCACAGAAAATAATTATAGGTCAATTAGGGGGTACACAGCGTGACCCTAAAGTTTACTATGTATGCCTATGTCAAATAAAGTGTTCTGAGAAGCTTAAGATGAAGAAATAAGACTTCTAAAATGCTTTAAAAATTCAAAGACATCTTTCAATGGTTAACTAACGCAAGGCGCGATATCAGACCTTAATATTGAACTATAATATTTTAGTTGGACGTTATATTATATTACAGGGTAGTAGTGTACCCTACCACAAGAAATAATTATAGGTCAATTAGGGGGAACACGGCGTGACCCTAAAGTTTACTACGTATGCCTATGTGAAATAAAGTTTTCTGAGATGCTTAAAATGAAGAAATAAGCCTTCTAAAATGCTTTAAAATTCAAAGACATCTTTCAATGGTTAACTAACGCAAGGCGCCATATCAGACCTTAATATTGACCTATAATATTTTAGTTGGACCAAGTATTAAATTACAGGGTAATAGTGTACCCTACCACAGGAAATAATTATAGGTCAATTAGGGGTACACAATGAATTCCTGTATTTTACTATGCGTGCGTTTCTAAAATAAGTGTTCGGAAGAGCTTAAAATGAGGAAATTCGCCTTCTAAAACACTTTAAAGATTGGAAGCGCGAAGTTCCTCTTTACTGTTAGCCCGATTTCGGACCTTAATATTGACCTATAATATTTAAGTTGGACCACATATTATATTACAGGGTAATAGTGTACCCTACCACGGGAAATAATTATAGGTGAATTAGGGGGTACACTATGTTTATTTTAAATAGTGCATTAAAACAAGGAAATTCGAAGACACTTTTCAATGCTAACAAACGGCACGATATCTGACCTTAAAAATTGACTTAATTCACTATTGCTCAAAACGAGGAAATTCGCCTTCTAAAACCCTTCAAAGATAGGAAGCGCGAAGTCACTTTTCAATGTTAACGTAAAGCCCGATTTCGGACCCTAATATTGACCCATAATATTTAAATTGGACCACATTTTATATTACAGGGTAATAATTTACCCTACCTCAGGAAATAATTATAGGTGAATTAGGGGGAACACTATGTTTATTTTAAATAGTGCATTAAAACAAGGAAATTCGAAGACACTTTTCAATGTTAACTAACGGCACGGTATCGGACCTTAATATTGATCTATAATATATGAATTGGACCAGGTATTATATTACAGGGAAATAGTGTACCCAACCTCAGGAAATAATTATAGGTCAATTAGGAGTTACACAGCGTGACCCTAAAGTTTACTTTGTATGCCTTTGTGAAATAAAGTGTTCTGAGAAGCTTAGAAGGAAGAAATAAGCCTTCTAAAATGCTTTAAAAATTCAAAGACATCCTTCAATGGTTAACTAACGCAAGGCGCGATATCAGACCTTAATATTGACCTATAATATTTTAGTTGGACCAGGTATTATATTACAGGGTACTAGTGTACCCAACCACGGGAAATATTTATAGGTCAATTAGGGGATACACAATGAGTTCCTGTATTTTACTATGTGTGCGTATCTAAAATAAGTGTTCGAAAGAGCTTAAAATGAGGAAATTCGAATTCAAAAACCCTTTAAAGATAGGAAGCGCGAAGGCCTTCTTCACTGTTAACCTGATTTCGGACCTTAATATTGATGTATAATATTTAAATTGGACCACATATTATATAACAGGGTAATAGTGAACCCTTCCGCAGGAAATAATTATAGGTCAAATAGGGGGTCCACTATGTATATTTTAAATAGAGCATTAAAACAAGGAAATTCGAAGGCTCTTTTCAATGTTAACTAACGGCTCGGTATCGGACCTTAATATTGGCCTATAATATTTTAGATGAATCAGGTATTATATTACAGGGTAATAGTGTACCCTAAATCGGGAAATAATTATAGGTCAATTTGGGGTTACACAGCGTGACCCTAAAGTTTGCTATGTATGCCGATGTGAAATAAAGTGTTCTGAGAAGCTTAAAATGAGGAAATAAGACTTCTAAAATGCTTTAAAAATTCAAAGACATCTTTCAATGGTTAAATAACGCAAGGCGCGATATCAGACTTTAATATTGACCTATAATATTTTAGTTGGATGAGGAATTATATTACAAGGTAATAGTGTACCCTACCACGGGAAATAATTATAGGTCAATTAGGGGATACACAATGAGTTCCTGTATTTTACTATGTGTGCGTATCTAAAATAAGTGTTCGAAAGAGCTTAAAATGAGGAAATTCGCCTTCTAAAACACTTTAAAGATTGGAAGCGAAGTCCCTCTTCACTGTTAGCCCGATTTCAGACCTTAATATTGACCTATAATATTTAAGTTGGACCACAAATTATATCACAGGGTAATAGTGTACCCTACCTCGGGAAATAATTATAGGTCAATTAGGGGTAACACAGCGTGACACTAAAGTTTACTAGGTATGCATATGTGAAATAAGTGTTTCTGAGAAGCTTGAAATGAAGAAATAAGCCTTCTAAAATGCTTTAAAAATTCAAAGACATATTTCAATGATTAACTAACGCAAGGCACGATATCAGACCTTAATATTGACCAATAATATTTTAGTTGGACCAGGTATTATATTACAGGGTAATAGTGAACCCAACCACGGGAAATAATTATAGGTCGATTAGGGTGTACACAATGAGTTCCTGTATTTTACTATGTGTGCGTATCTAAAATAAGTGTTCGGAAGAGCTTAAAATGAGGAAATACGCCTTCTAAAACCCTTTAAAGATAGGAAGCGCGAAATCCCTCTTCACTGTTAGCCCGATTTCGGACCTTAATATTGACCTATAATATTTAAGTTGGACCACATATTATATTACAGGTTAATAGTGAACGCTTCCACGGGAAATAATTATAGGTGAATTAGGGGGTACACTATGTATATTTTAAATAGTGCATTAAAACAAGGAAATGCGAAGACACTTTTCAATGTTAACTAACGGCACGGTATAGGACCTTAATATTGACCTATAATAATTTTATTGGATTAGGTATTATCTTACAGGGTAATAGTGTACCCTATCACAGGAAATAATTTTAGGTGAATTAGGGGGTACACTATGTATATTTTAAATAGTGCATTAAAACAAGGAAATTCGAAGACACTTTTCAATGCTAAAGAACGGCATGATATCTGACCTTAAAATTGTCTTAATTCACTATTGCTCAAAACGAAAAAATTCGTCTTCTAAAACCCTTTAAAGATAGGAAGCGCGAAGTCACTTTTCAATGTTAACGTAAAGCTTGATTTCGGACCTTAATATTGACCCATAATATTTAAATTGGACCACATATTATATTACAGGGTAATATTGTACCCTACCACAGGAAATTATTAAAAATGAATTAGGGGGTACACTATGTATATTTTATATAGTGCATTAAAACAAGGAAATTCGAAGACACTTTTCAATGTTAACTAACGGCACGGTATCGGACCTTAATATTGACCTATAATATTTTAATTGGACCTAGGTATTATATTACAGGGTAATAGTGTTCCCTACCAGAGGAAATAATTATAGGTCAATTAGGGGGCACACAGCGTGACCCTAAAATTTACTATGTATGCCTATGTGAAATAAAGTGTTCTGAGAAGCTTAAAATGAAGAAATAAGCCTTCTAATAAGCTTTAAAAATTCAAAGACATTTTTCTATGATAAGTCCGGCACGGTATCGGACCTTAATATTGACCTATAATTTTTAAATTGGACCAGGTATTATATTACAGGGTAATAGTGTACCCTATCTCGGGAAATAATTATAGATCAATTAGGGGGTACACAATGAGTTCCTATATTTTACTATGTGTGCGTATTTAATATAAGTGTTCGGAAGAGCTTCAAAAGAGGAAATTCGCCTTCTAAAACCCTTTAAAGATAGGAAGCGCGAAGTCCCTCTTCACTGTTAGCCCGATTTCGGACCTTAATATTGACCTATAATATTTAAGTTGGACCACATATTATATTACAGGGTAATAGTGTACCCTACCACGGGAAATAATTAAAGGTGAATTAGGGTGTACACAATGAGTTCCTGTATTTTACAATGTGTGCGTATCTAAATTAAATGTTCGGAGGAGCTTAAAATGAGGAAATACGCCTTCTAAAACCCTTTAAAGATAGGAAGCGCGAAGTCCCTCTTCACTGTTTGCTTGATTTCGGACCTTAATATTGACCAATAATATTTTAGTTGGACCAGGTATTATATTACAGGGTAATAGTGTATCCTACGACGGGAAATAATTATAGGTCGATTAGGGTGTACACAATGAGTTCCTGTATTTTACTATGTGTGCGTATCTAAAATAAGTGTTCGGAAGAGCTTAAAATAAGGAAATACACCTTCTAAAACCCTTTAAAGATAGGAAGCGCAAAGTCCCTCTTCACTGTTAGCCCGATTTCGGACCTTAATATTGACCTATAATATTTAAGTTGGACTACATATTATATTACAGGGTAATAGTGTACCCTACCACGGGAAATAATTATAGGTGAATTAGGGGGTACACTATGTATATCTTAAATAGTGCATTAATACAAGGAAATTCGAAGACACTTTTCAATGTTAACTTACGGCACGGTATAGGACCTTAATATTGACCTATAATAATTTAATTGGACCAGGTATTATCTTACAAGGTAATAGTGTACCCTACCACAGGAAATTATTAAAGGTGAATTAGGGGGTACACTATGTATATTTTAAATAGTGCTTTAAAACAAGGAAATTCGAAGACACTTTTCAATGTTAACTAACGGCACGGAATCGGACCTTAATATTGAACTATAATATTTTAGTTCGACCAGGTATTATATTACAGGGTAATAGTGTACCCTACCAGAGGAAATAATTATAGGTCAATTAGGAGGTACACAGTGTGACCCTAAAATTTACTATGCATGCCTATGAGAAATAAAGTTTTCTTAGAATCTTAAAATGAAGAAATAAGCCTTCTAAAATGCTTTAAAAATTCAAAGACATCCTTCAATGGTGAACTAGCGCAAGGCGCGATATCAGACCTTAATATTGAACTATAATATTTTAGTTCGACCAGGTATTATATTACAGGGTAATAGTGAACCCAACCACGGGAAATAATTATAGGTCAATTAGGAGGTGCACAGTGTGACCCTAAAATTTACTATGCATGCCTATGAGAAATAAAGTTTTCTGAGAATCTTAAAATGAAGAAATAAGCCTTCTAAAATGCTTTAAAAATTCAAAGACATCCTTCAATGGTGAACTAGCGCAAGGCGCGATATGAGACCTTAATATTGAACTATAATATTTTAGTTCGACCAGGTATTATATTACAGGGTAATAGTGTACCCTACCAGAGGAAATAATTATAGGTCAATTAGGAGGTACACAGTGTGACCCTAAAATTTACTATGCATGCCTATGAGAAATAAAGTTTTCTGAGAATCTTAAATTGAAGAAATAAGCCTTCTAAAATGCTTTAAAAATTCAAAGACATCCTTCAATGGTGAACTAGCGCAAGGCGCGATATCAGACCTTAATATTGAACTATAATATTTTAGTTCGACCAGGTATTATATTACAGGGTAATAGTGTACCCTACCAGAGGAAATAATTATAGGTCAATTAGGAGGTACACAGTGTGACCCTAAAATTTACTATGCATGCCTATGAGAAATAAAGTTTTCTGAGAATCTTAAAATGAAGAAATAAGCCTTCTAAAATGCTTTAAAAATTCAAAGACATCCTTCAATGGTGAACTAGCGCAAGGCGCGATATCAGACCTTAATATTGAACTATAATATTTTAGTTCGACCAGGTATTATATTACAGGGTAATAGTGTACCCTGCCAGAGGAAATAATTATAGGTCAATTAGGAGGTACACAGTGTGACCCTAAAATTTACTATGCATGCCTGTGAGAAATAAAGTTTTCTGAGAATCTTAAAATGAAGAAATAAGCCTTCTAAAATGCTTTAAAAATTCAAAGACATCCTTCAAAGGCGAACTAACGCAAGGCGCGATATCAGACCTTAATATTGACCTATAATATTTTAGTTGGGCCAGGTATTATATTACAGGGTAATAGTGTTCCCTACCACGGGAAATAATTGTAGGTGAATTATGGGGTACACTATGTATATTTTAAATAGTACATTAAAACAAGGAAATTCGAAGACACTTTTCAATGTTAACTAACGGCACGGTATCGGACCTTAATATTGACCTATAATATTTTAATTGGACCTAGGTATTGTATTACAGGGTAATAGTGTATCCTACCACAGGAAATAATTATAGTGAATTAGGGGGTACACTACGTATATTTTAAATAGTGCATTAAAACAAGGACATTCGAAGACACTTTTCAATGTTAACTAACGGCACGGAATCGGACCTTAATATTGAACTATAATATTTTAGTTCGACCAGGTATTATATTACAGGGTAATAGTGTACCCCACCAGAGGAAATAGTTATAGGTCAATTAGGGGGTACACAGTGTGACCCTAAAATGTACTATGCATGCCTATGTCAAATAAAGAGTTCTGAGAATCTTAAAATGAAGAAATAAGCCTTCTAAAAAGCTTTAAAAATTCAAAGACATTTTTCTATGTTAACAACGGTATCGGACCTTAATATTGACCTATAATTTTTAAATTGGACCACGTATTATATTTCAGGGTAATAGTGTACCCTACCACAGGAAATACTTATAGGTCAATTAGGGAGTACACAGCGTGATCCTAAAGTTTACTATGCATGCCTATGTTAAATAAAGTGTTCTGAGAAGCTTAAAATGAAGAAATAAGCCTTCTAAAAAGCTTTAAAATTTCAAAGAAACTTTTCTATGTTAACTAACGGCACGGTATCGGACCTTAATATTGACCTATAATATTTTAGTTGGACCAGGTATTATATTACAGGGTAATAGTGTACCCTAATACGGGAAATAATTATAGGTCAATTAGGGGGTACACAATGAGTTTCTATATTTTACTATGTGTGCGTATCTAATATAACTGTTCGGAAGAGCTTCAAAAGAGGAAATTCGCCTTCTAAAACCCTTTAAAGATAGAAAGCGCGAAGTCCCTCTTCACTGTTAGCCCGATTTCGGACCTTAATATTGACCCATAATATTTAAATTGGACCACATATTATATTACAGGGTAATAATTTACCCTACCACAAGAAATAATTATATGTGAATTAGGGGGTACACTATGTATATTTTAAATAGTGCATTAATACAAGGAAATTCGAAGACACTTTTCAATGTTAACTAACGGCACGGTATCGGACCTGAATATTGACCTATAATATTTTAATAGGACCAAGTATTATATTACAGGGTAATAATGGACCCTACCACAGGAAATAATTATAGGTCAATTAGGGGGTACACAGCGTGACCCTAAAGTTTACTATGTATGCATATGTGAAATAATTGTTTCTGAGAAGCTT
Organism: Parasteatoda tepidariorum; assembly: GCF_982258835.1. Lineage (NCBI taxonomy): Eukaryota > Metazoa > Arthropoda > Arachnida > Araneae > Theridiidae > Parasteatoda > Parasteatoda tepidariorum. Next base: position 120,217,669 of record NC_141756.1, on the reverse strand, counting down.
GAAATGAAGAAATAAGCCTTCTAAAATGCTTTAAAAATTCAAAGACATATTTCAATGATTAACTAGCGCAAGGCATGATATCAGACCTTAATATTGAACTATAATATTTAAGTTGGACCACATATTATATTACAGGGTAATTGTGTACCCTACCACGGGAAATAATTATAGGTGAATTAGGGGGTACACTATGTATATTTTAAATAGTGCATTAAAACAAGGAAGTTCAAAGACACTTTTCAATGTTAACTAACGACACGGTATCGGACCTTAATATTGACCTATAATATTTTAATTGGACCTAGGTATTATATTACAGGGTAATAGTGTATCCTACCACAGGAAATAATTATAGGTGAATTAGGGGGTACACTATGTATATTTTAAATAGTGCATTAAAACAAGGTAATTCGAAGACACTTTTCAATGCTAACAAACGGCACGATATCTGACCTTAAAATTGACTTAATTCACTATTGCTCAAAACGAGGAAATTCGCCTTCTAAAACTCTTTAAAGATAGGAAGCGCGAAGTCCCTCTTCACTGTTAGCCCGATTTCGGACCTTAATATTGACCTATAATATTTATGTTGGACCACATATTATATTACAGGGTAATAGTGTACCCTTCCGCGGGAAATAATTATAGTTCAATTAGGGGGTACACAGCGTGACCTTAAAGTTTACTGTGTATGCCTATGTGAAATAAAGTGTTCTGAGAAGCTTAAAATGAAGAAATAAGCCTTCTAAAATGCTTTAAGAATTCAAACACATCTTTCAATGATTAACTAACGCAAGGCGCGATATCAGACCTCAATATTGACCTATAAAATTTTAGTTGGAATAGGAGTTATATTACAGGGTATTAGTGTACCCTATCACAGGAAATAATTATAGATGAATTAGGGGATACACTATGTATATTTTAAATAGTGCATTAAAGCAAGGAAATTCGAAGACACTTTTCAATGCTAACAAACGGCACGATATCTGACCTTAAAATTGACTTAATTCACTATTGCTCAAAACGAGGACATTCGCCTACTGAAACCCTTTAAAGATAGGAAGCGCAAAAACACTTTTCAATGTTAACGTAAAGCCCGATTTCGGACCTTAATATTGACCCATAATATTTAAATTGGACCTCATATTATATTACAGGGTATTAGTGTACCCTACCACAGGAAATAATTATAGGTAAATTAGGGAGTACACTATGAATATTTTAAATAGAGCATAAAAACAAGGAAATTCGAAGACACTTTTCAATGTTAACTAACGGCACGGTATCGGACCTTAATATTGACCTATAATATTTTAGTTGGACCTGGTATTATACTACAGGGTATTAGTGTACCCTACCAGAGGAAATAATTATAGGTCAATTAGGGGGTACACAGCGTGACCCTAAAGTTTACTATGTATGCATATGTGAAATAAAGTGTTCTGAGAAGCTTAAAATGAAGAAATAAACCTTCTAAAATGCTTTAAAAATTCAAACACATCTTTCTATGGTTAACTAATGCAAGGCGGGATATCAGACCTTAATATTGACCCATAATATTTAAATTTGACCAGGTATTATACTACACGGTAATAGTGTACCCAACCACAGGAAATAATTATAGGTCAATTAGGGGGTACACAATGAGTTCCTGTATTTTACTATGTATGCGTATCTAAAATAAGTGTTCGGAAGAGCTTAAAATGAGGAAATTCGCCTTCAAAAACCCTTTAAAGATAGGAAGCGCGAAGTCCCTCTTCAATGTTAGCCTAAAGCCCGATTTCGGACCTTAATATTGACAAATAATATTTAAGTTATACCACATGTTATATTACAGGGTAATAGTGTACCCTACCCCAGGAAATAATTGTAGGTCAATTAAGGGGTACACTATGTATATTTTGAATAGTGCATTAAAACAAGGAAATTCGAAGCCACTTTTCAATGTTAACTAACGGCACGGTATCGGACCTTAATATTGACCTATAATATTTTAGTTGAACCAGGTATTATATTACAGGTAAAAAGGGTATCCTACCACAGGAAATAATTATAGGTCAATTAGGGGGTACACAGCGTGACCCTAAAGTTTACTATGTATGCAAATGTGAAATAAGTGTTTCTGAGAAGCTTAAAATGAAGAAATAAGCCTTCTAGAAAGCTTTAAAAATTCAAGGACATTTTTTAATGGTTAACTAACGCAAGGTGCGATATCAGACCTTAATATTGACCCAAAATATTTAAATTGGATCAGGTATTATATTACTGGGTATTAGTGTACACTTCCACAGGAAATAATTATAGGTCAATTAAGGGGTACACAATGAGTTCCTGTATTTTACTATGTATGCGTATCTAAAATAATTGTTCGGAACAGCTTAAAATGGGGAAATTCGCCTTCTAAAACCCTTTAAAGATAGGAAGCGCGAAGTCCTTCTTCAATGTTAGCGTAAAGCCCGATTTTGGACCTTAATATTGACCCATAATATTTAAGTTGGATCAGGTATTATATTACTGGGTAATAGTGTACACTTCCACAGGAAATAATTATAGGTCAATTAAGGGGTACACAATGAGTTCCTGTATTTTACTATGTATGCGTATCTAAAATAAGTGTTCGGAACAGCTTAAAATGGGGAAATTCGCCTTCTAAAACCCTTTAAAGATAGGAAGCGCGAAGTCCCTCTTCAATGTTAGCGTAAAGCCCGATTTTGGACCTTAATATTGACCCATAATATTTAAGTTGGACCACATATTATATTACAGGGTAATAGTGTACCCTACCACAGGAAATAATTATAGGTCAATTAGGGGGTACACTATGTATATTTTAAATAGTGCATTAAAACAAGGAAATTCGAAGCCACTTTTCAATGTTAGCCAACGGCACGGTATCGGCCCTTAATATTGACCTATAATATTTTAGTTGGACCAGGTATTAGACTACAGGGTAATAGTGTACCCTACCAGAGGAAATAATTATAGGTCAATTAGGGGGTACACAGCGTGACCCTAAAGTTTACTATGTATGCATATGTGAAATATGTGTTTCTGAGAAGCTTAAAATAAGGAAATAAGCCTTCTAAAAAGCTTTAAAAATTCAAGGACATTTTTCAATGGTTAACTAACGCAAGGTGCGATATCAGACCTTAATATTGACCCAAAATATTTAAATTGGACCAGGTATTATATTACAGGGTAATAGTGTACACTACCACAGGAAATAATTATAGGTCAATTAGGGGGTACACAATGAGTTCCTGTATTTTACTATGTATGCGTATCTAAAATAAGTGTTCGGAAGAGCTTAAAATGAGGAAATTCTCATTCTAAAACCCTTTAAAGATAGGAAGCGCGAAGTCCCTCTTCAATGTTAGCGTAATGCCCGATTTCGGACCTTAATAGTGACCCATAATATTTAAGTTGGACCACATATTATATTACAGGATGATAGTGTACCCTACCACAAGAAATAATTATAGGTCAATTAGGGGGTACACTATGTATATTTTAAATAGTGCATTAAAACAAGGAAATTCGAAGACACTTTTCAATGCTAACAAACGGCACGATATCTGACCTTAAAATTGACTTAATTCGGTAGTGCTTAAAACGAGGAAATTCGCCTTCTAAAACCCTTTAAAGATAGGAAGCGCGAAGTCACTTTTCAATGTAAACGTAAAGCCCGATTTCGGACCTTAATATTAACCCATAATATTTAAATTGGACCACATATTATATTACAGGGCAATAGTGTACCCTACCACCGGAAATAGTTATAGGTGAATTAGGGGGTACACTATGTATGTTTTAAATAGTGCATTAAAACAAGGAAATTCGAAGCCACTTTTCAATGTTAACTAACGGCACGGTATCGGACCTTAATATTGACCTATAATATTTTAGTTGGACCAGGTATTATATTACAGGGTAATAGTGTACCCTACAACAGGAAATAATTATAGGTCAATTATGGGGTACACAGCGTGACCCTAAAGTTTACTATGTATGCATATGTGAAATAAGTGTTTCTGAGAAGCTTAAAATGAAGAAATAAGTCTTCTAAAAAGCTTTAAAAATTCAAAGACATTTTTCAATGGTTAACTTACGCAAGGCGCGATATCAGACCTTTTATATTGACCCATAATATTTAAATTGGACCAGGTATTATATTACAGGGTAATAGTGTACCCTACCACAGGAAATAATTATAGATCAATTAGGGGGTACACTATGTATATTTTAAGCAGTGTGTTAAAAACAAGGAAATTCGAAGACACTTTTCAATGCTAACAAACGGCACGATATCTGACCTTAAAATTAACTTTATTCGGCAGTGCTTAAAACGAGGAAATTCGCCTACTAAAACCGTTTAAAAAAACATTTTGAGATGCTAACCAGTTGTAATCCGCAAATAATAAAATAATTTTCAAATCCATGAATGGAAGTTAATTAAAATAATTAAATTAAATAAACATAAAGGCATTACAAATTTAAAAAATTCGAAAGGTATGAATAATTTTTTTCAATCTAAGCAGTTATTAAAACATCTTTCATTGCCCAAGTACCTGAAATTTTCATTGAAACGTAGAAAAATTGATTTCGGTTTGCATGACAGTAAATCTCTATTTGTAGAAAAAAATTCACACTTTTTACAATAGGATATATTTATTTTAAAAAATATATAAGGCAATGTTGTTTATTCTTAGTTTTTTTAATACAATTTATAAAAAAGTTAGTTTTCCAAGTGCGCCCTAAGTGCCTGGGGCTCCCGGGCATTGCTCGTGTAAACCCATACATAAAGAATGTTAGAAATTCCAAAAATTCTCTATTAGGTTTTGAATCGTATTGGATCACATGATAGAGGGGGAGGAGCATACAGGGGTGGATCTACTTAAGGGCTTTTTGGGCTGCAGCCCAGGGTCCCGTAGATGCAAAGGGCCCCAGTCCTCACTGAAAACAATAGGTGCTATTTTGAATTTAAAAAAATATCTAATATTAAAAAAAAAAATATTATAAGGTTGGAAACCCTGAGATCAATCAACCCATGCATGTGCGCGTCTATCGAACGGAATGCTGCTAATAGGGCGGGTCACTACAATGGTGTATAAGCGCTACTAAAACAAAAAAATAAATCCGCGAATTATGTGCCATGTGCTGCGCATTCCCTTAACCTAGTTGGTGAAGAATCTGTTAAGGTTGCAACCGAAATTGCGAACTTTTTTGGAGTAGTGCAAAAAATATACGTTTTCTTTTCTAATTCGACCCATAGGTGGGAACTGTTAAATCGTGAAACAAAACTCAAATTTACGTTAAAAAGTTTAAGCCAGACCTGATGGTCTTGTCATTATGATGCTGTCAAAGCTTTAAAAATTATTATTAGGACATTATGAAAATTTTCGAAAGTTTCAGCGAAAATCAGGATGAGAAAGTTGATTTCCGGAAAGAGGCATTTAATTTAGTTAATAAAAAAATACAGAGTCCTGGTTTAGGTATTTGTGAAGGCAATAAGTTAATTGTGTCATTGAAAGACTTCGTGAACAACATAAGACACCAATCAGATCAGAAGCTTAATAAATACGAAGAGAAAGCTAAAAAAATTAAGTACTAGTGTGGGAATAGACTACAATGACATAAACAAGAGACACATCACTCCAAAAGTTTCAGATAAGTCTTCAGATAAATTCTCAGTATACGGTGCAGAAAAATTTAAAAGTGACACGCTAAACGTTGAGTTGGATAAACTGATTATGGTTTAAATAAAAGGAGCCAAGTCTATGAGATTTATAGCAAGAAATTCAAATTTTTAATGGATTTGCAAGACAAAAATATGGAAAACATAAATCTGGAAAGTGTATGTAATATTGTTCATTATTATCCAGATGACGTAGTGAATGCATTTAGTGAATGCGTGCATTCAGTTAAAATCTTATTCAGTCTAAGCCAGAGTCTTACACCTCTTGCAGTGAAATTTTTATGCTAATTTATGAAAAGAAACTTGTTGATGTTTTCCCAAATTGCTATACTATCTTAAAGATTTTTTTAACTTTGCCAATCACTAGCTGTAAAGTGGAGCGCTCTTTCTCCAGGATGAAAACAAATATAGGACAAAACAATGTCGAACCACACACACAAAAATGCAGAAAGGTTGCTTTATAATTTATATAACATAACTACACATAACCTGTCAATTTCTTTTGCAATAATGTTGTACAGTTGCTGTTTGAATACACAAATAAAAATAAATAAATAAAAAATAAATAAAATTATTTTATTGTTTTCGATAGTTCTACATCACTATAGAAAACAGTTTTTTTTTTGACAAAATGGCTATTAGGGCCCCTAAGTAATTTCAGCCCTGGGCCCCACAAATTCACGATCCGCCCATGGGAGCATATACTCCTGGCCTCGCCTCCTCTTGAGTTGGATGATTTTTTTAGGTTTAAGTTCAAAATCCTTGAGATATTTTTCTATTTCTTGGATATCAGAGTCTATTTTAAGTCCACGAATCAAGGTTTTATTTTTTCTGGAGTAATTATTGGAAACAGCAGGTGGAGTCACAATGGGTTGGGTTTTAATCACTTCTGGATTCTTTGTTATTATCTCCGGCTGAGGTGGGGAATCAAATGATGAAGTACTATTTTCTGGTCTATTTTCAATCTTAGCTGGCTTTTTCCTCTTCCTCTTTTTAGCAGGAGGTCCGGTGCGCGGTGTTGCATTCAGAATCCGTGGGCTCCGTTTTTTCTACCGCAGGGGTAGGGGTGGTCTCGGGAACTATTTCCTTCAGTTCGGTCTCTGGTTGATTTTTTAGTTGTCTCATTTTTTCTCTGCAGACTAGTCTAGCAGTATTCGCAAGTCTTTTGAAATGATCGTAGATTTGTCCATAGTCACAAGTTTTAATGAAATCAAAAATCACATTTCCATGGGAAATCAGTTCGTCGATAGAAAATTTGGAGTAGAACTCTTTCAGGTCGATGGCTGAGTCAGATGGTTGGAAACTCGGTGGAACATTGATAGCTGCTAAGGCTTCCTCGAATGATGAGTATTCAATAACATCGATTAGTTCATCATCTGATTTCATTTCTGGAGTTTTAGGGCGGCTAGGTGGTAACACCTTTCCGCCTCGAGCAGTTCTTAAGGGCATAATTTTGGAGCAAAATAAAACACGTGTTGTCTCTATCACACGGTACTGGTCTCATCACAGGCTGAGCAAAGTGGGCACCAATCTACACACTGACCACAGACAGTGACTTCGGTGCTCTCCTGAGAACCGTGTGATCCCGTTAGTGAGAAAAAGAGAACTTGAATAATGCCTCTTTCACTAGAAATTATATTTTATCCAATCAAATTCTAATCTCCTTTAATGGCAATTGAAAATGCGCAAATCGAAGACAAAGAGAATGACTCTTCAGAAAACAACCTCAAAGATATTGATTGCATGGTGATTGATGTAATTGATCAAACAAACAGAAGTGAAATTGAAAGCAAACAGAACGACCATAAAATGTGTGGTGGAGCGCCATCTTCTACTCTTATGTTTACTTCTAAAACTTTGAAAATACAGAGCGTAGCTCGTCATTCTTTTTAAATAATACTCAATCATTGCTACTTGATATTTATAATGGAAGTGCTAATTTGTATTTATAGACTTTAAAGAACCAAATCTAAAATGTCTAGTCGCCCAAACTCTAGTCGAAATCATCCGAAAAGTATGTACAGTTCTTTACCAAGCGCAAGTAAAATTTATGTGAGTACTACAAAACCAAAACAGAAAAATATTCATAGTGCTAAAAGAAAACGTAAAAAAAGTGAACATGAGAATAGTATCGTTGAGAGTATTGCTAGTGATGAAACTTTGATTTCTTTAACAACTCCAATAATATCATCTTCTCAATTAGGTTTGAAAGCCATAGATTCACCTCAAAATATTACAAACAAGTTTAGTAATTCTTTGTCAAAGGAGGAATGGGTTGAAAAAATTGCCCAATTTGATGAAAGTGACAGTGATTCTTACACCCATGACGATAAAGTAAGAGTTGTAAACACTTATTTTGACGTTTGCATTGAAAGCGACGAAGATCATGGAGCACCTTTTCACGAACCTAAGGAATTATCCAAAAAGTCCAATGATGATAATAAAATTGATGATCCAATTGATGATGAAAGTACACAAATAAACACTCCAAGTCTCACACACAAATCTGATCCTGAAAACTATTTAATAACTGAGGAGTTGTCAAAATCAGTTGAAAATATTGTGATTGAAAAACCTGCAATTGAAACAAATGTTAAAAACATACTGAATGATTCTAACTCTGCATGCCTTATACAAACAGTAAATGATAATGGTCAAAAATCAATTTCAAAGGAATCAAACTCAATAATTTTAAATAATAAATGCTCCGAAGAGGACGGTCTTACTGTGAGGGATGATGTGTTGGAAAGAAATGGGTCTCAAATTGATCCTAACATCTCTCAAATATCAGATTGTAAAAATGTTAATTCTGATTCTTGTAATAATTTAAAAAAAGAAAAAAGTTTAATTGTTGAAAATGACGAAAAAAAATCGCATTCACACGATGAGAAGCCAGAGAATATTGTTGAGTTAGATGAAAAACTTATTGATCCACATATTCCAAAAGTCCCATATAAAACTGAAAGTGCTATGAATGCAACAATGACTTTTCCCAGTAACCTTGATACTGATGAAATAATGACGTGTAGTCTTGATAGAGATGAAACAATGCTTCTGAATGAATGCCTGGAGCAAGATAGTTGTACGGAGAGTGAACTTATAGATTTAAATAATATATCAGATCATTGTAGTAATGATGAAACTAACGGAGAATCAAAGGATAAATATTTAGAATCAAATACTATAATTGAATTATTTCCTATGAAGCGTTCCATTTCTTTACCGGAAGGCTTACAGGCACTGAGAGAACATTTTCATGCTAATATAGGCTCTAATATTACTTCAGATAAAGCAACTATTACGTCTGATTTATTTACAGTAGATAGTGTTAAACCTATGAAGTGCCTTAAAGAAGATCATACATTTAGAGGTAGTAGCACCGTCGCATCTGGAGAAGATGTGCCAATAGTTGATATTTTGCCCACTTTAACAATGTTAAAAGCTAAGATGAGGTAGTAATTCTTTGAAAATAATTGATGTGCTTGCCCTTTAAAATCAATTTTATTTCTCTTTAATTTCTTAGTTTAGTGTAGCCACTATTACATGGATAATTTAATTTGGCATTGTGGATTTCTGCACTCATTCTCTGAACTATAATTGCTGAGGGTCTGAAAATTTACACACAATTTGTGAAAATTATATTAGAAAATCAACACAAAAATATGATAAAGTAAGAAAATATTTTCAAAAATTGTCACTTCAAATAAAAATCATTTATGACAGGTAAATTTCTGTATATTTTTAACCGTCTAAAAAAGTTAATTTTGCTATTGTAAAATTGAGGGCTTATAATTGTATTCAAATTTAAAAATCATTGTCCATAGTTAAATTTCAACTTGAATTTAATAAAAACATGCATTTTTCCTTTACTGTGGCAATTTTGGTTTCACATTATGCAAAAGCTTATTTTTAACATTGTTCTATTCAACTTTTTCACAAATCATTCTACCACTAATCCATTTTGGCTTACTATCGGTCTGCAACGTATGATAGCACCCAATCATGTTACATGTTTAATGAAATACTTGAGAGTCTGCATGTACGTTTACTGAGCTGTGTTTGGTGAGATTATTGCACTCTCATGTGCAACTCTGCTGCATTTTGCAAGGTATTCTCAATTCCAAACACCATTTTCCACTCACTGAAATCAAACAGAAAAACTTGATCTTTTTATAGTGGCTAATAAAATGGAGAAAAGAATTCTTTGTCTGAAACTAGTTATTTTATCATAGTCATGTAAAGTCTTTGAAAACTATTTTGCATTTTGTTAATGTATAAAGGACTGAAAAATATATTTTGAGTGCTTAAAAGGTACTTTAAAGGTGCTTGTTTTTTGTTGAGAGATTTGGCTACGCACCGTGCATAATTTGCCCTTCAATCGGCTTTTTATGGTGTTTGCCTGAAACAGATTTGTTGTTTGTTTACTTCTTTAGCATAAATTAAGTTGTTAAAGAAATCAATTTTTTAATTATAAAATGCAAATTTTCAACTTATTAAAATTAATTTTTAAACTAAAACCTGATTTTCTACATTAGAACATCTTTATAACGCAAACCTTGAAACAAGATTCACGGATATTTCCATGTTGTGATCTATCGCGCCAACTATTAGCTCCAAGGTCCCGAATAGATTTTAAACTTCAGAATTTTTTTAATGAAAGCATGTAGATGCTTGCCCAGGTGTGGCTACGAATTATACCTTTTGAGTTGGTCCCTTTCTGTCAGGGTTGGCAAGTTTTTGACACATGACGGTTTTTACCGTCATGTCAAAAACCCCTCTGTCAAAAACTGTCAAAAACCCATAGTTTTGGTAAAACTGTATTTTTATTTGAGTTTAACTGCTTATAATTTAAAATTAATTAATTTTTGGGCAATAAAATTAGAAAAAAAGTTGTTAAAAGATATTTAAGAACAGATTCTTGCATTTTCACAACATGATTATATCAAAACATACTATTTGAATAAAAGTATTAGGATACTAAACAAAATTTTCAATATTTCCAAGCATCATTTTGTTTGGCATATTACATTACTGAAGAATGTCAAGTCATTCTTGACTTAGAGTTTGTTAGTAGTTACAAGTTTTGAAAGTTTTGTTTAGCTTATTTCTAATATTTAAGAAATGCCAAATTTTAAATTCTTCTTTTTAGTTCTTGAATTTATTAACAGTTTCAAGCTTTTTTGTTTGTTTGTTTGTTTGTTTATTTCTAACAATTAAGAAGTGCAAAATTTTGAATCCTTTGCATATCAAGCTATAATGATAAAAGTAAGTATCACTATTTTCGATAAGTTTATTACAATATTTCCATATGAATGTATATCCTTCAATAAGAATACACGTATATAGTTGCAAAATTAATAGCAATCATTTACAACATTCATTTATAAAGGCAATTATGTGAAAATAATATATTGTCCGCTATATGCCGTAAATGAAAGAAAACAGTAGGTTTTTGACGGTTTTTACCACTGTCATGTCAAAAACCAGTTTTTGATGACAAAAACCCAACCCTGCTTTCTGTGTTATTTTTTTTAGTTTGCTCGCTGGCCACTGCCCCCGGAAGTTGCCCAGACTTGGCAATTTTTCTGCCACGATACGGAAATCTGCCCCATGATTCTTTGAGTTACGTAGAAATTTGTATTATATATATATAATTTCCCATATTAGAAAACTTAGTTACTTAACGTGGCTTTGTATATCTGGTACACATCAATAAGGCTTTAATTAGATTTTGAAATAAAAATAATATAAAACATAAAAATATACTCTTACGTATATTTTAGTTATAGAAAATTTTTTAGTTATCTGACGCATTAAAGCTAAAGACAACAACTTAGAGTCTGCTTTAAAGATTGTAGCTAGTATTAATGTTATTTATGTTGAATTGTGTTATCTTATACTGCATTATTTTATTTCACCAAATGCTATAACCTAATTCTTAAAATGAATTTAAAGAAATATCTATTAGTTACTTATATGAAGGTGGCTTTAAATTTGCACTATCATGTTTTTTTTATTTTTTTTTATACTACTGTCCTGCTATCAAAGAAAGCATAGCACCTATTTTTGCTCACATATCAGTTTAAAAAATTTTTCATAATAGCTTCAATACAAAAAGATTTTTTTAAAAAAAAAAAACACTAATACAAAAGTTTTTTATTACAAAAAGAAATTAACTATGGCATGAAACAATTATATCTACCATATACAGGGTATCTGCCCGCCTGGAAAGTCATGAGAAATCAGGGAAATTCATAAATTTTGGTATTGAACAAAATTTGTCATGATTTTAACTATTTTTTAAAAAAAATCATGAGAAGTCATGGATTTAGGTCGCAATTTTTGAAATAAAATTTATCCCCCCCCCCCCCATTTCATGGTGTTCCGAATATTTGAATTTGTAACAAAATCCCAACTCACAGTCATATTTTATTAAAATATAAAATGTTTTTATCCTGTTCTTTAAAAATTATGGTGTTCTTTCAAAAAAAGAAAGAAAAAACATCATTTCTAGAAGGAATTATCTGTTTAACTTCTGTGATTTCAGAATTTTTGTTATTATTTATTTATTTTTATTTTATCAATTTAAATTTTGGCGATTTTTTTTAATTCCGAAAGGAGAACAGAAAATCAGGAGTATTTCTTTCCTTTTCGATGAACACGAGAAATATCTTTAGAATATAATTCTGAAGAAGAAAAAAAATAATTTGCTTTTGTATTTTTTTCAGCTATTTTATTGCTTTAACTCTTTCAGGGGTCAGTCTAGGTTTTTATGAGAGGTACCTATTTTGTGAAAATTTAGACATAATTTGCAAAAATTAAAAATTATGTTAAAAAATCAACACAAAAATATGGTAAAGTAAGAAGATATTTTCAAAAATTGTTACTACAAAAAAAAAGTATTTATGACAGGTAAATACCTATAAATTTTTCCCCAAATTTTGCTATTGTAAAATTTTTGGCTTAAAATTGTATCCGAATTTAAAAATCCATAAAAGTCATTGTCCATTGTTAAATTTCAACTTGAATTTTTTTAAAAAAGACATGCATTTAACAGTACTTGCACTTCAAGTTATTATTATTATGAGAACATTTTTCATGGGGTCATATAGAAAAAAGTTTCACGGAGAAAAAAATTTTTCATAAAAAAATGAAGGTCTGTTAGAATAAATTTAGAGCAATGTTCGAATGTTTAGAATAATGTTGAAAGTTCAACTTCCTGTAAAATTTACAGAGGGAGCGTCTTGTTGCTTAATTTTTAAAAAATCTCGCTATAATTAGTATACTATAATAGGCTTACTATACTGTACTATCTGCTCAAGAACGTGCTACCTATTTGTACATGCGGAATTAACCCGGTATTTATCGTTTCTTAGGGGAATACAAAAACAAAATTTTAAGAGGCGAGGAGGAGAATCTTCTTTTTTAAAAGTATTTTGTGAAACTACTGCAAGTTGAATTTGTGAAGGTACTGCTAAACGGTAGTAAATTTGCCCTGGACAGATCCCTGTATATATATATATTTAAAAAAATAGCATGACTGTTTATTTAAGAGTAAAATTGAACACATTATTAAAAGAAAAAAACATTTTTTTTAAGCAACATAAAAAAGGAAAATAATCTTAACAATTACTAATTTCAATTAAAGGATTCGAGTGTGTGTTCATATTGTATATATACAGGGATGAGATTCTTCCGCGGATTCGCGGATTTCCGCTTTTTCTCAGATTTTTCCATTTTTTCCGCTAATTTCCGCTGAAATTGTTATTTGCACAAGTTAAAATATTTTATGAGGAATTTAATTTTCCGCGGAGCGAAATTATTGAAGTCCTCATTCCTTCATCTGAAGTTTCTCTAAAAATCATTTCCTTGGGATAAAACTGGTTGACCTTTATACAGGGATGAGATTTTTTTCGCTTTTGTCTCTCGAATTTCAGCCTTTTTATCAAAAACTCAGATTATCTAAAAGTTTCTTTTTTTTTATTTATTTATAAATATCCCCTTTTTTTAAAAAAAAAATTCAGTCGTTGAAGTCAAATAATTATATTTATTTACGATTTTCAACGAAAAACAGAAAATTCAAACTACGTCCTAGCTGCTAACCCTTCCGCAATGTTTACTTATATTAGCTATTTTCTCCGATTTCACGCACAGAAAATAAGATTTTCCGTATTTTTTATCCGTCAGCGGGATAGCTCGTATTTTCGTAATTTAGACGTCGCTGCTTCTTGTATTCTGGAGTGAAAGCAAACAAAAAAAGCGAAAAAAAAATAGAGGTGAAATTGCGGTGAGAATATTTATTTGCTCATTCAATTAATCTTGTAAATTTTTATTTATTATGTAAACAAAAAATAATTCAAACAAGCTTTTTAGAAATTCCAAGTCCAGACTCTGCAAATATCTCGATTTTTATTCACGCGATTTTAATATCAATCATCGATTTTCGTATTTACCTGATTTAAAAGTTGCGCATTGCAATTCTGACTTACGCTTTTTAAATATCGTACATTATGACTCGTATTTACGAGATTTAAAAATCTAATATCGTGTTTTGTATTTTTGAATTTTTAAAATCGCGATTTTATTATCAATCATCGATTTTCGTATTTACCTGATTTAAAAGTTGAACGTTGCGATTCTTATTCAGGCCATTTAAATATTGTACATTGCGATTCTTATTTACGAGATTTAAAAAACCAATATCGCGATTTGTATTTACGAGCTTTTAAAACCCTATGTAGCTACGCGAGCTTAAAATCCAATATCGTGATTCGTTTTTGCCGTTGTAATATCTCGCGATTTTAAAATTATGCATCTTGATCTAAAAATTACGCATCATGATTTGTATGTTCGCATTTTTTAAATTCGATGTAGAGTTTCATATTCACGTGATTTAAAAGCCTCATATCGAGATTTATAATCACATGGTTTACAAGTTTAAAAATCGCACTTTTTTTGTCAAATTTTTGTTTATATATATATATTCTTGGATTTCCTCTTTTTTACTTTCTGACTACTCTCATCCCTGTATATATATCATATATATGCACACACAGATACTCCATATTCATTCATAAAAAAACATATCTCATTGCCATAACACATTAGATGATGAGCAGTAATTAAAGACTTAAAAACCATGACACAGGAAGTTTGTTGTGTCCTCTAAATAAGGAAATTGCACAGCTCTGGCACTGATACATTTGGTTCATTAGTACAATGAATCAAATCTGTAATATAATATACATTTAAATAAATATATAATAGCACTAAATTTGGTAGGAAAATAAAATTGCAATACATGTATGTATAAAACTGTACATGAAAATGAAAGGAAGGCATTGCAACAACTGATGAAGTGTTGAAAAGTCTGTAGCAGGCATCACAATCAATAAAATTCATTGAAACATTGTGACATAAGAAGATGTAAAAATTAATTTAATCAATTTCTTAGAAAATTAAAATAACTGTAATCTTTTCCGTAAGAAAGTACAGTAAATCTTTATTTTATAATTAGTGTAAAGAACTGTTATAATATCATGGGTCTGTCTAGGTTTTTCTGAAAGGTACCTATTTTGTGAAAATTTTATGGTAAAAATATAGATTTATCGTTTCTTAAGGGATACAAAAATAAAATTTTAAGAAAAAGTATTTTGTGAAACTACCGTTTTTCCAAAGTTGAATTTGTGAAACTACCGTTTTACCTAAAATTGAATTTGTGAAGGTACCGCTAAACGGTAGTAAATTCGGCCTGGACAGATCCCTGTCTTTCTTTACTCTGTTTTTTTAAATTTAAAATATATAAATATGAAGATGCAGAGTATACTATCATTTCAATTAATGTTATCATAATGCTTTTTTTGATATTTATTGTTGTGTTTTTGTCAGAGAAAATAGTAACTTCGTTAAGTCTTGAAAAATTCTTGAAAAGTCATGAATTTGATGTAGCAGATACCCTGTATATATATCTTTACAAAATATAGTTTGAAAAAATTGAAATTATAAGAAGAGGAATCTAAACTTATGACTAAAAAATAAAAAAAATCCTTTTTAGCAGCTCTAGTTATTATTACAGCATTGTTGCTCCGTTTTAGTTTTTTTTTTAAATAGATACATAAGAAAGAATGGTTTTTAAAGCATCTTAATTTTAAAAGAAACAATCCTTCATTCAGGGGCTCTTTTAACCATCAAGACCTAGGGATATTGCCCCGATATATAAGTTTTCTTTTGAGCCAAAAACTTTTTGTTCCAAAATCTTAAAGCTACCTAATCTTTTCTGTGTCACTAAACAATTAATTTATTTCAGAAGTTACGTATTTGGATGTAAAGGATTAGATGGTGCACTTTTAGGTAGTGAAGAACTCTCTCGATTTTTCCCTAACTATAAAATCGCTGTTTTTGTTGGAACGTGGAATATGAATGGTCAAGTAAGTATATTTCCATTGATATTTTCTGTATGTCACATGTTTTGATGAATCCATTAATACATTTTGTATACTTGTCTGAATTAAATCAAATAATCTGAATTAAAATAACAAAATCCCGGCGACATTGTCATTGAACATTACAGAGTTCATGCAGAAAGATTTTTTTTTTTTGCAAAGTAAAAAAAAATGTATTTTTCTTTACTAAAAAAATTTATACATAATATTTGAATCGTGCATTTAGATAATCACCAGGGGTCTGTCCAGGTCGAATTTACTACCGTTTAGCGGTACCTTCACAAATTCAACTTTAGGAAAAACGGTAGTTTCACAAATTCAATTTTAGGAAAAACGGTAGTTTCACAAAATACTTTTTCCTAAAATTTTATTTTTGTATCCCGTAAGAAACGTTAAATCCATATTTTTGTGTTGATTTTTTAATATAATTTTTAATTTTTCACAAATTATATCTAAATTTTCACAAAATAGGTACCTCTCAAAAAAACCTAGACAGACCCCTGATCACTTTTTGAAGCACTCAATTTACGCCTTTAGTATTGTAAATCGATGTAATGTTTCAATTATATTTTTGACAGTTATTGGCATTGATTTTTACCTGGATTTTAAATATCCCGATATATTTAAAACAATATGGAAAATTCGAATCGTACTTTGGAGTATTTACTTTTTAATGCAATAATTCTATCGAATTTTCGACAGTTTTGCTATTGATTTCTCCATAGTTTTTAAATCCAATATTTTTATACAATATTATTTATTACAAAAACCTAATCTTGAAATGAAACACGCATTTGAGGAGACCGATTCACGTGATTTCCTCATTGATCTTTTTTTCGGCAATTTTGATGATTATTTACAAAATGCAAAGAAGGAAATAATTTGTGCATTCGCCCACCCCCAACAAAATGCGAGAATAGAATATCACCCATAATATTAGAATAAAAAATATGTATACATAATTCTTTTGTAAACACAGTGCTTTTGTTATTTTAAATAAGTAGCATATATGTTTGTTATTATTAAAAGTATCTTCCAGAAAGATATTAGTGCTGGAGAGTTTACAAAACCCAGATAGCTCAAAAAAATTCTGCCACGGGTGTGTGTGTGTGGGGGGGGTATTTACTGGCAGAAAATTGCCGCTACCATTATGTCAGATGTATAGCACTAGATCAGACTTTTATTTCTTCAGAGAAAGCGGCTCTCAAGATGAGCCTGAGAATAAACAAGAGCAAAACTAAATATTTGCCCTGTACTAAAACAAGCTTCAATAACACCTATTTCAAAATGGAAGAATATAAATTTGAGGTTGTTGACAATTTCGTTTGCTTGTGTTCTGTAATCAACAACAGGAACAATATTACAATGAAAATACAAAGAAGAATTACTATAGCCAATAAATGTTCTACTGTAATTCGAAAATACATGAAATCTAATGTAATTCATAGAAAAAACAAAAGTTTTATTATATAAATCTCTTTTAAGATCAGTTTTAAGATATACTTATGAAACCTGGACCATATCTTGTACGTATGAGGCTATGTTAAGTACGTTTGAAAGAAAAGTCTCGAGAAGAATTTTTGGAGGAATTCAAAAAAATAGTGTGTGGCTTAGAAGATCAAAATCTAGAGCTTTATCACTCATATAATGAACCTGACATTATTAACTTTATTAAATGACAGAATAAAATGGGCAGGCCACGTTTTCATAATGAAGGAAGGAATACCACAAAAAGAGTTTTCAATGCTAGACTAGTTTGCACACGAAAAAGAGGCAAGCGGAATATGAAATGGATAGATGGCCTAGAAAAAAACCTTTTGGTCATAAAAACTGAAAAAGGTTAGCGTGAAAAAAAATTCTTCAGAAGGCCAAGGCCCACCCTAGGCTGTCGAGGCATTGATGATGTTCATGTCAGACCTACCAACTCACAAGTATTTGACCTGCGTTTCTGGGCCTCACCTCAGGGTTTCAGGCTGCGAAACAATTTTTTAAGGCTATTTTCCTAATAACTGTATGAATCAGAGGATTAATTTACATTTTACCTTTATCCTTCAAAACTTTTTCTCTAATACAGTAGAGAACCAACTATAAGGAATGCTGGAGACCATTCCTGATATCTGAATCTTGTTGAGGCAAGTTTACGCTTTACAGGATAATAATATGCAGAGTGATAAAAAAAATATGATAACAGTCGTGAATGTAAGTCAAATTCATCAAATTATATATAATTTAACGGACATTTTTTTCAGAAAAATGGACCAAAAATGGAAATTTTTTTGACTGTTTAATTTTGTTCTCTATATTATTATAAAAGTTAGAAAATGGTTCTTTATTGCAAAAATAAAATTTTAAATGCAATAACTACTGTACTTATAATTTTTACATGCGCACAAAAAAGTAATGAATTACACGCATATCTTATTCAATCAGAGCAAATTAAACAAAATTTTGAAGCTAAATGTAATATAACTAGTATAATGTAATATAAAAACACAACAATATGATTTTCAATACATGAATTTTGCAAATCTTTTCCCTCCCTCGGCTGAAGTTGTAATCGTTAAAAAAAATAGGACCACTAATGCCATCTATTAGGAAAATAGTGAATTAAGTATCCTAAAGTAGAAACGAACTCAGTTTTGGGCATCACAAATATTGCACTAAGTAATTGCCAGAACTAGATTGGGGCAACACTGGCAAAAGGTTAAAAGTAAAATTATCTATCATATTAATTAAACTAAAAGTTTAAAAATAATGTATCAAGTAGTTTTTTAAGGATGCGTTCGTTGATACTAAACTGGTTATCCTGGTGTGAGGTTGGTTAACCCCTGGGGTACCTTTCGAAATTAGACTTACAGGTTATTATATTTTGGTTCACAGATGGCACTTCAGTTGCAAATTAACATAGTGATAAAAAGTGTTAAAAATCAAGATTTCTCCAGAAATGTATGCAAGATAAAAAAAAAAAAAATTGTATAATCATGCTTGTTATTTTAAAAACCGCTTAAAATCTAAACCGCTTCCCTGATTAACCCGAGTTAACTCGGGATAATCAGGGAAGCGGTTAAAAATAACAAGCGGTTTTTAATAACCGCGGTTAAAAATAACAAGCGGTTATTAAAAACCGCTTGTTATTTTTAACCGCTTCCCTGATTATCCCGAGTTAACTCGGGTATGTATATATATCGCACACATTTATTATCCTGTGTAAACTCGGGCATAACGGAATTCGTCAATACGTTTTGTTTTATCACGTTTTTATTCGGCCGGAAGCAAAACAAAAAATAATAATAATCTGCTGTGATTGGAAGTTTGCCAATTTTTGTTTGGGAGTTTTGCCATTTGTGGGACTTCAGACGTGTTTTGTACAATTGTATATACGATGGTTCGTGGTGTTGTAGTTTGTGTGTGTTGTCGATCCCGAGAGCTATGCGGGCGGGAGCTTCGGCTCCTGATAGGGTCACCCAGGTCGGAGGGGAGACACCAAACAAAGAGGAACCCCCTGGTCCTCCAGGTTGGGCGCGGGGCTAACAACTCCACCTCGTAAAAACCAACATGTTTTGAAATCCAAAGAAGTAAATCACGGACTGCCTTCATGTAATTTGACCAGGAAACGTTCAAAGGAAATGAGATTTGGATACTGGAATATACGCACTCTCTATCAGAGTAAAAATCTGCAGCTACTGATCGAGCAAATGGATTCATATAGATTGGACTTGTTGGCTATACAAGAAATGCGCTGGACTGGTACTGGTGTCTTGGAAGAGAGAAGACACACGCTTTTTTACAGTTGTCATAAAACAAAACATTTATATGGAACTGGCTTCATCTTAAATAAAAAACTCAGCTATCTGGTTATTGATTTTCAAGCTATCTCCCCTAGACTATGTCTATTGCTCTTAAAAGGAAGTTTTACCAACTATTCCATCATTAATGTATATGCACCAACTGAAGAAGGAGATGAGGAGGAGAAAGATAATTTTTATGACGAGTTAGATCGCCTCTGGAGCTTATGCCCAAGACATGACGTGAAAATCATCATGGGTAATTTCAACTCTAAAGTTGGTCATGAGGAAGAATTTAGACCAGTTTTGGAAAACTATAGTTTACACGATGTCTCAAATGATAATGGAGTCAGGCTTATTAGTTTCGCTGCATCTCATGATATGATAATTGGAAGCACTTTCTTTCAGCATAAGAACATTCATAAGGCAACGTGAAGATCCCCTGATGGATCATACAGAAATCAGATTGACCATATACTAATTAGCTCTAGATAACGTACAAATCTTTTAGATGTAAAAACTCACAGAGGAGCTAACTTAGATTCTGATCACTATTTAGTGATCTGTAAGCTTAGGGAAAGAATCTCAATGGTGAGAAAGGCAAGAAGGGTCAATTCTGTAAGATTTAACTGTGAAAAGTTGAGCAATCCTGAGGTTCGCAGGGAATTTCAAACTCAACTCTCAACTGAACTTAATGCGAAAGGGGATTGCGATGAATTAAATAGGGAATGGCAACAAGTAAAAGATTCTATACTCTCAACAGCACATGAGCTGCTGGGCAGGAAAAAAAGATCAATAAGAACTAACTGGTTTGATGAAGAGTGTAGAATGGTCAATGAAAGAAAAAATAAAGCTTATAAAAATATGCTTAACAGAAAATTTACCAGAGGATCAATCGATGAATATAGGAGTGCACGTAGAGAGGAAAAGAAAGTACACAAAGGAAAAAAGAAAGCTTACAGGGAGAATCAATTTAAAGAAGTCGAATCTCTCAGGACCAACCATGAAAGCAGAGCTGGTCATCAATGAGGGAAGAAGAGACTTTTAACCTAGGATCTCTCTTTGTAAAGATGAAAATGGAACTAATGTTAATGAGAGAAATAAAATTATGGATAGATGGGTTGAACACTTTGATCATTTACTTAACTCCAATGAGTCAAGTGAATTAAATTTTATGGTCAACAATATCAATGATACACTGGTTGACACTCCGACCCTGGAAGAGGTACAACACGCTATCAACAAGCTGAAATGTAATAAAGCGGCAGGACCAGATGATATCCCAGCTGAAATTCTAAAATATGGTGGGAACGCTATTGTAAACAACATCTGGAAAATTATTCTATCTAGTTGGGAGAGAGAGATATTACCTACTGAATGGAAGTTGAGTATTTTATGTCCAATACATAAAAAAGGGGATGTATTGGACTGTCTCAACTATAGAGGAATAAGTCTGTTATGCGTTGCCTATAAGGTCTTCTCAAATATCCTATTTGAACGTCTGTCTCCCATTGTAGACAGCATCATAGGTGACTATCAGTGTGGTTTCCACAAAGGAAGGTCCACAGTTGACCAAATCTTCACCCTACTACAAACTTTGGAGAAATGTTGAGAATTTGGAATAGAGACCCATCATTTATTTGTGGATTTTAAGGCGGCATATAACAGTATTAATAGGACTGAGCTATTAAGGACCCTATATGATTTTAATATTCCATCAAAATTTATCAGACTTGTAATGCTCACACTCACTGAAACCATTTCAACAGTACGAATTCAAGGGGAACTATCTACTTCTTTTGAAATTCATAATGGAGTTAGACAGGGAGATGCATTAGCGTGTCTTCTGTTCAACATAGCCTTAAAAAAAGTTATTAGAGATGCTGGCATAAATACTACAGGTACTATATTTAATAAATCAGTGCAGATTTTGGCATACGCCGATGATATAGATATCATCGCAAGATCTAGGACAGCACTGAGTGAAAATTTTTTGGCACTGGAAAAATCAGCTAAAAAAATTAACTTACAAGTGAATGTGGAGAAAACAAAATATATGTATTGTGGTACAATGGAAACCATCCCTAAATTGTTTAAAATAGATTCTTTTAAATTTGAATCTGTAAAAAATTTTACTTATCTAGGATCAGAAATAAACTATCAAAATGACATCAATCCTGAAATCAAAAAAAGAATAATCGCAGCCAATCGCTGCTTCTATGGTTTAAGACATTATTGAAATCTCACTTAATAAAAAGAAAGACTAAGATCTTACTTTATAAGGTGTTAGTCAAGTCAGCTTTGACTTATGCTTCAGAGACATGGACTTTAACAAAAAGGGAAGAAAAGCTATTAGCAACCTTCGAAAGGAAGGTCCAACGAACCATCTTTGGCCCTATACTCTATAACGACAACTGGAGGAAAAGATATAATTTTGAAATATATAGAATCTTTGATGGCGATGATATCATTAAATCTATTAAATTAAGTAGAATGAGATGGGCCAGGCATGTAGTGAGAATGAGCCCAGAACGAACAGCATTGAGAGTCTCTAATGCAACCCCCTCCAATAAAAGGCCAAGAGGATTGCCCAAAAAGAGATGGAAGGACTGTGTGGATAAGGATTTTGCCATCCTAAAGGTACAGAACTGGAAAACAATTGCGGGAGAAGGGCAGAATGGGAAAAGCTTCTGAGGAAGGCCCAGGCTCACAAAGGGCTGTCGTGCCAATGCTGATGATGATGATGATATACAATGGTTGCTGAATTTACATAGTAAAAGGAATTTTTAAAAAATGACGTTCGCGAGAGAAAATAAGAGTAATGCAGATGATTTTTCAGATTATGAAGGTGTGAACATATATATACGAAGACTAATGTTTAACTTTTTTTATTTGCCTGAGATAGTTTGGGATAATAAACTGATGGTAAATTAATTATTTTTTACATAAAAAAATAAAAATTTCAACTTAGAACTTGTGTTTTGTTTTAGTACCTTGTATTTATAAATGGGGAAAAAAATTTTGATTTTTTGAATATTTTTTTTTCTCTAAAAAAATGATAACGGAAACGGTTAATGACGCTAAACTTGACTTCTATCCTCAAACCGGGACCTACCTCATCAAAATTGGCCAAACCTTTTGGATTAGGGTGGTGCTCATCTTTTATGACATTTAGGATTTTTATAACATAAAACACAATTTTTTATTTATCTGTTATATTGCCCAATTTTATCACTTTTTGGGCAACAATTGTCCTAGTCTGTAATTATGCTAGTCAGCTGAGACCCAGTCAAAATTTCTCAGAAAAAAATTTAGCTTTTTTTTATTTTAAAGAAAATTGCTGAAAACGTCTTTATATCTATATAAAAAGTACAAAATTTGAAAGACCCTTAAGCACCTAGTAGATATGTATGTTTTATGCATATTATAAAATTTTAATTCATAAATGAGAAATAACCTTAATGATGTGTTTTTAGGATCCACCCAAAAATATTGATGATTTTTTGTTGCCTCACGATTCAGAGACTTTACCTGATATTTATGCTATTGGAGTTCAAGAAAGCATGCAATCAAAGTAAGCTTTCTATACAAAACTCTCTATAACTTTATTCATATTACTAAACTGTACAAAAAAGGTATTAAATAGAGAATATTATGTATGTAATAATAGTACTCAGTGAGCTCTTTCTATATTTTTCCAGTGTGATTAGTATGATAACATTCATTAATTTGTACAGACAGGGCAGTTGCTCCGGGCCCACATCAGAGGGGTGCTACCAGTACCATTTGGCCAAAGTAAAGCCAGTGCATTAGTGGACAACTTTGCAATTGTAGTACTGTTAGTCTTTTGCAACTATTCAGATGTCAACAAAAAGATTTTATGTTTTTCAAATGGGTCCATAACACCAACAATAACATTCGCAACATATCGTCCAGTTACATCCGTCGTTTCATCTATAGATAGCCATATGTTTTTCGTTCCGATTTCATTTTGAATAGTTTTAAGAACTTCGGTGTAACAGTCATCTAAATAAGCTTTCCTTAAAGTTGATTCACGGGGCACACTTTGATTCGTATATTTTTGCAAAAAAGCTCGTATGCTTTTATTTTCAAGTTTCCACAGCGGACTGCCGGCATCTTCAAATGATCTGCATAAATCCGTTGCAAATTCCAATTTGCGAGAAGATAATTGAAAACAGGTGGGAATCAGAGTCGATGTTTTCCCATATTTTTTATCTTTTGCTGTTTTATGCTTAGATGTCTCCAAGTGCTGAGATATAAAATACTTCTTCTCAAAATTTACTGACTTCTCGCATGCCTTACAAAACAGAATGCTCCCATCAGTAGAAAACACATCCGACCCAAACTCTTTCACAAAACTGTCCAGTTTTTTGCTTGTGCAGGCTTTTACTTTAGGAATTTTTGAAATAACTAGTACTAGAAAACTATTTCGTGCTCCTGCTACAATGTGCTCAACCAGCTTGGTGAATTCGTTTTGTAGATAAAAGAGCATGCAAGTTATTCGATGGTGTAGGCCAGTGGTGCGCAAACTAGGGGTCGCGACCCCTGTGGGGGTCGCCAGAAGTTTTTTGGGGGTCGCCAAATTTTTATGAAATGCATTACCCCTGCATGCTGCATACTATACAGTGTACATATAAAGAGTGAAGCTCCGCCACTAACTGTTTAATTGCAATTTCATGCTGTCCACTCTTTCTTTGACCGTAATGCGTAATGTATTCTCTATCTGGCTATCCATGGAAAAACAATATCCCGTTTTATGCAAGAATGCCATCAGAGTGTTAATACAATTTGCATCAGTGTATTTATGTGAAACTGGATTTAGCAAACTAGTTTCAATAAAAACTAAATACCGTTCGCGTTTAAACCCTGAAGATGGTATGCGAATTGCAATTAGTAACACACATCCAAACATCGATGAGATAATTAGAAACTTGCAGCCACATACATCTCATTAAAGGGAAATTACTGATTTTTGAGTTATACAAAAAGTATTTTCTTAAAATTATAAATAAAAATTAATATGAGTTAAATATGATGTTTTTATTCGATGAAACGAAAGAAATGCGCGAAATATACATCGTATTTGTGAACATTTATCTCTAGGGGTCGCCGAAAATTTTCTCTCTACAAAAGGGGTCGCAGTCGAAAAAAGTTTGCGCACCACTGGTGTAGGCTATATGGGCCGTAAATAAGAATAAATTCTATTGGTTGTAAGTAAAAATAACTCCTATTGACTGTAAGTAAAAATAACTCCAATCTTTTCACTCCCTCTCCTTGCAAAGCACATCGGGCGAAGGTGACGCCATGTTTTCTCTCTCCCCTCCCTTGGGGGGAAGAGACAGAGAGGAAATATTATTTTCTCTACACGAGCGAACGAGTTCCCATCAAGCTCTTTGTCTCCCAAACTATCCCTCTGGGCAATAAAAGATGGATTACAAGGTACCATGCAAGCGCATGGAAATCTCTTTTCTTGTGGCCATCTTTGAAAAAGGCAAAGCTTCATTTCTGTATTCTATTCTCTATTCAATCAACACTGTCAATCTCATGGACAGAAAAATGTCTTTCACCTGCCTTGCTCACTCAAGCACGAGTACCCTATCAGCTCAGATGAATAGCCATTGTGCTGTACGAGGGGTGACCACTGCCTCAGAGAGATGGGGTTGTCCCAAAAGGAATAAAGTCCTAATCTCTATAAATGCATTACAATACGTCGGATGACAGTCAACCATTTCTGTACTTCAAAATTTCTTCATTTTGCGTTTATGCTCTGTCAAAAGCACAAAGAGCTTTGCAGAAAAATTTTAAATTAGACAGAAATAGGCATTTATGAACAAAAGGAAAGAAAAAGGCATTTTCAGAAGAAAACGTTTAAAAAAGGCCGAAAAGAGCATTTATGGCATTTTGCCTGAACTTCCGGGCTCTACTGATCACCAAAGATCCTTATTAAAAATCTTCTGGAAGGAATTGATGTTGAATACCTGACAATATCTAGACGCCAATCTTTGATCATTTATGGTCATTTTGTGTGTGTCTTATTATTTGTGTACTTCTTTCTATTCTATATTCAGACTTTTTAAATTGTTTGCATTTCCTAAGTAGTCAAGATGTAGATGATTTTCGAGGTTTGAAAAAAAGTGCAATTTTTTAATTTATTTAATATTGAATTTGTTTTTATGGTACATTTTTTAACTTTATTTATGATCTATTATGTTTAATATCTTTTGCAGCCTGTGGAACAACCCTTATTTTTTCTGGTATATACAAATTTATTTATTATTTGTTTGGTAATTAAATTGGAAGCAATCTGTCCTTCTTATTTACATAAACTGATAACTATACTTCATTTAGCTTTTTTGCGAACAATAAAGCTCACTTCCTTGTTTGCAAATAAGCTTAACTTGTTGAATAGCAGATAAATGTTTCATTTATCTTTTGAATATTACTATGGGAGATTATTTCTGATTCCATAGAAAATACTATTGAAAAATAAGTTTATTGTTATAAAAAAAATATAACAGATTGGCATTGTTGCATTTATTTAGTTGTCATCATGAACTTGAAAAGCTTTGAAACAAGCAGTAAATTATGTTATGAAAAACTATTTACAGAAGCTCTTACTAATTATTCTCCCCATGACAGAATTGTGGCGATACGGGGACATTTTTGCAGAATGTTAGAGTTTTTGCAGAAAGATTTTTAATTTGGAATGGGAGAAATTTTAGCTTTCCTTTCTACATAATTTTTAAAAAAATGTTTTTTTTTTCTCTGCAAAATTTCTTTTTAAAGATGTTTTTCTTGTGCATCAACGAGGAAATAAATAATCATGATTTCCTTATTCTCATTTGAGATTTTTTTTTAAATCTATAATAACTGTCTTCAGTAAGAATTTCAAATTAATAAATAAAATAAAAGAATTCAGAATTCGCGAAAGTTTAAAAGATAGTTCAGTCTAGAAATGTTCTTTCTTTCATTTTTTTTCCTTTAAAGAACACCTTATTTTGCATTTGCTTATTTGAGTATCTCTTTTTTAAAGATTCAAGTGATTTGTGATTTTGTTCTGCTCGGATAGTATGAATTTAAATTTATTATCGTTCGATTTATTTACGAATTTTTATTCGTGTAATTATTTACAAAATTCGAAATTGCATTTTTCTGCCTACAAAATGCGAGAATATTGCCTATAATATTAGAATTTGAAAGAATATTATTTTTAAAATTTTTATTCTATACTTTCTTCTATAAACACAGCGTTTCTGTTACTTTAAATTAGTAATTGTTATGATTAAAAGTGTCGGAAAGCAAAATATTAGTTACAGGGAAGTTTGTTGCAGTAAGCCCAAAAAAATTCTGCCACAGGGATTATTCTCATTACAGATATGATATTAAATATTCATAAGACATCTTTTCTTTTTTTTCAAAAATATTTTAAACATAGTAAATTATAAAGAAATAGGCAATGTTTTATTTTTATTTCAAATTGAATAGGAAAAATAATCTAAACAAATTCATTAGAGAACATTACAACCGAAAATTTTCTATTTTGCGTATTTCCTCACTTTTGTTGCTTAATTGTAGATCTGAATGGGAACTTTTGCTCCAAACTACTCTTGGTCCATCCCATGTTCTATTTGCTTCCACGTCATTGGGAGTGTTGCATTTAGCAATATTCCTTAGAAGGGATCTCATTTGGTTTTGTTCAGGTAAGACTGCACCATGCACCCCACTGTTACCATCACTACTTTTAGCGCAATACAAATTTGAAGGGAAAAAAATCATTTAACATGTCTTAAAACTTAATAATTATATAATATTTGACCTTTGTTTAACCCTTTATTAGGTTGTAGGAATTATATTTTCTTCAAATTCATTAATATTTGAGTATCAATGGGAAACTGTTTTCTTACCTATGATTTGTGTTACTATCTGGTGTTAACATAGAAAAATATCATTGTATGGGTTTGTTTATATAAATGTTAGTAAAGGTTAGTGTGGGGTCAAAATGAGATTACTGGAGAGCTCATTGCTCTTGTGAGTTAGCGTAATGTCAATTCTTAACAGTACGTTTTAATTCTTAGCAGTAAGTAAAATTTTAAATAACCCATCCAGAAAAAAATGGTCTTAAAAATTTAATAAATTTAGAACAATAAACTAAATTGATTTCGTTTCATAAATCAATGTTAATCCCAAAAATGTTTAAACCTAATATTACTAGAAATAATTGACCGTTTAACGGATTTAAGAAGCATTTTCCAAGATCTAAACTCACAACTTTATTTATAAAAATAAAAATAAATAGTGTATTACTTCTTAATATTATTATACATGCTCGCATACTTATGAAAATGAGAAAAGTGGCCAAGCTTGGAAATTCTCTCAACAATATTCAAATCAGGGTCTTGCCATATACCGAATCATCTATTTCTCTTTTTTGACAATTGGTCTACTTCTCTTTCAGCTTTTAAAACTGAAAAGAAATAAAATTATTATAAATTTGGCATACATTGTGATTAAGTTATTTTTTTCTCTCCCTTTGCTTCCTTAAATTATAATACTAGATTTATTTTGCTGATAAGATGTAAAGAAAAATAATTACATCTTTATCCCTTTAATTTATTTTTAAAACATGGACATCACCAGGGTTAAATTTTTGTATGGGGCTAAATTTAAATACACTGTCTCAATAGTTCTCTAAATTTCATACATAAGACAAAAAAAACTTTTTAAATCTGCTGAACCTCTGCAAAAAGATAACTTATTTCTATCTTCTTTTTTTTTTAATTTAAATTAATGAGTCATGAAAATTTTCTTTATTTGTCTGATATATTAAGACGAACTTATAAAGATTTCTAATTATTAGGGTATATGTACTGAGGGGGTAGATATAGCCTCCCACCTGTTTTAAAGAGGCATTATAGTGAAAAGAAAATTCATTAGTAATGGAAAGTTTAAAACTTACCATTAGTCAACCTGTACCTAAGAATTTTTTTCTTTTTAAGAGTTAGTTTTAAGTTTTACTCTTTTATGTGTAGTATGTGTTGTTATTATTTTTTTTAAGAAATTCGTTAATCCCCAACAAATTGGATATTCATATCCATTAGTTTCTCAGCAACAATATTGTGTTAGATTACAAAATTTAAGCATAACTCAATTTTGAATTTTTTTTTCCTATGGAAAGTGCAGACATTTTTTTTTAACAAATATTGTTTTTGAACTTGTAAAAAAACAATATGAATATACCACTTTTTTTAACAGAACTGTTTTTGAAATAGCATATAAATGGTTCACTCAAAAATATTTCTTACTTTATTTTAGTAATTTGTATATCAATACTCGTATACTAATATGATCAGAAATTTAACACAAACCTTGCAAACATTTAACACCAACACAAAAAAAAATTTACTTTTTTTTTTGACAAAAAAACATTCATTTTTTTATTAATTTAATTTTTTTTTTTAAAGATAACTTAACCTGGTTGCACTTTTCTGTCTTGTTGTAGGTCATTAAAAACTCAACAAAATGTTACAAAAGTTACGCTTTCAAAAGTGTGCTTTTTAGTTCAAAAAGTTCTAAAGTTCAAGATATTAGTCAAAACCAGATTTAACAGCTTTGCTAAAAGTCAATGAAATCTACATTCCTAATGTAATTTTTATTTCTTATTGATTGATTTAATTAGAAATTACCCTTTCATTATTTTTTCAGTACTCATCATTAAATTTTACACATGGCAGGCCACTGAAAGCATCATAGCAGTTCTTGCAAAGACACTGTATTAATATTAATGTATAATAGATGCATGTAAATTATTATGTATTGTTTATAGATTGAATGTACATTTTTTCACTTAAATTTAAAAATAGTTATACAGTATTATATTTTAATTCTATAAACTTGTGTTTTAGAACCTGAAGATGCAAATATTGCTACTAGAGTTGGTTCAATGGTGAAGACCAAGGGAGCTGTTGCGATATGCTTTATGCTATTTGGAACCTCTTTTCTGTTTGTTAATTCACACTTAACTGGTAAGTTTGTTTTTTATATTTTAGCATCTTTTAAAGTATTAATGTAGGCATTTGATTTTTTGTAATTTAAATTATTTCGACATAAATAATTTTGAGAAATATGTGTAGGTAGAAGAAAGTTCTTTTATGTGTGGGAGAAAAATTTGTCATTGGATATTTTTGACGAATAACTATTTGTTATTGTTACATACGCTAATCATGGTGTGTAGCGTTTTTATAAAAAGTGCTTAAAGGTGTTTATTTTTGTTTTTTAAAAGCCCTTAAAATTGCTTTTTCTTATTGGATGTTTTTTTTCTTTACCATAACGAATTTTGCCACATATTATTCAAAAGAGTAGGTTTTATATTGTTCTATTTAGCATTTTCACAATCCATTTCGGTCTGTTGTCAGTTCGTAGCGTATGAAAGCGCCAATCATTTTACATATTTGACGAAATACTTGTGGGTTCGCATATGCCTATACTGAACTGAGTTTAGTGAGATTGTTGCACTTTTATGTGTAACTCTGTTGCATTTTGCAAGATATTCTCAATTTCAAGCTTCATTTTCCACCCTTGGAAATCAAACTGAAAAGTCTTTAGATTTTTTTATAATGGCTAATATAATCAAGAAAACAGTTTTTGGTCAGAAGCTAGTTATTTTATCATGATCATGTAAAGTCTTTGAAAATTACTTCACATTTTGTTAATGTATGTAGTGCTTACAAAGTACTTAAAAGGTGCTTATTTTTTGTTGAAATATTCAGCGACGCACCCTGTTAATAGGATGAAAAAAATAACATTATGGTAAGAAATCTTGATGTGAACTTTAGAATTAATAAAAACATTTCATTGAGTATTTCATGTTACACTGGCTATTTCCACTATTATTTCTAAAGCCGAATTTTGCCATTTTATTCAAATTTATTTTTCTCTTATTTCGAAAGAAAATAATTCAAGTTTATTTAGAAACTCATTTCTTAATTTTACTTCACAGTTATACCAGAAAGCACGGTTTCCATCATGGTAGAATATTTTGAAAAATAGGAAAATAAAACAAGACTTTTTCACTAAGGCATTTTACTGTATTCTATTGTTAAAAAAAATCATGATTTTGGCTAAGTAGGTTTAAACTAGCTAAGGGTGGAGTGTGTGTAGATCGATTAAGGTTATTTCAGGTTAAGAACTGTGGGCAGTTTTATATACAGAATATCTGTGCTCCTGGAAAGTCATGAGAAATCATGGAAATCATGAATTTCGGCATTGAACAAAATTTATCAAGTAATGTCATGATTTTAGCTTTTTTTTTTTTTTTTAAAAATCGTCAAAAGTCATGGATTTAGATAGCCTAAAAAATCTTATTTTTAAAATGGAATTTACCCCCTCCCCCCAATATCATGTTCCGTACATCTGAATTTGTAACAAAATCTTCACTCACAGTCATATTTTATTAAAGTATAAAAGGTTTTTATCATGTTCTTTAAAAATTATGGTGTTCTTTCAAAAAAGGAAAGAAAAAACATCATTTCTTGAGCGAATTATCTGTTAAACTTATGTGATTTCAGAATTTTTGTTATTATTATTTATTTTTATTTTATCAATTTAAAATTCTAGCTGAAATTCTTTAAAATTCTAGCAAGCCAGTCATTGGCGATTTTTTTTTATTTCCGAAATGAGAATAGAAAATCAGGAGTATTTCTTTCCTTTCCGAGGAACACGAGAAGTATCTTTAGAATATAATTCTGAAGAATTCTGAAGGAAAAGAGCAAACAATTTTCCAGCTATTTTATTGCTTTAACTCTTTCTTTACTCTGTTTTTTTTTTAATTTTTAAATGTATAAATATGAAGATGCAGATTATAACAGTTTTGGTTATACCCATCATTTCAATTAATGTTATCATAATGCTTTTTTAAATTTATTGTTGTGTTTTTGTCAGAGAAAATAGTAACTTCGTTAAGTCATGAATTTGAAAATTTAAAATGTAGCAGATACCCTGAATAAATAAATGATGGCTCAAATTATTATACATTTTAAGAATATTCCTCATCATCACGTCTTAAAGCTTTCTTTAAAACATTTTCACGCTACTCTCAGTGTTGCTAGATCTCTAATTAGTAACCTCTTGCATGGTGTGTAGCGTTTTTAAGACGTGCTTAAAGGTGCTTACTTTTGAATTTCGTTTTTTGAAAGACCTTTGCGGTGTTTTTTTAATCGGGTGTTTTTATAAAGTGCTTAATTTTCCCTTTTCAAAAATGGAATTTATTTTTTTTTACCATGTCGATTTTCGCCATATATTATGCAAAGGCATGCTTTTCGCATTGTTCTATTCAAAGTTTTCACAATTCATTAAAGCGTATTGCATCTCAGCGTACTCTCATTCTGAAACGTATGAAACCGCCAATAATTTTAAATGTTTGTTTTAAATCATATTACAAATACTTGCGAATCCGCGTGTGCGTCTACTGAGCTGGGTTCGATGAGATTATTGCACTCTCTTATGCAACTCTTCTTCAAGATATTCTCAATTTCAGGCTTCATTTTCCACCCTCAGATATCAAACCTAAAAATCTCTTGATCATTTCACAATGGCTAATGTAGTCAAGAAAAGAGTTCTTTGTCAGAAACTAGTTATTTTATCATGATCATGATTACATTTTGTTAATGTATATAGTACTTAAACATATTTTTTAAGTGCTTAAAACGTACTTTAAAGGTGCTTATTTTTTGTTGAAGAATTTGGCTACACACCCTTGTTCTAAAATATTACAAAGCCAAATGAATGAGTTGTTTTTAATATTGCACGTTATTGATATTTATTTTATATTAAAATGTTAAGTCACAAATAATGTTATAGCTCATGAGCAGAATTTAGTTGACAGAATATCTGATTATGAGAAAATATGTGCTGGACTTGATCTTCCTAAGAACATTCCTTCCAAAATCAGCCATCAAAACAAAAGTAAGTCTCTTTTGTCAAAAAAAATTTGGCACTTTAAATTAAGTTTAGCATAGTATCATCTGTTGCAAATCAAATAGAAAAAAAATAGTTAAAGAAAATCTTATCTCACTCTAGCCATAAAATCTGATCCTCAAGGAAAAAGAATGTGTTTCCCCCTGTTTAATTTTTTGAAGTTATCTAAAAAAAATATTTTCTATCAGTTTTTAAATTATTTCTGTAAAAGTCATTTTAATAAAAAAAATTTATAAACATTGATAAATTATCTATATTAATTTTTATTTATATAATTATATTTAATTGTATCACAAATTTTATTAATATAGTTAAATACATTTCATAATATATAATAAAAATAATATAATATTAGAAAATATATATTTCTTCTTCCTTATCCCCAAAATTAGCAAGGCTAAACAATGTCCATGAAATTCATGACCCAGAGGAAGTCGGCCACCAAAAGTGGGTTATTTAGAATGTCCCTTTTGTCCATTCCAAGACAGTCCAGGATATGTTGGGGAGAAGCCTGCATGTTGTGGCACCTGGGGCAGTTGGGGAAGATTTTAACACTACCCTCGAAAAAAAGAGACTTAAGGTGGCCGCTGGTAAGCACCGCCTGGTCCTTGCGGTTGCACTGAATGTTGAGTGCACCTCCTTGACGAGGGCTTTGGTACCAGTGATGTTTGGGAGTACGAGCCAGGAAACATTGTCTTTTTTCTTTTTCAATGCCAGTTCCATGAAGGTGAGTGAATTTGGACTCATCAAAGTTTCTTCTGTCCCCTCCTCAGCCAGAGTGTCGGCGATATTATTGCCCTGAACCCCAACGTGAGAAGGGATCCATTGGAGGTGAACTTCACGAAATCGAGAGAGGATTTAAACTGTATCATTATAGAAAGTTAATAATATTTACTATTATTTTAAAAAAGTCTTTTTTTTCTTTGAAACTTCTTTTAATTTGAAGTCATACTAAATACAAAAATAAATAAAAAATATAGTTTGAATTAAAAACTTTATTAAAATTGTGAAACCAATTGCTAATCAAAGTATTTTAGGTATTTGTACAAATGAAGGAAATTTTAAATGTGAATTTTTTCTCATGAAATATTTATAAAGTATTCTGTACAATATTTAACTAAAAAATAATTTTATATAAGTAAAATTATATTCATACATGCTTGTATTCATTCTCAGAAAATAGGAATAATAAATAAATATTACCAATCTTTTATATAAAAGGGCATATTTGTTGAGATATAATATATATGTATGATGAATATACCTTTTTTGCAGTAATGTTAAGAAATAAATACCAATTTTTAAAACTAATTTTTGTTTTAAATAATTTACTATTTACTAGATAAATATTGCTTGATGTCTATTTTGTGGCTTGTTTTGATTTATCGAGAATGGGTGTGTACTTTTTTTTTTTAATAAAATGATAGTCTTTATGAAGAATTTAATGATTTAATCAGAGTGTGCTTTATTTATTTTATTTTTTTTTTTAATTTTTAGGGAAAAAAATTACTTTAAATTTGAATTTCAGTCTTGCTTTCTCCCTTTGGAATTGTAATGATAAAAAAAATATATTTTTATTTTGGAAATTTACATACTTTCCAACATTTGAGTTCTGTGCATAATATGTTCATCAGTGATAGCAAACTAAAGCTGAAATTTTTAAAACAATTGAACTCTTATGAAACCTTTATCAAGATTTTGCAACATCATCAATTCTCTAACCCTTTAATGTATTTTTTAAGACTATGGTAAACAAAATTCTTTCAATTCTCTTTTATTAAAACATCAAAAAATTTTCTGAAAATGCAGAAATTATGTAGCAGTTGGAGGATAAGAATGTATGCATAGCATGGATGGTTTTTCTTAGATTAGCAAAGATTTCTTTTTGTTATTTATATGTTTTTCGTTCTGATTGCCAAATATTTTAAAAAATTTTGTGAAAAACCAGTTTTCAGACTTTTTTTTTCTTTTTGTTGCTTATATTCTGATGTTTTTATTTGTTAATTTTACTATCTGTTGACAAATTACTATTTTTTCGTGCGTAACAAACTTAATTCTAACTTGAAAAAGTTTTTGATTTATGTGATAAACTAGTTTTATTTTTTGTTATTTCTGGAGAAATTTTAGAGTGAATTTTTCTTTAATTTTTTACATTTTCTCTTAAAATGTTTTTTTTATTACAATTAAAACTTTCATAGCACAAATTTTATTTTAACCCCAGTTGGGCTCAAAATTGATTCAATATGGGTCCTATAAGAACGTGTACCGAAGGACCAATATTGTACCAATATAAAAAAATCTATGTATCCCAATATTGGTCCTTCGGTACACGTTCTTATAGGACCAATATTGGGATACATAGATTTTTTTATATTGGTCCTAGAATGGCCTATATAGGCTGAATAATGATTACAAACTATCAGATGTGAATCTGACAATTCTATATAGTGCTAATATTGGTTATTAAGTAGCTGTAAAATATAGGTTGAAGCGGACAATTCTATTTAAGGTCAATATTGGAAAAATACTGGCCCTTTCAACCCTTTATTGAGCCAAGATTAATGGATATTGCTCCAATGAGGGCCCAAGTTATTTGGCTGCTAGGGTTATTTTATTAATTAGAGAAACTTTTTGAGCATGAACAGGGGTCTGTTTAGAAGAAATCCGGGTCTGTTAAAGGACCCTTTACAAAATATTTTAACTTAAAAGCGAACCCTTTACAAAGTAATTTATCTTTTAAACGGATCCTTCACAAGAGACACTCGAAAGACATTTGCATATTATTGTAAATGGGCATGGAAAATTGACTGATGCTGAGTGTTCAGCTATTAGTAGATATTTTCAAATCTACTGGCAATCGACGTATATTGCTCTAATATTTTTTAAATCATGTTTTTCTGCTTTAATTCTAAGGCTAAGTTTGATCTCATTTCATTTATATTATGCACCTTAACCTCCTCGAAGTCAAAAAAATTTATAAATTCCAAATGTAGTATTCTAAGAAAATATTTATACTTCTACCAACATCATGTGTACATTCTTATTGATATTATATGATATTTTTTGTAAATAAATAATTGAGCATTATATTATTCATAAACTTAATTGATAAAATATTATGTAAATAAAAATTAACTTAGATCAATTTTTTAAAAAACTAACTAGTATAAATTTTAAAATTGTTAAAGTTTACTTAATGTGTAACACATTAGAAGTGATACATAACTAAGTTGTGTTATTTAAAATATGTCAATTGAAATTATTAAAAGTATGGGTGATTTTGTTTCCATTATTCGTTCAAAATTAATATTCTGTGTTGTGCAGTATATGCTAAACACCAAATATTTGTATATTGCATCTCTAATTTAGTAGAAGCAATAGCTGTATATTTTTGAAAATTTAATTTTTTTTTAATTATAATTTTACAGTGTAGAGCATAATCTTGTATCCATATACAATTTAAAAACTCCTTCGAAAGGTTTTTTGCAATAATAGGACTCTATTTGCACAAATTTCACAAATTACGAGTAATTTTTTCACAATATTACAAAAACTAGAACTTTTTACAAAATGTCTGGACAGACCCCTGATGAATTAAGTGCTTCCGCTTAGTAATATTGTGACAGAAAGTAATATAAAATTTTATCTTCAACATTATGGTTATGGCCGGACTAATCTTCACCTATTGAGAAATGTTTTTAATTTGTTGCATCTGTTATGTCATAAGTTGGATTCTGCTTATAAAATTGGATAAAGTTTCTCATTATCTTTACTTAATTTAAATAGAGTCTTTTGGTCATTCTTTATACATCTGTTTGATATAAGAAAGTAAGTGAAATGACTTTTAATATTTTGTTTTAGATGTGACATCACGATTTGATTGTGTCTTTTGGTGCGGTGATCTGAATTTCAGAATAATGTGGAATAGGCTTGCAGTTTTGCGTTTCATGAAAGAGAGAGACCACTCCAATAATGAATCCTGCAGTACGTTATTGAAGCATGATCAACTCCAAAAAGCAATCAAGGAAGGTTTGTATGAATTTTACCATAGTTTCAGTTTAAGTTTTAAAGGTAGTTAAAGGGGACCAGAGGAGAAACTTTTCATGGTGAATTCTGTTTAACCTCCATTGTTTTTTTTTACTTTAAATATAAAAGGGATTTAAGGTAAACCTATAGTTAATCATGCAATTATGAATGCTGAAAAAATGTTTTCAAAATCAGTGCTAACAAATCTTTGCTGAGTTAGTTAATTAGTAGGGAGGTTATCTTGCAGTAATTTGTTTGTATTTTCTTCACTTTAGATTTACTTCTGCTCATTTTTTCTGTACTTTAAATTTAAAATTTTTTATGAAGATACAGTAGAGCGTCAATTATCCGAACTGCTCGGGACCGAACGTGGTTTGGGTAATGAAAAGTTCGGATAATTGGAAAGTTGTTTAAAATCTAGTTTAAATGATTATTATTTATGCACTAACTTCCCTTCACACTTTTTCTAGGCTTAGGACTGGTAGTATTATCTAAAATAGCTCTGGCGTGTTTAAAATTTTTTTTTTCAATTTTTAAATATTTTTTCATTTATTTTTTTAAACTTTTTTTTTTATTTTGAATTTTCATCATATTTCAGCTTTTTATAATTTTTTTTTATCAATTGCTGATTTTACCACATTTTTCTTTATGTTCCATTGCAAAAGAAATCCAGCAAAGACTTTTGTTTCAAAGAAGATGCTCTTTTTTGAGCAGCCCTTATTCTTTTTAAATAAATCAACAGAACTGGATCAACACCATTTTGACATTTTAACCAATTCATTGCAATATCTAATGAATTGCATGCTTCTATATGAGAAGGTCCACTATCTTGAATTTAATTACCTACTTCTTCCTCTTCGTTTGTGGAGTTCCAATTTTCATTCAAAATTTCAGCAACAATTTCATCATCATTTAAAATTTGAAATCCTGGGTCGTTTTCAGTGTCTCGACACCAGTGTTCTATTTCTTCTGCTGTATAACCTGGCATCTTTTCATCGGGAAGATCTACTAGTTCTAAAACTTCAGTTTCGTTTATTTTTTTGTTAAGACTTTTATTCCAAGATTTCAGATTCCAAGCACTGTAATCACTAATCATTAACCATAAGTGACAAGTACCCATCCCCCAATAGTAGAACTTCAGCACATATCTATTCATAAACTCCTTCCTAATTTCAACCATTGTTGTCTGTCAAATCGAAGCTCGCATTCTTGGAAGATAATTTTCAGTTGAAGAGGGCTAAAGGGGTATGTAGGTTTAACTGTATACGTGTATGTACTGGCTACTATAAGAAAACTGCTAAAAAAAAAGGTTGTAAATTAAATATGGTCTTCAGATGTAGTGGATATTCTTTATTCTTTTAAATTTAGAAAAATTGTCGATAAGTTAAAAAGTATTCTAAACTTAAAAAAAAAAAAAAACGAATTCGGACGTGGTTCGGATAATTGAACATTCGGATAATAAGGGTTCGGATAATCGGTGCTCTACTGTCCCTGGCCAAACTATAAGATTCTATGTTAAAACTTAATTATCTGGTGGTGCTATACAACTTTATTGTTTTTACACGGTTTACGTTCAAGTATCAATTTGTTAACATTTGTAGTGCAATATGTTAAAAATAAATACAAATAGGAAGTATATGAAAAATTTCCTAAATAAAAACAAATTACGTGTATGTTTAAATATAAAAGTATTGCATATAATCTTGTGCAAAACATATAATTATTAAAACACTACAATATGTCTTAAAATTTGATCTAAGTATTTTAATATACTTATAAAATACCTGATATAATAAATATACTATATTTATATAATATATTGTCTAATTTACTAGTTTATCCAATCGTCGAATTTATATTATATGTAATTTTTTTTTACCAATACGATACACGGGTTTAAACAAATGCAAATCGGTATCAGTCACATAAAAACAATAAAGCTGTTTAGTATCACCTGATAATTTAGATTTTACATGGAATCTTATCGTGTGTCTAATAATGTGGGCAGGGACTTGTGTGTGTATATATATATATATATAGTTGCAAGGAGGTTATAAAAAAGTAGATTTAATCTAATCCTTAAATGAGATGATCAATTCACTAAAGGTGTTAACTTTGTGGGGTCATTTCCTCAAATAATTTTAAATTTATTATATGTTTAAATACTATTTGTCTGAGAAGTAAGTTCCTTAAATGAAAAGTTAAAATCTGAATAAATCAATGTTTCATTAAAAATTAATTTGAAAACTTTTAATTTTTGAGTTTCTATTTTTTTTTTAAATTTCCAGATATTTTATTCTGTTGGCTGTTTAAGTTTGTTTTTCTTTTCTTCAAAAATTTTTAACGATACTTTTAAAATCATTTATATGTTCAGAATAAATTAAGTGAATTTAACTTATAATACTGTTCAAAATTTTGTATAATTAAATTGCATAAATAATGTTTGTGTTGAAAATTTAATACATTTTGGTCTACTCAAAATTTTAAAATATAAGAGTATAGTAAACATAATGAAAATTTTCATTTCAAGTTCATTTAATGTCAAATTTAAGTGCAAGGTATTCCAATCAAGTTGAATTTTGTTGCTGATCAGGAAGGGTATTTATGTTTTATGCTTTATTCATTATAAAATAATGACAATTTATGTCGTAAACTTAACAGGATTTCCTTTTTTGTTATCTGCTGTGTCTCATTCCTTTTGTTGCTTAATTTAAAATTTCATTCTGGTATACACACAAACAATACTCGAAATTTTAAAACCCATCTTAAAAACTTTATAAATCTTCCACTTATTTAATAGGTTGACAAATGGAAATTAAAATAGACAAACAAAATGAATGAAACAATTGATTAATTTTTAGTTTCCGTGTGTATTTATGATAAGATGCAGAGTATAACAGTTTTGGTTGTACCTATCATTTAAGTTAATGTTATTATAATGCTTTTTTAATGTTATTGTGTTTTTGTCGGAGAAAATAGTAACTTTGGTAAGTCGTGAGAAATTCTTGGAATTATTAATAGAAAGTCTTAAAAAGCTATAGATTTGAAAATTTAAAATATGGCGGATCCCTGGGTTAAGTTTTAGTTTTCGCGTTTATTTATGATGCTTAATTTTAAAATTTACTGATTTTTTTAAAAAATATTTATCTGTATATATCAATAAACAGCTGCTTTTTAGATTAAAAGATTCCTCAAGAGACAAGTAAATTTTAATAAACTTTATGCATTGTACATTTAAACCACTTTTTTTTAATATGCATCACAAATTTTTGATCCATATAAAAAATAAGTTTTCATTTATGCCAGAAATAAATAAAATACCTTTCATTTTACCCTTTTTCTCTCTCTTTTTTTTGCATAGTATTGCTCACTAAAACGTTATAAAAATTTATATTCTGCAAAAAATAAATAAATAAATGTTGCTAAAAGAAGTGTAAGAGGTCAGTAATTCGTAGCTCCTTGCAAGCATACACATTTTCTAATTTTAATAATAGTAATTTGACAGTGACTTGGAAACTTGGCAAACTTCTTGTAATCTATTGTACTTGTTACATCAAGCTTTTAGTTCATTTTTACTTTGCAAGGTTTCATGCTAGACGAGGTTGGGTAGAACAAAGAATAAAAGTATTTGTTGTCTTATGAGCTATTCTTCAGTCACATATCACTGTGACAAAAGGTTGTAGAAGTTGAAAATGAAATCACAAGTGAAAAAAAAAATGTGTGATGACTCATATTCAACATGTGTCAAGCAATTCCCAACAGAAATTATAATTTATTGTTTTTTAGACATATTTAAATTTAGGAATTATTTTCTTTTTACACTTTGTAGGCTATCAATTTTACGTGGAAACTTTGTCATGCTGCATAGTATTTTTTATTATTCACAATGCGCAATGTTTTTGCAATATTCTCTTTTGTTCGTCTATTGGGTTTCATAAAGTGAATTGATAATGCAAGTGTCAAGATGAGTTAACTCATCATTGGTCAACAAGATTTGGGCATGAAAAAACAAGTTAGCTAGTCCCCTGTCAACAGTTTGTTAAATCTTATCAATAGCAGTATATATCAAGCATGTGATTGTAATCTTTTTTTTTATTTTCAAATTCAATTTGAAAAAGGAAGAAAAAACTAAATTTATTTTGTTGATTGAGTGATTAATTTTTTGTTATACCATTATAGGTGTTATATATTTTCTAGCTTTTTAATTTCCTTTATTTCTCAATTTTAATCACTTTTTCCAATCAAATAAATCATTTATTCAATGCCACAAAAACTGAGTATCAAAATCTATTTTTAATCTCTCATTCTTCAACTGCAGTAAATATTTCAATAAAAATGCATTTTGTTGCTATAATATTTTATGAGACTTTTTGTAGTTCAATTTTAACATTAGGTAATTGCAGGCTTGGCTTGATCAGCTTCATTTTTGGCAGTGTTGGATTTTGATAAAGCGCCAATAATAAATCATTCTCCGCATTCCAAATCATAGGTTAATAATCATTTCTTAATTGGTATTTCATTAGCCAGGTCATCAGTGTTTATAACTTCAATGACCTGTTTCTATTATTAGAAGTACAGTACAGAACCCGTTATCCGGAAATCAGAAAACCGGAAAACCAAA
The DNA here is from genome assembly GCF_982258835.1 of Parasteatoda tepidariorum. Lineage (NCBI taxonomy): Eukaryota > Metazoa > Arthropoda > Arachnida > Araneae > Theridiidae > Parasteatoda > Parasteatoda tepidariorum. The sequence goes on along the minus strand of NC_141756.1, from coordinate 120,176,104 downwards.
AAACCGGAACGAAATTCGATAAATTTTCCCGCAATTTTTAAAAAAAAAAAATTTTCCCTCATAAGATTTTAGGATTTTTCTTTCTTTTTTGAAAGATGTTTACCTTACCATCATTTCAGAAGTAATCATTAGTGTATTACCTCATCGTTTTTTCTTATTTTTAAGATTATTTCCAAATATATTTTTTTTTTTTTTATTTGGGTTTAACACTAAAAAAACGGCTTTTTGTAGCGATTCAGAAAACCGGAAAAATCAGTTATCCGGAATAGCGATAGTCCCGATCGTTCCGGATAATCGGTTCTCTACTGTATTTAAAAATTATACAGAATAATAATTATTTATTTATAAATTCAATTGCTTTTTTTATTTTTGATCCTTTACTCTCTTTGGTACAAATTTTGTATGAGACGTTTTTAAACAACTAATTTATTTTGGATAGAAAATATGATTTTGTTAATAAATGTCGGAATATTGTCTATATCCATTAGTAGAAGCAAAAAAATTATGGATCATGTCTGCAAAGTAGATTTCCATCAAAAATCAATCTTCATGCTCATAGTAAACTTTCTTTCTAAAAAAAGGATAACAAACATCTTTAACAAATTTTAAGGTAATTGTTTTCAGATTTATTTAGATCAATAAATTTATTTAACCTTTTTCCTGTTTTTTTAGGAGCAGCTTTTCATGGGTTTCAGGAAGGTTTCATTAATTTTGATCCATCTTTCAAATTTGATGTTGGCACAAATGCTTTTGATTCCACAAAACAGAGAGTACCATCATATACCGTAAGTGCAAAACATCATTATTTTGTTTAATTTTTATAATTATATATATATGTTATGAGGACTTTTATTTTATGGCTACTTAAAATTTTAGAAAGCCACATGAATAATGCTCTTAATTTTATTGAATTTCAAAATTAATTGAATTTCAAAATTTTTTAAAATTTAAAAAGTATAAAAAAAATGCATTGTAGAGCACATTAAATTATACAGTTTAGTAATAATTTTGTGTTCCTATTATTTAAATTCCTACTATTAGTTCCCACTCTCCCTATATACGGTTAATAAAATACTTTTTATTTATCCATTCAAATACATTTTTTTAAACTTATAGTGGATAACACTATTTGAACTAAGAAATAGTTTATTGCCCACATATAAATAAGATTTGCTGTGTCGGATAAATTCAATAAAGAACATTACATAGTAGCATGTGTGGTCACCAAATTTATACTTTTATAGTAGTCTGATACCACACGCCTTCAATTCCGACTATTAGTCCGCTATCTATATTTATATATCTTGTTTCAAACTTTCAATTGTTAATAAATTACTTTTTATTCATCCTCTCTAGTTCAAAAACATATTTTTAAACTTGTAATGGATAACACTTGATGTTAATACAGTTTTTTTCAAATATTAATTCATTAATCAAATTTAATTAAACGAAACTAATGTGGTATTGCTTTTATGATGTTTTGTTACTTTTATATATATGTGGTATTGCTTTTATGATGTTGTGTTACTTTTATCTTTGCTGCACTGCTCTGCACTGCTATAATTACTTTAAAGTTTTAGTTTCTCTTTCATAAGTTTTCACCTGCCCTTTTCTGCCCTTAAATAATTAAGCCAAAAAAAAAAAAAAAAAGAAATAGCAAGTATAGCCCTACTTATTTTGTGATGGTGGTAACAGCCAATAAGAGTTGAGTATGCTTTGGGGGCTTGGTTAGAGGAGGTGAGAGAAAAGGAAAGGACACACATGGTTTTGGAGAGCTGAGGTTAAGACACAAAAAAATATGAGGATCCTCAACAGCTAAGTTATATTATAAGATTTTCTATCACCCCTTAATTATTTTTTTATTTATTTTATATTGTAGCAGTGCAGCTTCATAATGTATAATTTCATGTAAATTCATTTTATGTACCTATTATTAATTGGTGTGTGTGGTGATGAGAACATCACCACATATATTTTTATAAGAATAAAAATGAATAACAATTAAAAATAATATACTCTTAAGTAAGAGAACAAGATCATTAGAATGATCACTAATTGCAAGGTGTTAAAACTATTTATTTAAAGTAGATCATTTAAGATATTTAGAGTTACAAATTTTGTTCCAGGAAGGCATTCACACCAATTAATAATAGGTACATAAAATGAATTTACATAAAATTATACATTATGAAGCTGCACTGCTACAATATAAAATAAATAAAAAAATAATTAAGGGGTGATAGAAAATCTTATAATATAACTTAGCTGTTGAGGATCCTCATATTTTTTTGTGTCTTAACCTCAGCTCTCCAAAACCATGTGTGTCCTTTCCTTTTCTCTCACCTCCTCTAACCAAGCCCCCAAAGCATACTCAACTCTTATTGGCTGTTACCACCATCACAAAATAAGTAGGGCTATACTTGCTATTTCTTTTTTTTTTTTTTTTGGCTTAATTATTTAAGGGCAGAAAAGGGCAGGTGAAAACTTATGAAAGAGAAACTAAAATTTTAAAGTAATTATAGCAGTGCAGAGCAGTGCAGCGAAGATAAAAGTAACACAACATCATAAAAGCAATACCACATATATATAAAAGTAACAAAACATCATAAAAGCAATACCACACTAAAATGAATATTATTTGTTTTACTTAAGTAGGAATTGACTTTACATTTTTTTTTTTATATTACTTGTTTATGAATAAATGAAAATGATTTGATACTAAGGAAATATTGAGTGTATATTTTTTTAAATATATATTGCATAAGATAATAAGCACATACAGTATTTATAAAAAGTTATGGTTTCACTTAACAAACTATTGTATCACATGTTTCTTTAATTTGTTCTTGTTTTAGGATCGAGTATTGTATCGGTTTAAAGAGTCCTCTTGCATTTCTTGCCTTCATTATAATTCTGTGCCAGAATTGGTATCATCTGATCATAAACCTGTCTATGGAATTTTTAATGTTACTCTCAAGCCAGGAAGGGATGAGTGAGTAATATTTACTTCATTCATGAGTAAATATTTAAATGATATGTCAGGGGTCTGTCTAGGGCAAATTTACTACCGTTTAGCGGTACTTTCACAAGTTCAACTTTAGAAAAAATGGTAGTTTCACAAAATACTTTATAAAGAACATGTTCTAAGATTCTCTGCCTCCTAAAATTTTGTTTTTGTATCTCCATAAAAAACTATAAATCTCCGAGTAAAATGAAACAACGAGATTCTCTCTCTATAAACTATTCAGGAAATCAAAATTCAAACATCATTCGAGCATTATCCTTAACATTATTGTAAGTTTATTCTAACAGACCCTTATTTTTTATGAAAATTTTTTTTTCACTATGAAGCTTTTTTCTGTATCACTTAGTCGAAAATAATGAAAGTTCTCATAATGAAAATGACTTTTAGTTCTAGTTCTTCTAAATACAAGTTGAAATTTAACTATGGACAATGGATAAATTTGGATACAATTTTAAGCTCGAAATTTTACAATAGCAAAATTATTTTTTAATGTATGGGAAAAAATATATAGAAATTTACCAATCGTAAATTGTTTTTATTTGTAGTGACAATTTTTGAAAATCATTTCTTATTTTACCATATTTTTTTTGTTGATTTTTAATGTAACTTTTAATTTTAACAAATTATGTCTAAATTTTTTACAAAATTGGTACCTCTCAAAAACACCTAGACAGACCCTTGTATGCCATAGGTTGAATAATTTAGCTCTTCACAAAAGCTGCTTTGATTTTGGCTATTTAGAAAAAGTCCAATGAACCTTACATTTTCTAGTCTTTTAGCTCACATGTCTTTTGGTGGTTTTACTGGTAAAACCTCGCTACAACAATATTTTGGGGACCAAATAAATTTGTAGCAAGATATATTATTATATCGAAGCCTACATACTTGGGGGACAGAATAAGATTTTTTTTTAAATTTTAATGTTATACATGTATTAACTATAAATGTATTTATTATTTATATATTATGCAAAAAAATAATTTGCAGAGTGTTAATTATGGTTAAATATTGAAAACATTTGAAATAAATTCAGGAAATAAGATCTTAAACGTACCTAAAAACTGTTTTTATTGAAAATAATCAGATATTTTTGTTTGTTTATTCATTTTTTTTTTTTTTACTGTCAAGTCAATCAACAAAGTATGCATTGAGTCCAATGCATGAAAACTATTTTCATTTGTGAATGGTACTCTGCCCACCTTCACTCTGCCCACCCTCTTCAGAAAAAATTCTCTTTCAGGTTTGAATGTGATGCTTGTGATCATTTGTAACTCATGATCAGCTTTTGACATGAAGGAAATGAAATCAGATAGGAATGTTACATCTGTGACTTCTTAAGAGATAAGGAAGGCAATTTTAAGAATGGAAGTTCTTACGGTGGTCAGCAGTGAGTCTTCTCTTGTCAGAAAAGATGGAAAAAACGGCAAAAGATGATAAAATAAGATTTTTTGCATTATTTAAAAACCAATAATAAATGGCGAAAATAAGGTTGAAATTTGGAGGGAGAAAAAAAGAATTTTGTAGGGGTTTTTGTAATATTGAGAGGAGCATGACATTATTTCATATGCAAGTTGGTCGGGACCATTAAACATTATCGCAGTAAAGGGAGTTATTGTTGTATTGGATATTCTAGTAGCGAAACTTCACTGTTACTCCTTCAGCCTAAGTTGTTTTAGGCATTTTTCATTATTAGATAAATTGCCACAAATTATATTCTATTAAAAGTTTCACCATTTTTCTCTCTGAAAACTTGAAACAATGTATAACATGTTGAATTTGAATTCTTTTTCTTTTTCAGCGTACCGTTAGCTGCTGGTATATTTAAAAGAGATGTTTATTTAGAAGGTATATTACTGTTGTCTAGAAGGACTAATTTTATTTTCTTATTTTCATGTGATTAATCACGCAATTTCTATTTCTTATTCAGGGTGCGTAGCATTTTTAAAAAGTGCTTAAAGGTGCTATTTTTTATTTATGTTTTTTTAAAAGCCCTTACAAGTGCTTTCAGAGTTTTTAAAAAGTGCTTAATTTTCTATCTTTTAAAAAGATTTTTTGGTAACGATTGTCGTTCTAAATTACAAAAAATGCATGATTTTCATCAGTTTCTCTGCAATATTTATCAGAAACTAGTTGTTTTTTTATCATGATTATGTAAAGTTTTTGAGTTTTATTGATTTTAGGTTTTTAAATTAAGATCTTTAAATGATAGTAAAAAATATTTTTTATTACTGCTCTGATCCTAATGATGATTTTTTTATAGAAAGTGATTAAAAATACTTTTTGAGCACTTAAAAAGTATTGGGTTATTGCATAAGTTCCTACATTTTTTTTAAACATTTTTATAACTTTATTTTTTACATAAAATATCAACAATTTTATCAATAATGTACTCCCTGTTGTTGTTTACGACTTCCTCCCAACGTTCAACGAGTTTTGCGATGCCTCTTTGGTATTTATCACCCGAAAGCGTCTCGAAAAAAATTTCCAACCAAGCCCGTAATTCAACGTCATTATTGAGCGAAATGGCGCGTAATGCATTTGAAAGCGATCTAGGTAGAAATCTGAAGGCGCCAAGTCCGGAGAATATGGAGGATGTGGCAGCGCTTCCCAGCCAAGCGTTTGGATAGCTTTCTTGGTCATATTGGCGATATGAGGTCAGGCATTGTCGTGTTGGAGAAGAATGCCTTTTTGTCAATCGGGACGTTTTTGTTAATACTTAAAAGGTTTTTTTGTTAAAAAATCTGGCTACGCACCCTGTTATTATTATTCATGATGTTTTATTTGTATTTATTTATTTTTAGTTTTATACTATTATTACTAAGTCTTGTTTTTATTTCTCTTTGTTATTATTTTATTAATCATGGTGATATATGATTATTTTTTGAACCATGGAAAAATGTGCAACATGATAAAGAAGGAAATGTTTCATATTTTAGTCTTACTAACTTTAAATAACTTCTTTTCTGAAATTTAAATCAGTCTGTAGCTTATTGAATTGTTAAAAAAAAATATTAGTTATGATTATTATTTTTAATAATGATTACTTTTGGTTCTTTTGCAGCTCTCAAAAGAAGAGCTAACTTTCTTGAAGTGAGCAGAGATCATAAACAAAGTGCGGTGTGTAGCATGATGTGAAAGATGATATGGCGTAGCATTTTTCATATATTCCGTCCATTGAAAATCAGAGAAATATTTTAATCACTTATTTTAGTTAAGAGTATAGTTTTATATGCAGTCTTACATGGAAATCTGTGTGTTTAAAGATTATCCTAGCTGGCTCTAGGGCATAAAGTGTATTTAAAGATTATCTATTAAAAAAAAACTATTTTTTAAGGATATCTATGGAATTTTTGGACATAATGAAGGTGAATAGAAGATTTTCTACTTAATATAATACATTTATGTGATGTCTTATGAAAATTGAAGACATTTAATTAACCGCTTCTCTGATTATTCCGAGTTAACTCAGGTATGTTGAACCGAGTTAACTCAAATATTTATTGTCCCGAGAAAACTCAGGCGTAGCAGAATTTGTCAGTTTGTTTTGTTTTATCACGTTTTTACTCGGCTGGAGGCAAACAAAACATTATCTGCTGTGTTTGGAAGTTTGCATATACGATGGTTACTGAATTTACAAGGGAAAAAGAATAATGGCGTATCATTCCACTATTGTTTGAAAATTATCACTTAGTGTTGTCCCTTGTTTTAAAAATTATCTTACAAAGACTAATATTTAGCTTTTTCATTTGCCGGAGATAACTCGGGATAGTAAACTGATTTTAAATTAAATAATTTTTACGCAAAAAAAATTAAAAAATTCAACTTAAAACTTGTGTATTATGTTTTGCTTAAATTCCTCGTATTTATTAATAAAATAAAAAAGCATTAATTTTTTGCTTTTTTTTCTCAAAACAATTGGTAAGGGTTAGAATTTTATATTTTATTTGTAACTTATTCAGGCACACTTAAATTAGAGGAATTGTTATTTAAATTCATTTTTATTTGTTTTTTAAGTTATGTGTTTTGTTCCCTTTCTTTGCCTATGAAAATATTCACTGACGTTTCTGGTCATTATTAGTCATGTTATACATTATTATTACTTTTCTAGTCAAGATAAGCATTTTTGTTTCATGTATTTAATAATTGAAAAAATAAAGGTTAAATGATTAATCCTAGATTGTTTCGATCTTTGGTAAGAATTCATTTTATAGCATGTTATTTTTGGAAACTGTAAAAAGTATATAGGTATTTATAATTTTATGGAAATTGCTTTAAGTATATTTTTATTTATATTTAAGTGTCCGCCATCCTTCACAAATAGTTCTTGTTCATTTTAAATTGCCATTAAAAGAATTAAATCAGATTGTAAAGCACTTTGTTTACTAAATAGAAAAGAGAAAATGGAGATGTTTCGAGAAGACCAGAAAAATTAGAAATGCGACAGTCTTTGTAATGTATTCCACAAGGTAGACGAAAAAATGACTTGGCATTAAGGTCAATTTAAAACTATTAACAGGGATATTAGGCATAAGTTGAAATTAGATAAATTTCTTTGCTGAAAATTGGGTGGGGTGGATAAGCATAACTGAGACCTTGTGCTCCTTTAAGGAATGAAAAGATTAAATGACATTGCAGTTTTGAACTGCTACTGTTTTTATATAAGAATACAGAGTATCTGACTTAAAAAACTCATTTCTTTTACTTATACAGCTTTGTAACAAGATTTTGATTTCTTCACTTAAAATAAACAGCATTTGGTTGATTTTATTGTCTGTGAGATCTGAAAATATGAAAAAAAAAATAGCATAATTTTAAAATAAAATAAAATAAATATTCTTGTTTTAAAATGTAATATCTTAGTTGCTACATCACTTAACCCTGGCTCTACTACTTAGAATATATATACTACTTGTTTTATAATGATATTGAGTTTTTTTCAATAATCATAAAAAAAAGTACTAAATAGTAAAAATACTAAATACTTTTACAATTTTAGTGATCTATGCCTTTTCTTAGTTCTAAAAGAGGTTCTTTCGGCATTGAATTGTGATAAAATGTAAATACTGTACCAGCAAAATCAGTTATTATTTTTATTCTCAATACTGAAAAGTGCAAAATTAAAATCATATAGTTTTTATTATCTAATATCTCTCATTTCAATTTTTTATGAATGTTTGTATTCTAATGGGGATGTATTTTTAATATACAGTTTTTTTCCTTCCCTCCCTAAAAATTGTGACTTTGACTTAACAGTATAAAAGAAATCATACAGTTAAGAACCTTAGCAACAATATGTATTTTTAACTACATGACTTTTTTTAAGTAAAATTTTTATTGTCAAATACTTATACAAAATAACAGATATATGTATGTTGTTTAAGACTATGTGTGATATTATACTTTGCTATATCCAGGTACCATCTGTGAATGCTTATATATATATTGTGAAAAGAAAAACACTAGAAATTTGCTCTTATGATAAATAGACATGTTTATTATCACACTTCATTTATATTATTCTTATATTTTGTACTGTATTGTATTTTCAGAAATTTTTCTGCAAACCATCCTTAAGCCAAATGATTTATTATTTTGTGAGATATTTTCAGAACTTTATATTTGTAGCTATAATTTTTATTGTTTCGATCTATCAGTTCCCATCTCAATAAACCACTATTTCTCACAATCATCTAATCTTTTCATTTCTTTAATACTTTACATTTTATTTTAGTTATATGGTTTTAAAGTGCTATGTTGACTTATAATTAATTTCCATACTGATTGTTCATGGTAAGACCTGGTTGTTTTCTTTAGCAACCATTATTTGTGTGTATTTATATATATATAAAGCGTACGAAAAAAGACTTAGGAACAAATTGTAGCTTACATCCATGTTACAGATATTTTAAACTTGCCAGTAAATCTAAACTAACTTAATCAATATGTTACATTTTACACGATTAAATGCATGTTAGTTTTAAATTGATTTTTGTTACAATGAAAACTATCTTAAAATTTGGAGTATCATAAAAATAATATTTTATAATATTGTACCGTTCACTATCGATTCCGCCAATCTTACATTGTGTTAACATTTGGGTTTCTGTTTAGGTCCGTTTGGGTGTCACCAGGGAGCAGAGTTATTGAATGTATTACACCCAATTTTACGTCATCGGTAAGAATTTACGCGTGTTTTTAAATTAAACACTCTCGTAATGGTTTACTTTTTGTTTAACTATGTTGATATCGACATTATGTAAATCGCATGCAGGTTTAAATAGTCATTTGTACTTTGTTGCTGATTTCTGTTGTTATTATCATTTTATTTCATTCATCGTTATGTTTACTTTTGAGTTACCGATTGATATTCATCATATTATTTATGTGCCGTATTGTATATGTCATTAAATCAATTTTCAAATAATCGTAACTATCTGAAGCGGATGTTAACACCAGCCTCCAGTATTTTTCTTGTAATCAGTCCATTATTATGGCTTTTTTTTTCTTTCACGCTTTTGGATAAAGCGTGTGGCAAGTTGTAGAAATCTTTGACGGTAGGCGGATCACATGTTTCATGAAATAGTAATAGATATAGAAAAAGAGTTCCCAGGTTTTTGACGTTGTAAAGGAAAAATTTTCACAGTTTAACAACCCTGAGGTTATTGAAGTGAGTGAGGGATCTTGCGAGTACCTATGAAAAGATATTGGGTTTGAGTATTGCACAAAAGAGAGTGGGTTAAATAAATATTCAAATAATAGAGGGTTCGATTTATGTTCAAATGTTAGTAAGTTTAATTGCTGATCAAATGATAGTGCGTTTGTGAACTGATTAAAAGAGAGTAGGTTCGAGCAATGATCAAATGATTGTAGATATGAGTAGTGTTGAAACGATAGTGGGTTCCAGTACAGGAAAAATAACGGGATCGATCATTGATAAAATGATAGTGGGTTTAAATGATCAAGAGTTCGAGTACCAATTAAAAATGATTGATTTGAGTACTGATCAAAAGAGAGTAAGGTCGAGAACTGATGGAATGGTAGTGCGTTCAACTGCCCATAAAAAGATAACCGTTTCAAGTACTGATCAGGGAAGGATTGGCTCATTGGGACACTCCAGTGTATCCTAGTCTATCCAAGCTGAACTACAAAAACTTATCCCACAGTAAGTGAACCAGCCAGATTACTCTCGTATATAGGGTCTTCTCCTCTATAACTTGTTGGAAGAGCTCCCTGTTTGACGCAAAACTTGTATCATTCGTAAATACTTGATTCAACCATAAAATAATCCATAGAACAATATAAAGGTTATATAAAAAGTTTGAAATATGTCAAATATCTCGAGAAATCTATGTCGGATCTAAAAAGTAAAACTAGGCGCATTCAGTACTTTTTTTTTATATATATATATGATACCAAACTCGATCTTCCACCTGCTGCATTTAGTAGCACATTTTTATTGCAAAATCGCGAACTAGAGATCCGTCTTATTGTTGTAGTTGTAGTTCATTTACATCGCACAAGAGCTGCACAATGGGCTACTGGTCTATGAAACATCCCTGAGGATGATCCGAAGACATGCCATCACAATTTTGATACTATGCCGAGGAGACCCACTTCGGTAGCCCGACTACCTGCAAGCGAAGTCGAGCACTTTACGGTAGAACAGTTTAACGAGGGCCAATACCTTACACTCTCAGTCTCTACGCAGACTAGTCCAAGTGGTTTCCAGTGTGAACTTTGATTGGTCTCGAGGTCGAGATACAGCTATTTTATATTGATTGTGCTCCTTTTTAATTTTTCTCGCTTCCAACGCCATCTGTGAAGCGAAATGCCTAATCCTATAATTCATAAGAGGTTAATTTTTTCTGGAGAATCTGAGAAAAATAATGTTTCATATATTTAATTTCTAAGCTGCCCCTTTCTCTAGAGGTGGGGAGAAGAAGTTCGAGTTTGATATCACTTGATTTAAAAGAAAATTTGTCGTGTTATTTATTGTAAATGATATATTTTATATATCATTTTTTTATTAATTATTTTAAAGAAAATAATGAATGCTTCTATTTTCACTTTTTCAATCCGATATATATTCCTCGATATATTTGACCTTTTCCCAACTCTTTCATACCTTGTATATGCCACCCAGGGCTAAAGAAAATAGAAGGGCTGCTTCACTCCTTTGAAGAAACTCTCGCCGTGCCAATCCTCCGATTTTCTCTAGTGACGTCACTTTGGCACAAAGCTCGCACTTTTACTTCAAGAGCGGAGCGTTCGGCCTTACTATCTCTAACTAATATTGGAGCATTTCTTTTTGCGAGATATTCTAAGACATTTGTTATTTTCTATAATGACTTTCCTCAGTTTTTGCAGTGAATTTACAAGAATTTAAAACTATTATCAAAATGTCAGTTTGCGCGATTGCAACTTGCAAAAATTCTGATAGAAAAACAAAAGAAAAAAATATAATTTTCCGCGTGTTCCCTAACGTAAATGAACAACTATGTAAAGAATGGATTCCGAAATGACACAGTTAATATAAAACAGCAATACGTTTATTCTTTCGTTAAGAACTTTTATAAAAGTTCATTTTCTAAATAGAAACCGACTCGTTACTTCAAAAAGAAAGGCAGGTAATAAAAAATGGATTAAGTCAAAGAAAATTAAAATGTAAATAAAAAGTATAAATAAAATATATAGTATATAGTTAAAATTCTCCTAATTTCATAACATATTTTTTAGTATAGTTATTCTAAATATGTATGATTTTTTTTTTAAATTATATTCTCTTAAATTTAAATATCTATATATTATATCATCGTAAATTTAAATATCTATAAACAATTGTAAAATTTCTAATGTCCTTATGAACCTAAATTATTATTTTGTTTCAGTAATTAGCGTTTAAGGTTGATGTTTCCTAATGATTAAGTATGAACAAATTGCTATTAACGGCATATTTTTAAAATCAGGGATTCTAAATTTAACTCAACTTATTGTTATAAAAGAATATGTAGATAAAAAAGTTACGATATATGCTTTCATTTTTCTTAATAATTAAAGTTAAAACTGAACTTTTTAAAATAAAGTATTTATAGTGTCATTTTCGCCAACTAGTAAAACATTTTTATTAGTTTAAAATGGTATTTTTTTTTTAATATAATGGCCAAGAAAGTTTTTTTGAACTATGTTTATGAACGGAAATAATGTGTTAATTACGTGAAGTCTGAAAGCTAATAACCAGAAAAAGTCTAACTTATTTTTACAAAGAGAAAGATGCAAAGTTATCATAATATCTTTGCTTGCGATCTCCGAGATCTGTGGACACAGTGATGTCATGAGGAGGGAAATCGTAGCTTCAGCTCTAAGAGCGGAGTGAACTAGCCCTTCTATTCTCTTTAGCCCTGCGTTACACTATCGAACAAAAATGGGATTTTTCGTTCTATGCAAAACGTGAATTTTACTCACCTTCATAGTTGGTCTGTAGAAGAATTGTTGGAATGAGAAATTTTGACGTTTTGTGTGGTGAATGTCTTTAGCCCTGTATGCCACCATCATGTCAATACTTCAATTTGAATAGAAATCAATTAAGATTTAGAAAAAGGAAAATCCAAAATTTGGAACTTAGGTTTTAATGTAAGGTATCATAAACCATTCAAAATATTTTTCATTTATATTAAACTGCCTGAAACACAGTGTTTAACCAAAGTTTTTCAAAAACTTAAAATTGAGGAAAGTTAAAAACATACGTACAACTGAAGTTATGACATGAAACCAGTATTCTCTCTCTAGGTGACACTCCACTGAGGACATAACCAGGGTCGGACTTGCCATAGACCTTAAAAAGTGATCGTCCCCTGAGTCTTCTAACTCCATTTCCTTTTGAACAAAAAAATAATTTTTTTTATGTATAACTTTAAAACTTACTTTGTCGTAATTGGTTTGATTATTGGCATTATGAGTAAAATATTAAATTAGAATTTTATTTAATGAGTCTGAAACTACCTAAGTGCGTCTCAATTTAGATAACTACAGGGAACTGCATCTTCAACCTAATGGATGTGCATGGAATTCTGAGTTTACACATTTTCGAATGCACAACCAGGGGCCCCACCTACAAAATTTTGAAACCAAGGTTCCCCGTCTAAAAATAGGAGGAAAAAAAAGGATAGATAAATACTACATCTTCGCAATGATGAATTATGAAACAAAAAAATGCGTACAAATTGTGGCACAATATGCATAAAATTACGAGTTAACAGACTTTTTATTGTACAAACCCGGGGCCCATCTGCAAAATATTTTAAACTAAGGCGCCCCTAGAACCTCCCCTCTAAAAATGGAAGAAGGAAAAAATATTTTTACGAAAAGTAATATTTCCACTTCATTGATGAAACATAATTTGCGGCAGAATGTGCTTTGAATTCTGAGTCAACAAACTTTTGATTATAAGAACTGGGCCCCACCTTCAAAATGTTTGGAACCAATTGACCTTAAAATATTTTCTCCCCCTCCCTTAAAAATGGAAGTAGGAAAAACTCTTCTATCCTAAATGATGCTACACCTTTGCAATAATAAATTATGAAAGAAAAATACTTAATAATGCTAGGGAAAAATACTTCTATGCAAAATGACACTGCTATTTTGCGATGATGAATAATGAAACTAAAACATGCTTACTGTTACGGCAATATTATTTATTTCTGTTTAACATTTTAAAAAAGATTTCATTTCTGTTTTATATTTTAGTTTTGAACAGAAAAAAAATTTTAATATGTTATGAAATCTACATAACTTTATCAACGCTAGTTTAAGAAAAATTGGAAACTCCATGAAAAAAAATATTACATCATACACAGCCAATTTCGCGTAATTCATTGACATGCGCACAGTACAGATTGGATAGTAATGATCCCCAATGTTCTTTTTTTAACTTTGAAGTTTTCAGATTTTATAATCTTTATTCAAATTTAGTTAAAAATCGGTAAAAATCAAGGTAATAAATTATTTTACCGTTCTTTTCCTTTCGTCCTATTCAAATCTTTCCTCACTAGTCCGTTTTGGCCGAGGTTGTTTGAACGTCTTATCAAAGAGAAGGGGAAATTTAGCAACTGTGTTTCTTGGATATGTATACCCACTAGGAAATCGTTTGACACATAAGATCAAATTTCAAAAACGTTTATTCCAAACTTGAATGGGAAAAAAAGCACAATGTCTTACAATTATTTAAAATTTTCCCACATGATGCTCAGGGGAGAAACTGTGGCATAACTACCACTATAAGTATTGAATACCAGTTCACTAGTATATAAGACATGTTAACTTGATTCTATCCTGATAGATGAAGGTTGACGTATTCAAAAAATTAAATTCCCGCAGAACGAGGGGACAGTTATTTTGAAGACAATTTGTCTGCAATGTGTTGGGGGATCTCAACATTCTTTTGTTTCCACTGAGTTATCTTCTTTTTCCTTAACTTCTAGATTTTTTGGCAGTACGTAATTATAACTTCCATGGAGCTAAAAAATTGTGTTTGTGTTCTAAACAGTATATATATAAGTTCAAAATGAAGAATAAAACAAAGAAAAATTATAGACATATGAAGAAGAAGAAAAAAAAAGGGGGGGGGGATAATAAGTAAAAAAATAACAAACAGCAGTTAATAAAAAAAGAAAGAAAAAAGGATGAAATTTTATTTAAAAAAAAACGGGGAAAAAAGATATATAATCTTTTCTTCATCCCACACGATTATATCCGCAAAACAGAGTGCTTTCTGATATTGTATCAATAAAGCCAAAGCAAAATATATTAATACAATAGTGTAAGGAGCACTCAAAAATTTTTTTTCATAAAAATAACAACAAATAAAATAGATCACAAAAAGTAAAAATAACATGCAAAAACAGAAAATAAAAGAAAAAACATTAAAAAGGGATTACAAAGCGAGTAGCTTATCAACTTACATGGACGGAAAATTTTTCAAGAATGAT
This sequence comes from Parasteatoda tepidariorum, assembly GCF_982258835.1. Lineage (NCBI taxonomy): Eukaryota > Metazoa > Arthropoda > Arachnida > Araneae > Theridiidae > Parasteatoda > Parasteatoda tepidariorum. The sequence continues at coordinate 120,161,095 of NC_141756.1, read as the reverse complement.
TAAAAAATGTTTTCGCAGAAAGATTGCCAGATTACAAAATATGAACACAAAAGCGCAAATTTAGTGTAACAAGAGGGTTTTAAAGTGTCGTTCTTACTGCACTGCTTAAGTGATTTTTTATTCTGAGCTTTGATTTGTTAGTTACCAAGGATGGGCCCGAAATGGATGTGCGCAAGGTAATATTATACTGGATAATTTTAAAAATTGATCATAAATAGTTTTAGAAGATAGATGTTTATTTAAGAAAAAATAGAAAAGAGAAACATAAATTGCCTGTTTTGCAAACAAGTTTAGCCGCGGATTTGCACGATATGGATTAGCACATAGAAAAATTATTTAAATTATCAAAGAAAAAATTTTAATAGATAATTTTAACACGGATTTGCCCGAAATGGATTTGCACATGGAAAAATTAACAAAGAAAAAAATTTTAGAAGATAATTTTAGCCACGGATTTGCCCGAAATGGATTTGCACGTGGAAAAATTGTATAAATTAATAAAGAAATTTTTAGCAAACAATTTTACCCACGGATTTGCCCGAAATGGATTTGCACATGGAAAAACTGCATAGATTAACAAAGGAAATTATTTAGTAAAGGAATTTTTAGTAAATAATTCTAACCACGGATTTGCCCGAAATGGATTTGCACATGTTTTAAATGTTTTTTGTCAATATTAGGGCAAGTTTTGCATCTTTTATCATCACACGCTTTATAGGAAGGTAAAGTTTCGGGAATAGAATGCAATTCAAAAAATCGTTAGCGCAATAAATGAAACTTATTGTTTTTCTTAACTTTCTTCGTGTTTTCTAGTATTTATTTATTTATCATATATATATGGTGGGTATATATATATATATATATATATATATATATAAGCTGTTTTCATCAAAAATGCAATAAGTTGAACTAAATCAACTGATTTTTGTTCATTACAAATCAGTTATGTTGGAAAAGTAGTTACATTAAATGCTATATGTCAAAACAATCTCAATATTTTTGCTAATACGAAAGATCATTGGTTTCATTGTATATACTAATTTACAAAAAAAATTTTAATCTATCACTTCTTTAAAAAAATGCACTTTTCAATGGAAATTTTATGATAAAAATTTTTGTTTCAGGGAATTCAAATATTGATTGAGTAATCCGACACTTGAAAAAATTAAATATATTTCACAAAGAAGAATAAACTAATTTTCTGTCATACATTTTATTGATAATAATTAAATTAAGTTCTAACTAAATAAAATTTTTTACAATAAACTCTAAAATAAACTATCCCAAGTAGCACATAACATTAGATAATATCAGAAAATCAGCAAAATCTAATGTTATATTACACAACTTGTAATATTAGAAAGATATAAAAGGTCGCTGTTTGCTCAGCCTTTTATAATATTAGATTCAATGCAAACTAATATTATCTAGCGTTCGCTGTAATTTTATATAATATCAGATTCTATGCAAATTAATATTATCTAGAGTTCGCAGTAATGTTATTTTGCATTAGTTTTGATGCTATATAATATTAGATTTTGTATTTTCTGATATCTTGCATTGCTTTTTATATTTTGGAGTAAGCAAGAGGAAGATATGGATGTTAGAATAATGCGGTGATATAATTTTACTTAATTTTTATGTATTGCTGTGAAGCAGTAAAACATGGAACAATAGTTTAATGTCTTTCCATGCATTATTTACTTTAACAACACATAAATACTAAAAAAATTACATTACCGAATTCGACTACCAACTATTTTCCTTCCTCTTACTCGAAATTATTTTGGATCCAACTGATTTTTATTAAGAAATAATACTTAAATAAATTAAGTTTTGAATTTTTTTCTTTCTTTATATCAAGATCTTAGTGACAAATTTTATATCATTTCAAGTGTTTATCTTTAATTTTAAAAGTATTCTTAAATTTTTTAAAATCAAGCCAAGTTTATCATAATCTTAATTCAATTTGTTAGTTTATAAAATATATTTTATAAGTCTCTACTCTGGTAATTTATAATATCGCTATTACTATTATTCACATTATGAAATTATACAATTTCATAATGTTAATATTTTCTTAATTTTTTTCCCACTCAATGTAATTGTAGTTATACTTTTATTTAAATTGAGTGGAAATTTTCACTTTAAAAAATTTCAAAATAAATTACTTACTTCCAAATATTTTTCTTCTATTGAAATTGCATGGAGAAATACTTACGTAAGTTAATTTTTTCTATATCTGAAATTTCACCTAACAGAAAAACTTAAACAAAACCCAAAGACATCTGAAGATATTTTTTCAAACCAAAGACATCAGACAGTGAAACCAGAAAAGGATTTAATATTGAAATTAGTTATTAAATTCTTATTTAAAAAAAAATACATGGCACATCAGAAAAATGTAATAATTCTATAATTGAATTAAAAGTTACTATGTATTAAACCAGCAATTTTTTCCAAAAAATTTACTTAACATTTAAATTTCAAAACCAAGTAATATTGCGTTTTATCTTGCTAAATTTGTACTAATATATAATAAAATACACTAAAAATTGAATGCTAAATTTTGAGCAGCTTATCTTTTATTGATAAAAAATAATTTCCCTTTTTTTCTAGGCTTAATGACATTATTCGTTTATTATTACTAAAACACAGTCAATCTAAAATGTTTCTATCTCAACTTTAAAAAATATGATTGAATTTTTAACCCTTAGTTAAAAAATCTCTATAAAATTGGGTTGCGTAAAAAAGTTACAATCGTATTAAGAAAAATTACAAACTGTTAAACATTACTTGTAATTGTTTTGTTGACAAAATGAAGATAAAAGAAAAATGTTTACAAAGAAAATTATTACAGAAAAATTTGTGCTAAGTCAATAAATTCAAAAATAATTAAGCTAAATTCTTTATTGATTTTTTACAATTCCTTGGTTATATCACAGTGAAAAAATGAAATTAAAAAAATGAAATAAAAAGAGATGAAATAAAAAGAGAAAAAATAAAAACTTCTGATTAATTATCACATCCGAATATATCACAGATCATATATAAATTTCTTTTCCGTTTCTACAAGTTATCAGATAAATCCAATGAATTACTGAGGTAGTTTAACTCCACCAGCGAAGATCTTTTCTTTGAATTACCCCATTCTTTTGCACTAGAGAGGACCTTGCCAAGTCTTTCAGAGAGCTCTTCACGTTTAACTTCTGGAAAACGGAGTGCCATTGTAGCTAATAAAAATAAGAGGAAAAAAGTAAAGTGAACAATTTTTAAAAAAAAAAAACTTTTTTTATTTTTAAATAAATAATTAATATAAATTTTGCAATAAGAAATTACTTTTTATTTTACTTTGCAAGTTAAAAAAAAGCTCATTTAAAACTGGCTTAGTTTAAAATTGAAACCATTTGCATTTTCCCCACTCGGTTCAGTGGAATTTAATGGTTAAGATAGACTATACTCATTTCCCACAACTTCCCTGACTAATAGTTTGAGATCAGGTTAAAACACAAAAATTGAAGGACAAACAGACTAGCACATTGAGGCAAGGTGACAGCAGGCAAAAGCCAGGCTTAGAAGAAAGTTGTTTATGGAAAAGGAAGTTCTGATATTCTATTTTATTCCTGGCAATTCTCGGACACATATATTTAAATGTTTTATTCTTAATGTTATCATAATTTGACTATTTTCAAACAATGTAATTTACAGCAGTGGAGCATGTATGGGTATCGCGTTTTTTTTTTCTTCTTTTTTCTTATCAAACATTTTAACTTAAATATTATTCTCATGAAGACTTCTTTTTATATTTAACTATTCTCTTAAATTTAAATCTATCTTTTCCTTTAGAATATAATTATTCCTTTTTAGTTTTTTTCACAAATAAGCTATATAGTATGTGATGATGAACTATAGATTCAACAACTCAATGACTAAAATCCTAAGCAATTAACTTTAAATATTCATTCTCTTTTTCACCAACATAGAACAAATGCCTCTTCATTTTCCATGAAACACACTCAATATCACCCAGGTCATGAAGCTTGGTAAAATTTTTAAGAAATTGAAATTCATGTTATTCATAGTTCAGAAATATAAAATGCATACACAAAAGCACATGGAATATTTCTCTCAAGTCTTCAAGAGATTTCTTTCCCTTCCTCCCAAGTCTACTGTATTGCAGAGCAACATCTTTCACAAAAAAATTTTTTAATAAGTTAGTGGTAAAGAAGGAAAAATTTTTGCCATAAAATATATTTGAAAGGTAGCTAACCTAAAAAAGATAAAAGCAAAAAAGTTATTATTGAAGTAAAATAGACAGAAAAATCTTAAGGAACCAGCTTATGCATAATTTAGTATTGCTGTAAGACAAGTTGCAATAAAATGTAAAGTAAAAGAACAAAGCAAATCTAACTAAATATACAAATAAATTTTACTAAAGTAAACACTTTTAAAAATTAATTTTTATTTGAAAAATTTTTCATTGTATGATTAACAAACAATTATTATGATGGTTATTTTACAAAATGTTTGGAATTAGTAAAATAATAAAAACTGAACTTTTTATTATTTATTTTAATTTCTCTTTTTTTAAAAATTTAATTAGAAATGCGTTTTGTCTTAGTCCTACCCTAAAAGATTATATTTTAAATAAACATCTAAATGGTGAAAGCTTATTAATTTTTTTTTTGTTTTCTAGCAGCAAAAAATATCTAAATGATTAAAATTTAAGAAATGTTTAAATATATTTAAAAGAGATTTAACCCTTATTGGACCAACACCATATACGCTTTTAGTACCACTTTTGTACTCTATATTTCATTAATTTTAGATAATATATATGCTGAATATATTATTTTCGAAAGATTAAATGACATAAAAAGAAAGGATTTATGACTTCATTATGTAAGAAATCAACATTTTCTCAAAAATAAATAAGAAACTGCTTGTAGCTTTCTAAATTTAAGTGGCTACAATAATTTGATTTGCTTTTAAAGTCTACAAAGAATTAAATATTGCACACATACACACAAAAAAAAAATCTCTGAAATATTATGTTAATAATTATTAATGAGTTAATCAATTAAAAAATATTTTAAAAATGTTATAATTACCAAAATTGAAGACTGGGGTGACAAATGTACATAATAATTACCAGGGCACTTAAGCTAATTCCATGACTTTAATGGTAGATTCAACACAATGCGTAACTATCATGGTAACATCAAAAAGATAAGTTTAAGCTGCAAATAAATGTGATGATGTATGGACAAAATGGTGAGAGAAACATACATTAGTTACATTGTCATAGCTTTAGCAATCGAACATAAACACTGAATAATAAGTGACTGCTAAGCATTGAGGTACAGATGAGAGCTCCATTACAGCTCGTAGAATTTACTTTCTATAGATGCCAATAACTACATGTCTAATATGAACTATTGAAATTACTAAAAAGGATAAATATATTAGGATCCATAATTATGACATAAAAAGACATGATAGGATGGATCAACCGAGAGCTCTACCCCTGAGTGATGAACTGCGAATTCATCGAAATAGGTGTGAACAGACGTCATCATTTAGTTTAAGAACGTTTTGTAATTGGTGCAGTTGGTCAATCTACAAAACGTTACATTTCTTTGCAAAATTTGTTGAAAAATAATTTACAATATTATGTAAAAAAATATTTAAATGTTATAAGTTTATAAAAGACTATATATTAAAACAACTTTTATTAAATCATTATCAATAAATAATGATAGAAATAATTAATAACAACTCACTCATTCCAAATAATGAGGCAGCATTGGCTTCAACAACATCGGTAATTTCAGGCACTGTAACTGTAACAGAGGTTTCTGGATACAAATTATTCTGCTCTGGCATTGCTGGAAACATTTCTGGGACTAGGCTGGAAGTCTGTGGAACTTCATCAAACTCAATGGGACCCAAGTAGCACAATTCACAAAAACGATATCGTAAAAACTTAGCTTTGAACATTGTACAATATCGTAGCGAAATATTGTACTATATAAAAATGGATCCCTTTTATAACGTATATTCAATATTGCAAAACAATATTGTTCGATATCGTAGGAACGTTGGGTAACGTCGATCGACATCTCTCTGCATTAACAAACGTTGTACTATGTCAACCGACATCGTCTACACGATATTTAAAAAATGAATGCTGTGGAATGCAGACAATCGCCAAAATTACGTTATTTGAGAAAATAAAAATTAGTTTTTGAAAATATTCATGCCTGCTTGTAAGCTGGAAAAACCTAACAAAACCGTTCTAGCTTGTTTAAAATTAAATTATTTGTTATTCCCAAAACTTGTAGAATTTTTTTATTATAAATATTTAATAAGTTTGGGTAGGCAGGTATATTTTACTATTATTCCAGAAAATAAGCTAGAAAGTAAATAGTTTTGTTAAGATATTTCTTCGCTTTTTCAGGGTACAAGCAGCCATTTATACTGTGAAATAATTTTAATATTTTAAGTGATTTGTGCAATAATTTTTACAGCATCTATATTTTACTATGTAGATTAAAATCACAATATGTTTAATTTAAAACGATAAACTTTTTTGCTGTGACGTTTCATTGTTATATAATCTGTATTTTATTAAAATAGTATGTATGGGAAAACAAAATTCCTTATCTTCACAGCATCAGGTTCGATTTTAAGAAAACTGATTAAAAAGAAAAAAGAGCAATATTTACGCTGATAGTTATAATAAAATAACAGGAGTCACTTCCTCAGATTTCTGACTTAAAAAAGGGTAAGCATGGTACAATAAGCTGCGATCTAATTTACTTATAGCCTTTATCCATTAAAGTGTTGCCAAAATATCTAATAGGGCTTGAACAGTTGTCAAATGTGTAAATGAAATATAATCTTTATTAAATAGTAAAGAATAATATACTAATTTCTATAATTTATTGTATTCTTTAATACAATCAATTGTTTCTAAAACAAAACTGTGTCAGTTGAGGCAAACTTAGTCTTCCTGCCTTTCCGGTCATTGGCGGTGGCAAGAACTTCACCAAATTTTTCAGCTTTTTCTAGTCAGCTAGTAAAGTTTCTTTAAACAGTCTGAAGGTAGCAGCTGAAAAAAAAAATAAGACATGAACTGTGGTTAATTTTAATACTTTTAAATTAAAAGACAAATAGTTATATTGAAAAATTACATGAACTAAAGTAGACATGAGCACAACGCAAGTACTACTAACAGCCCTAGGTTGACAATTCTTCTGTAGAGAATCAGAGCAGTTTTTATGTTTCCAGGAGCACCGTGCCTATTTTTATATGGGGGCCCTTTACGAGTAAGTTAATAACATATGGAAAATATTATGTTTTATAATATAATAGACAGAAAAAAGTTTTTCTTCAAATAATTTTTTTAAAATTATTTGGTCACCTTTCAATGAGGTGATCTGGGTTCCAATCCCAGTATCGGCTGGGATTGGAACCAGGCCAGTCAATACAAATTCCACATCTAACATGAGGTTACCACAGTGCTGATTTAAATATAGTGAAGTATTTTGTAAAGGTACTGCTAAGTGGTAATAAATTTTTAATCTTATATCAAAATAGATAAGTTAAGCTAAAAAGTTTTTTAAAAAATCTATGTACTCATTGAAATTTTTTTTCACAAAATCTCTTTATAGAAAATCTGATTATGTGAAAGATACTATAAACATATTATGAGAAAAAATTACCAGTAAATAACTCTGCTGCTTCAAATAGACTTTGAAAGGGAAGAATGACACTATATCAGGAAAAAAACATCTGAATTCATCAGCCCCCTTTTCTTTCCTTCTATTTTTGACATATTAGGGTAATTTCTTTCTAATATAACCCATCTTTCTACTATAGCTTTAGAAATAAACATTTTCCACTAATAAAATATAATGTAGATTTTAATTCCATGCTCTTTTAATCAAAAGGTAGAATTTAATTAACATTATTTGCATTTTTTTGTGAAAAAATTCATGTTTATTAATTACTCTCTACAGCTATGCAAGTCTATATTAAGACAGCATTAAATGTGTACTTTAATTTGTACATTTAATGCCATCAATCAATCTCAAGAATCAAAAAAATTTTTAAAAATGCAATTTCAAATGTGTTGGAATTTAACATACACCAAGAAAGAAAGCAATTTCAATAACTAAAATTAATTAATGTAGCAATTTATTTAAAATAAGTTTTAAAACTAGAAAAAAAAATAATAAAAGCATCAATAATTTAAAAACACTGTTTTTTAACTTTCAAAATCAATGATTTTTTTTAAAAAAAAATCATTTGATTTAAATCATGTAATAAATCAAGCTGATTTAAATCAACAAACCCTGATAACTAGAAGAAGATGCCATGAAAAACATTACAAAACCTTAAGAGCGGCTAACTTTTGAACTTTGAAACATACAATGCTGTAAAAGTATTAGAGTTCAGAATACAAACTAAGCAAAATAAAACAGGAAGGACCAGGGTAGTTAATTTAAGGAATAACTGATCCATTTTAGTGCAAGATAATGACTCACGAAAAAGTAAAGTCTTATTATAAATTTTAAAATTCTAAGTCTATAAAATTACCTAAGATGGCGTTTGTAACAGCTGAGAGGCTTTCAAAACACTGTTTCCTCATCGCCAATTCCAAGATGGTGTTGAAGTAAAAGAACATAAATAGCCTTTACAGATGGTTTCAAAATAACATATCTGAAAGAAAAAGAAAGATATATATATATATAATGTTTTAATAACCATTACAAAATGTACCTCATATTTTATCATCAATTAAGACCACACAAGTAAAACGGGCATAGGATTGCTGAAGAAAGGAATTATCTACATTTTTTATTTTTATAATATATTATTTCTTATTTCAGTCACTTTATTCTCTAAAAGAGTTCTTGCATTAGTTCTTTACTTTGTATGAGAAGCTTCCAAAGCAATGGCCTGTGCATAAATATATTAAACATTGCAATATCAGATTGTATGTTAACGAATCCAATTATCAAGAATTCTATGTATAAATAGTGTGCGGAGAAATACCCATACCATTAAAACACTTATCATGTGATAAGTGTTTTATTGACTGTGCAGTCATATTTGACTTAAGAATCACATAAGTTAAAATATGTTGCAAAGTTGGGACATATTCAGCTATGGATTGCTTTTCATTTTGATATGTACATGGTATCTGCGACACTTTAGATTTTCAAATCCCTGACTGTGGTGATATTTATTAACATCTTGTTTTAACTGTAACTGTGCTTGATTTTCAATTGTTTTACTATTTATGTTTATAAGTATGTAGTCCTCAGCGGCTAGCCTAATTTTGCTAATTAAAGCTTTATTAAGTTATTATGTCTGCCTAAATTGATTATCACAACAATTTAATTAGCAAAATTATATTCTGATAAATGTGAGTACTGGTATTCATCGTCATGGAAAATTTTCTGAAACCGGAACGTTTCGACTTCGACCCCACGTGTGCTAACGCTGAAAATAAGTGGCTACATTGAAAGAAAACTTTCGAAAACTTTTTGTCAAAGGTGCCTAATCTTGCTGAAGATAATAAACTCCCACTCCTAATTAATTATGTATCTGCAAATGTTTTCCAATCAATAAGTGAAGCCACCAGCTACTCGGCCGCTATCTCTGCTTTGGATGCACTCTACGTAGTAAAGAGGAATGAAATTTTCGCTCGTCATTGCTTGGCCTCAAGAAACCAACTATCTAATGAAACTGTTAACGAATTTCTTCAAGTTTTAAAGCAACTAAGTAAAAACTGTAACTTCACACAAGTCTCAGCTGAAACTTATAAAAATGAGTATATACGTGATGCTTTCATTAGAGGGTTGCGGAATACCCGCATTAGAGAGCGTCTGCTCGAAAATACAACAATCACTTTAGACAATGCAGTCAACCAAGCCCGTGCTCTTGAACTGGCTGAAGCTCATTCTGCTTCATATCTCACTAACTCACAACCTATGCCTTCTGCTGCACTAGACTGTACTGATGATGCTTTTGAAAAAGAAACCCTTGCAGCAATTCCTCGTGGATCATGTTTTTTCTGTGGTAATCATATACGAAGTAACTGTCCGGCTAGAAACAGTGTTTGTCATTCGTGTGGAAAAAAAGGTCACTATCAACGTGTGTGTAGAGCGAAAACTCGGCATAAAATAAATACTACTGCCTCTGCTCATCTAATTGCTTCTGTGTCGCCAGCCCCTGGTTGTCTCCAAAAATCCCTCACATTTGTTACAGTAAATAGTGTAAAATTGGTTGCTCTAATAGACACTGGGAGTTCACTCAGTTTCTTAAACTATAAACATGTTGAGAAATGCAATCTTCAACTGAAGTCATACTCTGGTACTATCACTATGGCCAACTCTGCTGTTACCTCAAGTGTGGTTGGGCGTGCAACTGTAACTCTTGACCTTCTAGATCACAAGTATGAACAGATTGAAGTACTGGTTATGAAGAATTTATGTGCTGACTTTCTGATTGGTCATGACATTCTTAAACTCCATTCCTCCTTAGTCATCAATTTTGACGGCAGCAAGTCGCCCCTCCAAATTTGCTCATTAGCTGTTGCTAAAATTCAACCTGTATCATTGTTTTCTAACCTGACGCCTGATTGCAAACCAGTGCAAACTAAGTCAAGACGTCTCCCTCTAGAAGATCAAGGGTTTATTACCTCAGAGATACAAAAACTCATTGAAGAAGAGGTCATCGAGCCCAGCAACTCTCCTTGGAGAGCACAAGCTTTTGTGGTGAAAGGTGAAAACAAAAAATCTAGGATGGTCATCGATTACTCTCAAACAATCAACAGATTTACAATGTTAGATGCTTATCCTCTACCTAAAATTGAGGAACTCATATCTAAGGTTGCTACCTACCAAGTGTTTAGTAAAATAGACTTAAGAAATGCATATCATCAGCTCCCGATTTTGGATTCTGAAAAACACATGACTGCTTTTGAGGCAGACGGAAAGCTTTTTCAGTTTAAACGTGTCCCTTTTGGAGTTACCAATGGTGTGGCATGCTTTCAAAGAACAATTGATAAAATTGTACAAGAAGAAGGTCTTACAGATACCTACCCTTACTTAGATGATGTGACTGTTTGTGGTACAAACCAACAGGAACATGATGAAAATCTTGCAAGGTTCAAATCTGCTGCAATCAAGTTTAATCTTACACTAAATGAAGAAAAATGTAACTACTCTTCTCAATCTATATCCCTACTTGGTTACATAATTGAGAATAAAAATATTAAACCTGATCCAGAACGTCTGAAGCCACTCTTAAGTCTACCTGTCCCTAAAGATACTGCTTCATTGCAACGTGCTCTGGGAATGTTCGCCCATCATGGAAGGTGGATCCCTTCTTTCTCAAAAAAAATTCGTCCCTTCTTGGCTTGCAACTCTTTCCCTTTATCTCAGGAAGCTACCACAGCCTTCCAGTCAGTAAAAGATGATGTAGCCAATGCATCTCTTGCTGCAATAGAAAATGACATTCCATTTCGTGTAGAAACTGATGCTTCTGACTTTGCCATTGGGGCAACATTGAGCCAAGCTGGTCGCCCTATAGCCTTTTTTTCACGTACCCTAAATCAATCAGAGCAAAGACATTCGTCTATTGAAAAAGAAGCATATGCCATAGTGGAATCTCTGAAGTATTGGCGGCATTACCTTATAGGGAGACACTTTGAGGTGTTTACCGACCAACGCTCAGTCTCTTTTATGTTTAATCAACAACACAATAGCAAAATAAAAAATGAGAAGATACTGCGATGGCGTCTTGAGCTTGCCTGCTTCAAATTTGATATTGTCTACCGCCCAGGAAGCAAGAATTCGACTGCTGATGCTTTGTCCAGAGTGTCCGCATCTATTGTCCCTCAGGTTTCTGACCTTAAAGACCTCCACTTTTCTCTTTGTCACCCAGGTGTTACCAGAATGTTCCACTGGATCCGTTCTAAAAATTTACCTTACTCAATCACTGATGTGAGAGCTACTGTCAACAATTGCCACATCTGCAGAGAACTGAAACCAAAATTTATCAAAAACTCTGGAGTCCTCATCAAAGCAACCTCAGCGTTTGAAAGACTCAACTTAGATTTTAAAGGCCCCTTACCATCCTCTTCTAAACATCGATTTCTTTTGACAATTGTTGATGAATACTCCAGATTCCCATTTGCTTTTCCGTGCTCCGATATCTCAACCTCAACTGTCATCTCCTGTTTGCAGACTCTCTTCTATCTTTTTGGAATGCCTGCATATATCCACTCAGACAGGGGCACTTCTTTCATGTCTCACGAACTAAAATCATACCTGACAGCTCAAGGAATTGCTACCAGCCGAACAACAGCCTATAATCCAGCGGGTAATGGCCAGGTCGAGAGATACAATGGCATAATTTGGAAAACTATTGAGCTGGCTCTTAAATCTGAAGGGCTTCCAACAAATCAATGGCAAGCCATGCTACAACCTGCTCTCCACTCGATTAGATCATTACTATGTACTGCCACTAATGAGACCCCTCATGAAAGAATGTTTGCACATCCGAGACGCTCCCACACTGGCTGCTCTCTACCTACATGGCTCACCATTCCTGGCCCAATTCTAATGAAAAACCACAATCGTAGTAATAAGTATCAGCCCATGGTTCAAGAAGTGGAGCTGTTGGAAGCTAATCCGGGATATGCTCATGTCAGGTTACCTGACGGCAGGGAAACTACTGTTAATGTCCGTCACCTGACTCCTAGAGGGTTACTTCCTGAAAAAGCCCTTGATGCAGATATGCTAGCAACCCCTCTACTAAAAACCCCACTTGCTGACAGCTCCCACGAGGCTACTGATGATCAACTTTTGGAATCCTCACTTGATGAGACCTGTTCTTCGGAAAACACTGACTCATTTTTGAGACCAAAACAGGAAGAGACTTTGCCTCCTACTACATCCAGAATACGAAGACCACCTGCTTATCTTTCAGACTTTGTTACTGACTGATTCAAGTCACTCCCTGAACTCTTAAAATAGCTCGGGGTGAATGTGGTGATATTTATTAACATCTTGTTTTAACTGTAACTGTGCTTGATTTTCAATTGTTTTACTATTTATGTTTATAAGTATGTAGTCCTCAGCGGCTAGCCTAATTTTGCTAATTAAAGCTTTATTAAGTTATTATGTCTGCCTAAATTGATTATCACAACACTGACTTTCCATCAATAATTCCAAGAAGTTGTCATGATTTACCGAAGTTACTATTTTATCCGACAAAAACACTACAATAAATTCAAAAAAGCATTATAATAACATTAATTGAAATGATAGGTATAACCAAAGCTGTTATACTCTGAATCCTTGAAGCAGAATTTTTTCGAGCTATTTGCGACAAAACTCTCTAGCACTAATGTCTTTCTGCAAGATACTTTTCACAAAAATAAACAGTTATGTTACTAATTTAAAATAACAAAAGCACTGTGTTTAAAACAAAAAACTATGTATAACTTTTTTTTAAATTGAGCGTATAATTTTTATTATAACATTACATGCAACATTTTCGTATTTTGTTGGGAGGCAGGGGGATATAGAAATTATTTCCTTCGCCTTTTGTCATCACAGTAAAAAAAATTGCAAATTATTAAATCCGCAGTAGTACTGGGCGAAGAAAAAAAAAGATTGACAACAAATTCACACGAATTGGTCACCTCAAATGAGTGTTTCGTTTCTTGATTAGGCTGTTGTATAAAAATATCGTATAATAAATATCAGATTTAAAAACTATGGAGAAATCAATAGCAATAACTGATAAAATTCGACAGAATTATTGACCTAAAAAGTAAATACCCAAATACAAGATTCGAATTTCTCAGGTTGCTTATCGGGATATTTAAAATCCACTAGAAAATCAACATCAATAACTGACGAAAATACAACAGAAAAAAAAAACCCCATCAATTTACGTTACTATTGGCGTATATTGAACACGCCAAAAAGTTATTATTCAAATGCATGATTCAAATATAACTGGTAAATTTCTGTCAAAAAATAAAGGTAATTTTTTTTTTTTTTCAAAAGAAAAATCTTTCTGCAAGAACTTTGTAATGTTCAGCGAAAATGTTGCTGTGTCTCTGCAAATCTGCCACGGGGCTCTAAATCTTCTCATTTATTGATATTAAACTTAAAAATTGAGTAAAGAAAGAGTTGAAGCATTTAAACAGCTGAATAAAAATACAGAAGTAAATAACTTTTATATAGCTTTTTAAGGCTGCTTTTTCTCTTCTTAAAAGTAAGTGTAACATAAAAAGCCTAAACAAGAATTTTAAATTGATTAAAATAAAATAAAAATTAAACAAATAAAATAATTAATGAGATTCTGAAATCACTGAAGTTTAAAAGATTATTCGCTCTAGAAAGGATGTTCTTTCCTTAATAATTTTAAAGAACACAATTGAAACATTTTATATTTTAATAAAATACGATTAAGATTGGATATTTTGTTACAAATTCAGATATTCAGAACGCTATGAAATTAGGGGGATTCCATTTGTTAAAGTTAAGATTTTTCAGTAACCTAAATCCACAATTTTTAAAAAAATAATAGTAAAGATCATGACAAATTTTGTTCAATATAGAAATCCATGACTTTCTAGGTGTGCTGATACCCTATATGTACCCTAATAAATACATATATGTACCCAAAGAATAGTATCAGGAGAGATATCCTATTCTTTGGCACGAGCATATGGGAGGAACTTTGAACAAGTTCGTCATCTTTCAGACGAATTGGTGGGACCGAAGAATCAAATTGGATTCAGATTCGAATTGGTGGGACCTCTACATAAATGATAAAAAGCAAACTTATCTTAGAATTAAGCAAAAATTTAATAATACTTTAAAACAAGGTGAAAAAGTTAGCCAATAATTTTTATGAAACATAAAAAAAAAAAAAAAATTAAAAAAAAAAAAACAAATACTTATTATACATAAATCTATAATTGCTAACCTGACTTGATAAAATAAATATAGTAGAACTTTGCAATTTTTAATATTTTATATTAAAGCACACTGTATACGATAGCATTAAAATCAAATCAAATTTGAACATATACATACCATTGAGAGTAACTGCAATGCCTGCCAACATAGATTCCGAATAGCTTTGGGATGACTGCACAACAGCCGGGACTTCAGTGGTGACTATATAAAGTGAAATAAATCTTATATTTATAATGTTGACTTTAAAAGTAAAGATAAATAAATAAAAAAAATACTCACAACTTGAGGAGGGAAGGGTGGGTACCTTAAACCTTTTCTTTCTAGAAGATTTCTTAAAATTTAAACAATTTTCAAGATCATCATCTGTGCTAGAATCATGCTTAAATCGTAGAGGTATTTGCCGTTTCCTTTTTGTATTAGTTGCATCATTTTCAGTTGCAGATGACTCAAGATTTGATGTTTGTTGTGCTTCTTGAGCTTTAATGTGGGCACTTTTAAGAGAACCTAAAATTAAATTATTTATTTTTTGTTATCTTCGTAAAATCTTAATGAAAATTAAAAAAAGAAGAAATACTCGGGAAGAGCAAAGAACTTTAACTTTAAAATTCTCCCATTCAGGGCCGTAACTACGCCGGGGCAGCCGGGGCACCGCCCCGGGGCCCCGACGGTCAAGGGGGCCTCATATGAAGAGACCACATCATGTTTTTTTTTCTTCAAAATAAAGCACTCTTATTATATATATGTAGGAAAGAAATTGCGTTAAGATAGTGTTGATGAAAATTTTCTTTTTTGTAATAGCGTACCTACTATAACATAAAGGGAAGGGTAAAAAACGGTAGAACACCTTTTCACAAATTATTTCCCTTTCTTAAAAGAACAAACACGCTTTGCAGAGAAGGGGAAAGGCCACAGCTGCATGTAGTTGATTGCGTCAGACCCGGTGGCAGAGGGCCCCTCTAAAATTTAGATGATGGGGCAAACGATGCGTTTCACCCCTCCTGAAATTTAGACACTCACAAAAATAAAGTCAAGTAAAATCAGTAATTTAAAATAAAGGATTTTTTTCAATTTTGAAGCTATTTTTGAAATAGAAAACTTTATATTCCTCTAACATTTATGTGTCTTGCCTCTTCTGATATTTAGTTATTACGCCTGATTGCAAACCAGTGCAAACTAAGTCAAGACGTCTCCCTCTAGAAGATCAAGGGTTTATTACCTCAGAGATACAAAAACTCATTGAAGAAGAGGTCATCGAGCCCAGCAACTCTCCTTGGAGAGCACAAGCTTTTGTGGTGAAAGGTGAAAACAAAAAATCTAGGATGGTCATCGATTACTCTCAAACAATCAACAGATTTACAATGTTAGATGCTTATCCTCTACCTAAAATTGAGGAACTCATATCTAAGGTTGCTACCTACCAAGTGTTTAGTAAAATAGACTTAAGAAATGCATATCATCAGCTCCCGATTTTGGATTCTGAAAAACACATGACTGCTTTTGAGGCAGACGGAAAGCTTTTTCAGTTTAAACGTGTCCCTTTTGGAGTTACCAATGGTGTGGCATGCTTTCAAAGAACAATTGATAAAATTGTACAAGAAGAAGGTCTTACAGATACCTACCCTTACTTAGATGATGTGACTGTTTGTGGTACAAACCAACAGGAACATGATGAAAATCTTGCAAGGTTCAAATCTGCTGCAATCAAGTTTAATCTTACACTAAATGAAGAAAAATGTAACTACTCTTCTCAATCTATATCCCTACTTGGTTACATAATTGAGAATAAAAATATTAAACCTGATCCAGAACGTCTGAAGCCACTCTTAAGTCTACCTGTCCCTAAAGATACTGCTTCATTGCAACGTGCTCTGGGAATGTTCGCCCATCATGGAAGGTGGATCCCTTCTTTCTCAAAAAAAATTCGTCCCTTCTTGGCTTGCAACTCTTTCCCTTTATCTCAGGAAGCTACCACAGCCTTCCAGTCAGTAAAAGATGATGTAGCCAATGCATCTCTTGCTGCAATAGAAAATGACATTCCATTTCGTGTAGAAACTGATGCTTCTGACTTTGCCATTGGGGCAACATTGAGCCAAGCTGGTCGCCCTATAGCCTTTTTTTCACGTACCCTAAATCAATCAGAGCAAAGACATTCGTCTATTGAAAAAGAAGCATATGCCATAGTGGAATCTCTGAAGTATTGGCGGCATTACCTTATAGGGAGACACTTTGAGGTGTTTACCGACCAACGCTCAGTCTCTTTTATGTTTAATCAACAACACAATAGCAAAATAAAAAATGAGAAGATACTGCGATGGCGTCTTGAGCTTGCCTGCTTCAAATTTGATATTGTCTACCGCCCAGGAAGCAAGAATTCGACTGCTGATGCTTTGTCCAGAGTGTCCGCATCTATTGTCCCTCAGGTTTCTGACCTTAAAGACCTCCACTTTTCTCTTTGTCACCCAGGTGTTACCAGAATGTTCCACTGGATCCGTTCTAAAAATTTACCTTACTCAATCACTGATGTGAGAGCTACTGTCAACAATTGCCACATCTGCAGAGAACTGAAACCAAAATTTATCAAAAACTCTGGAGTCCTCATCAAAGCAACCTCAGCGTTTGAAAGACTCAACTTAGATTTTAAAGGCCCCTTACCATCCTCTTCTAAACATCGATTTCTTTTGACAATTGTTGATGAATACTCCAGATTCCCATTTGCTTTTCCGTGCTCCGATATCTCAACCTCAACTGTCATCTCCTGTTTGCAGACTCTCTTCTATCTTTTTGGAATGCCTGCATATATCCACTCAGACAGGGGCACTTCTTTCATGTCTCACGAACTAAAATCATACCTGACAGCTCAAGGAATTGCTACCAGCCGAACAACAGCCTATAATCCAGCGGGTAATGGCCAGGTCGAGAGATACAATGGCATAATTTGGAAAACTATTGAGCTGGCTCTTAAATCTGAAGGGCTTCCAACAAATCAATGGCAAGCCATGCTACAACCTGCTCTCCACTCGATTAGATCATTACTATGTACTGCCACTAATGAGACCCCTCATGAAAGAATGTTTGCACATCCGAGACGCTCCCACACTGGCTGCTCTCTACCTACATGGCTCACCATTCCTGGCCCAATTCTAATGAAAAACCACAATCGTAGTAATAAGTATCAGCCCATGGTTCAAGAAGTGGAGCTGTTGGAAGCTAATCCGGGATATGCTCATGTCAGGTTACCTGACGGCAGGGAAACTACTGTTAATGTCCGTCACCTGACTCCTAGAGGGTTACTTCCTGAAAAAGCCCTTGATGCAGATATGCTAGCAACCCCTCTACTAAAAACCCCACTTGCTGACAGCTCCCACGAGGCTACTGATGATCAACTTTTGGAATCCTCACTTGATGAGACCTGTTCTTCGGAAAACACTGACTCATTTTTGAGACCAAAACAGGAAGAGACTTTGCCTCCTACTACATCCAGAATACGAAGACCACCTGCTTATCTTTCAGACTTTGTTACTGACTGATTCAAGTCACTCCCTGAACTCTTAAAATAGCTCGGGGTGAATGTGGTGATATTTATTAACATCTTGTTTTAACTGTAACTGTGCTTGATTTTCAATTGTTTTACTATTTATGTTTATAAGTATGTAGTCCTCAGCGGCTAGCCTAATTTTGCTAATTAAAGCTTTATTAAGTTATTATGTCTGCCTAAATTGATTATCACAACACTGACTTTCCATCAATAATTCCAAGAAGTTGTCATGATTTACCGAAGTTACTATTTTATCCGACAAAAACACTACAATAAATTCAAAAAAGCATTATAATAACATTAATTGAAATGATAGGTATAACCAAAGCTGTTATACTCTGAATCCTTGAAGCAGAATTTTTTCGAGCTATTTGCGACAAAACTCTCTAGCACTAATGTCTTTCTGCAAGATACTTTTCACAAAAATAAACAGTTATGTTACTAATTTAAAATAACAAAAGCACTGTGTTTAAAACAAAAAACTATGTATAACTTTTTTTTAAATTGAGCGTATAATTTTTATTATAACATTACATGCAACATTTTCGTATTTTGTTGGGAGGCAGGGGGATATAGAAATTATTTCCTTCGCCTTTTGTCATCACAGTAAAAAAAATTGCAAATTATTAAATCCGCAGTAGTACTGGGCGAAGAAAAAAAAAGATTGACAACAAATTCACACGAATTGGTCACCTCAAATGAGTGTTTCGTTTCTTGATTAGGCTGTTGTATAAAAATATCGTATAATAAATATCAGATTTAAAAACTATGGAGAAATCAATAGCAATAACTGATAAAATTCGACAGAATTATTGACCTAAAAAGTAAATACCCAAATACAAGATTCGAATTTCTCAGGTTGCTTATCGGGATATTTAAAATCCACTAGAAAATCAACATCAATAACTGACGAAAATACAACAGAAAAAAAAAACCCCATCAATTTACGTTACTATTGGCGTATATTGAACACGCCAAAAAGTTATTATTCAAATGCATGATTCAAATATAACTGGTAAATTTCTGTCAAAAAATAAAGGTAATTTTTTTTTTTTTTCAAAAGAAAAATCTTTCTGCAAGAACTTTGTAATGTTCAGCGAAAATGTTGCTGTGTCTCTGCAAATCTGCCACGGGGCTCTAAATCTTCTCATTTATTGATATTAAACTTAAAAATTGAGTAAAGAAAGAGTTGAAGCATTTAAACAGCTGAATAAAAATACAGAAGTAAATAACTTTTATATAGCTTTTTAAGGCTGCTTTTTCTCTTCTTAAAAGTAAGTGTAACATAAAAAGCCTAAACAAGAATTTTAAATTGATTAAAATAAAATAAAAATTAAACAAATAAAATAATTAATGAGATTCTGAAATCACTGAAGTTTAAAAGATTATTCGCTCTAGAAAGGATGTTCTTTCCTTAATAATTTTAAAGAACACAATTGAAACATTTTATATTTTAATAAAATACGATTAAGATTGGATATTTTGTTACAAATTCAGATATTCAGAACGCTATGAAATTAGGGGGATTCCATTTTTAAAGTTAAGATTTTTCAGTAACCTAAATCCGCAATTTTTAAAAAAATAATAGTAAAGATCATGACAAATTTTGTTCAATATAGAAATCCATGACTTTCTAGGTGTGCTGATACCCTATATGTACCCTAATAAATACATATATGTACCCAAAGAATAGTATCAGGAGAGATATCCTATTCTTTGGCACGAGCATATGGGAGGAAAGTTGAACAAGTTCGTCATCTTTCAGACGAATTGGTGGGACCGAAGAATCAAATTGGATTCAGATTCGAATTGGTGGGACCTCTACATAAATGATAAAAAGCAAACTTATCTTAGAATTAAGCAAAAATTTAATAATACTTTAAAACAAGGTGAAAAAGTTAGCCAATAATTTTTATGAAACATAAAAAAAAAAAAAAAATTAAAAAAAAAAAAACAAATACTTATTATACATAAATCTATAATTGCTAACCTGACTTGATAAAATAAATATAGTAGAACTTTGCAATTTTTAATATTTTATATTAAAGCACACTGTATACGATAGCATTAAAATCAAATCAAATTTGAACATATACATACCATTGAGAGTAACTGCAATGTCACTGCCTGCCAACATAGATTCCGAATAGCTTTGGGATGACTACACAACAGCCGGGACTTCAGTGGTGACTAGGACTGGGCGATATTAGAAATTATATATCGTGATATATCGTCAGTTTTGCATCGCGATATAGCGATGTATCGCGATATAGTATTTTTGAATTTCATTTACTTTAAGGCACAGAAAGTCAGATTTCTATCAAGACTTCATACGCATATTGATTTAAATCAATTTATAAATTTGAAAATATATATGTTTTGCTAAAGAAAGATATTAAATAAATTGACTAAGATGTACAAATCTTACTTAAAATATTTATTGAAAAAATGTGTGTAGATACAGAATGAAATATTTGCACTTCTTTATCGTTTATAAGGTATAAGCAGTCTTAATTTAAGTTAACCCCTAAAATACCCTTAATGAAAAAAAATATTGTTATTAAACAAAAGCTGATTTTAAAATTTCAAAATATATTTTAATTAAAATAAAAGTTAGATTGACTAAAAGACGAAGTTTAAAATTAAAAATGTTCGAATTTTAAACTAAAAAGTAAACATAAGAATTGTAATAATTTCTTAAAATTTTCGTTCTCTGAAAGATTTCTCAGTTTAAAAATAAAAAGGGTATTTTATAAAGATATCTAGCTGAAATTATTGAAAGAAAATTTAAAAAATTTAAAAAAAAAGTTTGTTAAGAAATTCATTATACACTTAAAACAAAGTGTTAAAAATATTTTTTTTTTTTTAAAAAAGAAACTTTTTTTAACAAATCAATATTTGCTTGTACTATTATGCGTAAATAATTACAGAATTATTAAGTTCGATCGTAATGTTCAAATTCTTAATGAAGAAGTAAACACAAGTTTTGTTATATTTTCTAAAAATGATCACGCAAATAACAAAAGATTTCTTAGTTTAAAAATAAAAAAATAAATAAAAGTGAAATTTATCAATATATTTACCTAACAGCATAGGAACAAAATTTAAAAAATAAGTTCGTTAAAAAATTATTTGTATGCTTAAAACAAAGAGCTAAATAAATTTTAGAAAAAAAATGCTTCTTAAACACTATTTTTATTATTATTTCATATAAATAATTAAATTAAATTAAATAATGAACGAACGAAAAACAAAGTAAGGCAAAGTTTCTTAATTAAATTCTTAAAAATAAAAACAAAAGAATTGTGATATTTGGTAATATATTTAGCTAATTAACTAATAATATAAAACGAAAATTAAAAAAAAAATAATGATTTTACTCTCTAATAAAACGAAGTAGTAATTGATAAAAAAAAAAAAAAGAAATGAATAAAATTCGCAAACTTTTCAAATTCTTTTGAACAAATAAAGTTTATTGACTTATGTCCAAAAAATAAGTTTTGTTTTAACTTTATTTCTAAAAATAAAAACAACTCAAGATTTATAAATTTAAAATCAGTAATAGAAGCCCATTAAATTATTAGAAGTTTTATCCGAAAGGTTTTTAATAAATTAAAAGAAAGTAAAAAAATAACCTAACAAATTTATTTACTTTGTAATTTAATTCCTTATGGGTGCCTTAAATTAGATTTCCGATAATTTTCACATTTAAAAATATAAAAAAGTTTTGTCAGAAAATAAATAAAAAACTTACCTAATTAATGAAGAAACTTTTCTTTATAAATTCTTTTCAATAATAGATTGCGTTCAGAACAAGGTTACGACGGCGATCACGAAGTTAATCCCATTGAAAATAATCTACAAGAAACGATTTCAAATCGCGAAGGTGCGAAAACGAACATGTGATATAACGATCAATATTGTTTTAATTTGTTTTTATGTTAAATTGTTGAACGATATGTTCAATTTTAAGGGTCCGTTGACCTTCTTTCTCATGTGTTTCAATGTTTTCGAGGCTTGTTGCCATCGCTGTTACTGTAAAATTTTTAACATTTTATTTATATATAATTGCTGTCAAATTAAATTGTTGTTCCACTGCATTCGGCGAATGGGCCTATAGGCCTAGGCCGCTGTAAAATTTCCTTTAATAACGATATAAGGTCTCAAAAGTGGTTCTGATTCTACCGCTCATCAGTCAAGGCCGTCTCAACATAACGAAACAATATCGTCTTCCACAGCGCGAGTTGGCATCGGAACGTAAGAGAAAGTCCTTGCGTGTATCGCTATATCGCTATATCGTTATATCGTCTTCTTCACTCGACTGCTTAAATCAGATTTCTGATGCATCGCTTGGAATGAAAGTTGCTGTATCGGTTTGCCGATATAGGCGTTAAATCGATATGTCGCGATATATCGATTTATAGCCCAGTCCTAGTGGTGACTATATAAAGTGAAATAAATCTTATATTTATAATGTTGACTTTAAAAGTAAAGATAAATAAATAAAAAAAATACTCACAACTTGAGGAGGGAAGGGTGGGTACCTTAAACCTTTTCTTTCTAGAAGATTTCTTAAAATTTAAACAATTTTCAAGATCATCATCTGTGCTAGAATCATGCTTAAATCGTAGAGGTATTTGCCGTTTCCTTTTTGTATTAGTTGCATCATTTTCAGTTGCAGATGACTCAAGATTTGATGTTTGTTGTGCTTCTTGAGCTTTAATGTGGGCACTTTTAAAAGAACCTAAAATTAAATTATTTATTTTTTGTTATCTTCGTAAAATCTTAATGAAAATTAAAAAAAGAAGAAATACTCGGGAAGAGCAAAGAACTTTAACTTTAAAATTCTCCCATTCAGGGCCGTAACTACGCCGGGGCAGCCGGGGCACCGCCCCTTGGCCCCGACGGTCAAGGGGGCCTCATATGAAGAGACCACATCATGTTTTTTTTTCTTCAAAATAAAGCACTCTTATTATATATATGTAGGAAAGAAATTGCGTTAAGATAGTGTTGATGAAAATTTTCTTTTTTGTAATAGCGTACCTACTATAACATAAAGGGAAGGGTAAAAAACGGTAGAACACCTTTTCACAAATTATTTCCCTTTCTTAAAAGAACAAACACGCTTTGCAGAGAAGGGGAAAGGCCACAGCTGCATGTAGTTGATTGCGTCAGACCCGGTGGCAGAGGGCCCCTCTAAAATTTAGATGATGGGGCAAACGATGCGTTTCACCCCTCCTGAAATTTAGACACTCACAAAAATAAAGTCAAGTAAAATCAGTAATTTAAAATAAAGGATTTTTTTCAATTTTGAAGCTATTTTTGAAATAGAAAACTTTATATTCCTCTAACATTTATGTGTCTTGCCTCTTCTGATATTTAGTTATTCGCCAAGACGAAGTCTAGTAAAATAGGTAATTTTAGAGGAAAAAAAAGGCTATTCTTTTTCAGCTTTGAAGATATACATCAAGTTATTCTGTTATGGGCGATTAATATGTTTTTTGACTTTTGAAAAAGTAAAGTAAAGGTAGAAAAAGTATTTTATTTCCAACTTTTACTCTATTTTCTACCGAAATAGTAATGAGGGGGCGAACATAGTTTTTCGCCCCTTCTGAAATTTCAAAGTGTTAAAAAATAATAAAAATTGGTAACTAAAAAAAAATGTTATTTTTGAATCTATTTTCCAAATAGAAAGCTTTATTTTCTTCTGAAATAAAAGTAAGGGGGCGAAAAATTTGCTTCTCATTTTCTGAAATTTGGACATTAATAGAATAAAATCAAGTAAAGTTGAAAATTTTCACAATTTCGACGATATTTTTAAAATAAAAAACTTCATTTTCCTCTTAAATTATAGTAAGGGTATAGAAAACTTTAATTTCTTCTGATATAAGGTAAGGGGGGCTAAAAACTTTTTGTATCTTCAGAAATTTAGACATTTGAAATAATAAAGTCCAGTAAAATTGTTTTTTTTAAAAAAAAAAAACTTTGAAGCTATTTTTCAAAAAGAAAATTTTATTTTCTTCTTAAAGTGAGGAGGTGAAGAATATACTTCACCCCTTCTGAATTTCAGACATTCGCAAGAATAAAGTCGAGTGAAATTTATATTTAACTCTTATTTTCGACTTTAAAGCTATTTTCCAAAATTGAAAACTTTAGCCTCCCCTTCCGAAAATTTGACATTCGCAATAATAAAGTAAAACAGAATTGAGAATTTCAGAAAAAGAAATTACTTTTTTTCCCAATTTGATAGCTATTTTTCAAATTGAAATAGAAATCGCCCCCCAAGAAAAATGCTTCGGTTTTGTTTCAATTTTTTTCTACATATTACAAGTTTCAATTTATTAAAAAAATTTAAAAGAAAATCACGAAAAGAGAAGAGGAGCACATCATAAAAAAACATAACAAGTGTTTAGAAAACTAAAATAAGCACCACTGTTTTGCATCCTGAAAAATGCATTCTACACTGAGACTAATAGATATATTTGAAAGCATCTTTTGACTGTGGGTGGTATGAAGGTGCTAAAACCTTCATACCCCCCACAGAGTTGACCCACAGTTATCTGACTCCTCAAAAAATAGCCATCTCCTTTTACACCATGGGAAAATGACCTTTTCCTTCTTTAAATTGCCTTAATCATTTTTATGACCCTGGGCTCTTTTGTGCTTTTATAAAATGTCATATATTTACAGTACCATCTATATGTCCCTTAAGTTGTCAAAACTAGCAATTATCTAGATGTTCTAGGAAAACGGATGTAAGCTTTTAAGGGATCCAAGGGGATGACTCTTGTTAACATTTATTTAGGTAATTTTGTCAAGAGATTTTTTCTGAGACAAACGTAAAACGTTGCAGTTAAATTCCAGTTTTTAACTCATTTAATTGCGTCATTTAAAATAACCATTTTTAATTCAGATATAAATTTTCTGTCACCTTTTGTTTTGTTCAATTTTTGAAATTAAAATTTAACTTTAATTAAGAGTTTTTAAAATTATTTGCAACTTCATTTTTTCAAACATAAATCGTGATATCAATAATTCCCATTCTTAATAAAAATTTTCCTTGGAAAACAAGAAAACCAAATGTAAATTTATTTATAAGGAGGTAAGTAAATGTTTGCATTAACTCATTTAATACATTTAAATTTTATATTTATATACTGTTAGAATTCTTTTATAAGAATGGTAACATAAAAATTGCTTTTTTTTATGTTCGTATATAAAATTTAATTTGTATAGTACTTTAATTGATAATTTTACTGTTTATTGTGAGCATGGATTTTGTTCTTATTTTGTATTTTTTAAATTATTAAGACCTTTAAATTTTTTAAATTGGAACTTCGAATTTTTAGGGTTTTTAACAACTTTGTTTTCATTAAAAAATGAAATGGAATCTTTGTTTTATATAAAGAAAATCATATTTTATTTAATAAAAAAACGCATTTAATTTAATAAAAAAACTATGAACATTAGCTTAGAAATCCGTAGCAATTAAAATTTATTGCCATGACAAACCATTAAAAAGAGTTTTTTTTTTAATTAGCAAATATGTTTTGACTTTTTCTCATTTTTCTTTCATAAAAAAAAACTATTACTCTTTGTCATAATTTTGCCACATATCGTTGGTTCAAAACTAAATCGACACTTCTGCATTATCTTCTCATGTTATTTGAATGAGAAGTGAATGCAGAAGTGTCGTTTTAGTTTTGAACCAGCGATATGATTACATGGCGTCATGAATATATAGGCCAAATATTCAAGAACGAATTCTTTTCAAAATATAGCTATATTTTCTAGGGACCTGTCCATATTGGAGTAAAGCAACTTTGTTATTTGTTAATCGATGTATATAGAGAAAAAATTTCTGTTTATTTTTTCAATTAGGACTTTTTAAAATGTGGATATATGTGCCGATAGAAATAAAAGTCTATAATTTCCTTCAGTTTCCATAACGCGATCAAAAAATTTTAGATTTGAAATTAAAAAATAATTTTAATTATTATAATGATTTTGTCTTGAAAAGACCTTCCTAAACCTGTTGAATCCGGTATAGTAACCGGATTCAACAGGTTTATAAAATTGGTATTTTATGATTAGCATTATATTTAGAGGAAAAGGAGGCTACTGTGGGCATGGGGGACAGACAAGAGGAGACAACATGAATAGCCTTTTTCCCCCCTAGTCATATTTCCTCGGTGAGATGCCGTAAATTGGTAACATTTACGTGCAGTGAACCAAAAACGTACCATCCTGAATAACTTTTAATTTGATGATCGGATCTTCACGTTCTAGGACTCCATCTTAATAATTCGAGGGTGTGACTTCAAATATACAAATTAATTAGTGCACGATATTTTATTTTAAATTACGCAATCAGACACAAAAACATACTTTCCCTGAATAAACATAACTTTTGTTCAACAGATTCGATTTTCTAACCCCCGTAATACAGGTTGCTGTAATCTGGGAAATATGGTCCCAATAGTTGGGTCGGGTGAGCTACCCAAAGTTTGGACCCCCAAATGTTAAGGGAATTGAAAAATTTTTGCACACTATTATAAAATTCTTTTATCTAATTTTTGAATGGAGTTATCTTTAGATAAGAGCCATGCAAAAAATAACTTTTAGTAAATATTTAGTATTTTTTATTTAATAATAGTCTGATGTTGTTGATCATTTACGTTGTACTAGTGCTACACAATAAGCTATTGGCGACGGTCTGGGGAACATCCCTTGAGGTTTGATCCTCTGCAGAGGGGATGGCACCCCCGCTTCGGTAGCCTGGCGACCTGCACGTGAATTCGAGCATTTTATGTTAGAACAGTTTAACGAGGACCAATACCGCACACCCTCGGTCCCTACGCAGACTGATCCAAGTGGTCACACACCCGCACACTGACAGCAGCCAGTGAGGCTTGACTTCGGTGATCTGCTGGGAACCGTGTCTTAACGATCAGTTCACTGCGGGACAATAATAGTCTGAAAACTTTTGAATCGCAAGGCATATTTTTTTAAAAAAATTTTTTTTAATCATTTTAAAGTATCTAATTCCACATGGAAAATACAAAATTTGAGCGAAATTGGTTGATTAGTTCTTGAGAAATTGAGTTTTATAAGTACGACTTTTTTTAAATTTAATTTCTCAGGATTAATCGATTTCGCTGAAATTTTGTATTTTGCCATGTGGAAAACTTACAATGTTTTGTTATCCAATTTATATGCGAACAAATAACTTGTTTTCATAAACATATTCGCTAACATGATACATAAATAGCTAAAGCACGATTAGAGATGGAGTAGTGAAAGTTTTTGAAAGGGCCTCCGCCAAAAATTTTTGCCCCAGGGCCCCGAGGGGTGAAGTTACGGCACTGCTCCCATTGGTCTTATAAATTTTGCGAATTAAGTTACTAAGCAATATCAATAAAGCGCTTTACTCACATTTCCAAAAAATTGAGAACATATCCTTTCAAGGAGCCCCTAATTCAAATGCCCCCCAGAGCCCCTAACTCCAACCCTGGACAAGTCCCGCAGTGGACTGATCGTTGAAACGCGATTCTGAGCAACTCACCGAAGTCAAGCATCACTGGCTGCAGTCAGTGCGCGGGTGGGTGACCACTTGGATCAGTCTGCAAAAAGACTGAGGGTGTGCGGTATCGGTTTATGTACCCGGTTCTTCTCACTGAATGCGATTCACGCTTTTCCGATTGCTGTTGAAGTAGAATGAGAACGCTGGTTACTGAAAATATTTTTCCAATAAAAACTTACTTAAAAAGGCATTTACACCCAATGTGATTACCGCACTGCCAATCGCCGAATGGAAAAATATGAGAACCTGATTGGTGAAATCTAATTTGTTCCCTTCGGCGATCGAAGAGGCAGCAACCACATTTGGTGTGAATGCTTCTTCTTTTTAGTTGCTTATTTTTTTCTTTTTTCTGCGGTGGTCGGAAGAGGTAAACCATATTCATTGAAGATGGTCTTTTAAAATGTTTTGTCTTAAAGCGTTATTGGTCGATTGAGATTATTATTAATCTCTAGACAAGCTAGCTACTGCAGCTCTGCAAGTGACATGATGACGTCACTTGAAAAGGTTTCGTTATTAAAATCTGTAATAGTGACAAAGCCAGCTTAATAAGTTTAATAAACGTTTTTAGTTTTTGTTTTTCTGTTTTGATTTTGCTGATGGCTGATTTTTTTTGTACTGATCGCTGTTTTATGGTGTTTATCTTTATTTTTGTAATGAAGTTCTGAAGTATTATACTATAAATGTGAAATTCACAGTTATTGAAAATAATCACAACGCGCAAATAGATAGTGTATGTTTTTTGAATTGCATTAAACATTTGAAATGAATTGAGAAGGAAATATCATTATATAGAGATATGTGTTTATTAAAAGTTAAATATTCCTCTTGAAATCTTTGAAAGTTTTTAAATTGTACTGCATCAAATAGTTGCATTTTTATAAAAACTGCCAACAGTAGTTCTTAGGGTATTTTACATGGCATGTTAAATTTTTGATTAAAATGTTACATCCTCTTGAAATTGAAGAGCTCCTAAAACATGCTTTCTTTTGCCAGATGTGAAAATAATTAAGGGTAATTCAACCATTTTCGAAAGTTGAATTTGTAGAGTTTTAAAGCTTTTAAGGAAATCCGAGACGTTTTCATAATTTTTGGGGAAGAATTCTGCAGCAGAATGATCGACAAATCGTCTGAATTTCCATGAAGGGGCCTGCAAAATATAAAAAAACTGAAACCATCTCAAAAGGGGACCAACCTGAGAGTTCAAGTAGAAAAAATTCCAGTCGAACCTATTATTTTATTTTCATGTTTTTTTTATTTATTTTTTAATTAGCGGGTTTAAAATTTTTTTAGCGTCTGGACGATTCTAATTGACGCAACAGATGGAAATATGGAAGTATCCCCAATTTTTGAATAAGTCTTGGTGTCATTTACATTCACAACAAATTTTAAAAAAAATGTAAAAAAAAAAAAATGAAAATTACAAATTAGTTTTTATGGCTGTAACACATCATATTATGTCCATAACACACCCAGTTTTTAATTTTTTAAAAGTTTTTAAATTGATGACGGCTACTTGAAATTGGAGTGAGTGGAGTATTTTTGCAGAAATTAGTTGAACTGCTTATATTACTTTCAGCCCCCGGGTAAAATTTTCACTGGAATTTTCCTGCTTTGCTTTATTTTCCAATTAAATAAATATCACAGAGATATCGTTTTTTCCCTTCTTTTTTTTTATGCTGGAAAGCTTGCATCCGTAGGCTTGAAAAAGCCGGGTCTAATGATCAGCAGAATATGTTAAATGGAGTATGTTAAATCGAGTTAATGTTAAATCAAGTATTTTAAGTCTTCAGATGTATCACTTGTTAACGGTGGATTTACTTGTACATTGCTTTTTTTGCACGTGTGCTTTTAATCAGTTTAGTAGAAAGTATATTAAAACATGTATTGGTACTTTTCACTGGAATGATTTCCGCATTGTTTTTGGCATCTACTCCGATATAATTACCAAATCTTGGAGATCTCTCGCAGTGCCCTGCGATACACTAAAAAAACATTTCTGGGAATCATCTCAAAGGGTGTAACACTCATGGCCATCTCCTGGCAAAGTTAATTTTTTTTAAATAAAAATTGGCAAGTTTTCAATCCAATTGAGGCCTTGGTAATTGTAGTTAGCGTAGCAGATCACAATGTAAAAATTTTCCCTTTTCAATTATTTAAGGGTAAATAAATTAAAATTTTTTATTTTGTTTTAGGAAAATGTTTTTTATATGTTGTATTTTCGCTTATTGTTTTGTAATGTAAAGAATAAAATAAACTAAAAAACTCTAGTTTACTTGTGTGTGGCTAGCCGCAAAGTACCTATTTATATTAACGCTTTAACTTATAGATTTCAGTGATAACCTTTTTGTTTTCTGGGGACTGCTTTTATTTTGACTACTTTGTATTACCTTTGACTCTATGCTCTTAGGCTTGCAGTTGTAAATGAAATTCTATAAATTATTGTTATTTGTCCCTAAATGCATGTGACTAAACATAAGTTTCATTTTTCCTAATTATATGTGTATATAGATTATGACGCTTAAAACTGTTAATGTAAAATGTTTGTTGTGATTTTATGTCCTAACACAGTTTGTTATTCTAAATTTGTCATTAAATTTTGTGGTATAAATTATGGTCAATTTTTTTTTTTGACTTTTGTTTTGGTGCCCTCATATAGTTTTATTGAATGTTAAAATTAATTTTAAGATATTATTTAGAAAATGCGAAACTTATCTAGTTTTTTTAATTTCTTTACTTTGATTATTTTTCTTTAGCTGTAAGGTTATTAGCTATTTCTTGAATGTTTTTATTCAGTGTAAAATTTTGTGATTTCTACAGCAATTATAAATTTTCTTTTAAAAAATTGCATTTCATTTTTGTTAGGAAAGGAAGGAAAACTTGCAAACAGTTGATAAAAAATATTTAAAAAAAATTATTCTGTTAAAAATACTAATTATTTTATTTGATAAATGTAATTTGAAGAGTGCATTGTTGATGTTAAATATGTAATTTTTTGTTATTTATTATTGCAGATTTTTAAGCAAACCTAAATGTTCATGAATAAGCATGATTTGGTAATATCTTTGAGTTGATGTGGTGATATCTCCACAAAGTAAGTTAAATAACAATTTCAATGCATTTAATTTTACTTTTCTTAGGTGCTAAGCTTTACTGATTCTTAATCTTAACTCTAGCTTTAAATTCTCTAACAAGCTCTATTTCTGGAGAAAAAAAAAGTGAACTAATTTCATTACTATGTTCTCTATGGCAGAATCCCGGCGACATTGTTGCAGAACGTTACAGAGTTCTTGCAGAAACATTTATCTTTTGAGAAATAAAAAAATTTAGTTTTCTTTTCTACTGAAATTTACAGGTATTATTTGAATCATGCATTTAGATAATAACTTTTTGGCGCACTCAATTTACGTCGATTGTATCGTAAATCCATGTAATGTTTCGATCATATTTTGGGCAGTTATTGATATTTATTAAATGGATTTTAAATACCCTGATATATTTCAAACAATATGAAAAATGATTATATAAATAATGATTATTTTCAAAATGCGAAGAAGGAAATAATTGGTGTGTTTTTCCCTCAACAAAATGTGAGAATATTCACATAATATTAAAATAAGAAATTATTACATGCTGTATTAAAAGAAAATTCTAATAGTTGTTTTTGTTTGTAAACACAAATTATTAAATTATAATTTTTTTTTTGTAACACAGCGCTTTTGTTATTTTAAATTAGTAACATATATGTTTGTTATTATTAAAAGTATCTTCCAGAGAGATATTAGTGCTAGAGAGTTTTGTTGCAGATAGCTCAAAAAGTTCTGCCACAGAGATTATGTTACCCCTATTTAAATTGGAAGATTCAATGTAACTGCTATAGAAAATTTTTTTTGCCAAATTTCTAATAAATTTTTGAGTTTTTATGATAAAAGTTTTCTGGTGCGAATTTTTTTTGACCATACAAAATTAGCATACCAAATGTAATTTGAACCAATTATAATTTCCAACAAGAAACTTATTTTTTGAATTGTTCAAATTTTGCCTTGAATCAGTATTTTTATTCAACAATATGCATAGTTTTCGGATCATATTTACTTTGCCAATCATTAAAATTAAATAATAAGTTTTGGTGGAAACCACATTTTCCAAAGTTTATGTCATTTCAAGAACATAAAAATTAAGCTTGAAATTTTATTGTAAATGTTGCATGGATTTATATAGTACCATTTCTAAGAACTTTGATCATGATTGTGGTGTGGCTAAAAAAGAATGGGAGAAAAAGGGGGTGACTAACATTAAGTCAACTTAAGATTAAACAAAATTTAGAGATTAATTGAGTAAAGGCTGAAAAAGATGAAAGTGGGTACATTGTGATTGATGCAAAAGATTAGGTAAGTGCAACAGAGGAACATGCTGAAAAACAAAAGGAAGAGAAAACAACTTACACAGCAAAATTACTCACCAGAACAGATATGGTAAAAGGATGCACATTTTTATTTTAATTTTATCATCATGAACAACTTAAAACTTGGCAAACAAGCCAACAAAAATCTCGGCCTAAGCCGAACACAAAAAAACACAAAAAATTTGTAAGGGAAAAAGTAACAACTAACTGTTTCTTCATGAGGAAGACAGGCGAGAAAACCTCGCCAAATAAATCATAATTTTACGAATATCGCGTTGGTTGGATGGAGAAGGATCAGAGGGGCAAATCACAGAGCTGCAATTATTGGCCAACTGGCGAAGTTAATTGTTATGCTCTGTGCCAAACATGAAGCAGGGTTGTCAAAAGCTGTGACACACCTAGGAAAGAATTTTGTAGAATGTTCTTGAACATTCTTGGCGTCATCGTGAGATCAAATAGAGCGTCTTGCATTTGATGCTAGCCGAAACGTGGGAAAACGGACTTGAGGTCACTCCTTCTCAATCCAACAAAGGGGTTTGCTGACTGGGCATAAATCTTGCTGTCAGTGAAGCAACAATAGGAAGAATCTTCTTTTAAAGGAAGAACATAAATACAGAGAAAGATTACTTTCCCAAGATTATAAAAATATATACTTGAGCTTAAAACTTAAATATTAAAGATTACATGAAAATATTGCAAGGAATTATTGAACAATGACAAATAAATAACATTAATTACAAGTGTAAAAAGAAGAAATTAAAAACCATACAATTAACTAAAATTTGCATATTATCATTAAGCTGTCACATAAATAACATTATGTCAGTTGTATTACACCAAAAGTTTATCTCAAATTTAACAGTTACAATTTTAACTTACATAATTATTTAAGCTAGTTTATTACATTATTATAATGAATTAACAAATGATTTTAATTAATATGTAGTGTACCATACTACAATGATGTTTCATATCACATTTTAACTTTGAACATCTTTCCAAGCTGTTGTTATGGGTGAAAAACTTGTTTCTAAAAAGATAGTTGAACATTGAACCTAATCTTATTAGAGTTTATACAATTTTTATGGAGATTTAATAGCACCATATCCAGAGATCTCCCGAAAAATAAAAAAGGATGGGATGCTTTTTCACAAACATAGGCACCTTCAGTTTTGAAGGACACTAATCTTGCAAATTATATAAATTATATTTACTAGATTAGAGTCAGCCCTTCAAAACAGAATTCATAATAGTCAAACAAAAATGAGAAAAAAATATTTTATGCATATTAACTTAGCCTAAAAATAATTAGTTATATTAATCTAGAGTTCATGGTTTCTATTATTGCAATTTCTTATTTTAAAATAAAAATAAAAAGATTTTCTAAAAAAAGAGGACAAAATTTTTTAAAAAAGGGCGGATGCATTTATTTCTGCAAAAGGAGGGCAGGCAAAGTGAGCCAACCCTTCTAGAATACATACTTAGGGAGAAAACTATCATATCTGATAATTATAGCATGATTGTGATACCTTTTAAAGTTTTGATAGAAAATGATTTTAAAGCTGGAAAAAATATTAACTTCATAGATAACCTGAAACTTAGATTTGAATTCAATTAAATTAGGGGTATATGAATAGAATATTCTAAGTTTTAAATTCAAATTAATTTGAAATTTTACAACACAAAAAAATATTTTTCTTTAAAAAGAAAAAAGAAAAA
The DNA here is from genome assembly GCF_982258835.1 of Parasteatoda tepidariorum. NCBI lineage: Eukaryota > Metazoa > Arthropoda > Arachnida > Araneae > Theridiidae > Parasteatoda > Parasteatoda tepidariorum. The sequence goes on along the minus strand of NC_141756.1, from coordinate 120,126,839 downwards.
CAAAGCAATTTTTTTTTATTATTTTTAATTAAAAAATTTTTTTTTGTTCATGAAAATAGACTTTTTGCCAACCTTTTTAAATTTGCTTGAATCTTTTGTGTTTTAAAAAAATATTTCTTAGTATAAAAATCTGTAACAAAAACAGAAGTTCTAAATTTTTTTCTTCTTCAATTTTTAGATTGCCAGCAGTCAGCATGATGACTTTGTACTGTTGGAACAGATGTGAAAATTTAGTTCTTCAAAGTGTAAGGAATATCAATTTTTAGCGGATCATTTGAACAGCTATGGTATCATTGCGATATAAGTCCTTCGTTTTGGGTATCATACTAACATCCATTACTTGGAGTGTAATTTTGTACATGAAATCAAAGCTCAATGAAGACAACTATGCATTAGAAAGCCATCCAGACGAAATTGCAAAATGGAAATTAAGACCACGAGTTTTAGATTCTGCTGTTGGTATCAATCTCCATAAATCAAATATCAGAACAAATTTAATCAAACAACATTTAATAGATCAAGAAACTAATATGATTGAGGGAAATGATCTTTCTGATGATTCTGCCAAGGATCGCCATTCCAAGAAGTCTCTTCAAAAGCTTTTAAATTCGACAGAACTCATACATTTGGGCATGATCACGTCTCCTGAAGACCAACGCATAAAAGATCAGGGCTATAAAAGGCATGCATTTAATCTTTTAATCAGTGATAGATTAGGATTCCAGAGACTTCTACCTTATACACAACATTCCTTGTAAGTAAACTTTTTTTTTGTTCATAAAATTTGATTTTATATCAGCCTTGTGGCAGATTTTTTTCGGGCTTACTGCGACACATTCTCCTGGCATTAATATTTTTCTTTAAGATACTTTTAACTATGACAATTACTAATTTGAAGTAAAATCTGTGCAGTAACTCCAAAATAAAGATTGCCGACAACTCCAAAATAAAGATAGGACTCTTAAAAGATGTGATAAGAAAGACTCAAATAAGTGTGTGAAAACATTATGTTCTTCAAAGAAAAAAATGAAAGAAAGAACATCATTTCTAGAGCAAACTATCTTTTAAGCTTTTGCGATTTCTGAATTTTTATTTTATATATTAATTTTAAATTCTAGATGAAGCCAGTCATTAAAGACTTTTTTTTTTAAATCCCAAGCAAGAGTAGAAAAAATGACGATGTTTTCTTTTCTCTTAGATGCGCAAGAAAGACATCTTTAAAAAATTCTCCGGTGGAAGAAAAAACATTTTTAAAAAAATTATGCAGAAAGGAAAACCAAAAATCTCCCCTTCCCAAAGGAAAAAATTTGTAACATTCTGCATTGCCGTGTCGCCACAATTCTGCCTCGGGGACATCAGTATTTCTGCATTATAAGGCTTGCTGGCAATTTTTACAAAATTATTATTTGTCAGTTTCACGCCTGCCCACGTTCATATTAAACCATTGATTGTTGAATATTTATTGAAGCTTCTTGAAACACCTTAAAAAATTTATGTATTGCATTTTAGAAAATAATTCTATGTTTTAAGTTATATGTACTAATTTTTATTCTTAAATCAATAAACTGAATATTTGTTGAAACTTCCTAGAACACTATACTGTTGAACCTCATTAGTGCAAAACCGATTAACGTGTTATATTGCTTTACATGAAACACATGTCGGGTACTATGATTTAGCAATCAGTTGTTGTTGTTTGAATGTTTAACATAAAGCTTTCAAGCTGTTTATTGTTTAACATGAAAGGATACACCACAGATAATAAGCATGTCTGTAAAATCCCAATCATTCATTTTGAGGAATGCTATATCTATTTTCTTCCTTTGTTAGAAGTAGCAGATGGGCAAATAAATAAAGTAGTAAAAATAAAATATTTAAAACTTATAAGCAATGTAGTGCATGACATAATAAGTTCATAATAGTGTTGTAGGTAATGTTGGAGATAGACAGCAAACCTTTATGTTTACTCCATTATCATCAGAGTGTAATTTAAATTCCTGGATGAGTGGTGTTTCACATACTTTAAGTTCTATCTAATATTCTGTGTAGAAATATAATCTTCTTTGAGAAGTTTCATTATAATTTCTTATCTGAAGTATTACTTTTTCTTTTATTTTGCAATTTGATGAAATATTTTAATTTAAGTTCATTGTCTAACTAGTAGCCTTTATTTTTTCAGATGCAAAAGTCAAGTGTATGAAGAAAATCTTCCTAAGGCTAGTGTCATTATTTGTTTTTATAACGAGGCTCGATCAACCCTATTACGAACAGTCTACTCCATTCTTGACAGAACTCCCAGCCATTTGTTGCACGAAATTGTTCTTGTTGATGATTCTAGTGATGATGGTATAATTATATGTTTGTTTTTGTTGTGCTTCAAGCTTTATTAGTCCAAGGTTTTTTGGGCTGTTCAAGTATTGTCCTTTTTTTGGTTATTTTGAAAATCTTGAGTCACTCTTTATGATAATTTCAAATAATGTCATTTATCAGACTCACTTAACTCTCCCTAAATTATATTTTTTTCAAAAATAAAATAGATAGCACAAAATGGAACGGAGAAATCAAAAATAAAACAGATACCATTTTAAATTTACTGTACATTTTCATAACACTAATTGATATATTTTATGTACATATATGATATCGTTTTATGTATTTGTAATAATTTTTTATTTTTGTGTTGCTCTTGCAATCTTTAGAGTTTGTGTGTGTCAATTAGTTTTTCAACTTGCATGATAGATTTTTTTACATGATTTTGAAATATTGTTTAATATCAAGGAATGAAACTAATTTACAAATTCAGAAAAAGACAAAATAAGTGAGTAACATCTAAAATAATAAATCAAAACAGAAAAGTGCTTAAAAAGCAGCTAAATCCAAATTTGTTTTGTTTTAATTTATAAAGTCGGAAAAACAATTTTAGCAGAAAACAACAAAAGTTAGTTTCAGAAAAACAAGTTTTCTGCTAAAGTTGTTTTTCTGACTTTATAAATTAAAAATATTGTTAATTAATATTTAATTAATAAGTTATATTAAAAGCTTATACAACAGTTAATATTTTTAAAACTACTTGTTTATTCAAGGCATAGTTTTTCTATTTTTTTTGCTACTAGCCAAATATTTCTTTTGAAATAAAAATTGTGAACTACAAATCTTAAAGTTTTAATTGCATAAAATATGTACTGGGAATTATATAAATAAAGATTAAATTTATCATGACTTAGAAGAATTAAGTAATTAATCATCAATAATGTGGTGAGATAATTGATTTTCTTAAACATGTGAAATTTGAGACAAATAACAAAGACAGATTGAGGATGTGGAAAGATAATCCCACAAGAATGTATGAGGGATGGAAAACAAATTAATGATCAAATCATCTTTTACAAAGTTGCATATTAATTCTTAAGTTACATTTAAATTGGCCAAACAGTGGTAGTAAAAGCTTTGATAACCTGAAGATAATAAAGATAATAATAATAATTAAAAGATAATAATAATCCGTTAATAATTAATAATAGAATATGCAGTTTTTAAATATATACATAGTAAATTTCATAGATTAAGAACAAGTTTAAGAAAATTAAAGTTAATGAAGTTAAGACAGAAACCCAAATGCAAGAAATTAGAGTTAAAAGGCAAAAGTAAAGCAAATTAAAAAGACAAATTTTTTTTTTTTTTAAGGAGAGTATAAACTTGTGATAAATAACATTATGATAACAAAGTTGTTACCTTTCATGTTTTGAATAATAACACTGCTTATCAGCACAATGAGTTAAGTTTTATTTATTCATTTTTATACAGATGTCTAAAATATTCATCGCTATATGAAATGCAATGTAAAAGATACCTTAAAAATCTCCAGGTCTAAGTTTAGATTATAAATTACAGGTTGACCCAGAAGAAGACCTTCAAATCAATTTTGGGTTTCCCATTGTCCTGTTAATGTGTGCATTTAAGGGAATGAATAAATACTTTTTAACACCAATGGAACAACATTTCTAACTTAACCATTTAGTGTAGTGATAGCGTTAAGCATACGTATCTCTCCTGTTATTGGCTTTGTGATATTATTTTTTTAATTTTGTGTTTTTTAGATTTGTTATCGTGTTTTGGTTTTTAATGAAATTGAAGGAATTTTTGAAAATAACTATTCCTCATTGAAAATTAGCTTTAAAATGTTCTAGAGCATAGGTCAACACCTTCGGGTGGCCGCTGACAAGATTATGGATATTTAAGGTTCATAAACAAACTGTAGATAAGATTAGCATTGAATAGAGAAAAAATTTTTTTGTACTATCTCAACTTGTGATACTTGTTATAAGAGCATTTATATTATTAAAATTGTTTGTCAAAACAAATCTTTTTAGCATTAAACTGCATCTTTATCTTCCTATAAATTGTTTTGTGCCCCTGTGATTTCTATAAATATTACTTAAAAATCCAATCTATTCATTAACTTAATAATTTGACATGCATTTTCTTAAATTCAAAAAATTATTGTTTTATCTTAGATAGTAGTTAAATACAAATTTCATATGGTAAGGAGCTGAAATTACAAAATATTGATGTGTTTGATTATTTCAAATAAATACCTAGATGGTGCAATTAAAGTCATGATTTTATTAATAATTTAGCTGTAAGAAATCTTTAGTTAATAGGTATTCTTAACAAGTAATTGATGTATTCTAAAAAAAGCAATAGAGAGCTATGGAGGATGTGTGTAGATACTTGCCACAAACATGTTATTTGTACCCTAACAAATTACTTAATTGTAATAAAAAAAATGTGAACAACTCTTGTTAATTTAAAAAAAAAAAAAACACTTAAAGTCTTATTCTTTTTTAAAAAATTTCTTTTATATTATTTTAGAAAAGTTCAGGGAGGAGTTGAAACAATATTTACACAATAATATTGATAGCCAAAAAGTGAAGCTTCTTAGAATTCAGAGAAGAGCTGGTCTGATGCGAGCTAGAGTTTTTGGAGCACAACATTCTACTGGTGAGGTAAGTTGCATGCAACTTTCTTGAAAAACCCAAAAATTATAATTTTACTGTTCATTTTTCCTTTACATTGAAACATCTGCAAAATATTCTATTTAACTCTGAAACTAATTCAAAGAGATGTTTTGCTTAGTTTCAGAATCACCATGCTCTGTAAAAGATAGAGTCTCTATGAAAAACGTAACTACGTGCTTGGCCAATGTTGGGTGGTGTGTTTACAAACAAAAGAGGGGGTGGCTGCAAAAAAAAAAAAAAAAATGCAATATTTTTGCTGATATTCACTAAACTGAGTAATGTGGCTCTAATAATTTTCACTTTCAAGTAGCTGATTGCTCTTTAACTCGAAAACTCACGACTACATCAACATCATTTTTATATCAGAATGTTCTCTAAAATTTTTTTTAAAAATGTACAAATTTTGCTTTTGTCTAATCTAGTTGTTATTGTATGACAAACATTTTCTGAAATAGCAGTGGTTTGGCAGTAAAGAAATATACCTAAATTTTACTGATTCTTTTTTTCTTCTCCATAATATAGTTAAAGATTTCTTGGAAGTGTGGAACTATAGTTTTTATCTGACCTTGTTTTAAAATTGTTTACCTAATTAATCATTGATTATAGTTAATGTGAAGTAGGACTAGGTGATGTAAGAAATTTTATATTATAGTGCTTATTTTTGATTGACGTTTTTTAAAATGCTCTTAAATATGCTTTTCTTATTTATTGTATGTAAAAAGTGCTTGATTTACACAATTTTCTCTGCAATATTTGTCTGAAAATAGTTATTTTATCATGACTATGTAAAGTCTTTGAAAATGTTTTGAATTTTATTGATTTTATGTTTATAAATTAAGAACTTCAAACGATAGAAGGAAATAATTGTTATTACTGCACAGATCCTAATTATGCTTTTTTTAAGAAAGTGATTAAAAATATTTTTGGAGTACTTAAAAAGTGCTTAAAAGGTGCTTATTTTTTGTTGAAAAATCTGGCTACACACCCTGATCGGAACATAAGGATGTTTTGTGATAAAACATACCCCCAAATATTGATTCTTTTGAATCAAAATCAAACAATCGGATAATAAATTAAAATAATCTTAATTTTAAAAAATGCTTTTTTTTTAAAATAAATTTTTATTTTTAATTTTTTTAATTAATTTTTTATAATCAAAAAGTCGAACACCAAATCTTAACGCTGAATTCTAAAAGTAAAAATAAGCATAAGTTTTGTTTTAGTTTTTTTATTTAAATAAAAACAGCTTGATATTGATTGGTTTAAAATAATAAAATTCTATCAAAATATTTTACTTACATGAATACATAGTAAGAAATTTTTTAAGAATAAAGGAATAAAAAAGCAAACAAAAGTAATTTTTTAAAATTGTTTGAAGGAAAAAACACACTTGAAAAAAATAATAAGTAATAATATTAATAATGCTATTGTTATATTACATAAAAAAAACACTACTTTTAAAACTTCAAAATATCGCTTAACTTTTTATTAATTTAAGATAACAAAATGGTTTTATCTTATAGATCATAGATTCTCAACCTTTTTAACGTTGCCGCCCCCTTAATAAGCAGAAAACATATCAACGCCCCCCTTTGTGATAATCCAGTTATTTAGAGCATTAAGGACGGGGGGGGGGGGGTGCTGAATTATAAGATGCATTTTTAGGCAATTTTTTAAGCGTTAAATTTGCATGTTTTTTTTTTTTTTTTTAATTTAATGTGTACGTTAACTCTATAATTTTCTCCCGGCAGGTAATCGCAGTCTATTTGTCATAATAAAAATAAATACGGTAATGAAAAAAAAAGTTCAAGAAAGAAAACTATGCTTTAAGCATAGTTTTCTTTGTTGAACTTTTTTTTTCACGTCACTTGTTCTAGTCATGTTAGACTAGACACTTGTTAGAGTCACTTGTTCTTAATTAGATAATTAAAAAAACACCCAAGAATAAAAGTAGTATTAACGAAGCAATCAAGTTACTATGTCAGTGGAATGATTGTACTTGATGGTTCATAGCCAATTTCTTAACGTTTGGTTCAATATTTTAACTGAGGTGAAGACGCAAGTCCCCTCGTTGCATGATTTCAAATCCATTTCTCTTTTTTGTGACTTGATCCATAACAGCACTGAATCCACATTCGACGAAGTAGGAGAAAGGGAAGAAAATTAAAAATAATTTTGAAAATAAGAATGAATTTCGACAAAAGAATTTTGACAGTCCAGAGTAGAGGCGACTGGTGTTACCTTGAAGCCAAAATTCTGTGAGTTATCACCAGTTCAAAGCTTCATTAGTTGAAAGTTTGCCCGATTCCTCCTGAATCTGAACTTCTTCTGTTTCAATATTCAAAAAAGGGTTAATAACCCATTAAAGGAAACAGAACAAAACACATTTATAACAGTCAGAAAAGTCCATGTGCAAAGAGTCAAGGTGTTAACTATATTCTTGTGTATCATCAGAGGAAATTTCGCCATTCTTTTCAAGATACGATAAGATTTGAAATTGGTTGATCTCATTCCTACCAAATTTCTGCTTCCAAAAAATTAGTTTTTTTAGAAATGTAGAAATAACTGATTTCGTAGGGATCAAAGTGAGTTTGTCACCTTGAAGTTGCAAATTAACGCCATTAAATTTTACGAATAAATCCACCAACGTCTATCTTAAATTCTAGCAATCTGTCTCTCAGAGCTACATTCTGTCTTCGAGGACCTCAAGCACAGAGTCGAAAAGATTCAAAAACCTATTGAGACAAGGCTCCTTTCGAAAGCCAGCGAATCACGGTGTAGTAGCAAGCGATATTCTTCATAGTTTTTCTTAAACAGCTGTCTGAATAATCAATCGTTGAGAACATTACTGCGAATTTTGTTCGCAGCAGATATGACATATTGCAATGACTGATGCAAACGGTCGCTGAGATTTTTATACTGTCTGTGAATCACGCAGTGAACTGCTAAAATATCTGATACCACCCTCTTCAAAACGGCGAAAAACCCACCATGTCGATCCAGTATTGCAAGGGATATTTTTGATTAAATCGGATGAGGCTGGATAGTGTAAAACTGTTCCTAAAACTTCCTTAACAGCGGCAGTATCAATTCTTTGCCGATGGTATGACATTTCCCAGATTTAGCAATTAATTTTGATTTATTATAACAAATCTTTATTTTGTTTGTGACAAATCTTATGACAAATCTTTATTTTGTTTGTGAGAAATCTTATTATGACAAATCTTTATTTTGTTTGTGAGAATGAGTATTTTGCAAATGCTTCTGCTAACGGGAAGGCTCCATTGTTTCATTATATTAAACTTTGTTATAAAATAAATTCATGGGTAGTTGAGAGTTCGACAGCGATTGAACAAATCTAAACTTCAAGTACGTGGCACTGTATGGAATATACTTCTTTATGTTAACCGACATTGTAGGTGGCAGCAAAGTACGAATGAAAGAAAATCAATTAATAAATAATTTACGATTAAAAACTAATTCACAAACGTACCTGGCCAAATAAACAATGAAATCGAATCGAAACTGGGTAAAAAACTTCTAGGAAGCAAACTAAACCCTCATAAGAAACACGGGTCAAATCGAACATTTTTACAAAAAGTGCGTGCACTTTAATTCTCCCCAAATGGCTTGAATGTCAGAGGCAAAAACTACTGAATCATGCGCTGTGCTGTGGGGATTCGGATCCTGAGAATATGTGTTGCATAAGTTCGTTTTACTGCTGGTACTAATGTTGTATCAGATAATCTAAATTTATTATATTAATTTAATCTTTTTTTTCTTTATCATTAATTTTAGATTTATTTTATTTACTAAATGATTCTTAATTTAATAATTTTATTTGGGAGTAATAAAATTAAATTTGAATAACATAACCTGCTCATCGCCCCCCTATCGCCCAAAGCATACCTAACGCCCCCCTGCCGCCCAAAACAAGTCCACCGCCCCTCAACATACTCCCAACGCCCCCGTTGAGAAACACTGTTATAGATGAACAAAAAAATAATAGTAATAAATTATAATAAAAAATCTTGCAATTAAAAAAACAATCAAAGATCTATGAGATTAAAAATTATGATAAAATTAAAAAGTATTAACTTACATGTATTGAAAATTCTGCTAATAAATTTTACAATTTAAATTGAAACAACATGTTTGACAATGTTCTTTCTTTCAACAAAATTTAAGTTATAACTTATAATATTGGTGTAACTCATTACTTTGTAATTTTTGCTCATTATCAATAGTAACATTGTTTTTTGAAAGCAAATTTTTTTTAAGGGTTAATGGGTATGAATAGCAAAGTTTAACCAGTTTTTGTCCATTTTTATTTAAAAAGAAAGGAAAAAAAAAGAATAAAAACATTTAAAGGTATAAAAATAAAAAATGAAAGTTTTTATTTCTTCTTTTGTCCTAATAAGCCATCTGCCTAATTTATTATATATTTTTTTTATTTATTCATGCCTGGAAAATAAAACATTAATTTCTGTTTATAATACTAATAATGTTAAAAAGTAGTTAAGAAATATATTTTTATTTGATTATGCAAATTAGTACTTGTGTAGTAGTTTGATCAAGTTTGAGTAAACTTTTTCTTTAATATGAATGACTTAAGATGTAATTCTTCGCTTGATGTAAATATAAATTTGCATTATTGATATTATGTAAACTGATAAATGAATCTTCGCCAAACAAAATAAGAATGAACCTAACTACAATTTTTCATTCATATTTCCTTAAATGTTTCTGATGATAGTTGACTTTTCTAATCTGTTAAAAGAAAAAAAAAGAATAAAAACATTTAAAGGTATAAAAATAAAAAATGAAAGTTTTTATTTCTTCTTTTGTCCTAATAAGCCATCTGCCTAATTTATTATATATTTTATTTATTTATTCATGCCTGGAAAATAAAACATTAATTTCTGTTTATAATACCAATAATGTTAAAAAGTAGTTAAGAAATATATTTTTATTTGATTATGCAAATTAGTACTTGTGTAGTAGTTTGATCAAGTTTGAGTAAACTTTTTCTTTAATATGAATGACTTAAGATGTAATTCTTCGCTTGATGTAAATATAAATTTACATTATTGATATTATGTAAACTGATAAATGAATCTTCGCCAAACAAAATAAGAATAAACCTAACTACAATTTTTCATTCATATTTCCTTAAATGTTTCTGATGATAGTTGACTTTTCTAATCTGTTAATAACTACAAATTTTATTGTTCAGAAAAAATATTATTAAACATTGCAGTGAAAAGGAAATACTAAAGTACAATAACATCAGATTATATATATATTTTTATATATTATCTGTAATAAAAGCATATTGAAAAGAAAAAAAAAATTCTCACAGAAACTGCTAAGTTATATCCATTCTGGTACACATTGATGTCAAAGATGGTTCATATTTTTTTAGCATTGTTATAATATTCCTCGGAATAGTAAAAAAATACTAATATAAATTAGGAAGATTAATGTTATAAATAAGAATAAAAAATTTAGGTGGAATTTTTAAAGAATCCCTCTCTGCTATATTAATATTTAATCTTAATTATAAAAATTGTATAAAAAAATTTGTCACGCATTTTTTAAAATCTACTACAGTTATTGCTTTCTATAGCTATAGAGTTGAAAACTGCAGAAAAGTTTTTAAATTATTTTTGCATACATTCATTCAAACCCTTGTTTTTATAAATATATTGAAATCATAATTGAAGAAATAATTAAGAAATAACAATTAAAAAAAACCCAGTTAGCAAATTAATCTTTGAATATTTGATTTATACTATTTTCTTATGAATAATTCTTTTATTTTTAATCAGTTCTGTATGACTTGAATTTCTCTGACAAAATATGCTCTCAATTTTGCAAATAACTGTAGTACTTCTTTGGTAATGTTTTGTTTCTATGTGTCTCAGTTACGATCTCCGATTGTGTTATTTCTTTGTTTTTGGTGTCTCAATTATGATCTGTGTTATTTCATTAAAACAGGTTTTGGTGTTTCTAGACAGTCATTGTGAGGTGAATGAAGTATGGTTAGAACCTCTCCTGCAGCGCATTCAAGAAAATCGCACAACGGTTGTTTGTCCCATCATCGATATCATCAATGCTGATACCTTTGAGTATGTTTCTTCTCCCATTGTACGTGGCGGTTTTAATTGGGGTTTGCATTTTAAGTGGGACTCTGTACATTCCAATCAGCTGAGTAAAAAAGAAGACTTCATTAAACCCATCGAGTAAGCTTTATGTCACTAATTCACATATTTTTTTAGAAGAAAGTGTTGTAATTCAGTGTAGTTAAATTGTTTTGAATTTAGAGTATTATATACAGAATATCTACTACATTTTAGATTTTCAAATTCATAACTTTCCATGATTTCTCATGATTTTCCAGATGGGCAGATGCCCTGTATATAAAGTATTTAAAAAAAATTTCAATAGTGAATCAAGCATTATGTTTTTATTTGTTACTGATATTTCTGAAATATAATAGTAGATAAAATACATTAAAAAGTTTCATATCTGGTTTCACAGTAATTCTTGATTGCAACACTCGAAATACGCCATCTGGGAAGATTCCATGGATTGACCCTCCCTTTTAGCAGTTGTACTACAATGTGTCGCCGTTTCTTAATATTTTTCGTATTTAATTGTCACAAATATTTTTTTAAAATTTCTACCATGCTTTCTTTTGGAACAATTTAATTTTCAGTTCCTAAATTAAAAGTTTTTCATCTGTTTGAAAATCAAGACCTTCTCCTATGATTCTCCATACGCTGATGGTGAAAGCATAGGTAAAGGATTCTGCTCTATGTCACCCATTTTGATCACTAATAGTTAGTCTTGCTTATTTAAAGAACTGAAAACTTGGACTGGTGACTTTTGATAAAGATTTTAATAAGATTTATCTTCAAATTAAGATAAATATATTTTTCAATTTTATTATTGTATAAGTTTCGGTGATGGTAATGTAAGACTTTCAAATGAAACAATATGGCAATGAAACATCCTCTTTAATAGTAAAAGATAACAAACCATCAGGAAACTTCACAAACTCCAATTAACAAGTTATTCTTTAAAAAACATTAAAAATTGTTATTAAAAGAACAATTAAAACTTAAACTTTTGATTGCAAATATCTCATACTGCAGGTGGGCGGCACCGGGTAAAAACGGGATATCGGGACGAAGTCTCGGACGCTGCACAACAACCTCTTTGAAAGCAAACTGTCATCTCCTTAAGTACTGGACATCAGCCTTTTCACTCCCTGCCTTGGCCATCGGCTGATGCTCCTCCGCCGGTATTAATCCGCGCAGGAACTATTTCGGTTCGTCCTCCTACCTTCGGTCTTTGATCCAATACTCGATCCTTCTACCTCGGTTTTCATGCTATCTCAGCTGTCGCAACCAACAGCCTCTACAATTATGTTTTTTATTACTTGTTTTTAAATACTTATCACTGCATGCTTTTAAAAATTATGCATTGAATATATTTATTGTAAACTACTAAAACTAGGCTATTAAAACTATTATTTTTTTTATTAATTGCTCTTCTGATAGTCCTGCTTTATGGTAAATTACTAAGTCTTATTTTGTTAAATGAAATGAATTGTAGAAATATAAATTGAAAACATGCATCTTTTGTGATGCTATAAATAAGAGGCATTTGTAATATACCCATGTTTGTGCTCGTTTATGGCATTGAAATAACTGTATGTTTCTTAACTTTTAATTTTATTATTATTGCTAAATTACATTCCATTTTTTTTGATCCAGCCCTTTATTCTGTTTCATGTTAGATCTCCTACTATGGCAGGTGGTTTGTTTGCCATTGATAAAAGCTATTTTCACACCCTTGGTGAATACGATCAAGGAATGGACATTTGGGGTGGAGAAAATCTGGAAATATCATTCAGGGTAATCAGTATATTGCAAATTGTTTCTTTAGTTATGGACTGATCACATTTGTAACAATATCTAGAGACTATGTTTTCCCTTTATAATTATAGAATTTTTTTCTCTTTATTACCTTGTTATGTGTCAAGAATAATTATTAATTGTTGTATTTATCTTTGTAATTATTATGCCTAAGGAATAAAGTAATAAAATAATTAAGTCTAAATTTAAATGATCAAGTCTTTCTTTATGATATTCTTTTTTATCCATATATTGAATAAAAAAAGCTGCTATTTTCATTTATAGTCATCATCATCATCAATGACTCGACAGCCCAGGGTGGGCCTTGGCCTTCTTAAGAAGTTTTTTCCATGCTAACCTTTTTTCTGCTAGTGTTTTCCAGTTTTTAGTTTTTAAGACCAAAAGGTCTTTTTCTAGGCCATCTATCTATCTCAAAATTGGCCTGCCTCTCTTTCATGTGCCAACTGGTCTGGCAATGAAAACTCTTTTTGTGGTATGGTCTTCGTCCATTCTGATAACGTGGCCTGCCCTTTTTATTCTTTGTCGTATAATAAAGTTAATAATATCAGGTTCATTATATAAGTGACAAAGCTTTAAATTTGTTCTTCTAAGCCACACATTATTTTTTTGAATTCCTCCAAACATACTTAAGACCTTTCTCTCAAAGGTACGTAACATAACCTCATCTGTACTAGATATGGTCCAGGTTATTATATTTCATTTATAGTAGGCATTTTTTTATTTGAATACAGAATACAGCAAAAAGTTGTAATATTTTTATTTATTAATAATAATTAACTCATAGATAAATATTTAAGTCACAATTAACCACTATTACTTTATTTACCAGTATTACCATAATTAAAATTACGGAATTTTTTAATAAAAAAACAATATAACTCTGACACCTTTTAACAGAAAAAAAAAGTCAACTGATTGTCAATTAATGGTTACTTATAACCGGAACTTGAAATGTTTGACTCTGACTCCACTTATAATCAATTAAGATTTTCATTGAATTCCAGGAAAGTATTGATATCATTGTTGATATCATTGATATCTTTTTAAGAAATTTATTTTGTGACAATCTTAATAATTTCTAAGAACATAAAATATTTATCTAAATAACTTTTGATAAAATCAAAAGATTTCCGTTTTTTAAACCTATAGAATTAATTTAGCTTTTTAAGAGTTTATTTAATCTTTTTGAACTTCTTCAATGCAAACTTTAAAATCTTGCTTATACTTTACCCACTGACAGTTATGCACTTAAAAAGTCATACTTTAATCTGTAATATTCTTCGCATAGCAAAACTGGTTAATCTATGCTATTAGTTAGAGAAATAGTGTATTGGGGAGAAACATTTTACCACTTTTGCCCATTTGCTAAACCGCCAATGGGTTGAAAAAACAAAAATTGTAAAATTGATACTTGCCAATTGATATGTGTCAATTCACACATGTGATAATATATTCTTTGCTTTTTTTGTAATAATTGTCTTTAATAACTGTATTTTATTTCTGCTGTATTCATTGATTTCTTTTGCTGTACTTGTAATATTTTATGCATTTTCTTTATTTTTCTTTATATTTTCACACTCTAAAAATTTTTTAAGGGAGTAGTAACATAACCTTTAGTCTACATTAAGTTATAATGAAACTTGGGAGCACAAATTTTCCTTTTGCTTCTAATATTATTTCTACATCATCCTCGTAGTTGGCCAGACAGCCCAACGTGAGCCCATGCCTTCCTCTGAAGATATCTCCATAATGACTTCCGATTTATCTTTCATCTCTAATTCTTTTCATTAATTGCAAGAAAATTAGATTCCACCGAGTCTGCCCATCTCAACCTTGACCTTCCCCTCTTTCTTGTTCCACTGGGTTTAAAGAGCCACATCTTTTTTATTGCATTGTCATCACTCATTTGAATCACGTGGGCCATGCAATTGATTCTATTTATTTTTATGTTTTTAATGATATCAAGTTGTTTATAAATCTTGTACAGTTCAAAGTTCAACCTCCCTCTCCAGTTATTGTTTTCATTTACACCACCAATATTGTGATACAATTTTCCTCCAGTTTTGTCATTGCCCAAACTTTAGAAGCGTACGGACAAAAGTTTTGTAGATTGAGAACTTTGTATATTATTTCTACATTATTAATTAAAAATATAGATCTAATAAAATAAAAAACACTCAATCACCATCAGGTTTAGATTTTTGTTTTGATTGGTAGGTAGGCAATCTATTTATAGCTCTAAACAAAGATTTTTACTAATCAAAAGCCTCTCTACTCTGTTCATAATGTGCTATTGTATCAAACTGAGTCATGGTATCAAGTTTTACACTAATAGCATATATAATGATATACAAATTTTATATGCTGTTAATCTTTCAAATTAAATGTTCTGTCAATCCTCTTCACGAATACTGTGTCTTCCTGTTTGAGTAGATCTTCCTGATAATAAAACAAAATTTAAATTTTAGATTTGGATGTGTGGTGGAAGCCTGCAGATTATTCCATGTTCTCGTGTCGGCCATGTGTTCCGACGTAGAAGACCTTACGGCTCTCCTGCTGGGGAGGATACTTTAACTTATAATTCTCTGAGAGTGGCTCATGTGTGGATGGATGAATATATTGTAGGTTTCTCTTCATTTAATCCTTTATAGGGTTATTTTTATTTTCTAATGTTATACTAAAATATTTTTTTGATTTTATTGAGTATTTCTGCAGTTATAGTAAGAAAAGGAAAGGCAAATAAATATTTTTTTTATTAATATGTACATATTTTCATGTGTATTTAAGCTAGAAAGGAAATTTTTATGTAAATTTGTGCTGTTATTGCATATCATAACCGAAATAATTGATTTAAGTTACCTATTGCTCTAGTCATAGGATGTTCTAAAACATTTTTTTTTATTTATAATTTATTGCTGATCCCCCCATACCAGAATTGAGGCAACACATTGTCTCAGAATGTTAGAGTTTTTGCAGAAAGATTTTTCATTTGTTAAAAGAAAACTTTACTGCATAATTTTGAAAAAAATGTTTTTTTTTCCTCTCTCTTTTTTTTTACTGCAGAATTTTTTTTCAAAGATGTTTTTCTTGTACATCAGAGGAAAGAAATAATTTTTTTTATTCTCACTTAAGGTTTTTAAAAAAAAATCGGTAATGTCTGGGTTTAGCTATAATTTCAAATTAATGATATAAATCAAAAAATTCTGAAATAGCGAAAGTTTAAAAGATAGTTTTCTCTAGAAATGATGTTCTTTCTTTCATTTTTTGTTCTTTAAAGAACACCATATTTTACATACATCTCTTTTTTAAAGAGTCCTATTCGCGTAATTTCGTTGTCGATCTTTATTTTGGGAGTTACTGCATGGATTTTGAGATTTTTAATTTATTTACGAATTTTGATTTGTGTAATTATGATTTACAAAATTCGAAAGAGGAAATAATTAGTGCATTTTTAGTATATTAGAATTAAAAAAAGATTACTTTCACAAATAAAATTTTTATACATTTTTATTCTATACTTTCTTCTGTAAACCTAAACATTAATTTAAATTAGTTATTGTTATAATTAAAAGTATCTTAAAGCAAAATGTTAGTGCTGGGACATTTGTCAGCCCGAAAGAATTCTTCCACAGGGAAGATCCCTCAAACCTGTAAAAGCCTTAAACTTTATTGATATATGTGACTAATCTTTTGATCTAAACACTTCTAAAGCTTTAAAATATTTGTCTAAGTATTTTTTGAGAAATATGAAAAAAATGAGCTAGTATAGAAGTGTTTCTATTATTTTGTTAAACTGCTGAACATAGTGTATTATGTGTGTAGTATATAAATACGGGGATTTGTTTAGGAGGTAACTCGAATTAAACAATAATTACACAAATTGTAATGATTAAAAGGATTTTATTTCATTGTGGTTCAGTGGGTTGAATCTAAACTGAAACTTAAGAAGTGCAGAAAAAAATAATAAAACAAATTGTTTGCGCTCAGCGCCATCTGGTATTATAAATCCTCAACAGGAGGTACTTTTTTGGTGAAAATGTAAACATAGTTTGTGAAAATTAAAAATTATATTAAAAAATACACACAAAAATATAGTAAAGTATGAAAATATTTAAAAAATTTGTCACTACAAATAAAAATCATTTATGACTAATAAATGTATTTTTCCCCATACATTAAAAAACAATTTTGCTATTATAGAAAAATTTTGGGCTAAAAATACTATCCAAATTTCAAAATTCATAAAAAATTATTGTCCATAGTTAAATTTTAACTTGAATTTAATTAAAAACATGCATTTAACAGTACTAGCAGTACAAGTTATTTTAATTATGAGAACATTTTCAACTGGGTCTTACAGAAAGAAGTTTCACAGGGGAAAAAAAGTGCTTCATAAAAAAATAAAGGTCTGTTAGAATGAATTTATAATAGTGTTTAAGAAAATGTTTGAATTTCGACTTCCTGTAAAGTTTATCGAGGGTGAGCCTCGTCGTTTCATTTAAAAAAACTCGCTTTGATATGGCGTAAGTGATCAGTTAAGCTTACCACATTGCACTATCTGACCAAACACGTGCTACCTTTTTTGTATAAGACAGCTGGCAGAAAAGCTCCTATTTTCCATGGATTGCAACGGGAATGAGGTTTGCATGAGAACTTGCTTTTTTAAAAGTACTTTGTGAAACTACCTTTTTTTTTAAAGTTGAATTTTTGAAGGTGCCGCTAAATGGTTGTTAATTTACCCTAGTCAGACTCCTGAAATTTGACTCACCACGTAGTATAACAGGGTGGCCATCCACCTGGAATTATCTGGGAATTTTTTTATACTGGAAAAAACCGTTAAAAATCAAGGAAATTTGGATAAAAACCTGGAAAAATCAGGGAATTCTAAAGAAAAGCTGGAAATTTTTTCTTAGATTTTTTTTTTAATTTCACTAATTTAAATTATTTACTATTTTTCTTAATTTAAATTATTTCATCCATTATACCCACATTTTTTAGATGGAAATATATCTCCAAACAGTTAAAATGTTATCAACTTAGCTATACTTTGCTTGCATCAAGATCGCTCTATTATAACCCTGTTAAACTAGAATGTCACATAAAATTCTCTCATAGTTTCTAAACAAATGTAGGAGTTTTTGATCTCTATGGAGACTATGGGACTGTAATTTAAGAAAGGCAAAGATTGTGCTAAACATAGTTAGGATATTTGCATCTGTTTTAAAATTCTGTCCATGGGGTGAATCCATTTATGACTCAAATTTGTTCCGATGCTTTGATGGTAGTTTTTTTCTATTTTGACAGAATGAGTCTAAATATTTTTGTATTTTTAACTTAATAAAATTCTCCAAAAATTAATTGGTTATAATTTAATAATAATAGATTTTAAAATGTACTCTTTTTATGAAAGCTTTTGTGTTCCCATTCAAAGAAATCTGTAAATTGTTTTTTCTCAGCAAACTAACTAATCACACATTTCTTTACAATCTCTGAACAGCAATGTTTGTTGACAAATTGTTGCATTACTGCTAGTTTTTTCTGTTTCATTTTAACCTTTTATAACATATTTTAATTTAAAAAGAAGAACTAACTATATATTAATATTTAATTTTATTGTTTTGTTGGTAAATATTTGACTTTTAATTCAAAATTGGAATTGCATAGTTATCACTATATCAAAAGTTCGTAAATGTTGCTTGCATTCCAGGGATGATATTTCCAAAACTATGCCTCCTTTTTCCCTAAAAAGCTGACAAAGACTAGGGAATATATAGGAAACATATTAAATGATGTATAAACATTAAATAGGATTTTTTTTGAAGTTATACTTCTTATGCGACTTTCAACAAGGTTGCGTTAAACATTTAACGTTACATTTTTATTGGCCGGAAAATCACGTGGTTGGATCCAGTTTTCCATCATTCATTTCCATATTGTTTTGGTTCTCACTAGCATAAAAGTAATAAAAGTATTATTTTTCTATAAATATTTTTTTAGTTTGATTTGATACACATATAATTTAATAGGATAGTATTTTTTATTTTCAAATTTAGTGGATAACAATTGTAAAAAATGAGCGAAAACAATCCCACGGACAATGCGACGGATTTAAGGTTATGCCAAGGTACGTCTCATGTGAATATCAATTGATTGTTAGGTTTTCTCATTTGAATTTACATTATGATGCATTCACATACATTATTAATACAAATACATTTTCCATGGCGAGACAATGAGGCAACCACAAGCACTTCCACTGGTTCAAGAGGTCCAGGAGGGAAAAATGCACAATATTACCGTTATTACAGATCAGGAAGCAGGACGAGCGGAGCAGGAAAAAGAGTCGTTGAATATAACTAGTGATCCTTCTATGACTGCTGATTCTTCTACAATTAAAGTCGCAGCTTACGAAGTTTAACTTCTTCCACGCGGAGGGACTCCACGCACTATTTTTTTAAAAATTCATATGTGTTTAGTCGGAAGAAGGAAAATGTAACTTAGTGTTTTAGTTATGCACTGTTCAATTCTAGTTGTTAAAACAAAAACAATTAACTATGCTAAACTAAAAAACTGTGTGTTTAGATTGGAATTTTAATTTCAAATAAGGAAAAAAATCAAAAAAGTATAAAATTTAAAGAATTTTATCTATTTTTTTCTATAGAGTATAGAACAAAAAATTGAAAATTTTTCATTTGTGACATTTATTTTGTATACTGAATCTCTTAAAATAGTAATACTAATTCAAAACAACATTATTTAAAAATCTGACTTTACAACACTCAATTGCGAATTTATGAATTTTCTGCAAATTTTATAATTTTAATTTCTGATATGAAGTTCTTATTTTAAGCATTTTATCACATATTGCACAGTACAATTGAATAGAATAAGCTAATTTCAAATATTTATTACTGATTTACCTCTTCTGATGAAAAATAATCAAATTTTGTCTATTGTTTTATTACAACCTCAAGCCATTTTTTAAATGATAAAATAAAATAATACGGAATTAGCAAGCAAAAATTTAAGTATAATTTTGTTATCATAAGTTTGATACTAAATTGCAAATAAATAATTAAATGAAAAATAATTAAATAAAAGGAATTTAAAGCAATTGACGATAATTTTTATTCTGAAATACCGAAAGCCTTTAACTGTACAATGACTTTCGTTGTGTAAAATTTTTGTTACTGTTTGATTATTGATATCTTAAAAACTAACTTTTGCTTTGTTTTTAAAATATTCCATGCAGTTTTGCTAAGAATTGATTATACATCTTGTTATCAAATACCCATTTTGAAATATTCATTTTAATTAATGAATTTTTATTTCCCATTTCAATAAAAGTTAAAAGTGAAGAAATACTTTTGGGAGCCACTGTAATTATAAAAGTTTATTGATATATAATTACCTGAAATGGTTTTCCTTTTCTAAATGAATTTATTGGTCACTCTGTTTTTGCCATTTTGTAGGTACACTTAGAGGAAATACTACTTAAAGTAACACATTAAAAAAGTTTTATTCCATAAAAACAATATGTTCGACAAGCTAAACATATTATTTTCTCCACATATTTTAATTTTTTAAAAATTAATGTTGTTGCAAAACATAAAAAAATAAAATAATTTTTTTCTTCAAGATGATATGTTAAAAAAATGACACATTTAATGAAATATTTGATAATACAGGCACTTTTCTTGTACACATACTGCACTTTATAAGAAAAAAACAAAACAGGGACCTGGAAATTTTAAGATTTTTAACTACATAGTGTATTATATGTATGCATAATCTCACCTAGGAAAACTTTTTCAAAGTCAGACCAGATGCACGAAATAAGAGTTATGGTGATATTTCGAGCCGCCTTGATTTAAGGAAGAATCTTCAGTGTAAATCTTTTGATTGGTACATGAAGACTATCTATCCTGAACTTGGTCCACCACAAGTCAAAACAAACCTTTCAGAAAAAAAAGCTCACCTTGCTCAGATGAAGAATCAGTGGAAGCATTCAACCACTGAAATATTATTTAGATATCAGGTATTTCTCTTTTTGTATCTCATTTTTAGATAAATAAAATAAAAAATTTCTTATTTTCAGCAAAAGGAAGCAAACGTGTAATAATTACATATTAAATAAAAGCATTTTTTCCCCACCTCAACCTTTTTTTTTAAATTTTATTTTCCATTATCTCTTTGTCTTTTACCCCTTTTCTTGTACATCTTCTGTCTCCCTTTTAGGCAAAAAGGTAATTTGCTATAAATTAAGACTTGAAATTTTGAAATGATTGGGAATTTTAGTGCAGTGTGACCTTAGTCTATTTCAATTTATGCTTACTTTTTCTTTTCTTAATCTGCTTTTTTTAAAGTTTATGGTAGGTTTTACTGCTTTTGAAATTCTAGATAATTAGATTTTATAGTATTTGGCTCATAATAGTACTCTTACATGCATAATAATTTTGGCCAAGGAATTTAAAAATGATAATTTGAGTAATATTAAAAAGAAAAAATCAGCTATGCCTTGTTCCAATGATAAGATTCATCAAAGGGCCTGTACACTAAAAATAATTTTAGGATATTTTAAATTTTTTTAGTTATTAAGATGCAAAAAATATTGACTTACTTAAGCTATACAATAATTTCCTTCAGATTTTTAAAAGATATTTGAGACATAGGTTTCTGATATTAAATGTTTTAAATCTTTTAAAAACTTTTTTGAATTTTAAAACACTAATGTGTACATAAATCTTACACCTGTTTTGAGAAGGTTTCAACTTCAAAATATTGTATTAGTAACAATATTTTATCTATAAAACAAGTCTTATATTAACTTTCACATTTAATGGTGAATATACTGTGTTTACCAAAATAATTATCTGGAAAGCCAGATTAACAAAGGAAGCTGAACAATAATTCAAATATAGCATCATTCAAAGAAGCTGAATATCGAAATATGTACTAGTTTGTGAATAGGCTGGGTATTTAGTGCAAAAGAAACATATATCTTCCAGTGCACTCTAAGAAATAGGATAAAATGGAAGAAAGCAAAAATAACCTATACAATGGTTTAGCAATAAGTGTTACAAATATCTTACTTTGAATCAAATCAAAAGTTATATAAAACCATAAAAAGTTATATAAAACCATTTTTTTCATCAAATCTATTTATGAAGATAGTTATTTTTCTATTGTTTATATATTTTTACAGGATTTTAAAATATATTCCTCGTATTACTTAAAACTCTGTTTGAATATTCAGAAACAGAAATTTATTATAAAACTCAGTATGTTATTGGATTTGTTGAATAATTAATAATAATAATTAATTTGTACAAATAATAACAATAAATTTGTTGAATAATAACAAATGGGATTTGTTAGTTAATTTGTTGTTTTAGAAGCTCTTCTTATTTATTATGAAATATGCTATGCTATGCTATGCTCTGCTCATACCTGTCAACTTTTAGTCCTTTTGAGTATGATTTTCCTCAGTGGTAGTGAAATGGAAAAGTGACAATTTTAAGCAGAAATATACGCTGTGTTTTGATAAAGTTTAGACGGACTACTATGATAGTATTATTAATTAATATATGCTTAATTTTTTTAAAAATATAAAAAGACAAAAAGATTATAAATGCAAGGAATTATAGAAAGCTTACATTTTACTACCACTTTAAATATAAAAATAAAATTTTACGCCAATTGCGTAAAAGTTGGCAGGTATGCCTGCTACTTGAAGGGTTACTGTTATTTAAATTTTTTTAAATTATTCACTAAATTAATTTTTGTTCCCTATTGTTGCTTTTTAGTTTTCACATTTAAAAATGGTATATTAAATAGCTTGAAAATATAATTTAAAATAAATTGCAATTATTAACGCTTTAAAAATTGTTTTATAATTTGATATATACATATATTTTCATTATTATTTGATTTATATATTTTCGAATTATATTTAAATTAAATCGATTAGTTAAGTGATTTGATTCAAATATAATTCGATTGATAATGATTAAAAAATAAGTTTGAGTCATTAAAGACATTTTTAAATCTAGGAAATATGTAATGCCTATTGTGGCATCACAGAGGTATTTTTCCCATTGTGCAAGAAACTTGCCATCCCTGTTTATTGGTTATCTTATCATGTTGCAGTATAGTTTATTATCACTTATTTTCGAAGTTAAAATTCCTTCAAAAAATTTTCTCATCTAGTAAAACATTCATAACCTAACCTAAGGTTTTATTGTATAAATTTATGACGTCTTAATGTATACTTTTTGTATTTCATCTTAAACAAAGGTTTAAAAAGTAACTTTTAAGAGAGATGTTGTCTTTTATTGTTTTCTTTAGATTCAACTGACAGGCACTGAATTGTGTATTGAATCAGAAGATGATGTCACTACAAAAGGTTCTTTGCTCATTCTTCAAAAGTGCTCAAAACTGAAACGTCAGGTGATTTTTAATTTCATTTTCCTACTCTTCCTTAACAAGGGTAGAAATTTAGTGTCTGGTCCAGTAATTAAAATATATTAACTGGTCCATTTTACATATCTCTAATATATCATTTTTTTTTGAAGAAAAATGATTATACAAAGAGTAAGTAATGATGACGCTTGATGTGTGCTATTTAGGGACAAAAATACACACCTGAAAATGAAATAAAAATCAAGGAACTAAAACAATATAACATCCTTTTACATTCATTCAGGGGATCTCTAGTAACTATTTTATGGTGGTCCTAGCCAAGTTTTAGCAGTCCACGATGAACTGTCAATTTTGAGCTCTGTTAAAGCTGTAAATCAGTTTTCGATGTCAAGAAAAACTCTTAAAATGAGACTCATTGCAAAATAAACCATTTAAAAAGTGTGCCATTTTAATATTACTGCATTCTTTTGGTGCCTTATTTTTCAATGTTAGTCACCTTTTTCACTGTGCATATAAGAATCATTTATGAATTTATTTAAATTTGTCTTCAGTTTAGATTATATGACCTATGATCTGAGCAAGGATTCATGGGGTTCAAATCCCTTTTTGAAGTTTAAAACTCTCAGAGTTTAGTAATTTTTAATAATTAGCAAACAGTTCCTGTTTACATTTTTATATTTTTCTAATAAAATAGCCTTTTTTTTAAAAATTTGTAATGAAATTGTGAATATCCCAAAGTAGGAGTACTGTTCCAACCAAATGAAGAAAAGAATTACGAAATTCTTATCAAAGCAATTGTGAATTAGAAAACGTCTTCATTTTGTTGTTTCGTTTAGTATAATTTTGTAAGTAACAACATAATTTTGTATCACGCAAAATACTGAACAATTATTATTATTTTTTTTAAGCATTTTATAGCAGTTTTTAAAAAAGGTTAATAGTTGTAAATCCAAGAATGATTTTTAATATAATTGGCCATAACTTTGTAAGTAACAACATAATTTTGTATCATGCAAAATACTACAATTTGAAATTTTTTTAAAAAATTGTAATTAATATTGATTACTTTACTAATTTTAAAGGGAGAAAAAAATGCTATGGATTAGGGTTTCTAACAAAAATGTGCAAATTTAAAAATTCATTGTACAAATATGCGTTAGTAATTTGCAGTAGTCTTTCTCCTATAAAAAACCCCCACTACACATTTGCTTATTGTACATTAAAACTGTACAAATTGTTTGTTAAACACTTCCCTTGATCTATGTATCCAAATTCTTCATCAAAAATCATTCCTTAGCATTTTGACACTCTTAACTTTGTAAGCAAATATTTAAAAATGTTTATTCTGTATACCGTTTACTTTTCTAACAACCAAGACTAGGATGTTGATAATTAATTTATTTTTTGCATTTCTTACATTTTGGTCGTTTTCTTTTTAGGGTGTTAAAAGTCTTTTTAGATTTTTTTTCTTCCTTTTTTAATACATTTTCATGAATTTTGAATTATATTTTTTATTTTAATCATTTTACTTGTGATTTTTCATAAATTTGCATTGGTTTTTATTATTTTAAATATTCTTCTATTACAAGTGTCAATGTTAAACAGAATTTTTATCGATATAAGAATTTGAATTTGAGTTGTCGGCTGTTTCTCAATTTTAGGAGTATCAAAAAACATTTGAAAATGCAACGTTAATTATTTGAAAACTGTATCTAAAAATTAATGCTGTATGAATCTTGTTAAGTTACAATTTATTTTATTCATAACTTGTATACTATTTAATTATTACCTTATTTTTTTTTTATAAAATATTATAGGGCAAAGTAAGGAAATATTGCTACTGGTCAGTTGTAGTATTTTTAGTTGAGATCATTTTTTAAAAATTGGAAAATTTAAATGAATAAAAAACTGTTAGGCAATTCTTTTGAACATTTTTTGAAATGTGGAAAGCATTGCAAGGCTTATTGCTAAATTAAGAAACCGATAAATTTGAAGCAGAAACTGATTTTAAGCAATTGATAAATAAAGTAGTTTTCAGAATGTTTTAAAATGTTCATAATATAATTTGATATTTATTTAAAAATTAAAATAATGTGCACTTGGGGTATATTTTCAACAAAAAGTGGTAATCTGGTGGCAACGATTCCTTGGGGTATTCATCCACTTTTCCTTCGAGGTTAATATCATCCTTACCTGTGCTATGCATGATTCTTTATTACCTTACGAGATCATCGCCAACAAAACAAATTATTTTTATTTTTTGAAATGCCAGATGCTATTTAGGCAAAGTATGAAATAATTGTCCTGATGAGGTTATAATGTAAATGATGTGCATGTTACTGTGAATGACCGAATTCTGTGGTTGTTGACTTTCACCGGTGAATGTTGACAATCAAATTAGTCGCTTTGGTGTATGTCCGAAATATTTATTGCATGCAATTTGATATGAATTTATTCGTGGATATAATTACATTTATTCGATATTTTAATACTTACTGACGATAGATTAGAACAAACATCAGTGTTTGGAGTAACGGGCAAATATATACCGGGCAATGGCACTTGACTTTAAAAAAACATCAGTGTAGGGTATACCGGGCAGTGGCACTTGACCTTAAAAAAACATCAGTGTAGGGCATACCGGGCAAATGTATACCGGACAGTGGCACTTGACCTTAAAAAAACATTAGTGTAGGGTATACCGGCCAAATGTATACCTGGCAGTGGCACTGAATCTTAAAAAAACATCAGTGTAGAATATACCAGGCAAATGTGTACCGGGCAATGGCACTTAACCAGACCTAGTATGACTAGACCTTTGGTAATTGTCCGAAATATATACTACTAGGTCTAGTGCCACTTTTTCTATAGCTTAAATATTTAAAAAAATTAATTAAACAAAGCGTTTGAATCAATTTTAAACTGATAACGAAATTATTGCTTTAAAATTAAAAAAATAATAATAAAAACTGCGCCAGATAAGAGTAATTGAAGTAGTTGCTTTATACAGCTCATGTGCGGACAAAAATTATCCAGGTGCATCTAAAAGTGAATGAATATCCCAAGACACCGGTGGCAACTGGCAGCCAATTTTTTTAAATACAATTAACTTCAATTGAGTTGCCTTGTGGCCAGTATTGACCATTAGTTTCCCCCTACATTAAGTGCATAGTTCAAGTTATGATATATATACATACAGTGAAATCTTCAGAAAAGACCACCTCTGTGTACAAGCCTCCTCCATTTTTGACCACTTGGGAGGTACGGAATTTTTTCCATACACATTGTGTTGAAGGAAACCGTTAAGAGAAACCATCAAAACCTTCCCCAGCGACTATGCTAATTTCTGCACCAAATGTGGAAAAGGTCAAATAAGAAAACGTGAAAAATATTAATAAAAAGTATTTACAAAACAAATTAGTAGATTAAAATGCATCCAAAATATTTGAGTGACTCTTATTTAGAGAGCTGTTTTTGATGATCTTTGAAAGAGATCATCAACCCCAAGTTGCAGTTACAGCAGCACTAAAGACGATGCTATCCATGTTGAAAGTTAAATTAGAAAAAAAAAATATTTTTTTTAAAAAAAAGAAACATTTCAAACAAGCAAACTTTTTATCATTTTTTAAAGCTAACTTATTATGATATAAAATTAAAGGCAAATTCAAACATAAAACAAAATTGTTGACTTATTTAAAATAGTTCTATCATTCATAATTGGTAAATGAATTTTTACACATTATTATATCAGTAAAGATCATTTTCATTGACACTAAGCTTCATTAATTGATCCGGTTTTCATGGCGTCAAAACAAGTGGCATTTACGCAAGCGACAGTGAGTAAAATTATTTGTGAAAATTCATGTACCCTCCATAACATTTTGAAGTCAATGAAGGTAACCCCCAAAGAATGACCAACCTCTGTTAACGGACATTTTACTGTGGAACATAAAGTTGTCACTACCGAGTTTCACTGTATGTTACCGGCAAAGTATGAAACAGCAGCGTTCTATAGAATGCCAAATGTGTTCAGGCAAGGTATAAAACATGAGAAGAATTACATTCTTTCCCTAGGCATTGTATATAATACCTAAGCATTCTATAGTATGACTTGCTATTTTGTCAAAGTATGAAAAAAACGTCCTGATGAGGTTATTATGTAGATGTGCCTTTCTCAAAAATAAAACTGTTATTCTGAAAAAATAATGAGAGTGCTATTTAAAAAAAATTATTCAAAATGCTTAAAGAAAAATGAAAGTTGTACAAAATATAGTTTATATCTTTCTTAATAAAAGAAACAAAATGTTCATATAAAAAATAAGAAATTAAACTACTTGTTGCAACATGGCAGGCTTGAATGACATTTTGAATTACGTTTCATTACATTTCGAAACAAATCGGAGATGTATTTCATACTTTGCTGGTTTCTCATTTGGCATTCTATAGAATGCCATGGAAGGGTGTGAAATATAAATCGTTTCATACATTGCCGGCTAGTTTTAGGCATTCTGTAGAATGACGGATTTCAAACTTTGCCGGTAACATATATATAAAAAACACTGCTTTTGAAGGCTTGATTTTTTTGTGTGCATTTTTTTAAGAACTTCAGGTCATCAGCATACTATAACTTAAGAAAAACTGTTTTGCTATGCATAATTAATAATTGTTTACGCTTATGATTAGATGTGGTACGAGAGTGCTAAACATGATATCAGGTTGGCTCAACTTCTCTGCCTGGATGCTGGTGAACAGTTCCCTCGTTTGTCCAAGTGCCATGAAATGGGTGGATCACAAGACTGGAGGCACGCAGACACAGTAAGATCATATTCTAACCGTCCGTTCCTACACCGAAGTAAAAATTTCTAGTTAATGATCAGGTTTAGATATTCAGGTAAAAGAGCAAACCTAAGGACTTGAAGCTAAACTGGGTGTCAAAAAATCATAATTTAAAAAGAAAAAGTAATATATTTGTAGTTGCAGAGTTGGCTGTGAAATCGGCCAACATTTTATTTGTAGAATCTTCTACAATATTTCGATAATATGCATATTTTAGAACATTCCCTAGCAACAATTATATCTTGGTCCCAGTTGGGCTCGAAATTGGCTTAATATTGGTCCTACATGAACATGCTCTGAGGGACCGATATTGAGATGTCCAGATTTTTTAATATTGGTTCTATCCAGTATCAATATCGACCTATATGGGGCTTATATTGGCTGAATAATGATTATAAAATATCGGATGAATCTGTCAATTCTATATAGTTCCGATATTGTTGTTATGGGTCCTATATGAACATGCTCTGAGGGACCGATATTGAGATGTCTAGATTTTTTAATATTGGTTCTATCCAGCTGAATAATGATTATAAAATATCGGATGAATCTGTCAATTCTATATAGTTCCGATATTGTTTGTAAAGTGGCAGTATAATATCGGGTGAATCGGATGATTCTATATAGGGCCCATATTAGAAAAATTTCGAACCCTTATGGAGCCAAGATTAATCAATATTGGTCCAATGAGGGCCCACCAAGTTATTTTGCTAGGGTTGTTTTAAAAATGCATGTTGAAACTCGTATAAAGGTGAAAGTTTTTTCACTTTTCCATGTAATGCACTTATTTCAGTGATAATGCGGTGTGGAATAGTTTAATGAATTAAAAGGCCAAATGAATAACAAAACAATATAATGTGGGTAATACTTCTTAGGCTTCCCAAGTCTTCCATTCCAATCCATTGCCTGCCATGCAAGTGATCTCATTCATAATTCTTGTGAATTGATTACAGTGTCTTTTTTGGTGAAGTTGAAATTCATAACAGGACTTGTGGAAAAAATAGTTCTTGTTAAATTTAAATAGCTTTTCTTTAAAACTGAAATGACTTTTCTTTTGTCTTTAAGCCTGGCTTTATAATTTAATTTATCTCAAACTATAATAATGAATGAAAATTTAATGAAAATTTAATGAAATAAAATTTACTTTTTTGTAGTTATTTATACAATATATATTTAATTATTTTAGATGGGTATTCTTTTAAACTGCTTTTTTAAATCTTGAAGGGCTTGTAGCAAGACATGATATCAAACACCATTGTGCAAAAAGAGAAATAATGTGTATAAGTTCTTAAAAAAATTCTCTATGAATTTTTAAAAAAAATCAATATTTTATATTTCTTAAAATTTCTTTATATTTTGATAATGTATACTTGAGAATTTGCAATAAAAATACATGTCAAAACTCATGTAAATGTGAAAGATTCTGCATTTTCCCCATGAATGCACTTATAGAATAAAAGAAGCTCTCAGTTAATTCAAATGTTTAAATCTACCTTGTTTAAATCTACATTTGTTTAAATCTACATTTACGCTCTTTAAATCTATCTTGCTCATATTTGGGAACACAATAACCTGTTAAAATTGTAACATGTATATTTTTATAAGTAATGTAGTTTTCATTGTATTTTTTTTACATTTGTAATTTTCAATAAACTAATATTAAAATGCAGCTTTAAAAAAAGTTTGAAATTTTTAGGAGGGAAATCCAAGATATTATATTTGCAAGTATGAAATACGTTTTGAGAAATAATCTTATACAAAGCTAGTAAAAACGTATTTCATCAATATGTTTCTTAATTGCAAAACACAGTGTATTTATCTCATTTATATGCATACTGTCAAAAGCAGGTAAATATGAAATAACAATTTTGATTTAGTTTTAAAAAATGTCTTATTTCCCTTAAAATTAGTACTAAAAATAACTTTTGCATGAAATTATATTTAGGCACATGATTTATCTAATTAGTTTTTCAATTATAGTTATTAATTTTGCTTAGATATACAAATAACATTCAAATACTAAAAATCAGTCTATATTTTAAATATTTTTAAGATCGTGATTTCTGAATCTATTATTATGTTTATTTTAAGAGAGAATTTTTTTGTGTTGTATTTCATAATTTGAACTATCTTCTGCGCCAATTGAAAATCAAACCATTGATATTGCAATTTACTACATGAAAAACTGATTATTAGATTTTAAGTTATTAAAAGTGATTCTTTTGCCAACCATATGCAGGGTATCTGCACACCTGGAAAGTCATGAAAAATCATGGAGAGGCATGAAGTATTGAACAAAATTTGTCATGATTTTAACTATTTAAAAAAAAAATCCTGGAAAATCATGGATTTAGGTCGCAGAAAAATCTCATTTTTAAAGTGGAATTTACCTCCCCAATTTCATAGTGTTCCGAATATCTGACTTTGTAACAAAATCCCCACTCACTGTCACATTTTATTAAAATAAAAATTGCTCTTCTGGTGTTCCTTAAAAATTATGGTATTCTTTCAGAAAATGAACGAAAGAACATCATTTCTAGAGCGAATTATATTTCAAACTTTTGCGATTTCAGAATTTATTTATTATTTATTTTATCAATTTAAAATTCTAGCTGAAGCATGCCAGTCATTGTCGAAATTTTTTTATTTCCAAATGAGAACAGAAAAATCGGGAGTGTTTCTTTCATTTCCGATGAACAAAAAAAGTATTTTTGGAGTATATTTCCGCTGGAAAAAAATCGTCTTAGAAAATTCTGCAGAAAAGAATTTTTTTTTTAACTTTCCAAAAGAAAAATCCTTTTGCCTTTCTGCAAGGACTCAATTGCATACTACAACAATGTGGCCAAGTTGCCCGCGATTCCAGGGGGGCTTTGAGACTGGCCAACAATGATATCCAGTGGTTAAAAGCCGATGCTGCGTGCTTAAGCAGATAAAGGAGAATTGTTTGGAGAAAATAGCAGAGGTGATTGTGCTCCGGAAAAAATCCAGATTTCCGGATTTTTCCCTAACTCCGCTCCGGAAGTTTCCGGAAATCCTACGTCCAAAAATTTTAAGAATTCATAGATCACATTTATGTATAAAAATTCTTGTATATTTTATTTAAAAATATTAGAACTAGAATTTTTACTTTGCATCTTTCATTTGTAAATATTTTTTCTGGTAAAATACTAAATGTGATTGAAGGTTAAAGTAAACTTATACATTTAAATTATGCTGTATATAATTTATTTAGAATTGAATGTTCTGAAAATATCAATGATTTAAATTTATGAAGTAATTAATTTTTTGAAATGAGTCATTAATGATTTTACTCAAGAAATTTTCAGGATTTTTGAGTTGGACTCACAATCACCTCTGCAATAGTAACTTCGGTAAGTCATGAATAATTCTTGAATTAGCCATGAAAGGTCATGGATTTGAAAATCTTAAATGTAGCAGATACCTTGCATATAGGATTTATTGAATAAAATTAAGAGTGCACTTCTTTTTTGATTGTAGGTGGACTCCCCTATTTATAATATGGCTGCAGGACTGTGTCTTGGTGTTCACAAAGAAAATGTTGGTGAATACATTATCCTCACCATTTGTAGCCAATCAGAATCTCGTAAATGGAATCTCTTATTTCATTCCCTGCCCTAAGTGTTGTGCTTTTGAAACAATTTCTGTGATAGATTTTTATCCCTTACAATCCCATTTTATACAAGTAGTACAAAAAAAAAAATTACAGTGCTAGGGTGGTTGTGCGTTTGTTTTTATACAAAAATTCTTTTATCTTTTATAATTAAATTGAAACATTTTTGTATTTTTTTTCAAGAAACTCATACATTTCTTGTTTAACACCAAACATACCAATACTTAGTGTATACCTATTTCTACCATACTCGATTACATGACCGAACTTTGTTCTTGTTGTTCTTGGATGTTTCTTGGTTGAATATGTGAAATTTGGATGTTAGGGAGGAAATAAACTAAAAACACTTTATTATAATTAAACAAAATTATACATTGCTAATTTTTATACATTGCAAACACATAGAATAAGAATTTTTAATTCATTGCTCGACACATTTTTTACATATACAGGATGTTTTCATTGTACTTTTCCGCAAACATATCTCTTCTAATTGTTATTATTTCTATGATTCTTATAATTATAAGAATTATAATACAGTACAGAACCCGTTATCCGGAAATCAGAAAACCGGAAAACCAAAAAACCGGAACGAAATTCGATAAATTTTCCCGCTATTTTTTTTTAAAAAAAGTTTTTTTCCTCATAAGATTTTAGGATTTTTCTTTCTTTTTTGAAAGATGTTTACCCTAGCATCATTTTGGAAATAATTATTAGTGTATTACTTCGTTTTTTCAAGATTATTTCCAAATATTTTTTTTTTAGTTGGGTTTAACAATAAGAAAAACGACTTTTTGTAGCGATTCAGAAAACCGGAAAAATCAGTTATCCGGAATAGCGATGGTCCCGATCGTTCCGGATAATCGGTTTCCTACTGTACTTATAATTATTCTTATAGTTTATATTATTTCGTTTAAGAACTTGTGCTGTCTTATTTGTTTCGACATTTTTTTGGGTAAAAACTAACAGTTAGTTAGAAATGAAGTAAAGCTATCAAAATAAAACATAAGCTACTTACCAAAACATTTAGTTTCTGTCACTTTTTCTGACACAAAAATGCCAATCTAAAATTTTAGGTACTTTCTTGAAATTTGAATTCACAGTTATTCTGATTGAACTCACTACGCAACAGTCTTTGCAGAAATGTGCAACTCATTGAATGTCATACGTTGAACACGCATTACATCGTCATTTCTGATCCGATAACCTTTTAAAGCTATAAATTGTTCTTCCGGGCAAATGACCGGTTGTGGTAGAAATAGGTATACGACAAGTATTATTCGAAACAAAAAAAAGAATATTATCTGTATATAATAGTTAGAAAAAGTCATGCGGTCAAATGTGCATAAACGATAAGATGATAAGCGCATTTTCAATGCAAAAGTTCTTAAACGGTCATTTGACCGGTTATGGTATGTTTAGTGTTAAAATTGGTATATAGATTTAATGTAAATTTTTTCCAACAAATTCAATCCCATTTCATACAAGTAGTACAAAAATATAGCGCTAGGGTGGTTGTGCTTTTGTTTTTATACCAAAATTCTTTCATCTTTTGCATTTAAATTAAAAAAATTTTGCATGTTATTTTTTTTTGTTGAGAAACTCATACATTTCTTGTTAGAAATTTGTAGATAGTTTTGATGTAATTTTTTTTTCCAACGAATTTTTTGTTGTTATGAACAAGTTTTAGAATTTTATTGATGAAAGTGTCAATTATCTACTTCATATTTGAAAAAATATATAATAAAATATTTTGCTGCACATGATTATTCTTTTCTATTATGAGGGATGATTTGTTGAAACTAATTGCACTTTGCTGCATGGAAAATGCTCTGACATCTTACTTGCTGATTCTCATAGCACACTCCGGTAACACAGTCTGTTAAGTTCTTTCTGACCCCACTGGTGGAGAGCTGGGGGTTCAGAATTCAATCCTGATATCCAATTAAAGGGCGTTTGCCTTCCAATAAGGTGAATCGAGTTCCAGCGATGACTGGTCGATACGAATTCCTCAGTGGTAGACGGATCATGGGTTAGAGTCCCCTTGCCGGCACGCTAACTGTGTGAGGTCCTCGTGTACTTCCTCTCCATGTAACACAAATGCTGGTTAGTTCCATCAAAAAGTGTTCCACAAAAGCAAAATTCTCCCAATTCTTGATCCAGGAGTTCCCTCGTCTTCCGAATAGGGTTCAAAATTAAAAAGCTGCGTAGTTGAACATCAGTAGTCGTAAACCCAAATTTGGGTTGGATGTTCAACGACGGTTATAGAAAAATGACCAGCATGTTATATACTTCAAGAGGCTTGTTCAGTCTGTGATGTGGCTGAAAGTTCTCTCGTTCATCGTGGTGAGGAAGTTAGGAGAGAGAGGTACCAGCTTCGCTATCCATGTCGTCTGACCGCGGTCAAATTATCATGGCTGTTAAACCTGAAATTGGTCTCGTCATGGTTGGGTGAAGTGCACATTCATATGTAAAATTGTCTCCTGAATTCAAATGGGACCTCTGTTTTCTGGGCAAACCACTTTCTGTTTATCTTTTTGCAATAATTTCAAGTCCATAAAAATTCTTTTGAAGGACTGGTGAATATGAAAAAATATCTAAAATATGAACGGTTATAGCAAGAAGGAAGGAGAGTATTGGATATTTGTCTCATTAATTTATTTAATAGAATAGTTAAATTTTTTGCCAGCTAACTTTCTGCATTTTTCAGTTTTAAGTTCTCTTTTTTTCCCCTCAAACTTCCTGTTCAATTTATTGGGATCATAAAGATATATTGGGTCATATATTTTCAGCCAGTGGCGTACGCAAGGGAGGGGTTTAGGGGTTTAAACTCCCCCCTTGAGCTCAGATGAAATGGTAAAAATGAAAATTTTAGTAGAAATTATGCGAACTATTATTTTTAAAGACTATATATTTTTATTTGCCTTATGCCTACTTTCTCAGAACACTAAAAAAACATTTACTATAATAGGGTTGTACTTTTGAAACCAAATTCACGTGATACTGTTACGGACTGGTTTCTTTCTGTCCTGACAGTCGCGATAGTTTTCGAGACTGGCTTTCATTCGCGAGATCTTTACGCGGTGATTCTGGAATCCTACACGTTCTGTCGTGTTTGAGACAATTCGAGAATTTTGGTGTTGCGGTGAAAATTTATATAAAAGAGGGAACGGAGAACAGTGGAGTCAGTTAGTCAGACTAAGAGTTATCTCTGCCGTTTGTCTTTCGGTGCTCGTAGCTAAATCTGATTTGTTCGGTCTTAACAAAAAGTTCATTCAATCGCCCAACCCGTCGTCGCCGTTATTTCGACTAGTGAAGAAATCAGTAATCACTATTGGAGATACTGAGCTCGTTGAAGTTATTCATTCCAGCTCGAAGCTTTAAGATCGTAGCATAGCGGATATTTCTGTGCCAATATATATATTTGCTGTTCTTGGATCTTTAGGATGTCAAAACGCAAGAATTTAACAATTTTTAATTATTTTGAGAAAAAATCACGACCTGAAATTAGTGAGGTGACAGCATCTAGTACCAATGTAAGTTTTTCTGTTGAACAGAAATGTGACACTTCCGTTGAAGAAAGCGTTTCTAGCACATCAAAATCTGATGAATGTGAAAGTGGCCCTCAAAGTGTTACTTCCCACCCATATGACATTGGACTTTTTTCAGAAGATATTACATGCGAGAAGATATTACATTATGTTCTTAAACTTAAAAAATCGAATCAAAATTTAACTAAACAATGCCGTCTAAATAAAAAGTAAAATTATCTAGCTGTCTAAATTAGGGAAATAATAGTGCTTTATTACATACTCGAATTTCTTTTAGTAGTTTCAGAAAATCATGAACACCGCCCTTGAAAAAATTCTGCGTACGCCACTGTCAGCATTAGGAGTCTAAATCCATTTGAAAAACTCATGTTTATTCAAAGAAAGTACGTTTTTGTGTCTGATTTTGTAACTAAAAATATCGAACATATTTACAAATTAAGCCACTTCTGTGAACCATTAAGTGTGAGTCCTAGTATGAGTAAATTTTATCATTAGATCAAAAGTTATTCTGGGTGGGTTTTTTTTTCTTCTTTTGCACATTGCATGGCAGCTTGAACTGTACTTACAAGCCTGAGAACTTATTGGGCAATGACTTTGGTCATACCATCTCTCTGGTGATTTATTTTTTTCCTTGACCTAAATGTTGTAAAAGTGATAGGAGGGATGTATCTATGATGGAATACGGCAACCTTGTCTCGGAATTTTCTTTTTATTGTCACCAAAATGTTTGCACTAAAAACCTTTTTTCCAATAAAGCACAGTTTCGACATCCTAAAAAGATTAAAAAATTATTTTTGAAAGCTTTTTTTTAAAATAAGTATTGTCACTAAAGGTCCATCATGACGTATTAGCTGACGTCACACTAGCGATAGGATCAAATTAAAATTTCGTGACAAGGTGGAGTATTAGCTGAGTAGACTTTGCGATAAGAAACGTTATACTTACCTGGATTTAAGGTTATTTTTACCTTGCTTTATGAAAGGATTGTTTTCACACTTAAAGAAACTCTAAGTCAACCTCGATCTAAGGTTTTTATATAGAAGATTGTTTTGGATTAGGGCAGGGGTTGCCAAACTTTTTTGATCATCGACCCCTACATAATTTTTCGAAATCTCCATCGACACCCATTAAAGTAATTTTCTGCCAATTAAAATAAAACTATTAGATACTGTGTTTGTACATTTACTTTATGATTTTGAACATTTATTAAAGTAATAGTACATAGTGTAACAATAGTTTTATGAAAAATATATTAATGTTGAAATACCTTAATATTTAGGAAATAGTAAGTAGGTATAAGTAAGTAGAAATAATAAGTAAAGTAACTACGGATTTATTGCTTCTTAATCAATGCCTGGTGTTTTTTTTTTTTTTTTTTTTTTTTTTTTGCAAGGTTTGTTGTATTGAGTTCAAAATGGGTCAATTTTAATCTTAAATCCCTTCAAAACTCCACATTTAATTCATTTCTGTTCTTAGTTAAGATTGAATTTACGTGACTGAAACCGGCTTCAACCCTATAGGAACTTGGAAATGCTATCATAAATGGCTGAGCTATTTCGTAAAGTTTTACATATTTTTGCATTATATTTATATTTGTCAAAAATTTGCTTATTGTTAAATTTTTAAAAAGCGTCTTTGCTTCAAATCCCCATAATAATTCAGGAAGCTCATCTTGCAGGTTGATGTCCACGTTTTCAATTTGAGCAGAAAATGACACAATAATCCAATCAGGGATGTCAATGTTTTCCAATTCAACAAAACGCAGTTTAAACTCGTCGCTCAATTTTTGAAGATTACCTGTATATATTTCCAAGTCTTCTTCTTTTATTTCTAATTGTCACATATCTGAAAAAAAATTCTGATAATCCTTCGACCAATTGACCCTTCCGGTTCGGAACGACCCCCTGGCTCAGATCGACCCCCGCTTATGTTAAATAGACCCCTGGGGGTCTATATAGACCACTTTGGCGACCTCTGGATTAGGGTAATGTGCACAGAATAGATCAGATTGTCTCAGATCTCGTTTTAAGGTTTACACGTAAAATGCATTACAAACAAGTTTACATTAAAAGGTTTTTTGCTGGAAATAAGCCTCATCTGAATCAGTTTGAATAAACTTAAGATCATTTCGTTTTCTTAATTATATCACCTTTATAAGATTTACACAATCCAAATATTTGTTTTAAATGAAGAAGAGTCATAAAGATTCAAAAATGAGG
Source organism: Parasteatoda tepidariorum (assembly GCF_982258835.1). Lineage (NCBI taxonomy): Eukaryota > Metazoa > Arthropoda > Arachnida > Araneae > Theridiidae > Parasteatoda > Parasteatoda tepidariorum. The sequence continues at coordinate 120,089,216 of NC_141756.1, read as the reverse complement.
TTTTAATGATGATCAACATTCACATTTGAAGGCTGATTGATATTTCTTCTGTAAATATTTTATTAACATTAAAGGTATGAGATTCTTAAATACTGAGTATTCATATCACTTGGGTGGGGCGTACTGTTTTCTTGCGTGGATGTGGACTATCTTGTATCACAATGACAGTCTTTCCCCGATTGTCTGTATCCTCAAACATTCTCTGATTTTTCCTTGCGTGGTAATCTGGCACCTGCAAGACAAAAAAAAAACATTAAGAAAGTTGTACATATTCACTTATTTTTTTTTAAAAAAAAACGGTTATTTTCAAAAATGCCATTAAGAAATTCAGTGCCGACGGAAGACATTATCGCATACCGTGCAGTGCTCAAAATGAGGCCCTTCACTCAATTTTGGAAAATAAATTTAAAAAAACAAACAGAAAACCCTTGAATTGTGTTTCTGGTGTCATCATGTAGAGAAATGCTTACTTTTTTATTTTAAATTATAGTATTTCTATCAGAGAATTATAAAATCTATATCAATCTTAAATGTTGATTTGGGAAACAAGATACATTATGCATTCAAGGTTAAAAAAAGAAAAGTTTAATTAACCTCGAGTATTCTAGAATTAATATTTATTATACGTAATATTTTTAATCAACATAATCTTTTATGGCAAGCGAATATATATGCATCGACATCTATTTTTTTCATGCTTTAGTAGTTGCAAACAATTTTATAGACTCTTAAAAACCAATATTTTTTACCCCATAATGTTAATTTTATTTTTCGCCATATCTCGAACCATCGAGAACTTTTTAAGCGAATTGAAAATTGGTTAGACGCGATTACAAAAGTTGTTTATCCTAAGATAATTCCAAGCAAAAATTTGTTATTGTTTATTATTTTATTTAGCAATAGTAGAAATTTTTTTAAATAGTAAGGCCACCATTTTCTACATCATTTTAAAGCATCTAATTTTGCAAGGTAAAGTTTGAAAAAAAAAAGTCTTATATTTAAAATTTGATTTCTCAGGAGCTTTCAACTGATTCAAATTTTGTACTTTGCCATGTAAAATTAGATACTTTAAAATAATACAATAATTTATGTAACTTATAATGCAAAAGTTTTTCGACTGTTATTAAATAAAATAATATTTTTTAAAAAATATTTACTAAAATTTATTTTTTGCATAAAATTATCTTTGGACAAGCGAATTTTATAATTGTGTGCAAAAATTTTTCAATTCGTTTTAAATGTTCTCGAGATATGGCGAAATACGCAAAAAATAAAATTAATATTAGGGGGTCTGAACTTACAATCGCTCTCCAAACTATGGGGACCCTATTGGCCGGGATAGAGATCGTGAGTTCGATCTCCGCCGGCCGAAGACTCCCCGTTTAGTAACTGATGCATTTGTCGAATCATCAAGTCCTCCCATAACAAATCATACCTCTGAGGGATCCATGAGTTTCCTTATTTATCTTCTGGATTGGTTCAAAATTACAAGGAGTTGAACATTATTAGTCGTAATTCCTAAATTAGGTCGGCTGTTCAACGATGGTTCTTAAATAAAATAAGATTGCGGCTACATATTTTGGGGTCTTACGTTGAAGAAAGAAAAAAGAGGTATGTGAGAAAGTACGTTTTTGTGTCTGATTTCGTAACTTGAAATTTGTTGAAGTCATCCCCTCGAATCATTAAGATGGAGTCATAGAACGAGAAGATCCGATCTTTAGATCAAAATTATTCAGGGTGGTCCGTTTATTATTTCGCTCACTGGTCTTTACATTGTACGAGAGTACGTTTTTTTTTGTGTGTCAACAATAATTTTCCTGAATTCAAAACGCGTGTTAAGGTTGAAATATCACCCTTTTATCACTGCAAAAGTCTATCATCTTCATGCATTTATCATGAATAATTCAAGCTGCTGATTTTCGAATGGATTTTCTTTTTCCAACAACAGAAGGGAAAAAAAACTCTACTAGTTCCAGCATAAAATTACCAAGAGTATTTTCACGCTCGAACTCTTTCAATCAGATTCTCAAAAAATGCGCCTAAATTCGTATTGGCGAACTCTACTTGGAACTTCCATTCATCTTGGAAAAATCTTGGGGGTATTGACAGTATTATGATGACACACATCTTTACTGTGGCTGAATCTGTTGAGCATTAAAACTTTTAAAGAACCAATCATACTTTATAGAAACTTATCCTGAAATGCTATAGCTTCTTTTCATGTTATTTTAATAAATTATTATGATTAATAATTTTATAGCCACTATTTGTTTTAAAAACATTTCCTATTTTTAAAACAAATTTCTTATATCATTAAAATTGGAGAAAGAAAAATATTTTTAAAAATGAAATCATTGCTAGATTTATAATAAATTGAAATATTGTTAAATTAAAGTTTTTTTTTTTGTTTATTTATGAAGCAACAATTATAGCTGAAAAAAAGTTTTCAAATATAATTTTAAGAAAATTTCTGCACTTATTCATTAATATTTAAAATGTATATAGTTAAAAGGTAATTTCTTTTAAAATTAGCATGCGAAATTTTTCAAATATTTCTCCAAAAATTTCAAAGAGTTAGGTTATGTCTGAATACATTTTAAAAACGCAAGCATTAAAGCTTGGAGTAATATTTAGCACTAAAAAAATGTTCTTGAGCAATTAAGTTTGGCAATCTTACTAGTAGGCTGTGTTCTTTCATTCTATGTAATAAAAATAATTTATTTTGTAATGTGAAAAATTATTTTTTTTAACGAGATTTGGCATCCCTATTGTACCTGTTTCATTCTTATAAAATCATTCTTAATTCTATCAAAAAAATGTTAATCAAAAAGTCTGGTCGAGAAGTAATCAAGTAAAAAGAGAAGATATCTAGGCAGATTCAGAGTTATAGAACACTAAGAAGACGTACGCCCTGGGGCCACTTGCTGATGAGATTCAGAGTTATAGAACCCAAAGAAGGCGAATACTCCCAGGGGTCCCCAACCCTATGCCCGCGGGCACCATGGCGCCCTTCGATCGGTTTAGGTGCGCCCGTTGCTTGTGCCCAACGATAAAATACTTCAGTTTTCCATCTTCCCATAAAATGTTAAGCAATATTTTCTACTTTTTCAATATGGATGATAAACACAACCAAAATAGAATTCGCCATCCCCACAGATATAAGCACAAAGCAAAATATAGCTGACCACTCGCGAATTGCATATATGAACTCATACTTTGTATGTTTTGCAAGCAATTTCGTAATAATTTATTTTACTCAAGGATATTAATACTAATTATATTCATATGTTAAATTAATTTTTAAAATTAAATTTTTTGTGCATTATATGCAGTGTGTATTATTATTTCCTATGTCTACCAACTATAAATTTATCTTGAAAAAATAAATGGTGCCCGCCATTCGACCGATATTCTGGTATTTGCTCTTTGGTACAAAAAGGTTGGGGACCCCTGCTCCAAGGGGTCTTTTGTCGAGCGAGATTCAGTATCAGGAACGCGAGAAGGCTCTTAAGGGAATTGAGTCATAGAATCTATGAACGAAAGCAAATGCTGTGGGGACATTTGCTTAAGGAGATTCAGAATCATAGAACTCAAAGAAAGCAAACGCCCTGAGGGGCATTTGCCGAGAGTGTTTCAGTATCATGGAAAGCAAAGAAGGTTGCGAAGGGAATTTGCTGAAGAGTCATGAAACCCAAAGAAAGCAAATGCTCTTAAGGGAGATTCAGAGTCATAACCCCCCCCCCCTAAAGAAAACAAATACCCTGAGGGGCATTTGGTCATCTTAACCTGTAAATAGCTGTCTCCTGATTGGACACTTGCATCTTTGACATAAACTACTTTTCGGGGTTCTTCAAATGTTTCATAGTCGGGAGATATGAATGTTTCAGGGTAAACGTCGGTAGGATCAGGTTGAGGAGGTTCCACCATTCTTATCTGCCAATATTGAATATTTTCGAAAGCACACACCAGCAGCATCACGATGTCCACAGAAACTATGACAATCTGTAACAACAATAAACAAAAGCTTCATGAGACTAAAGTAAAAACTCCCCTATCTGAACTCATGGCGGTGAATATGGTAACAACTATTTCTAATAGAAGGTTTAGGACAGGTTTTGGCTGGGATCGGCGAGAGAAAATTCGGTCTATTATGTGTCTAGGGCTAGACTGAAGAGAAGCTATTCTCGTTTCCATAGCAGGAGACGGCCTTTGTGGCGGGGGGAGTTCTTACCGTAGACAAACTATAAGCTGACATCACTTACCTAATATCAGAAGGTTTATAAACCATTTTGTAATAAATATATAATTTTAATTAGTAACAAAAACAGGAATTTATGTTTGCAGGTGTGCTTCTTTATGTTAAGAATTTCGAGACCCGATATAAAGGTTTTCAGTTGAAATAAGCGTAAAACTCCTGCAGTTAAAGCGCTATAAAGAGTCTAAAGTAAAAACACCCTAGCCATTTGTCGTGGGGGTGAATATAGTAACGTTTATTTCTATTAGGGGTCATTGCTTAGGACAGGTTTTGGCTCGAGTCAGAAAAAGAAAGGGAATATTTTTTTTCCTATTGTGAAGACCCTCCCTGAAATGCGCTATCCTTGTTTCCTTAGCAGCAGACGGCCTTTGTGGCGGGGGGAGTTCTTACCATAGACAAACTGTATTCAAGATTATTTTTACTGGTTATTTTGGTTTTTACCGCCTGCATTTGCAGTTGTATTGGCCTTGTCATGACTTATTTTATCTTGCAAACCGCTGGATTTGCAGTAACTATGGTGACGACAATTGTATTCCAATTATTGTTGCCATGCGAAATTTTTTTTCTACGGCAGGTACGTAACATTCGTTCTTCCACATTGGAAGATGCCGGAAGGGTTGCTCATTTAACGTTACCCGGTGGGCAACTGTGAACCTAAAAGTCACACTGACGCAAATACCAGTTTATAGGGTGGGCGACATTCACACAATAGAGAACAACACGCGAAGAGAAACACCCTAAGCGGGACTCGAGCCCGCAAGCATTGGCTTCACGCTGAACGCTTGGCCACCTTGCCGGCTGCTCCATGCCAATTTTGGCATAGGCAAAATAAATACGTTTCATATCAATTAATTATTAAATTAAGATTTTTTTTTATATCCTTGAAATATTTTTCGCTGTGTAATCTCATCAGAGCAAAAATTAAATTCGGTAAATGGCTTATTGTTTCCCAACTGCATAAAATGTTTACATAACCTTGAGGATTAAACTATATTTCAACGTTCCACTTAGATAATTGCAGTCGCTGTGAAATCTCCCTAAGATATTTCCTTTTTTACTCTGCTTCTTAGAGTTTTACGATTCTTCTTACGATCGAATTCTTCGATTTTCATTTTTTTAAAAATCAAATTACTAAAAAAGAACTGTAGCAAAAAGAGGAAGTAATAATACTAATAACTACATTTGGACACATTTTAAATTTAAAATAAAATTTATGTTTGCAAATGAAAGAGTTAGAAAAATATTTCTTCAAGGAGATTTAAAATTCCACAAAATGAATTAAAACGTAATTTTTAATTTATGCAAAGTTAACTTTTATAGTTGAATTTAATCCTAAAATGTTTGAAATTATACTACTATAGTAAAAAGTAAAGCAAACAGCATAAGAGGTGTTTATCATTTTGCTTATTTTTGTTGAAAAGGAATGAGTGGTGTATAAAAATGCCTTCACTATTTCACGCCACACCGGCCCTCAACAAGGCATTATGATCTGGGGTGCCATTTCCTTTGACAGCCGGACCCCTTTGGTCGTCATTAGAGGAACATTTACTGCACAGCGGCACGTCGACGACATTCTAAGACCTGTTTTGCTACCGTTCCTTTTGCAGTGCCCTGGGCTGGTTTTTCAGCAGGACAATGCCAGACCACACACGGCACGTGTTGCCATGAACTGTGTGCAAGCTTGTCAAACTCTTCCTTGGCCTACCAGATCTCTCTCCCATCGAGCATGTCTGGGATATGATGGGAATGCGATTGCATCTGGCACGGAATGTTGATGACCTAGTTCGACAATTGGATCGAATTTGGCAGGAAATACCGCAAGAGACCATCCGGGAGCTTAATCGGTCTATGCCACTCCGTGTGGCAGCTTCTATCCAGGCTAGAGGCGGGTCAACACCTTATTGAACTAGTTACTGTAACTCTGCCATAAATTATTTAATTGTTCTGAAATTTTAATTATTTACTATTCTGTACATTGTCTTCCTATCCACCAATTTTCGTTTCAATCGGACAACTCCTTCTTGGTGCGTCGAGTTTTTTTGTTATAGAAATTTTCGAGAATTTGATAAAGTCATTTTTTTATTGATAATCCTGTTGCAATTCGAATCAATCAATTTGATGCATCAAACGAATCACGATTCATATCGGCTAATGATTAGAAACTAGTCAATAGTAATCTGAATCAACAAAAAGAACTGATTCGACTTACCTCGGTGGTTCATCTTTTAAGAAGGGAACTTGTATATAAAAATAACTGACATTTTGTGATGGCTAATATCGATAAGTACTTTGGACTCTTTGAAATTTATAAACGTAATTAATGAAATATTTTAAAAAAATCAATATCAAATGATAAATCACCTGAATCCAAAATGCCCATCCTTTATAGACGTTAAATTGCCGAAAGGTTCCATCACCAACACTTGCTAGAATGGAAACAGATATCGCAATAACAACTGCAACGAAAAGAAAATAACAAATTACTTTTGCTATTAACAAAGGACAATTGTAAAGTAAAAATAATCGTAGGAGCAAAAATATATTAAGAAATATAGTCTAGGTGAACTTCGAGGTGCTCTTGGACTATCGCTAAGTTGATTGTAAGAGTGAACAATGTAGTTTCATTTACGTATAACCCGCACAAAATAAATGAAGTAATCTTTCCTTTTTTATTCGGTATATTAGATAACAAGCATTTTTATGCTAATTCCTTGCTTTTATTTAAAATACATTTTATTCAGATTATAATCTTATTATTTTACACTTTAAAGATGTTTTGCTTTTAGCATCTTTTAAATCTTAGTTCGTTTTCTGTGTAATACATAAGAAAGACGATCTACTTGAATGCTCTAACTATAGAGGTATTAGCTTGATTTGTGCAAGCTGTAAAGTATTTTCAAATATTGTATACAACAGACTCTCTCTATTTTTGGAAAAACTGGTTAGAGACTATCAAGGTGGATTTAGGAAAGGAAGATCCACCACTGAGCGAATATTCATTCGGCAGATTCTGGAGAATTTGGAATAGATACACGCCATCTTTTCATTGATTTTAAAGCTGCCTACGATACCATCAGTAGAAAAGCCCTCATCGCAGCCATGATTGAGTTTAAAGTGCCTAAAAAGTTATCTAGGCTGATATGCCTGAGACTAAATGAAACCAAAAACGTGTGTCAAAATACAGAATAATCTGTCAAGCCCAATGGTAATAAATAATGGTGTGTGGATGCATTGGCATGGTTACTCTTCAATTTAGTATTAGAAAAAGAGATTCCAACATTAAGATCAGGGGAAATATATTTAATAAATTACATCTGTTGGCCTTTGATGACGATATAGACATTATTGCTAGAACACCTATAGCTTTAAGACGGGATTTTATTTCTTTAGAGAAAGTGGCTCTCAAGATGGGCCTGAGAATAAACGAGAGCAAAACTAAATAATTGCCCTGTACTAAAACAGGCTTCAATAACACCCAGTTAGAAATTGAAGAATATAAATTTGAGGTTGTTGACAATTTCGCTTACTTGTGTTCTGTAATCAACAGGAGGTAATCTGTAATCAACAACTTTGTATATTATAATAAAATACAAAGAAGAATTACTGTTACAATAAATGTTCTACTGGAATTCGAAAATACATGAAATCAATTGTAATTAATAGAAAAACAAAAGTTTTACAATATAAATCTCTTTTAAGATCAATTTTAACATATGCTTGTGAAATCTGGACCCCATCTTGTACGGATGAGGTTATGTTGGGTACCTTTGAGAGAAAGGTTTTGAGAAGTATTTTATGAGGAATTCAAAAAAAAATGGTGTCTGGCTTGGAGGATGAAATCTAGAGCTTTATCACTCATATAATGAACCTGACATTATTAACTTTATTGAACGGCAAAGAATAAAATGGGCAGGCCATGTTATCAGAATGGACGAAGACCGTACCACAAAAAGAGTTTTCAGTGCCAGACCAGTTGACACACGAAACAGTGTAGGCCGAATTTGAGACGGACAGATGGCCTAGACGAAGAACTTTTCGTCTTAAAAACTAAAAACTGGAGAACACTAGCAGGAAAAAGGTTAGTCTGGAAGAAACTTCATGGGAAGGCCAAGGTCCACCTTAGGCTGTCGAGCCATTGATGATGATATTTTAATTCGGCACGCAAACACAATTTGCGTCAATTTTTTTTTTACAGTTTGTCGGTAGGGGCCCCTACAAATATACTTTTATCGAACAAAGCTTTTATTTTTTAGCCTTTAATTTATTTAATATCTCTATAATCAATATATAAAATAAAAAGTATATATTTGAATAAGAGACAAGCAAATAATTTACCCGTAAACACAGTCATAACTTTTAATAATTTTAAAGCTGGAAGACAGCTAAAATTATCTTCGTTAATTTAATTATATGATTTTTTCTGGAAAATAGAAATGCGCCAACAACAATGAAGAATTACCGCATGTGAGAGCGACTCCAACTTTGACTACGCAAAGTCTTTTTGTACCCAGGTAGAGATCTGGCGTGTCTTTGAATACCTGGATGACGCGAATGATGGCCAACACTACAAAGGAAGCTATCAGGAATAGATGAATAAGAGAAAGGGCACCTGCCCAAGCTGCATGCGTGGGCAGTTGGAGAGGACTGTCATCTGGGTGGACACAAGATTCGGTGCCACGGGTTGTTGAGCAGAGTCGCCATAAGCCAAAGTGACCACTCTCTTCCCGTATACCTGTAAATGAAATACTGTACTGGTAATAGCATAAATAGGAAGCCCATATATGTTATTAACATTTTGTACATAAAAAAACATACATAACATTTTGTATAATAAAAAACGCTTTATGACTATACTAATAATTGGTTTGGTATAGTGCAGGGCTGTCCAACTGCAAGGAGCCCACGGGCCAGAATTCTGGTCACTGATCACCTGGCGGGCCGCAGTTTGAAAAAGTTGAACAATAACCTCTTACCCTTTATACGATAACAATTAATATTTGAATTATGAATTATAAAACAATGGAACAGAAGGATTATAAAACTATTTGCTTGCATTTTAATGGGAAAACTGAGTCCGATCAACCTGAAAAAGAAGTTGGCGGGTGGCACAATATGTGTTGGGGGGCCGCATGAGGCCCGCGGGACCCCAGTTGGACAGCCCTGGTATAGTGCAATGCTCGGAAAAAAAGGAACGCAATGATTCCGGACTAAATTTTGGTGCCAGAATAGTATTTTTACAAACTAAGAAAACTAGATCATTTGAGTGGTCATATCTTAAATATGTTTACTAATCAGTGCAGAATGTACATTGAAACCTGTTAAGCTGACAACTTGTCTAAGTAGACTTTCAAGGTTGACCGATCTCTTGAAGAAACTAGTGGGACCCTATTTTAAAGAGGACAGCTGCCTTCCCCCCATATTTTTTGAGGGTCAAGAATCAAAATCCGTCGAAAATAAGGAATATTCATTCAGAGAAGGTATATTTCTGCATCTGACTTCGTAACTTAAACTTTCGTCAGCGGTAATTAGCACATTTATGGTGAGGCCTTCCAACGATTAAGTTTATTGACTCTTCAAGTACGTAAAAATTCAACGATTAGATTTAAAGTTATTCATGACGTTAACTTTTTTATTTCGCCTACTGTAAAAGATTTTCCGATGTAATAAAGAGTTGCTTATTTTTACAGTTTTACCTTGGAGACAGTTTTACAGTTAAGAGCCATAGTTGCTCAGGGAATAGAGCACGTCTTCCAATTAGGTGAACCGGGTTCTAGTACCAGCAATGGCTGGTCGATAGGAATTCCGCCCCCGGCACGCACCGACCATAGTATTGACGTAAAATATCTTCAGTGGTGACAGATCATGGGTTAGAGTCCCCTTGTCGTAAAGCTTACCATGGGATTTTTGTGTTGTTTTCCTCTCCATGTAACGTGAATGAGGGCTAGTTCTACCGAAAAGCCATTCACAAAGGTAATACTTTTTCAATACTTGATTCAGGAATTCCCTTGTCTTCTGGATTGGGCTCAAAGTTACAAGGCTACAGAGTTGAACATTGCTAGTCATAAACCCGAAATTGGGTCGGCAGTTCAACGATGATTGTAGAAAAAAATAAAATAACAGACAATTAGAGTCGTGGTGACTCAGTGGTTAGAGCGCTCGTCTTTCATTGAGGTTAACCGGGTTCGAATCCCACAGATACGAATTCTGTACCCGATTCGCACTGACCGCAGAGTTGACATAAAATATCGTCATTGGTAAACGGGTCATGGGTTAGAGTCCTCATGCAATCACGCTAACCATGAGAGGCTTTCGTTGTTTTCCTCTCCATCAAAAAGCTGATCAGCTGTTCAGCGACGGTTATAAAATAAAAAATAATAGACAGTTACACTTAGAAAAAAGTAGAAAATTAAGTTATGTATTCATCACATTGATCGTTAGTGCAAAAATTCAACTGTCTATCGCATCTGGGATTTGATATATGCTTCACTAGTGATCATACATTTACAAAATATATTACCTATGTTTACTAGTTTCTGGAATCATAAAGTAAGTCTCTGTTCTTATCCCTTTGTTTTTCCTTAATTGAACAAATTCTACGTGTTTTCTGGGATTCTTCTAGTAAATGACAGTTACATTAGGTACTTTTATAATTTGTCAAATGTTTAAGTTTTTATTCTTTTTTTGCTTGGACTGATTTTTTTAACTTAAGTTTTTCGAGCTATTTTATTAAAATAGTTTTTAAAAAAAGGCAAACTTGAGCTATTTTTAGACAGTTTCATTTCCTTTTCTTAAATTTTGGTTCCTTCATTAATTTTAAATGTGTTGATCTTTTTGTTTGATTAGTTTTAATGTTTATCATGTATTTTTTGCTAATGCATTGCATTGTGTATTTTAAGAAATTTCCATGTTTAGTTATTTTTTTAAATGTGAGTAGAGTGAAAAAAAGTTTTTAATAAGTTATACTTAACAAAAATTCGATTGCTTCAAGTGATCATTTTCTCTCTTTTTTTTTGGATCATCATTTGTTTGAGTACACCGTTTGATTAGTTCATCTAAATTATATTACACCATTTACATTAAGCTTAGATTAATTGATTAAAACTCTAGGGGTATTTTAAGGGAACTTTTCTTTACATCTGAGGAATTGGTACTCATCTGGGACATTTCTATTTTTTCTAAGCAGGAAAAGTTTGCAGAACATTTTATTAAATCATTTTTATTTTAAATGGGTTCTGAGAACATTTAAGCAAACATTTTGCCATTTTGTGCTAGTTTTAGAGAAATTTGTTTTTAAAACGATAAAATATAATATTGCAGATGTAAAATTCGTTTGCAAAAATTCCGTAAGAAAATAATCGTTATTTGAGAAAAATATGAAAAGAAATAGAAGAATTTGGAAAGCATCATCGGTCCTCTTTTGGGGCATTTCTATCTTTTTGAGCAGGAAAAGTTTGCGAAGCACTTTATTAAAATCGTTTTTTTTAAAGGAAAAAAAAAGAGTTCTAAGGACATTTAAGCAAATATTTTGCCCTTTTATGCTAGTTTTGGGAAAATTTATTTTTTTAAAACGATAAATATAATATTGCAGGCATAAAATTCGTTTGCAAAAACTGAGTAAAAAAATATCGTTATTTGAGAGAGATATGAGTAGAAATAGAGGAATTACATCCGCATTCAACTCAACTGGTTACGAAACGAGACCTAATGAGCTTGTTTGTATCAGAATTCAATGCAACAAATGACTGAAAAATAAAATCTAGGTAGAACAATGGAATAAAAATCAATGGAGACCTCTAATTCTCCTGGAATAAAAATGTCCCCATTCGTCTGAAGGCAGAACGATGAACTGAAAGACGAAAATGAGAAGGCTCACGAAGACAGCACAGATTGGGAGAATGGCCAGTAGACTACACATGCTGAATACCCGATCAGCAATTTCTTCATGCTGTTCCACTCTCTGATTGTTATTGGGAGATGATTATGTGATGCAGAGCACGTTGGTGGCACATCATGTTGACACATAACTCACAGACATTTGTCACACCTAGGAAAAGAAAACAGCGTTTGATAACACTAGAGAGCATTATGGTTAACCGTATAAGGTTTAAAATTCTGGGTTATTACCTCCGATTTATTTTATTACGTCTAAGGGGACGTTTATAAAAATTATGTCAGGATTAGAGGGAGGGAGGGAGGAGAGCTCACGCAATTGAGATAGTTTGTGACGGGGAATAAAAAAGTGCTTGATAACATTACATTTTGATTGAAATAAAAACATTTAAATCCAATGAATTAATTATTTTTATATTTTTTTTCATCAAAAAAAAAATACTTAAGTAATCATTATTATCGTAATAATTACAAGTGTTATTAAAACTCATAGCGTAATGCTTTGTTTCTCAACTGAAAATGTATGCTTCTGTAAAATAGTGACATGGGATATATTGAAGTTGTGACAGCAATAGGAAAAATAAAGATAATTTTTTCAAAATTTTTTGACACTCTCCGCAGCAGTATTAGGTTGTGAAACAGCTGTTATACCTTTGATAACTTATACTTTTTTGGTCAACACAAATTCTCATTTAATTGTGTTTTTTTCGCGATGAACTTAGTCGAATCTCATCTGAAGTAAATACTCACGGTATTATTATTCATAAGCTATGTTAACATTCCTAGCATAATCAACGCATTTAGAGCCGTGAGGGCTCAGAGGATAGAATGTTCGCCTTCCAATGTTGTGAACCGAATCCCAGCGACGGCTGGTCGACATGAGCTCCTGCACCGACCATAAAATATCTCATATACATAGCTGACATAAAATGTCCTCAGTGGTAGATTAATCATGGGTTAGAGTCTCCTTGTCGTCAGGCTAAACGGGGGAAGGTTTTCCTTCCTATGTAACGCAAACGCGAGTTAGATTCATCAAAATGTTCTCCACGAAACCAAAATTTCTCCTAATATTCAATCGAGGAGTTCCCACGTCTTCTGGATTGGGTTCAAAATGACAAGACCACAGAGTTAGTAGTCGTAACCCCAAAAATTGGGTCAGCTGTTCAACGACGGTTTTATATATATATATATATATATATATATATATATATATATATATATATAAATGACCAATGTATTTATTTTAGAATTAAGAAACTTTATGTCTTAATTTTATGTGTCGTGATGTCCAACTATATTGCACTTAAGGTTAAAAAAAAAAAAATCTGAATTTCTGGTTGTGTGCTTATCAATAATGAGTGACAGTGTAGACAGACTTCTGTGGACAATGTTTGTTCTGACGTCACATTGGAAGAGGTTAATATAAATGAAGCGATAAAGAACTAATTCACAGTGTCAATATTTCAGGAACTTATGGTAGATATTCTCAGATTGTCAATGAGGTATCACCTGCACTTGGTTTTGTAAGGGGTGAAAAAGAACACTATATATATAGCATAATAAATAAATACAAAAAGGAAAAAACGAAGAAAATTACGAAAAACAATAAATTTATTTTAACTGCGCATAAGATGCAAGTAAATAGAATTCATAAAATAAGTTTAAAATGTAGAGAAAACATGGAAAAAATTACAGAACATTGAAAAAAGGGAAAAAGTAAAAAATAATAAAATCCGGAAAAAAAAATTAGAATCCGGAAAATAAAAGACATAATCTTTTCATCAGCTCGCACGATTATATCCGCGAAAAGGAGAGCTACCTAATATTGTATCAATATAGCCAAAGCAAAATATATCAATACAATAGAGTGAGGAGCACTCAAAATTTGTTTTACATATATATATATATATATATATGTATGTACCACCTGATTTCTAATTTCGTTTGATACCAGATAAATCAAATAATAAAGAAGGTCCCACCACCAAAAAAGAAAAAAAATATTTTTAATGTTAATATACTATAGTTTAATTATAAATAATGGCAATATGATTAGTAATAATAGTAATAGAATTTATAGTAACTGTGAAGTAATAATAGTAGAATTTCTCTTGATTAAAAAAATCAATGCTTTAATTTCGATTTTTTTTTTATTTCTCTCTAAAAATTTCTTTAAAAAAATGACATGCTCAAATTGTTAAGAAATTTTAAACAATATTCGATATCTGGAATGATTATTATGGACTTTAGTCTATTTTAAGGATATAATTTTGGTGCACAATGATACACTGGCTAGGAAATTCTCTTAATCTTTCTTTAATTTTCACAAACATATCAATGATTAGTATCTACACACCTGAATTTTTTACCTGTATCGCAAAAAATTATTTTGATTTATAAATTTTTAAAAAAAAAGCTGTTTTATTCACCTTGGCAGATTAATAATTAAAACATAAGCAAGAACCTATTAATCTGATTACGTTTTTTTTTTTTTTTTAAAAAAATTTCGGTATTCTAAGCATTTATGAGACCTTTACAACCGATCAAACTGACTGATTGTGAATTTGGTGCAAAAAATTAACATACGCTGTTCTTTACTCGAACTAATTTGCTTGTAGTTATGGAAATGAATCTTTAGTTTCCTTAGTCACAAATGTAGTTTTGGAGAAAATTATTGTAGAAATAGTTGTCCATCTACGATTTTGGCAGATAATAGTTAAAATTGGTATCAAAGTATGATCCATAATTTGTGTGTTGAAGAATTAGAGTGTTTAAAAAGTGTGCTGTGCATTCGTCATGGTTTAAATTAAAGTTTATCTGTTGTGTAAGATAAGGTGTCAAAGTTTAAAGGTGTCAAAGCTGGTGACACAGGTGACTAGCTGGTATACATTTAAAGGAAATAAATACAATTTTATAATTATTTATTTATTATAATAAATATATTATTTATTAATTATTTATTTATTATTATAAATATTGAATTTTTATACGAGTTTTGTTTTGGCGAATGGATTTTAAAATAATGGGCTGAATTTTTTAAATTGATTCATTTCGAGAGACAATACATGAAACATTCAGGCCTTCATGAAACGAGTCAATATTTTCCAGTTTACGGTTAGCTCCCGTATTTTGATGGTCAAAAATCTAAAACTGACGAAAGAAAAGTATGTTTTTTTCAGCGTAATTAAGTTTTTTTTTACCGATTTCGTTATCATATTTAACGCGTTAAACGATTGAGATTGATTCCTAATGTACGGAAATACCATAAATAATTAAAGGTGATCCTTTTTTGTCTCACAATTCCTATTTCAAACACTAATATTGAAAATTATATTTTACTAATAAACAAAAGATCTTAGAGGATAGAGTGTTTGCCTTAAAATGAAGTGAACCGGGTTCGAATCCCAGCGATGGCTGATCGATACGGATTGCGCATTCGGCTTGCATCGACCACTGTGCTGACGTAAAATATCCTCAGCGGTAGACTGATCATGGGTTAAAGTCCCCTTGCCGTCATTCTAACTGTGAGAGGTTTTTGTGGTGTTCCCCTACGTGTAACGCAAATGCGGGGTAGTTTCATCAAAAAGTCCTCCACGAAGGCAAATTTCTCCCAATACTTGATCTAGGTTTCATTGTCTTTTGGATTAGGTTCAAAACTACAAGGCTACGGAGTTGATCATTAGTTGTCGTAAAATAAAAAAAGTGGGTCGACTGTTAAACGTCAGTCCAAAAATAAAATAAAATAAATAAACATTTATATCGTGAAGAAATGAAAATGCAACATGATGATTTAAGGAAAACTATTTATAAGAACGTCAACTAAAAGTTAAAAAGAAGCAAAAAGGAAATATTTTAGGAGTACCTCAAAATTAATATTTTTAATATCATACCAAATAAATGATAAAGAAAATTTTAAAAAAAAGTACTTGAAAACTATGTACTTTATAAGTAATTCACAATTATAACGACTACAATATTTAGGTACTAATTTAAGCGTAATTAACAACAATTATTTTACGTTTTGAGAATTATGTAAATTAAAAATTCTGTGAAGTTATTCTAATATAATACTGTATAATATTTTTTTTTAAAAAAAAAGGTAAAAAAGAGGATGACATACCTTGAAGAAGATCATCTCGGAGTGATTTTAATTGAAACATCTGGAGACAAACCTTCGTCCAACAGGTGGGCGTCCTAAGCCGTCGTGACACCGTATACGGACATCGTGAAAAAAAAAACGCCAACTATTCAACCGGTTCTGAGACGTGTGTGTGGAAGGTGCTGCTCTACAAACACCATATTTCAGGGCCATTTCGAACAAAAATTCGTTCTTTTTTCTTTCTGTTCTCACTTTAATTTCTGTTTCATATTCATTCCACCACGCCAATTTGTTTTTCTTGTTTTGTTTGTTATGTTGCTTGCAGCAGTTCATTCACTTTCGTATTTGGAAATACAGTCGCTGAATTTCGATGGTTAAGATCTGTGACATATTAATTATCTATTCAATATTTATTCCTTACCTTTTTTTTGTATCTGAGCAAGGGATTATAAAATGGGTTTATCCACGTTTTGCGCACAGTGTTATAAATTTCGTTTATCCAACTTACTTTACGTTAAAGATAATTTTTGGTAATTATTTTTTTATGTTATTTTAATTAATAATCTACGAAAAAATGATGAGTTAGGTGTAAAAGGCTTTACATAATTTGAAACAATGTAATTTTAAGCTACAAAATAGAAACTAATCATGCAGTTTCTGAGTAAAGTTAAATTTCATAAAAGTCGTATTTTTAACTTTTTATGTTTTAAGAACTAACTGTATTTAAATAAAATTAATTTTATGGTACAAAATTTCATAAAAGGCGTATTTTTAGTTTTCATGCTTCAAAAACTATTTAAATTACATAAAATTCAATTTCTTTTAAAGCGCATTTTAAAATTTTTTATGTTTCAAGAACTATTTGAATTGTATAAAATTAAATTCATTATACAAAATTTTGAAATGGTATTTTTAAATTTTTAAGTCTTAAGAACTATTCGACAGATTTCGTTCAAACTTTGCATTTCGTCATTTAAAATTTCAAATTTTTTCAGCTATTAAAATATTAAAGAAAAGAATAAGTAGTAATTGAAACTTATACATGGAATTGTTTTTGGAAAAATTAATTTTGTATTTATGTGCTAAAAGGTTTGAATCGCCTAAAAGTCCCCGAGATAAAGTGAATTACGCAGCCGAAGTGCCGCAACTAGACTTTCGATAAATTATTGATAAATTATTATTCGATAAATTATTGTTCGATAAATTATTGATTTCTTCCTTTTTTTTTAAACATATTGTTATTGTTTTAACATGTCGCTTTGTGTTAAAGGAAACTTTTAGGAGAGACCATTAAAACCCAAATTTACAATTCTTGGTGTTGGGAATTCAATTTGAATATCTGATAGTTCTTAAATTGTACAATTTTGAAATCTGAGTGGAAACAGTTTTTCTCTTAAAATTCCCTCTTTCCCATAAATATTCCCTCATAATTCTTTTCTTATTCACTATTCTTTTTTTAGTTCTTCTTATCTATGCTTAAACAGGGAGCATTTTATTCAAGCACGTTATCTTCACTGTGTAATAACTCTCGTGAAAGCTTTCATAGTAATGATTTGTCAAAACTTACCAACCCTCAAAATTCACGAACCAATCGTCATTTCCGTTAAAAAACGGATATAAGCCGTTCTTCTCCATTGATCTTCAATTTTCTTTTTCACATAAAATTCTTCTTAAACGTAAAAAATTTTAAATTTTAAAATTGAACAATTTTCAAAATTTTTCTTAAAATTTAAAAGTCTTAAAATTAATACATTTTTAAACATTAAATTAAAAAATTAAAAATGTTTATTTTAAAATTTTTTTAAAAAAATAGTTATTTTTAAATGTGATTTTTTTTTCTTCAAGAAAAATACACACTGATAAAAGCGATTCAAAATATGAATTTAAAAATCGTACGAATTAAGAATAAAGTAAATCCGTATTGTAGAGTATCCGTATTGTCCATAAATTTGCCTCCCCGCCATTCCATTGAATGAATGGATATTCCAACTTCACTCAGAACATATATGTGGTGACTTCGGATAACATACTGCAAAAATACAAAATTGTCTTTACTTCTTGATTTACTTTTGTTTACTTCCTTCTGAAAACTATGGATTTTAAATCCAATTGCACGGGAAAAAAACAAAAAGGGGAATTTACATTGTATTTAATGTCCAAATATATATATATTTTTTTTTTGAGTTCATCGCGAAGACCGAGGAAGTCCATAAAATCATTCATTGTTGGAAAAATGGAATTTTTCAGGGCACATTTTAAATTCGTGTTAGAAACCCTGCTTATTTTTTCTAGTCATTCAAAACAAGCAATAATTCTAAATCAAACATTCTTATTTTGATTGTCCCCGTACACCATCACAGACAAAAACGCTTCCATTGGTTTCTATCATTTTTGTTATCCCCCATTGCAGAATATTATATTTCTCGCTCTCTTTTTTTTTTTTTTTTTTTTTTTTGGAACGAGTAAAATTTGTTTTTAATTATCATGGGCCACTTTTATGCTAACCACCTTTTCATTTTAATTCTCACGTTTTTTACTGCTAAGAAAGGCAGGCTAAACATAATAATTAAATTAAGATGTCTAGTTATTCTTTACAATCAATTCTAAGCAATCTAAGATTCCCTCGTGGGTGAAAATTAATCCGATATTGCTTTTAAACAATAATCGGATACAATTTCATCGCTACAACATCGTAACAAAAAATATTTTTAAATTTTTACCGTAAAAAAATTATCATAAATTTGAAGAGCAATCTATTACGCATTGAACATAAAGTCTGAAATAATATAAAGTTTTAAATTCTCTTGGGTATCGTAAGCTACCTTAACCTGCACGCTACTTTGGCGGCACTCTTTAGTATTATATTCCATAAGAAGGCAAACATCCAATGCAATAATCGTGATAAGAAGGTACTTGTTGAAAGAGCCGTGGTAGATCAGAGAGTTTGCCTTCCAATGAGTATGAACCAGGTCCTAGTAATAAAAATTCTGCCCTCGCCTCGCACGGAGCACAGTGCTTACGTGCAATATCCTAGACAGATCATGGGTTCTCTTGCCGTCAGGCTAATCGTGGGTACTCACCATGTTAAGCAAATGCGTTCCATCAAAAAGTCCTCCACGACGGTACCCAATAGTTTATAAAAGCCTTGTATTCTGTATTGGGTTCACAGTTACAAGGCTACATTAGTCCCAAACAATTGGGTCGGACAGTTATAAAATTAAACTTTGAAACCAAATTATGTCAATATAGTTGTATAAGAACTCACAATTTCAATAAAATTGATTATAATAATAGATTTAATAGTAACAGAATGTTAGGTTCTTTCTTGACATTCGAATTCACAGCTATTCTGATTGAACTAACTACGCTAGTCTTTGACCATGTTAAGCAAATGCGTACTCACCATGTACTCACCATGTTAAGCAAATGCGTTCCATCAAAAAGTCCTCCACGACGGCACCCAATAGTTTATAAAAGCCTTGTATTCTGTATTGGGTTCACAGTTACATTAGTCCCAAACAATTGGGTCGGACAGTTATAAAATTAAACTTTGAAACCAAATTATGTCAATATAGTTGTATAAGAACTCACAATTTTAATAAAATTGATTATTATAATAGATTTAATAGTAACAGAATGTTAGGTTCTTTCTTGACATTCGAACTCACAGCTATTCTGATTGAACTAACTACGCTAGTCTTTGAAGAAATGTGCAACTAATCGAATGCAATACGTTAAACATGCCAATCAGATAACCTTATAAAGCAATAAATTGTTCTCCCGGTCATATGCCGGTTGTGGTAGAAATAGATATAAAACAAGAATTATTTGAAACAAACAAAATACAAAAATAGAACTGTATATAATTGTTAGAAAAGTTAAAATGTGCAAAAATGATAAGCGCATTTTCGATGTTCTTAAACGGTCATTTGACAGGTAATGGTATGTTTACTGTTAATTAAAATTCTGCGTCAAAATGCGAAGAACACTTTTGGGCGTTGCACGGAGGGAGGTAAGCTATATTATTAAATTGAGGATTTAATTCTTAGAGCGACGAAGAAAAACAAATTTATTCAAAATAGTTCTAATGTAGGTTAAAAATATTTCCTTCTTGATAATGATGAAAATTTTGCAGTTTGTTTAGTTAATTGAATTTGATTTTTCACCAAGACTATCAAAACACTTCTTTAAATAGCGTACATGTTGTCAAATATGAAAATAACTAAATATTTTAAAACTAGTGTTACAATGTTTAACTTAATTCAGGTCTGATGAAATCTAGATTTGCTTTGACTAACTATCTGTAGCTATATAACTATCCGTAAAGTATTTATAGAGAAATCCAACTGTTATCATAATATTTCCTGCTTGCAAATTTTAAATAAAACTTTAAGGGTTTAGTAAATTTATCTTTAACTTTTCAATTACCACTTCAGAGGCATTAACTTATTTCACCCTGGAATAAATCTAAATTCTTATACATATAAGAAATATGAAACTAACCACTTTGTGTAACAAATATTTATTAAAAAGAACATTTTGTAATACATATAAATATTCAAAACTGCATCTTGACATTACATATTACTCTCATTTACATATTAGTTTTAAACACCTTTCTTAATTACATGGAGTTCTAATAGCATTTACAATGGAGTTTAATCAACACTTCACATTAAGCTTTCGCTTTATTTACACAATATTCTATATGAACTAAAACTTTTACATAGAATGAAATATTTATTAACATTGATATGTTCAAGTTTACACTGAGTTATCAAACGGCAACCTGAATATTTAATTGTAAGAATACAAGAATACAATTTATTGAAAATTCTCCTTGTAAAAATATGCATCAATACATAAAGAATGAATTTAAATTATTAAGCCTGAATGCATTAAAAATTTTAATTGAACTTTCAACTAATTGTCATTCTAAAAATAGCATCTCATAAAAAAAACCAGAAATTTAACATTTTAAAAACGTTTTTATTTCAGGATTTAGTTTCTTTTGTAATTGAAACTATTCATTAGTTTTTGAAAATTTATACATGAAAAGCAGATTTGTGCACATTTAGCATTCAGTTTGTAAATTCATTAAACTTTATACTGCCATTTTGATGAAAACTAGTACTACTTTTTTACTTGAAGTTCAAGTTAAGTTTATAAAAATTAAAGGCTGGGAAAAATTTAAATGTCAGAC
Source organism: Parasteatoda tepidariorum (assembly GCF_982258835.1). NCBI lineage: Eukaryota > Metazoa > Arthropoda > Arachnida > Araneae > Theridiidae > Parasteatoda > Parasteatoda tepidariorum. The sequence goes on along the minus strand of NC_141756.1, from coordinate 120,067,769 downwards.
GATATAATAATTTACTAACAATTTTACTTTTTTAAAGACCGGATTTTCTCCTTTTGGCTGGCATATATTAAAATCCTGAAGATTTATTTCAACTAATCTAATTTTTACTATAATTAAATAACGTTAGAGTTTAATAGAACACGCGAACAATATAGCGAAAGAAATCAAAAAGGGAACTCTTCTTAATTTTTCTGTTTAAAGTGTCTAAATTGAATGAATACATATAAAAAAGTAATAGCTAGTTTCTAGTTCTTAAGTCAATAGACACTACCGTTAAAGATTTAAGATCTCTTCACAGCAAGAGGTTACTATTCCACCACAAAAGTGAGCATGTGTGAATCGAGAAGTTCCGAAACGGCTGGAAGAGTGTGAAACATGACGAGAACGGCCGTCTACCACTTCCACGTCATATTCCACACTCGTCTAGAATATTCCGAAACTTCCGATTCACACTTACATGCTGCAGATAAACGTCCCCAAACTGCGTAGACCTGCTATATAATAGACTAACTGCGCAAATACAGGCTGTTTTTCACCGAGTTCTTTTAATTGAAGTTCATTGATAAATACTTGCAACCAGGTGTAAATTTTGTTCTCTAGAACTATAAAATGCTAAACCTACAACTTAGATTTGGTTTCTCAAAATTTACACGGACGGATGAAATGTTTATGGCGCTCTTTTACTGCTGGCAATACCATATTAATTTGATAACTATGTTCTTTATTTGCTTTGAGCGGAAATATTTTTGAAGTTGAACCTACACCTAAAAGTATAAAAATCGAAATCTCGTTTTAATTTTATTTCATAAAGTTGAACTTAAAACAGTTCAAAACTGTTAGCATTTCCAAAAAATAGTTTAACATTTTGTATTATTCTATAACCACGATTTCGTATTATCTATAACAATCATTGAATTTAAATTTGCATAAAATATTTCTCGTCTGTAATAACAATGTTCAGATTAGGTTAAACGCAAATGAATAAATTTAAAGATTACAAAATAATTTTTTTGGAATTCACAAATTTGCTCTTCATACAATACTTAAGAATTCAAGTTTTAATCATTACGCAAGTTTATTGTTCACTATGTCATTAATTCTTATAGAAGTATTAAGCTCAATTTCAATCTACTATGAGAATAATAAAAATTGTTCAAATTTTTACTGTTAAAAGAATTAAAAATGAATAAATTTAGTTTATACATTATCTAGGGGATTGTTTCGGCATTTCTGTCGATTAAAGTTTTTATCAGAAATTTGCCTTCTCCCACCTATATTTGTAGTACTTTTGCTGCACGGGAATTGGAGAAAAAGACACTTTATGGAACTTGCTCGGTTTAAAAATATGCGATCGAGAACATTTGACTTAATCTATCTTTGCTTTACGTAGCACCAAACTCAGATTTTTGGAATCTTAAATTGGCAACATTTAAGTGATTCCAGGGCTCGAAAAAACTCAGAAATTTTACCCGCCCCCCGAGGACGGCTTGTCCAACAATGTACCCGTCCTCCTTTGGAACTAACCGTCGCTTCTAAATAAAAATATAATTTTCTCTTATTTATTACTAACATTTATATAAATTGCACAATGAATTGGTAGTTACTAGGATAACATTATACAGTAATAAAAGAAATACTAGGTTACTAATAGTAAAGCCTAGTATTTCTTTAATGAAATAATTTATTTCCTTAATGAAATAATTTAAATAACAAAGGTCATTTTATCTGGCAATTATCATGTCAATTTATCCGATGGTACTGCGTTTTTTAAATGAATCAAATACGACGTTTGCCAGTTCCACAATCAGGCCAATGATTTACAGAGGTTTCTGCACAGAAATCTGAAAGAGGTTTTCCATTTAGGTAGATGTTCATAAATGCGTTTAACACTTCTTGTTTAAGACCAGTAAGTAATGTGTTTTTTTTTATGTTCATTGCTGAAAAGCCCCTTTCTACCGCTGCAGTACTCCCAGACAGAGAAAACATCAATTCCACCATGAGCAGTATGTTCCTGTATTTCGAGATTAGAGGGTCATTTTAGAAGTGAGGAGCTAGACTCTTGTAAGATAACAAAAATTTGAAAATATATCATGAACATTAACGGGAAAATGGCCGTCCGCGAGGTATTTTTGACCACCGTTTTTCGAGCCCTGAGTGATACGTAAATACGTGGAATCTATTATTTTAAAAAACACTCAAACACATACTAAAAACCTATTTAATTTTTATTAGAAACATACACGTTGAAAGATTTAAATTATTTCCGTTAAAAATATTAAAAATTTGTAATAAATTACGCTGAATTTGGATAGGTTGGATAAATCTTGTAGCAATACTAAGTTTAAATATTCACAACTCCAATGGTTTTAAATTTTCGAAGAGATTTAAATAGACTTTTGATGTAGTATTAAATTCAAGTTCCAAATTTGTCATCTAACTTAAATTTACACTTTGTTGCAAAGTAAATTCTATAATTTGGACCCTTAAGGATGTTATGATTTATAATCATATTTTCGAAATTAAAACTTTCTTTTATCAGTCTATGGGATATTCTGCATTCTGTAACGATTAATTTTGTAAGGAACCTATTTTTAAGTAATCTCTACCATGTGAGCATCGAAAACTAATTTGTCTAGTATCCACTTTTCTAGTTTTAGATTAGTTTAATGTCAAGTTAAGGATCCAGTATAGTTTTACAAGAAACTCCTCATTGAGTTATGCCTAACAGTTAGCATGCTTTATCCTTTAACAGCTATAAAAGTTTTAGAGCGAGACGAGTACTTTCATGTTTAAATCCAGATTCATGTTGTGGATGGATGGCTCTATATGTAAAACGTCATTAACCTGTAACTGAGTCATACTTAGTCTAAAACAATTTACAATGAAACTAGTTTAATATAGAAGACAATTTTTTTGAAGTCTACCCGTATTACAGCGGGATTTCAACCACGATAGTTAGCTGGACTGCAATAAGGAAACTTAGGATTTATATTAGCATTTTGACGACAAAAATACCATGAATAGTGGCTGTCATAGCGAGAATTAAAACTAGAGTTGTCATTTATCAAAGGAATTTCCTCATTGACTATATCCCGAAGTAAGCAATTCATTATTGCAAGTTGTTACACTTGAATTAAATAGCGTTACAGTAAAATTAACAAATAGAAATTCGATGTGCAGAGACTTTCAGGCGCAATATTAGAGCACTTTTCTCGCATCAATGTGTACAAGCGAACCGAAAAGTTTCGAAACGGCTGAACGAGTGTGAAACACCATGAAGAAGCAGAACGGCCGTCTACCACCCCCCCCCATAAGGCTTCACGCTTGTCCAGATGTTACAGAACTTTTCGCTTCACTTATACACACTTTCTGTTTCAGAACAATGTCCCAATATTGCGCAGAAAATCTAAACCTGTTTCAGCATAGTCATCTGACTAAAATCAGCTAGTGCCTTTGCGTTTTGAGATCTAAAATTAGCAAAAAGTCATCGATATTGTGGCTTGCTGGTTCGAAGCTTTGCCTTAAACTAAGTTTAAGATTTATTAATTAAATTTATTCACTAACTATCGATTTTTTACATATACCCGCTAATCAATTCTGCATTGTTTTGCTCTGCAAACTAGTTTAAATTGGTAATTAAGGTATTTTACGTCACTTCATCGACCAAAAATCACCGCCCATCATTCTTTGAGGAATCCGTGCATCCGTATTTCATCGCTTGTGATGAAGTTAACTAGGCATAAGTCTGAGAAAAAAAATTCAGCAATACGTCGTTTTGATAAGTTTATTTTTGATCAAATTTTACAATCAGTTAACTTTTTTCCCCTGAATAGCGCATAAGAGACCATCATTTAACAATTCACTTTTACGTAAGTATTGTAACATTGAAGGAAAAAACAATTTGATATGGAATATTATAAAATTTGTGATACATTTTAAACGTTACAATTTATTCTTTAGAAATATCTCGAAAAGAAAACAGAAGTTTGTAAGCGAAGGGATAATTACAAGAAAATGGATTTAATAAAAAAAAAAGGTGTATAAACACGAGACAGTTTCAGGTTATAGTTTAGGGCGTGTTTAATAGAAAATATTTTCAAAATTAAAGGTTTAATTTGTCTTTAGTTTCCTTAAGTAGCTCTCCAGTATGATAATAGAATAGTTTTCTAAAATGTCTACCGAGTTAAAAATTCATTTTAGTTTAAAAAGATGAAATTTCACTTTGTAAATACTTATTAAAACTGATCCACGTTTCTAAAACTTAGCAGTTGATACCTTTAATTTCCCGGTTACAACATTTAATCCAAATTAGAAATTTAAAAAATCGAACGAAACTGAATTTACAGTAAAATTAGATTCGAAAATATTTCTAAACAGTCTCTCCGCGTGAATTTTACTATTGTATAACTTCTAAAATAACTGAAGATTATTCGAAACTGCATAATTTAATTACAAAAATTTTACTATTTTTTAATTTATAAAAATTTTAATTTTAAAATTTTAAAATATTACTTAATAAAAATTAAGTAATATTTAAAAATAACTTACTACTTAATAAAAATTTTAATTTTAATTTTAAACTTATTTCACCGCCGAGTCAATGAATTAATGTTAGCTTGTGATTAAAATATATGTTATAGTTAGTCGTACGCTAGTAATTAGCTAGAAATAAGGTACACAAAATATGAATGCATAACGGACTTCCTTAAACACGAACTGCTTTAAATTTGCTCATCCAGGCTTATTTGCATTAAATAAAGGGAGATTTCAAAAAGTTTTCTAAATTTATTTACTTTTTGAAACTATAGCTAGATAGTGTATCACTGATGTTATTTTACCTTTTTAAAATATCCTTTTATCATGTGCTATACTCATAGCCAGTTTCTCAACTAAACTAACCGAATCATCCATAATAAATATTGCTCAGTGTTGAAATTTTTAGTTGAAGATACTTTAAACCATTATAAATATTTAGACTTGAGATGAAGCAAATTAAGGCATGTCCATTTAAAGATTTTCGTTATGTAAATAAACTCGGCGGAGAAATAAGATTAAAAAACAGGACTAGTTTTGTAGAAGCCTATTTATAAATAAATTTTGTTAAAAATTTAATTTCGCGTTTATCGTAAGAAATCACCTGACAAGTTGAAATATTTGTTGCTACCAAATTTCTTACATACCTAATCCATTGTAGGCGAGAATGAGTATAATTAGTTTTAACTACAGATGAGTATTTAAAGATTTCCACTCATAAAGAGTGGAAAAATCTGTTTTTCAGTGACAAAAATTGAACCATTTCTTGACCAAACGTATACTTCTCAGCGATAACTTAATTACTAAACATTTAAGTTTTTTATTTAAATTTTTTTAATAGTTTCGTTCTTAAATTTGATACAGTTCAATTAATTTTTTTAAATTAATAGAATACGTAGAGTTGTTACTACCTATAGATATTACACAAATGCTTGACACATAAATTTAGATACGTTTGTTTAGGTTAATTTATCATAATAAAATTATAAATACGCAGATAAAAATAAGGCAGACTAAATTGTGTAGAATTAACACGACAAACATTCAACATTAAGTGAGGTACTCTATAATAAGGGTGAAAAGAAATACGGTTGTATCTTTTAAATAATGTAAGCTATGATTACACACAGCAGATGCTGAATCGTCAGATAAATTTTTATTTTTATTTGGAACAGTACACACGTTACCTTAAATACTAAAACTGCTACTTAATAGTACATTACTGATGAGGAAGGATTTATTCATTGCTATCAATTTGATAGTTTGTTTTATTTAGGGAACAAAATTTGCGATATTGTTCATTCTGTTTTTTCGGTATCCAAACATCTCGTTACCTCAACGAGTTTTGAATGATTTTAAAAATGAAAGTTTAATTATACCGGTTTTTCCCCTGCTCAATTTGAGTTGTTAAGATTAAAACAAATTTAAGAGTTGCGTTAGTATAATTTATTAAATTTGGAGTTGTGAATTTTATCAATTAAACGTATCATTAAATATTTTTTTACTCAAGTTATGCTTAAACTTTCAGATTGGTTAAGTGTATTTTAAACGTAGATTTTGAAACTAGCGCATTTATTTCAACAGATTCTTTAATATGAATCACGCATCTGATCCTTTACTCTCCATGTTAATTTGTAATACCAAAATACTTTGATATCGAATATTCTATAAATCTAAATATGCTTTGTTTGAGAATCTGGCGAAAGTACATTAATATTCCCTGAATTTAATACTTTGAAACGCAACTTTAACTGGCACTCAAAAAATTCCTTTCAATATTAAAACTTTAACTCTTCTTACTGGACTACAGTTTAAAGCAAAAACGCTAAAAAATTGAAATTAGCTCTTTAGGGCTGAAAGTTAATTTTTCTTAAATATTAAAGTCATAGCTGATAACTAGCAATAACTAACAATAAGCTTGCCTTAAAAATTTTACGACTATTAGCGGTACGTATATATAATACACAGCCAAGATATTAGAGAAGGTGCATCCAATTTGCGAAGACTAACTGCATTTAATTTTAGATATTTAATGGGTAAATATGACTCAAGTATTAATGAATAAAAATTTATGTATGATAAATAAAAAGAATATTGAGTAAAGATTTAAATTTTCTTTAAGTTTAAAAAAAGCTTTGAAATAAATTTTAGAAAAAGGTACACTTAAATTGCGTATAATTTATAAGTATGGATTTAGATTTAATTAAGAGAATTTATATAGCTCAATTCTTAGAGGAGGAGAAAGAAATTTAAATATCTATAAAATAATAGTATGGAATTTTCATATCATTCAAGGAGAATATAAAATAAACCTCTTGTTTAGTTGAAGTAAGGTACAGTGAGTGCTTCTGTTAGGTCATGAAGACTAGGCAACTGAAGTAGGTCATCTAGGACTACGCGTCTCGTGGCAACTAGGTCAGTAATGGAGATCTTGACAGTCCTCACGACAATTAGTCAGAAATGGAAATCTTTGAATTTATGGTTCCCAAGGAAACTATATGACGATGAAGTACTCAATGCAAAGCCTAGAGTTAAGAAGAATATCTTTAATCTTATGGTCCAATCAACATAATTTTAGTCAGAGGCAGTGTCTGATATCATTGAGTCTAGTAACTATGAGCTATGCAAATATCAGTCAACCCATCACTATCTAGGTAGGCCCTTGAAATGCAAATCTCGAGTCTGCATTATTTTACCAAAATGTTTTTAAATCTTATAACGGTGATTAATTGCGTACTTTTCAAATCGCTGGATTTAAACACAAATCTATATTAACAAATGCAGACTAAATTCAAATAAAACCCCTGCGACTAACAATGGTGCAGTCAAAATTCCAATCACCAAAAACTTTAACCGCAAAATTAAGTGATTTTTCCGGTGATAGCGGATTGCGCTAATGGTTTTCTAAAACATGGTGGACTGCGCTGCTAACATCTTATCCCCCTTGAGAAAGATTGGTGTACTGTTCTCCCCTTGTGACCATCCCCCCCCCCCTGCTTCAATTATGCAGTAAAGCAAATTTCTGATAGAAATGTCGTCTCGCCAATATTTTTCGCCAGAAGCTGGAGTGCTGTCGAGGGGGGGGGGGTATGTCAATAAGTGTTCCTCCATTTTTTGGTAATTTTCAATTAAAAAGAATCTTTTAATATGTTGTAAATTTTGATATTTCTGTAATTTTAAAATGCAAACTATATTTAAACTATGAAAAGAAAATTTGTTCTTTTTAAGGTGAAAATTTGTTCTTTTCTGAAAATCGGTCTAAATTTTAGTTAGACCGATGCAATTCTTTCAAGAATATGGGTTAAAAGTTTTGCCAACTTATCGTTTTGCCAACTTTAATATTCAAAACTTTGGTTTTAATGAATTTTAAACCAGTCCAAACTTCTGCATATTTAAAAAATAGATTTCCATGTAAAATGTTCGAATTTTTACCGTTAACACACTAAAAAATTAATGACTACAACTCTGACCAGAAGCCATGGTTGGCAAACATTTTTTACTCTAAAATTGTATATATTTGAATTTGATATTTTTTTAAACAAAATTTACTAGGTTTTTAAAATTTACCATTCAAGGCATCTGATAAAAGATTAATACTATTGTTTAAAAGGAACAGAACTACAATAGTTAAAATTTACTAAAATGGATAAAATTATATTACAAACTAATCAGAGTTAAAAAAAATTATATTTTTCATGCTCAACTCGATAATGATTGTTATAAATCTGGAGACAGTTTTTCAACTAGATACCTAATGAAAATTAGTTTAGATAAGAAAACATAACTGAAAAAAAAAAGTTTTTCTGGTTTGAGGAAGTCTTACACTGTAACTACATATTCAATAAGATAAAAGCATTGCATTTTAATTAGCAAAAAAGTAAATGGGCGTAATTGAAATATGTTTTTAGCCAGAAAATTAATATATTAAACGAAAAAGTACTATTTAAAAGTTTCATATCACATTTATTCACGTATAGTCTATTTTGAAGCATAATAATTTACAAGCATATCACTTTCTATAATTCTTAATAAAGAAATCCTCGTTATCAATACAATCGGACTTAAAGTAATTGCTCTAAAAAAAAAAGTATTTAATTACATAGAAATTTTTTTAAATTAATATTTTCATCATTTTGTTGAAATTATTGATTTATTTTTAAAAAAAAAATCACTTTTGATTTGCATTCATGTATTTTTTAATGAAATAATGAAAGTTCTAATATTAATATTAATGCATATGCCTTTTATTATTTCGCAGTAGAAAATCACTTCCTTAACATATATTATCAATTAAATTAGACTTAAAAATTCCTACCTTAAACAATGTATTTATTAATTATACTGCATGAAAATATTTAAAACTTGTATTAATCATTTCTCTAAATTCATAATGTATAAACACTATGTTTAAGTTATGTTTTTTTTTTAAATTATAGCTAATTTAAATTAGTGATTTCTTTTAAAAAATTCAAGTAATTCAAATTACGATTTTAATCATGACTAAAATCAAGCGATTAAAATTGTGCCAACACTAACAGAAGTGATCAAAAACTTAGAAATCCAGTACACTTTTTCTGTTTAATTTATGATGTTTCTAAAGAAGTTGAATTATTTCGTTCTATTTTCTCATTTGAAATGATTTTTACCTAATTCTCTCTGTTTTGCATTCTTGTAGTAAAAATTGAATTTTCATTATATATCTAGAAAACTAATTTTAGGATGCTTAGAATCAAATATTTACTACTAATAAAAAATCATTTCAGACTAGAAAAAAAATGAAAAAGACAAAATAATTAGACTTTATCTTAATGTTTTCCTTGAAAGCATCATAAATTAAATGAAAGGTTTACATTTAAAATAAAAGTATATATTTAGAAAAATATTTAAGCACCAATTTTCTTTGGCATAGCTATACATCCCAGGATAAGTTAACAAAATTAATAAAATCTAATGTATCATAAAATCTATGCATTTTGTCCTAAACCTATCATTAAATGAAAATGCTGAAAAGACTTTTAAAATGATAAGTAGTAAGTAACTGTATAAGGAGACATCTTCTCATTTAAAAAAAATCCAATTTAGAAGGAAAGTATTAATTAATGGTATAAATATCCTATGCTAAATTAGTGAGAAAAATCGTGAAATAAAAATATCTATAAAAATGCACGTGGGAAAAAATGAGAATTTTTAAAGCAGTTTTTAAATTGGCAGAGAATAGTTCGTTTAATGCTTAAATAAAGTATTTTTAAATGTATTTTATTCTGATTGTAAATCTAATCCTGACTGCAATCTCAAATTTAATAACTTGACATAATATTGATATATTTCTCTGCCAAGTAGAAGCCGGTTGCCAAAATAGTGATAGACTTCTATAAATTGCACCTCTCACATGTCAATGAGAAGAGAGACCTACATAGGGCACGTTCCAATATTCGCACCAGTGTCACCGGTTACACTGGTTTGCCGCACCGACCGTTCCAATATTAAAACTGGTTACACCAGTGCACTGCACCGATCGTTCCAATATTCAAACCAGTGTCACCAGTTGCGCACGAAGTGCACCAGGTTTCTGGTCGGTTTGGTCAGTTCGCATGACGTCATTACCCTTATTTGTTTACAAACTTTATTATACTGCTGTTGAGATCGTCATAATTATGCTGTATTTTTGAATGGATTTTATTATAAAATTGTTATAAAAACTTTTTTTATCATTAAAAATAAATTTTCTTGTATTAAGTTGAAATATAATAATTATTATTGGAAATGTATTCTGTAGATGAATCGTCTTGATGCTGTTTATAGCAATGGATAACATTCATAAACGTTTTATTTCTGATATTAGTGTGTTTTTGTTTTCAAGACTAAGAATTCATCTGAATTTTGATACGTGTGGTGATTAGATTTACTTGATAGATTCACATCGAAAGAATTTTGACTTGTGATTTTCAATAAACATATCGTTTTGTAAATCAAACAACTATCCAAAGCATTGCTAAATTTGTAATAGCGATAGAATTTTAAAATCAGTAGAAGATTTATTGCTTCATATGCATTCATAAACATTTTCGTCCAATGCATATTGTTTTTAAAATAAACAAATCCAATCAATATTTGATTGTTAAATGCATTTCTTTTGTGTTATAAATTTTTCTTATATACTTTCTATATTCCATCACAGATCTGGAACGATGAATATTATCCTAGCTTAATAACAAATTATGCTTTTAGTTTTTACTGTATTATACATCATATGAGTTTCATTAAAGGGACTGACCTAAGTTGTTAAACTAGGCCTTCAATGTATTATGCTTATAATTTGTATTGTATGTATTTCTATTTCTTTTTATAATATTAAATCATTTCTGATAACCACAACGAAGTAGTGATGATATGGAAATCTATCCTGATCTGTACCTCCTTCAGCACACGTGCAAATCAATGTCTTAGATTAATAACAGATGATATTATATAAAAGTTTAGTTTGTGTGAAAGGATCTTAAATAGAGCCCAACGACAAAGGTCGTTCATTGGCCTGTGTTATTAGAACTAGGCTTTTAATGCCAAAGGTTTTTAACATTTATATTTCTTTCATAATTGTTAACTAAAATAAATTCTGAAAATCACAATATAATAAACATTCCAGTATTATATTATGACATGATAATTTTGAACAATATGAAGATTTTATATGTTATTGGTAAATTTTTAATTTAAGCTTTGATTCTGTTTAAAATTTTAAGAAAATCGACTTCTATTTACATTTCTAATTAGTTCATTACTTTTTGTTTCAAGATTTCTATTTCTTAATGATAATTATTTTTTAATTCGAGGTATTTATTACGTGATTATTGATCGATATGTAATATAAATATTAACTTTTTATAATACTAACTTGAAAATTTCTGAAACACTTATTAATAACTGTTGTTTTATATACTTTTTTTTTTGAATTATACTACTAAATCTAACTTTTGGCAAATTTTTTTTAAAAAAAGGCTGAAATAAGTGAATTATTGACTAGTCTGTGTCATCTTAAACTTTCGGGTTAATATTTGAACTTAAAAGTTTTAAAAGTTTGATTTAAAGCATTTCTGACAAATACAACTTAATAGTTATGACAGGGAGATTTAACTTTATGTGAAACATCTTTGAATACACCATTATTTCACACTAATTGCAAACAGTAGTTAAGTTTTCTGAAACGATTTTAAACTTGATGGCAAAGGTTGCTGTCACTATGTGTAATTATATTACTACAAATTTAAATATTTCTGTCTAACATAGAAAATTTTTTATTACAACAATATCTGCAGATTACAATATGGAAGAGCAATACAACTGGAAGAGCAATCAGCATACTGTTAGGGGTGGGGGTTATAATTTAGGCAATTACTGAGCGCAATCCACCACTGCCAGATTTTTCCTTTTGAGAGAGCGGGGCAGACAGACATTTGACAAAACTTTTGTGACAGTTTAAATTTTAGAGCTTTGAGCCGAATAACTAAATTTAATCAGCCTTTTTCATTATTAGCAGATTTTATTAAGTTAAGATTTTATTTATTATCCTTCACCACCAAGAAACTAAAAAGGTAAAAAATTAGTCTCAGATATGACAAAATTTAACGTAGGGCTCAATACTAACGCAGTGGTAAATGGATCATAGTTAAAAGTTCCTTGCGGTCGGGCTAACAGTGGAAGGATTTGCACAATTTTATATAGCTAAATTTAGTAAGCAGTGTCCTGAAATTAAATTTTAAGTTTAAGAATGCTCAAAATATTTTTTTAAAAAGAAACTAGTTCAAAAACTACGCATTTTTCATGCCATGCTAACAGCTCTACGGTAAATTGCAATGCATCAATTTCAAAATCTCTAGATTAATGTTAGAGCTCTGAGTCTTACATTTCAAAAAGACAAATACAACTATATTCATTAATATTGGAGTTTTAAAGAAAACTTAATATACTTAAAGCTTGATAATAAAAAAAAAACACTCATACACGCACAGTTTCATCCTAGCTTTTAATTCATCGCTAAAATTACACAAAATCTAAAAGCAAAATATAAAAGCTTACTTTAAAAATTTTGGTCATGTCTTCTTGAGTAAAAATCAGCGTTCATAAAATTCTTTTAAATTGCAAGAAAACAAAAATATGAATTAGAGAATTTTGTCCTACATAAACTATTAATATATACTTAATATTAAAAGTTTGACCTTTTAATTTACTCAAATAAAGCATAAAAATGCTTCAGTTTCTACATCCGTCAGAGTGAAAAAATTACTATATCATTTCTAAATATCGGAGATAAAAAATTAAAGACTTTGGAAAGCAAATGAATTAAAAGTTCAAACGTGAATAAACATTTTTTGTCAAAATTACCCATTTTCACCAAGTCTGATACCTTAAATATGCTTATTTTATGAAATAGTTCAATGTCTAAAGTACTTTATAATTCAATCTATGATAAAAATGCTAGAGTAAATACGTTAAAATTTATCTTTAAAAAATTTCTTGATCAGATCAAAATAAATCTGGACTTACCCATCTTTACTTAATAATGATAACCGTATTCTTCTGAAAGGAATTTATTTTTCAATCTACATAACCAAACTTTCTGTCTGACTCATCAATTTTAAGGTAGCTTCTTGGATCCTGTAACAAATAAGAATAAATTATGCTGCGTACACAGTGGCGTATCTTTTTCAAAAAATATTTTTACGTAATGTACTTGAATCCCTTAATGGATCATTTATTTCTAAGGTAAATTAAAATATTTTTGCAATTGAAGTCTTTATAAGAATAACAGTTTATATGAGAAAACAAACTCATTTAGTTAATAAAAATGCCATTTTTTGGTGTTAAGCATATTTACCACGACTTATATAAGGAACTTATTGACTTTTATTTTTCTTTGTTTATGAAATAAATTAACTAACAAATGGTTGCCAATTTTATTCAAACGCACTCGAAGAAAGTTATTAACAAATGGAGACCTAAATTTAAAGTGATAAAAAAGTTCACAAAGTCTTTAAAAATTGGTGGTGAGTATATTTACCCCTGCTTTAGAAAGGATTAAGCTGGCTGACTTATGACTAATATCGATACTATTAGACTAATTCTACGACAATGATAAGATTTCGGTGATTCATATTGATGCGGTTCAATTAAAATCTCCGCTAAGAATTGGAGAAATTATAGATTTAAGTTCATTTTACAGTTTTTTGACATATTTTACATTTATGTTCGTAGCTAGTGTCATGGTTGATCTACGAAGGAAATTTAAAGTACGTAGTAGCCTCCACAACTTATTCTTAGAAACTTACAACGCATTTCTTTGCACAGTTTTAAAAATCATGAATAGATTACACATAAATTTAGAATAAGCCAACAATGTATGCAAAATCATTTATGTATTCAACAAGTAATTTATATATAACAATCTGATTGTGTTTTAGTACGAAATTATTTAACATAAATAAGCAAGAGATTTACTAATTTTTATGCCTTAGTAAATATGTCAAAGTACAGAAGATTTATAATCTGAAAATTATACAGCCCTTTGATATTTTCCATCTTTACACCATCTTTCTATTCTAATTTTAAATTTTGAGGAACATTGCTACAGTTAAAATTTCTATTAACCAATACGTAGGTCACCATTATTTATCCCAGGAATTACACAGATGGAACAAAGCCTGCAGACAAGATAATCACAATTAAATTGAGAAATTTTTCAATCTATTATTTAACGACTTATTGAATTAAAAAGATGAAGTTTCTTTGAATTGAAATGAATTCGTGTGACAGATTAAAATAATTTGATCGCAAGAAGCCTTCAATATAGAAACTTTTGTTTAACCAAGTAAGTTTTCGCTTCTTAAATTAGTTAAAAGTTAAGATACTCTAATCGTTATTAAAATATTAATCTTTAATATTTTTTGAAATATTGGGATTAAAACTAATTTGAATATAAAAGGAAAGATTATGTAACTAAGTTTAACATAGTGTGTAAAATATACAAACGTCTACAAATGGTATAAATATTTCTTAGCATTGAGTGGGAATTACATTAGGCTTTAAACAGTAAGTTAATTAAATATTAGGGGAAAAAAAGGATAAAGTTTAAACAGTAAGTACAATGTTTAAGTATGTACAATGTCTGGAATCACACATTCATCAAATGTTACTAATACTAAAAAATAGCAATTATTTAATTTGCAATTACTTAATATGTTATTAAAAATAAATAAAACATAGCAATTATTTAAATTTTAAAAACTTGTTTCGTAAACTTTAGTTTGTTTTCCATAAAGGAAAATAAGCAATATGATAAGTCAGTTTTACACAACAAGATAAATCTGGTTTTAATTAAGCGATAATAAATAGATTAATAATCAATTTGAAAACTAATACTTTAAACAAGCTAATATCTTATCAAAAGATAAAGAATAATATTAAATTATCCAAGAGTGCGTTATTATACTAGGTATATTAATTATTCTTAAAGCAAATCCAAATAATTGACAATTACTAGCACAGCATCAAAGTAGTAAAATTTTAAAGACAGATGTAAAAGTTAGAACAGTTACAAAGACTTACTTCTGAGTTCTCGAAAGAAAAAGTCATCCATAAGCAAACTTAAGTAATCACTTGTAATCCATTTATTACTTGAAAATCCTTAGAACAAAGCTATAGTTCTTTGAAACCACAGAATCCCGCACGGTATCAGTCTTGGTATTTAAAAATGAGACTATATATGTACATTATGTCTACCTCTTACATAGAACTCATATCATACTCTTATCTTAGCATCAGCCCAGCGAGGGGCTCTGACTAATTCATCTGAGTGCTCATTAGATACTCATACTCATATCATACTCTTATCTTAGCATCAGTCCCGCCAGGGGCTCTAACTAATTCATCTGAGTGGGAATGAATAATAAATCGCCGAAGCGCAAATGAATGGTGAAAGTTGGAGTTCAGTAACATTTACTGAGTGAAAATTAAAATTAAGTAGCGAGATTAAACAAACAAATTTCAGAGAAAGAAGAGGTTTTAGTGGCAGACTGCCTCACCTCCCCACGAGGTATTACTCATTAGATATCATCATTGAAATATATCTGGGAGCCTGGGGCCGTTAGCGGCCTTTTTCCCATTCGTCTTGTATTGTGGTCTTTAAGGTGGTTCTTTCTGGTAATTGGAATGCAATTGGAATAAAAGGAAACTAAATATTACTCATTAGTAAAGCCCGGATTTTGATGACCTAAAAAATCTCAACTAATGCCCTTAAAAAGTTCAAAAAATGCCCTTAAAAATCCAAAAATTGCGCAAAAATGCCTTAAATAAAGTAAAAATATTGAATTAAAAATTTTTTTTGCTCTTTAAAATTATTATGAGTCATTTAAAAAATATAAAGCAATGCAATACTTGTTCTGCGTTCATTAAAGTTTGAAAAATTTGTTTTATATCCTAAAATAACAAAAAAAAGGAAAATATATTGACACCAAAATATTTTTATTTTGTATAGAAACTTTAATGGATATAACAACTTCCATCTCATAATATTACTAAATATCAGAATTAAATTGGATTATTAAATGTTTTTTGATAATTTGAAATGTAAACGAGCGTCTCTTGCCTGAAAGTAAAATTTCATTCCTGCAGAAGCTTCTTTCAACGTCTACAGATGTTACAGGTGCGTACATGAAAAAGACGGTCTCACTTACTGATAATTCTTCTTCAATTTGAAAAGATTTTGCTTCACCTGTTAATATTCTATAGATTTTCTTCATTGTTTGGAAGCCAGTGTAATAATGAAAATTGATAAAAAATAATAAAAATTGGAAAAAATTAACAAAAAACTTTAAAAAACGCATTAAAATGCAAAATACGTTCCAAAATTTAAAGAAAAATGCCCTATAAATCTGAAAAAAATTCTCTAAAAGACAAAAAATGCCCAAAAATGCAAAAAAATGCAAATGTCATCAAAATCCGGGCCTTACTCATTAGATATCATCATCATCATCAATATTTATCTGGGTGCCTGGGGCCGTTAGCGGCCTTTTCCCCATTCGCCTTGAATTGTGATCTTTAGGGTAGTTCTTTCTGGTAATTGGAATGCAATTGAAGTAAAAGGAATTTAAATATTTTGAATTTTAGATAAAATTACGTCACTACAAAAGTAAGCTGCCATCGGCCTGAGGTTTATGTCTTCTCTTAAGTTTTCAAAAGTAAAAATTTCGTTGAATCCTGCGGTGTCACAATTTATGGTTTTTTCAAAAAATCTGAAATTTAGCTTTGCAATGTGATGATCTAAAGAATCTATGTTGAGGTCGCAATGTATGTTTTTATTTCTGATAAACCATCTTGCTTTTGTTATTTTCCTGAGGATTTTGTTCTGGCATGTTTTGAGTTTTTTAAGGAGTAATGTGGAGATGTTGCACCAAGCTGGAGATGCATAAGTCAGGATGGGACGGATCATTGAGATGTAGAGTGTACGTTTAAGTCTAAGTTCCATTTTGGGGTTCTGAAGAAGGATTTGTAATCTGTGACAGGCTGCTTGTGCTTTGTTGATAACTGTTTTGATGTGATCTTTCCAATTAAATTTGCTGTTAATGACCAGACCAAGGTATTTTGCGCTTTTGACTATGGGAATAATTTCATTAAAGAGAACAATTTGATTTTTGGGGAGGATGGTTTTTCTTTTATGCTGAATGATTAGTAGATTTGATTTTTGTCCGTTTACTTTGAATTTCCAGTCTAGACACCATGTTTCGATTTCCATCAGTTTTCCTTAGAGTTTTTGTAGGGCAATGTTGGGGTTTTTTGATTTCTCTACGATTCCAGTGTCATCTGCGAAAAGTGCTGTGATGCTGTTAAAGTCTTGTTTGTCGACAGGAAAGTCGTGGGTAAATAATATAAATAATACGTTCCCAAGAATGCTTCCTTGGAGCACTCCTGCTGTTACTTTTCTGTTTGTTGACTTCATGTGCTTAAAACTAACTTGAAAAGTTCTATTATGTAAGTAGGCTTGTCAATAATGTAGGTAAGTTGACAATACTTTGATTAATCTGTTCATTCCTTTTGTTCTGAAATAAATGCATTTTTGACCACACAAAAAACGGACCGAAATAATTTGTTCTCCCAATATATCAAACTTTCGAAACAAAAAAGGCTCTTAAATATCTAAGCCTCTGACATGATGCTATATTATTTTTATCTGTTATAATTGCAGTTGTGTTTGTAGTAATATACTAACTGTCTCAGTCATTTGCTAATATTATGGTTATAATTTTTATAAAACAAATTTAAAACAATATTTTATGTTTTATTAGACTATTTCGATTTTGGAATTTAAATATTTTTCTAATATCTTCAAAGTGAAGATTAAGTAATTTCAGAAACTATTTATAAAGTTTCAAGGAAATTTTTATGTATAAAGTTTTAAAAAAAATTACGATTAAAAATTTACCAGTATTTTAGAACGGTTTAATCAAATCCTTCAAAATTACGATGAAATCTGTTCAGTTGCAACACTATAACTTCTGTTCTCAAATTCTAAATATATAATCGGAATAAGAGTCGAAATTATTTATCATAAACATTCTCTAAATTATTCTTAGTTTTTATTTACGGTATATAATAGTAAACCCCAATAATACTTTCTTAATATTGTTCTCGGTTATGTTTATTTTCATTTTTATTATTATTCAAAATAGAGAAATTATTACAAAACTAGAGAATACTTTAGACTGTTATTAAGGAACAACTAAAAGTGTTATTCCCCCAATAAGATTATAAAATAATTGCATTACATTAATTATTATGTAACACTGTAAGACCAAGATATTTCACAATTGTTTAACAATTATTACACGGTAAATAAGTTTTACTTACTTTTCAAGAAGTTGTATTAACTTTCAAAAATTTTTTTTTTTCAAAAAACGTACACAGTCAACATGGGCAAGTTTTTTTTCTCCATCAAACCGAAAATGTTATAACTTACAAAGATCAGATTCATGAAACGAAAATGATCAGGTTTAAATGATAAGAAACTAATTTTTATCATTTTAAAATTTTTAATTGTAGAATCTTAAACTAAATCTACTTTAAATAGTTTTAAATAAGAGTGAAACGAAAAGAAATTTACAATTCTGCATAACAAATATTTGCTTATCTACTTTTACTCTTGGAAAATAGAATAGACGTTACAAGGTCTCACGATTTCTCTACTCTCCACACTTTTTTCCTCTCCGTAACCGTGGCTGCAGACAATTTTGCTTTGTACCCACGGTCATATATTTCAGTAAGAATTTGGAGTGTATAGTTTGTCTACGGTCAGAACTCCCCCCTGATACTACAGTCCCTGGCCATATTATTAGACACACTGTAAGATTCTATGTAAAATTATAATTGTCAGGTGATACTATACAGCTGTATTGTTTTTACCCGGATGAAACCGGTTTGCATTTGTTTACCCTCCTGTATCAATGGGTTAACATTGCAATGCAATACGTTAAAATAAATACAAATAGGAAGTATATAAAAAATCTCCCGAATAAAAACCCATTACATTTATGTTTAAATATAAAAGTGTGCAAAACATGTAATTATTAACAAACTACAGTGCGTCTAATAATTTGATCTAATTATTATAATTTATGCTAATACCTGATATAATAAATATTCTATATTTATATAATATATCGTCTAATGTATCGTATCGTCAAATTTATATTATATACCGTCTCATTTAACCAATTGGATACACGAAAGTAAACAAGATTTCAGTCACATAAAAACAATAAAGCTGTATAGTATCACCAGATAATTAAGATTTTACATGGAATCTTACAGTGCGTCGAATAATTTGGCCAGGTACTGTAAGTCTGACACAATCCTCTGCTATAGAAACAAGAATAGCATATTTCAGGGATTAACACAATAGACCGAAGAAAAAAGGTACTCTTTCGCTCGCCGACCTAAACCAAAACCTGACCTAAACAATGACACCATACCCCTAATAGTTATATCTTGTTACCATAGTTACCACCAAGGGTAAAGACAAATGGCTAGGGGAGTTCTTACTTTAGACAAACTATAATGGCGTAAGGAAAATGCACACTTTTTGAATATCATGTTAACGGAGAGGAAACTGCATGAGTAAGGAAATCGCGTATTCTAATAGCGATAAGCTGTTCTATTTACATTTGTTTCGTTACTTGTTTTAGATTGTAATGTATTCTATTGAAATTTTATTTTCCTTGCAGAACCAGGGCAACTACGACTATGGGTACAATGAGGGACACAATGAGGGCGGGACCTGAGAGGGGTGATGCATTCGGTCGCAAATTCGGCACATACGGCTACACGAACAACGAGGGCCTGATCAGAATCGTCAACTACGTCGCAGACGAAAATGGCTTCCGTGCTGAGCTCAAATCAACGGAACCAGGAGTAGACGAAAGAGAACCAGCTTCAGTCATTGTTTTCAAAGAAGACACTCCCGCCTGATTGCTGTTGCTGCAAACACTCCTCAACAGCCTGGAAGTGCAAGAGTGATGGTGTCTGGACAGTATGGTGGCTACTCTTATAATTATTAAGAGCTTTTGTAGAGGAAATTATTAAAGTTGTTGAATTTAATTAGATTGTTATGTCTAAATATATATATATTATAGTTCGTTCCCCAAGAGATGCCACCTAATCCTACTTCCTCGGATAAAGAGTTAATTTCGGCGAGGAAGTAAGAGGAGAAAAGTCTCCGAGATTGAAATTGAGAATCCTTAATGCGTGCCAAAAGTAAACAGTGAATTCTTTTTCAGTTACTTACTTCGCTTTAACATCTGCTCCTATACCTTTCGTTACTCTAGCTAATTAAATACATATAGCAGCAAAATATCTCAAAATGAACAAACTATACACTCAAAAGAGAGAAATATCAAATTTATAAAAAATTTAATGTTAAAAAAATGCCCATAAAAATTGCGAAATAATTTTTGTCATACAATCACCAAATAGCAACCTTGTTCAGGATTGCTCACATCCTTCTCCCAAAAATAGCGAAATAGTATCGTCGGATCCCAAGTGATGGAGGCGGAGCCAAGTTCCAACTCCTGGTATAACTAAATGGGCTATTGGCTATAAACTATACACTAATAACTATACTATACAAGGCTATACAAGCTATGCACTAATGGGCTATTGGCAATAGATTCATTATGAAAAAATGACGTCACTGAAACATGCACGAGATACACTATTCAACACACTATTATATCTTAAACATACAGTTACCTATAGGAGGTACACATAGCGAACCCCCTAATTTGCCTATAATTTCTTTTGGTAGGGTACTATAGAACCCTGTAATATAATACCTGGCTTAGTTTAAATATTATGGATCAATATTAAGTGGAGATATAGGGCCAAATATGACTACAGTATATTAAGCTTGAATTGCCTCATTTTCAAGCTATTTAATAAGTTCATAACGTAATTCATAAATATTCGTTTAGCGATCTATGAAAATATTTATGTCATCTTTCTATATCTCTCACCTTAAGAGTCTGCGTAATTTAAGCAGTATAAGACGAAGGCTTATGAATCTTTGGTAAATGTTACTCTATCCTAAGTGATATGATATTCTTGAAAAGGTTAAAAGCTAGTGGGGTGAAAATTTTAATTTTTCAGAAACTAAAATGTCTGCTGTAATACAAATTTTCTTCTGGGAATATTTTTTTTGAAGGGTACAGAGTGTGGATGAAAAATTTTTCCCCCACTTATTTTTGAATGGTTAAGGACATTAAATAGTTCCGAGTTACTTTTGATCTTTTCAAGAATCAGAAAAATCAAATTTTCCCAATAGAAAGGCGAAGGAATTTTGCAATAAAAACTATACTTCACTAAACATTACACTTACGGAAAAGAATATTCAGAATATATGCAGTCGAGAATGAGGCAAAATGCCGTAGAAAAATAAAAGAGTCTATTTCATAATCATAAATTAAAATTCTAAATTAATTTTCACCGTTTTGACCTTAATATGAAAAACTTTTTTTAAAAAACATTTTTAATTAAAATTCTGCGTCAAAAGGCAAAGAACACTTTTGGGGGTTCCAAAAGAGGTAAGCCATATATTTAAATTTAGGATTTAATTCTTAGAGGGATGGAAAATAAAACATTTTCAAAATAGTTTTTATATTGGTTAAAAATATTTCATTCTTGATAATGATGAAAATTTTGAAGTTTATGTCTAGTTAATTAAATTTGATTTCTCACCAAGACCAGGAAAACACTTCTTTAAATGTTTTAAGAGTAAAGTAAATGTTGCCAGATATGAAAATAGCTCTAAATATTTCTAAAACTAGTGTTCCAACGTTAAACTTAGTCAAAGCAAATCTAGATTTCATCAAAACTGAATTAACTATCGGTAGCTATAACTATCAGTAGCTGTTAAAAGTCCGTAGCTATCCGTAAAGTAATTATAGATAAATCCAACTATAATCCTATTATTTCCTTCTTTTAAATTTTAAGTAAAACCTGAAGATAAATTTACCAAACCCTTAAGTTTTAAATTACCACTTCAGAGGCATTAACTTATTTCAGTCTGGAATAAATAGAAACTCTTATGTATAAGAAATATGAAGCTAACCACTTAGTGTAACAAATATTTATTAAAAAGAACATTTTGCAATACATATAACTATTCAAAACCACATTTTGACATTATTTACATATTACATTTCCCTCATTTACATATTAGTGTTAAACACCTTCCTTAATTACATGGAGCTCTAATAACAATAGAGTTGAAGCAAGATTTCATATTAAGCTATCGCTTTATTTACACAGCCTTTTACATAAACTGAAAATTTTACATCAAATGAAATATTTATTAACATAGATTTCTTAAAGAGTACATTGAGGTATCAAACAGTAAACTGGATATTTAATTGCATAAAGATTATATTGAAAACTCCCCTTGTAAAAATCTGCATCAATACATAAAGAATGAGCCTTAATTATTAAGAATGAATACATTAAAATTTTTAACTAAAATTAATTAATTTTGTCATTCTGAAAATTGTGTCTCAGAAAAGAAAACAAATTTAACATTTCAAAACGTTTTCACTTCAGAATTAAAAAGTTTCTTTTGAAATTGAAACTATTCATTAGTTTTTGAAAATTTATGTATGAAAAGCAGATTTGTGCACATTTAGCGCTTAGTTTTTAACTTTAAACTTTAGACTACAATTTTGATGAAAACTAGCATTACTTTTTACTTTAAGTTAAATGTAACAGTTTATTTACTTATATTTTCTCTGCCTTTTTAATTTTTATAATCTCTTCCGAAATTTTAAAAACTTTTAACCAGATTTTTTCTCTTTCGGCTGGTTTATAAATTCTGAAGACTTACTGCTATTGATCTAATTTTTACTATAATTAAATAACGTTAGAGTTCTGTTGAACACACGATCAATATAGCGAAATAAATCAAAAAGGGAACTCTTCTTAACTATTCTGTTTAAGTGTCTATGCTGAATGAATGCATAAATAGCTTGTGTCGAGTTCTTAAACCAATAGACACTACCGTTAAAGATTTAAAGTCTCTACACAGTACGAGGATACTAATCCTCCACAAAAGAGTGCATGAGTGAATCGAGAAGTTCCGAAACGGCTGGACGAGCGTGAAACATGACTCGAAAGCAGAACGGCCGTCTTCCACTTCCACGTTATATTCCACACTAGTCTAGTATAAGGCTCCTATACTATCAGAGCTGACCTATCAAGCAATATTGGAGCAAACAAGTTAGCAAGTTAACGTTATGTTAGTATTAGTTATGTTATGTGCTTATGTTAGCTCTTCGCTCCAAAAATGAATGATAAGTCGGCCTGTCTAATTCAGGGGCTCTAGTCTAGAACATACCGAAACTTCCGATTCACCCTTGCACACTTATGCTGCAGATAGATGTCCCCAAATTGCGTAGACCTGCTATATCATCGACTATAACCGCGCTAATACTGGCTGATTTTCATTGAGCTGTCTTTTAATTGAAGTTTATTGATAAATACGTGCAACTAGGTTTAAATTTTGCTCTCTAGAACTATATAATGCTATAGCCGCAATTTCTATTTAAAATTTCCAAATTTACCTGGGTGGAAGGAATGTTAACAGCGTAGAATTAGAATTTCATAGAAATTTTACTTCATAGAAAGCAAAACAATTAGCTATCCCAAAAGATAGTTAACATTTCGTATTATCTCTAACATTTCATTTAAATTTGCATAGACTATTTCTCGTCTGTTAACAATGTTCAGCTTAGGGTAGAACGAAAATGAATTTAGAGATTACAAAATTTATATTTTAGAATTTACAAATCTGCATTTCATACGGTCAAGTTTTAATTACAAACGTGCTTATTGTTATCTATGTCATTAACTCTTATCGAAGTATTAAGCGCAATCGCAACATACTATGAGAATAAGAAAAATTGTTCAAAATTTTTCTGTTAAAGACTTAAAAATGAACACATTAAGAAAGTTTATACATTACCTCGTGGATTGTTTCGGCATTTTTTCAAATTGGCAAATTTCTGATAAAAACTTGAATCGACTTCTCCGACTAAGAACCTATATTTGCAGTACTTCTGCACGGAAATTTGAGAAAAAGACACTGATACAATTACAGTTCCTGCTAGATTTAAAAATATGCGTTCAAGAACTTTTAAAATACTCATTTGAATCATATTCTATATGCATATTTGCTTTACGTAGCACCAAACTCAGATTTTTGGAATCTTAAATTGGCAACATTTGAGTTATACGTAAATACGAGGAATCTATTTTAAAGCATGTAAACACTTACTAAATACCTATTTTTTTTATTAGAAACATATACAAGCTGAAAGATTTAAATTTCCTTAAAAAATATTTTAAATAGTTATAAGTTATCCTGAATTTGGATAAATCTTGTAGCAATACTAAGTTAAAACATTCACAACTCCAATGGTTTTAAATTTTCGAATAGACTTGATTTAACTCGCGTTCCAATTTTGCCATCTAACTTAAATTTAAGCTTATTTATAAAGTAAATTCTATAATTTGGAACTTTAAGGACGTTATGATTTATTTTCGAAATTAAAATATATTCTTTTATCAGACTATGGGATATTCTGCATTCTGAAATGATTAATTTTGTAAGGAACCTATTTTTAGTAATCTCTACCATGCGTGCATCGAAAACTAATTTGTCTAGTACCCACTTTTTTAGTTTTATATTAGTTTAATGTCAAGTTAAGGATCCTGTACATGAAGTTCCTCATTGCGTTATGCCTAACAGTTAGAATTCATTATCCTTTAATGGCTATATAAGTTTTAAAATGTGCCGACTACTTTCCAGGATGTTGAAAACCTGGTTAGAACAGATTCATACTGTGGATAGACGGCTCCAGATGCAGGACCTAGCTTACTTATAAATCATACTTAGTCAATCTATTATGAAACTAGTTTGAAATAGTTTGTTTAAATAATCTCTCTTGTAATATTAAACTATTTAAATTGGTAATTATTCTGCAAACTATTTAAATTGGTAATTAAGGTTTAAGTTACTTCGTCGACCTAAAATATCACTTAACTAGGCCCATCAGGCTGAGGAATTAAACATTTGGAGCAGTGCATCCACCATCCGAATTTAGTCGCTTGTGATAAAATTACACATAAGAGTTAAATCTGAGAAAAGTTTCAGCTATACATCTTTTAACAAGTTAATTTGATTAAATTTTACAATTTATTTGTTCTTTCAGCCGGCCAGCTGGCCGAGCGGTTAGCGCGTCTGACTTCGAAGCCAATGGCCGCGGGTTTGAATCTCGCTCTGGGCATGGATGTTTCTCTTGTGTTGTCCTCTGTTGTGTGTGATCAGTGAATGTGGCCCACCCTATGAACGTGTTTGTGGCAGTGTGGCGTGGGCAATGTTACTCCCCTCCGTGACTTTGGTTCACAGGTTTCCACTGGGTAACGTGAAATGAGTAACTCTAACATCTTCTAAGGCGAAACGAATATAGTTCAGTGCCTGCCATTCGAAAAAAAATTTCTTCCCTTAATTGCGCATAAGTGACCATTTAACAATTCACTTGCGCATGTATTGACTAATGTAACATTGGGTGAAAAAAGATTGATACATGGAATATTATAAAATTTGCGATAAATTTTAAACGCTACCCTTTAGTTACAATTTCCCAGAAATATCGCGAAAGGAAAACATAAATCAGAAGTTTGAGGTAAGAAACGAGACAGTTTCAGGCTATTATTTGGGGTGTGTCTAATAGAAATGATTATCAAAATTAAAGCTGTCAAGTTTAATTTTTATGTTTTTTTTATTTTATTAGTTTTAGTTTCCTTTGATATAAGTACCATAAGCTCTCCAGTCGTAGTAGAAGTCGCTAGTTTTTTTTAAAATGTCTACCGAGTTAAAAATTTGTTTTAGTTTAAAAATACAAATTTAAATTTGATTTTGTAAATACTTATTATAACAGATCCACGTTTTTAAAACTCCGCTGTCTACATCTTTAAGTTACCGTTTTTGCAATATTTCATCAGAATTAGAAATTTAAAAATTCGGACAAAGCTGAATTTTAATAAAATTAGTTTGTTTCCAAAATATTTCTAAGCGTTCTCTACGCTTGAATTTTACTATTTTATATTTTATAACTGAAGATTATTCGAAACTGCTTAATTTCAAAACCTTAATTACAAAAAATTTTAGTGCTTCTTAATTCATAAAAATTTTAATATCTTATACCGCGTCATTGTGCCCCATTGTTTAAACTTATTCAACTGCCGAGTCAATGAATCAATGTTAGTTTGTGATTAAATATATGTTATAGTTAGTCGTATGCTAGTAATTAGCTAGAAATAACGTACACAAAAATATGAATACATAACGAAATTCCTTAAACATGAACTGCTTTAAATTTGCTCATCCCGGCATATCTGCATTAAAAAAAAGGGAAAATTCAAAAAATTTTTAAATTTATATTTACTTTTTAATATATCCTTTTATCACGTGCTATACTCATAGCCCGTTTCTCAATTAAACTAACTGAATCATCTGTAATATTGTTCAGTATTGAAGTTTTTAGTTGAACAGATACTTTTGGGAGCTCAAAATGTATCATTAAAATGCTATAAGTATTTAGAGTTGAGATGAAGCAAATTGAGGCATATCCATTTAAAGATTTTCGTTATGCAAATAGACTCGGCAGAGAAATAAGATTAAAAAACAGGACTAGTTTTGTAGAAGCCGATTTCTAAAAATATATTTTATCAGAAATATAATTTCTGTTTAACGTAAGAAATCATCTGACAAGTTGAAATATTCGTTACTATCAAATTTGTTACCTATCTAATTCATTGTAGGAAAGAATGAGTAATTATTTTTAAACTACAGATTTTATAACTTAATTACTAAACAGTTACGTTTAAATTTTTCTTAATCATTTCGTTCTTAAATTTGATATAGTTCTCATTAATGTTTTTAATTAATAGAATACGTAGAGTTGCTATTGCCTATAGATACTACAGAAATGCTTGAAAAATTATAAATTTAGATACGCTTGTTCAGTGTAATTTATCCTAACACACTTATAAATACGCAGATAAAAACAAGACTGTAGTATTAACACGACAAACATTCAACATTATGTGTCTTCAATTGAGGTACACTATGATTAGGGCGAGCCGGCCAGGTGGCCGAGCGGTTAGCGTGCCTGATTGCTAAGCCATAGGCTGCGGGTTCGAATCCCGCTCTGGGCATTGATGATTCTCTCTTTGTGCTGTCCTCTGTTGTGTGTGTGTGTATGATGTGTGAATGTGGCCCACCCTATAAACGGGTTTGTGGCAGTGTGGCTGGAGCAATGTTGCTCGCCTCCGTGACTTTGGTTCACAGGTGCCCACTGGGTAACGCGGAATGAGCAACAATTGTGGCATAGTATAGGCAAAGACTCAAATTCAGTGCCTGCCATTGGAAAAAAAAATTAGGGCGAAAAGAAATTTTGAAAAATGTGGAGTTTTGATGTGACAGCGAGTCTTAAGCTTTAAGGGTTTTGAATAATGTAAGCGATGATTACACAGTCAGATTCTGAATTATCATATACAAATTTTATTTGGAACAGTATACACGTTACCTTAAATACTAAAACTGCTACTTAATAATACATTACTAATGAGGTAGGATTTACTCCTTGCTATCAATTTGATAGTTTGCTTATTTAGGTAACAAAATGTGATAATGCATATTCTGTTTTTTTGGTATCCAAATATCTCGTTACTACAAAAGAGTCTTAAAAATTTTAAAATGCGAGTTTAATTATACCGGTTTTTTCCCTGCTCAATTTGAGTTGTTAAGATTAAAACAAATTTAAGAGTTGCGTTAGTATAATTTATTGAATTTGGAGTTGTGAATTTTATCAATTAAACGTTTCATTAAATATTTTTTTACTCAAGTTATGCTTTAAATTTTCAGATTGATTAAGTGTATTTTAAACGTAGATTTTGAAACTAGCGCACTTACTTCAATCTATTCTTGATTATGAAACACGCATCTAATAACGTATTTAGTGGAGAATATGGGATAATTTAAGAATTAGTAATACCAAAAAATTTGATATCTAATGTTCTATTTATATAAATATGCTCAGTCGGAGAATCTGGCGAAAGTACATTAATTTTTAATTCTCTGAATTTAATACTTTGAAACGCAACTTTAACTGGAAATTAAAAAATTCCTTTCAATATTAAAACTTTAGATTTTAGCTCTTTACAGTTTAACGCAAAAACACCAAAAAATTTAAATTAGTTCTTTAGGGCTGAAAGTTAATTTTTCTTAAATATTAAGTCATAGCTGATAACGAGTAATAGCTAACAATAAGCTTGCCTTAAAAATTTTAAGACTATTAACAGTACGTATATATAATACACAGTCGAGATATTTGAGAAGGTGCAACCTTTTTGCAAAGACTAAGACTAACTGCAACTAATTTAGATATTTAATGTGTAAATATGACTCATTATTAATAAATAAAAATTTATGTATGATAAATAAAAATATTAAGATTTACATTTTTTGTATGCTTAAAAAAGCTTTGAAATAAATTTTAGAGAAAGGTACTTAAAAATGCATATAACGTATGAGTATGGATTTAGATTTAATTAAAAATATATAGCTCATTCTTAGAAGAGGAGAAATTTAAATATCCATAAAATAACAGTAGAATTTCAAGGAGAATATAAAATAAACCTCTTGTTTAGTTGAAGTAATGTACAGTCAGAGCTTATGTTATGTCGTGACGACTAGGCAGCTAAAGTAGACCATCTTGGTTGGGAACGGTCCTCGTGGCAACTAGGTCAGCAATGGAGATCTTGGCAGACTACGGCCCTCGTGGCAACTAGGTCAGCAATGGAGATCTTGGCAGACTACGGCCCTCGTGGCAACTAGGTCAGCAATGGAGATCTTGGCAGACTACGGCCCTCGTGGCAACTAGGTCAGCAATGGAGATCTTGGCAGACTACGGCCCTCGTGGCAACTAGGTCAGCAATGGAGATCTTGGCAGACTACGGCCCTCGTGGCAACTAGGTCAGCAATGGAGATCTTGGCAGACTACGGCCCTCGTGGCAACTAGGTCAGCAATGGAGATCTTGGCAGACTACGGCCCTCGTGGCAACTAGGTCAGCAATGGAGATCTTGGCAGACTACGGCCCTCGTGGCAACTAGGTCAGCAATGGAGATCTTGGCAGACTACGGCCCTCGTGGCAACTAGGTCAGCAATGGAGATCTTGGCAGACTACGGCCTTCGTGGCAACTAGGTCAGCAATGGAGATCTTGGCAGACTACGGCCCTCGTGGCAACTAGGTCAGCAATGGAGATCTTGGCAGACTACGGCCCTCGTGGCAACTAGGTCAGCAATGGAGATCTTGGCAGACTACGGCCCTCGTGGCAACTAGGTCAGCAATGGAGATCTTGGCAGACTACGGCCCTCGTGGCAACTAGGTCAGCAATGGAGATCTTGGCAGACTACGGCCCTCGTGGCAACTAGGTCAGCAATGGAGATCTTGGCAGACTACGGCCTTCGTGGCAACTAGGTCAGCAATGGAGATCTTGGCAGACTACGGCCCTCGTGGCAACTAGGTCAGCAATGGAGATCTTGGCAGACTACGGCCCTCGTGGCAACTAGGTCAGCAATGGAGATCTTGGCAGACTACGGCCTTCGTGGCAACTAGGTCAGCAATGGAGATCTTGGCAGACTACGGTCCTCATGGCAGCTAAGTCAGTAATGAAGATTTTGGCAAGCATGGACATCTCGTCAGAAATGGAGATCTCGGAAGATGTCCCCAGAGATACGATATGACGGTGAAGTACTCAATACAAAGCCTAGAGTTAAAAAATAAACTGTCCTTACTTTTATGGTAAAATTAACATAGGTCTTTTAGTGAAAGAGACAGTGTCTGATATCCGTGCCTCGAGGGAAAGTATGACCATTAACATTATGTACAGGTCTCCGTTAACCCCATTTGTAGGTAGACCCTTGAAACGCAAACCCCAGTTTGCATTATTTCACTAAAAATGTTCTTAAATCTTATTACGGTGGTCATATTAGTCCAAACATGTAATTCGTACTCGCAGACCACTGAACTATATGCGTACTTTTCAAATCGCTGGAGTAAAACAGAAATATATATAAGCAAATGCAAACCAAATGCGAATGAAAACCCCCGAGATTAACAATGGTGCAGTCAAAATTTCAATTACCAAAAACTTTAAATAACCATTAAGCGATATTTTTACTTTTGAGTGAGTGGGGATTACTGAAATCTAATATTTGATAAAACTTTTGTGACGGTTTTAATTTTAGAGCTTTGTGGCGAATAACTAAATTTCATCAGTCTCCTGATCATTCTAAGCAGATTTTCAGTAGAAGTTAAAAATACCCTTCACCAAGAAACTGAAGAGGTGAAAATTAATTTCAGATATGAAAAATATAGCGTAGGGCTCAATACTGACGCAGCGGTAGAGGGATCATGGCTAAAAGCTCCTTGCGGGCTAACCGTGGAAGGATTTGCACAATTTTATAAGGCTAAATTTAGTAAACAGTGTCAGTAACAGTAAAATTAAATTTAAAGTTAAGGAGAGCACGGAAAATTTTTTTAAAAAGAAATTAGTTCAAAAACTACTTTGTCATGCTATGCCAACAGTTCTACATTAAATTGTAACGCATCAATTTCAAAATCTCTGAATTAATGTTAGAGTTTCGAATCTTAAATTTCAAAAATGACAAATAGAAATAAATATATTAATATTGAATTTTTAAAGAAAATTAAATATTCTTAACGCTTGATAGAAAACAAATATACACTTGCATCCTAGCTTTTAGTTCAGCGCTAAAATTACACAAAATCTAAAAGCAAAATTCAAAAGTTTACTTTAAAAACGTGTCGAGTAAAGAATCAAAATCAGCGTTTTGTAAAATTCCTTTAAATTGCACGAAAATTCTAAGAACAAAAATGAATTAGAGAATGTTGTCTTCATATAAATTAATATATAATACTTAATATTAAAAATGTAACCTTTTAATTTACTCAAATAAAGCATAAAAATATGAGTTTCTACATCCGTTTTAGTCAGTCAGCATGAAAAAATTGCTATATCATTTCTAAATATCGGAGCTCAAAATTTTAAAAGGCTTTAGAAAGCTAATGAATTAAAGTTAATGTGTGATTAATAAAAAAATTTTGCTGAAATTACCCGTTTTCACTTAGTTTGATACCTTCAAAATGTTTATTTTATTAAATAGTTAGATGAGTCAAATGTTTTATAATAAAATTCGTGGTAAAAATGCTACAGGAGTAAATACGTTAAAATTTATATTAAACAAACTTCTTGAGTAGATCAAAATAAATCTTAACTTACTTACCCATCGAATATCTGATAATGATAACTAGCATTCTTTTGCAAGGAATATATTTTTCAATCCAGCATAAGCAAACTTTCTGTAGTAGAGTCTCAATTAACAATTTTAAGGTAGCTTCTTGGATCCTGTAACAAATAAAAATAAATTATACTGACGTACACAGTGGAGTATCTTTTATTTATATTTTACATAATGTAATTTAACCCTTTAATAGGCTTGTTTCTAGGAAAATTAAAGTGTTTTTGGAATTGAGATTGTTAAGAAAAAATCTCATTTAGTTAATAAAAATGCCATTTCTTTGTGGTAAGCACATTAAGCACGACCTATTCGGAACTTGTTGACTTATTTCTCTTTATTTATAAAATAATTTTCATCAATGCTACAATCTTCCAAAAATTATACATTTTATAAGTTTTCTTAAACTAACAAATGGTTGCCAATTTTATTCAAACGCACTTCAAGAAAACTGAAGTTATTCACAAATTGGAACCTTAATTAAAAATGGTAAAAAGTTCACCCTCGTCTTTAAAAATGGGTGGTAAGTACACCACCTTGGCTTTAGAAAGGGTTACGCTGGCTGATGAACGTTGTATACTTATGACTAATATATCGATAATATTAGACTAATTCAACGACAATACTAGAGTTCGGTATTACATGTTTATGTGGTTAAGTTAAAATCTCTAATTCCGAGAAGAATTGGAGAAATTAAAAAAAAAACTTTTTTCGCTCATTTTACAGTTTTCTGACAAATTTATTTTCTAGTCTGAATGACATTTTAACCGTTCCCGAATTTTTAAAATCTGTTTACTTTAAGTCGTGAAAAAATGACTACAGAAAAGTACCGAACAAACCAACATAATTTTAGATATATGTTGGTAGCTAGCCATGGTTGACCTACGAAGGAAATACGCAGTAACATAAACCTATTCTTAGAAAGTTACAACGGATTTCTTTACACAGTTTCAAAATCATGAATAGATTGCTCATAAAATTTTACTAAGCCAGCAATGTACGCAAGATCTTTAATGTATACAACTGGCAATTTATATATAACAATCTGATAGTGTTTTAGTACGAAATTATTTAACATATTTAGCTAAAATTATGCTATTTACTGATTTTCATGCCCTTTTAGATTTATCAGGATACAGTTGAATCTCCCAATAGAGAGATTTATAATCGGAAAATTACACAGCACTGATATCTATCTTTCTATTCTAATTTTTAATTGCTTCAGTTAGCAATTTCTATTAACCGTTAGTACCATTTATGCCAGGAGTTACACAGATGGACTTTGCTCCAAAGTTTGTAAAATTTCTCAATTTAATTGCAATCATTTTGTCTGCAAACTTTTATTTAACGATTTACTGAATTAAGAGGTTAAAATTTCTTTGAATTTAATCACACCAGCTAGAAAACATTTGCGCAAATGCTAACGAACTATCACTGCATAACAAAATTAAATGCCTAGAAGCCTTCACTATAGAAGGCATTTTGCTTTTGCTTAACCAAACATGTTTTCGCTACTTAAATTAGTTAAAAAATTTGGTATACGCTAATCGTTACTAAAATACTAATATTTAATACTTCAAAGTATTGGGATTAAAACTATTTGAAATATAAAAGGAAAGAGTATGCAACTCAGTTTAACTTAGTGCGTACCCTTGCGTAAAATATACAAACGTATAAAAGGTATAAATATTTTTTAACAATGAGTGGAAATTACATTTAAAGTTTCAAACAGTAAGTTAATTAAATACTAGGAGGGGAAAAAGGATAAAGTTTAAAAAATAAGTACAATGTTTTAAGTACGTATAATGTCTGGAATCATTCATAACCTGCTACTAATACTCAAGTTACAAGCTGTTAAAAATATAGCAATAATTTAAATTTTAAAATAGCTGTTTCGTAAACTTTAGTTTGTTTTCCATAAAAGAAAATAAGCAATACGAAAGTCAGTTTTGCGCAACAATATAAAACTGGGTTTAATTAAGCGTAACACTGTAAACTAATAATCAATTTGTAAACTAACACTTTAAGCAAGCTAATATCTTATCAGAAAATTCAAAGAAAAATCTTTAAAAATATCCAAGAGAGTACGTTAATTAAATAGGTATACTAATTATTCTTAAGAGTAATCCCAAATCATTGAAAAACACTAGCGTATACCATCTATCTTGAAAAAGTTTAAAAACGTGTACAAGCTAGAATTAGAAAGACTAACTTTTGAGTTCGCGAAAGAAAAAGTCGCCAATAAACAAAATTCAGAAATCTTGCAATAGCGGGTAATACATTTATTACTATGTATTACTATTTAAAAGAAAAGAGTTAAAAATGGGATCTGTGAGCTAAAGTGAAAGTAATGCAGAAGAGTTAAGATGTGAACTTATACGAAGACTAATATTTAACTTTTTTCATTGCCCGAGATTATTTGGAATAGTAAACTAATGGTGAATTAAATATTTCTTACACATAAAAAATTAAACTCAGAAGTTGTGTATTATGTTTAGTTCCCTTGTATTTATTAATGAAATAAAAATATGTTGATTTTTCTCTCAAATAATTGGTAAGGGTTAGCGGTTAATCTATCAGCATGAAAACATTACTATATCATTTCTAAATATCAGAGATCAACAATTTAAAAGGTTTTGGAAATCTAATAAATTAAAGTAATGTGAATGTGAATAAAACAATTTTCGTCGAAATTACCATTTTCACCTAGTGTGATACGTTCAATATGTTGATTTTATAAGATTATTCGATGTTTAAAATTTTTTATAATTCAAATTTATGATGAAAATGCTACACTAGAGTAAATACATAAAAATTTATATGAAACAAATTTCGTGAGTAGATCTAAATAAATCTTAACTTGCTTACCTGTCTATATCTGATAATGATAAGCAGCATTCTTCTGCAAGGAATAGATTTTTTCTATCTAGCATATTCAAACTTTATGTAGTAGAGTCTCAAACATTGATTATAGGGAAACTTCTTGGATCCTGTAACAAATAAGAAAAATAAATTAGGCTGCGTACACAGTGGCGTATCTTTTTATATTTTTAAGTAATGCACTTTAACCCTTTAATGGGAAATTTATTTCTAGAAAAGGTAAGTATTTTTGAAGATGAAATTGAGAACAGCAATTGGTATAAAAAAATTCATTTAGTTTATAAAAATGCTATTTTTGGTGGTAAAGTATATTTAGCACGAGACCTATTAGGAACTTATTTACTTTTTTTATATATAAAATAAATTTTATCAATGCTACAATCTTCAAAAAGGATTTATGCGTTTAATATTTTAATAAGTTTTATTAAACTAACAAATGCTTACAAATTTTATTCAAACGTACTTCAAAAAAGCTGAAGTTATTAACAAATGGAAACGTAAATTAAAAGTGGCAAAAATGTTCACCCTCTTCTTTAAAATTGGTGGTAAGTATACCACCTTGTTGACCTTAGAAAGGGTTAAGTTGGCTGATGAACGTTGTATACTTATGATTTATATATATCGATAATATTAGACTAGTTCTACGACAATGCTAGAGTTTGGTGTTATTTATACGGTAAAATTAAAATTTCTAATTTCGAAAAGAATTGGAGAAATTAAAGACTTAATATTTAAGTTTTACAGTTTTCTGACAAATCTCTTTCCCAGTTTGTATGACATTTCCACTATTTTCGAATTCTTAAAATCTGTACTTAAGTAATGAAAAATGACCAATACAGAAAATTACCGACCGACCCAATACAATTAGATAAATATCGTAGCTAGCCATGGTTGACTTACGAAGGAAATTCTAAAGTACTCAGTAACCTCCGCAATCCATTGTTAGAAAGTTACAATGCATTTCTTTGCACAGTTTTAAAATCATGAATATATTAGACATAAAACTGAAATAAATCAACAATGTAATACAAAATATTTAATGCATACAATCAGCAAATTATATATAACAATCTGATAATGTTTTAGTACGAAATTAAATATAATCGGTTAAAATTAGCAGAAGATTTAATGATTTCATGTCCTAGCAGATATATCAAAATACCGTAGAAAATTTATAATCTGAAAATTACACATCATTTTTCTCGTCTAATTTTAACTTTGTGAAGAAAATTGCTACAGTTAGAATTTCTATTGACTAATTTGTTAGTCTCCATTATTTCTCTCAGGAATAACAGATGGAATTGGGAGTAAAATTTGTAGACAAAGTAATCACAATTAAATATAGAAATTCTACAATATTTTATTATTTAATGACTTATTGAAGGAAAAAGTTTAATATTTATCTCACCGGTTAGAAGATATAATACTTTTCGCAACTGCAAACTAACTATATCACTACGCAACAAAATTAAATTTTATACAAATATTTTAACGAAAGAACAGTGAAGGAGAAGAACGATCCTCAAAATGCACAGGGTTGCAGCGGAGGCCGTGCTTCGTATTATATATTCCTTAATATCGATAACGATTATTTTTAGCAAAACTGACTTGAGTTGAGTTGATGATGAAGAAAATGTGTACCACTCGCTTTTTTAGGGATAAGCTTTTTTAAGCTTGAGCTATTGGTTCTTCAAATTGATACAACTGTCTTCAAATTGACAAGTCTGTTCTTCAAATCGACACAATTCGAGAAGCCACTTCTTCAATTTAGGCATAGATCTAAAGGGGAAGGAAATTTTTTCCAGCACCCTGTACCCATGGTTGTTGTTGTTGTTCATTTACGTCGCACTAGAGCTGCACAATGGACTATGCGTAGAAAATGTAAGTGAATTCACTACCTTAATTTAGACTCCCCAGTCATTTAATCGGGCATGTACTGCTATGGCTCTTAAACTGCCAAATCAAAATTTGGAGATTACATTGCTTGACATTGTGAGCGGATAAATAAAACATATTGCCGTTGTTGTTTCTCTTCGGTTGACTTTTTACTAAATGCTTATGGTGCGAAGAAGGGGGTGATGGTGATTTCGATTCCAATATTCATGCAGTAAGTGTTAGTTTCACCTCGTTTAAACACTGAGATCCTGCAGTGGTTTCAGACATGAACTTGAAACCTTCTCTTCTACCGTCTAAGAGATTAGAAACCCAGCTTCCCACTAGACATCAGCCTCGCTTTACCTTCCCATTAAGACCGTCTTTGTCTTTCCGCTAATCGTTTTAGTCCGGACGGGATAGATTGGTTGATAGGGCACTGGGCCCATGTCCAATTGGTCGTGGGTTCAATCCCCGCCGGCCGAAGACTCTCCGTGTAGTAAATGGTGACTGATGCACGTTAAATCTGTCGAGTTGCAAAGTTCCCCATGTTCCCATAATAAATCATACCTCTGGGTGTACTGATCCAGGAGTTTCGTGGTCTTCTGGATTGGTTCAAGGCTACGGAGTTGAACATTAGTAGTCGTAAACCCAAAAATCAGGTCGGCTGTTCAACGACGGGTATATAACATTGTCCTTCAGACGAATGCTCTGAAGCCTGGAGGTTTGAATTCCGTTCTAATCTTGACTGTAACTTTACCGAATTTGTGCAATATGTTCTTCAATTTGACAAGAATTTATAACCCTTTATTTTATGGAGTATCCAAAACTACAGGAGAATATAGTAATCAAATCAATTCAATCTTTTAACCCCGTTTAACTTGATGAAATTTTACAAGGAAATCAAGCAGGGTAGCAAAGATGTAAAAATCCCGCACAGTGATATAGTTCCCCGAAATCACTGAAAAAGGGATCAACATTAATTTTTTTTATATCAAATAAGCGCACTTTCTAATGTACATATAAGCCGGCGTATGTAGTTGTGTAAGAATTTTAAGAAATTTAAAATTTTGAATCATCATTTATAAAGTTTATTTTTACTGTACGTCTATAAAAGCTTGTGTTTGATACATAGAAGATTATAGGGTTCAATTCTCCCGACGTGCCACAAAAGCGAGTAACTACAAATGACTTACATTTCATATCAAAGACTTGTACTCAAAAATCGAGATCTGCTCTTCTGTTAAGTCCCGCAATGGACTGATTGTGATTCCCAGTAGAACACCGAAATCAAGCGTTACTGGTTGCTATCAGTAAAGTGGGTGGGTGACCACTTTTATCAGTCTGCGTAGGACATGGTATCGCTTCTCGTTAAGTTCTTCGACCGTAAAGTACACAAGTCACCAGACTACCAAATCAGGGGAGCCACTCCCCCCCCCTCTGCAGGAGATCAAAATTGGAATGATATGTCTTCGGATCATTCCTAGGGATGGTACCCAGACCGTTGCCAATAGCCCAGCTCCAGTGCAGCGTAATAAAGTACCTACTTGTTAAGTTTAAAAACAACGAAAATGGCGGTATGTCACAAATATGGTGGAGATGGAAATCGAACCCTGTAATTTACACGCTTTGATACACTTTTGAAAGGACAATAAAGTCTCTGTAGTGGTATTTTTTTTGGCATTTCAAACAAAATTGCAATTAAATACGACGGTTTTACAGAATGACTCTAGCAAAAAATATTATTAACACGTAAAGCTAAAAGGGGGTGAAATATGTCTTCCGCTATGCAAAAATTAAGTCTGATTTTCACCTAAAACTTGTTTTTTCGGCGAAATCATGGCTCAATTACTAAATGTTTACCAAGGGCCTGATTAAAATTACAAGTGATTTTAATTATCGCCTTTCACCTCCTCTCAATTAGGGGAAGAGCGGACAAGATGGACCGCTTAAGGAAACTTGGTTCAAAAAATAGTAAACTAGAGCAATTTTATATCTTTTATATTGTAAACATATAGTGGGAACATTGCTCTTACATATCTCATACAGAAAATAAATAAATAATAAAATTCAATAATAATAACTTAACATAAACAAAAATAGAAGTTTGTCCCATCTTGCCCGGGCTACCCGGGCAAGATGGAACACATAATTATATTTCAAAAATCACTGAAATTAATGTCAGAATAAGAGAATAATCGACAAAAAAACGTTCCTTAACATCACAGTTACTGCATAAGAAGCGGCCAAAACCGGAATAAGCACTGGAAGCTTCATGAGCCCATTCTAAGTAATCTGAATATTATCTGTCAATTAATTAATTGTAAATTGCTTTTATAAATTTTTTTTAAATAATTTGTTAAGTAGTATTTGCTAGTTCATATTTCTTTTTGATAATATTACCTTATTTTTTATGCTTTTTGCCAAATCCGGAGAGTTTAATTTTTATATTACACTTTTAGTCTACTTTGGCAATCCCATCTTGCCCGGATAGTACATTTTTAAGAAAAGATATCCGCAAATTTGTTTAAATAAGTAAATTTTAATTTACACTATTCATTATATTTGTACAGTAATAACACTACATGGCCTCAAATTTGAAAAATTTGTTGCAATGTATTAAACAAATAATATCAGCATACAAATCAGGAAAAATATTTTACCACGATATAAGAAAAACGAAACAATGCTTGCACTTCGGCAACACCTTGTGAACTGACGAAAAAACTTGTGCATATTGAGAACAACAATATTTTCTTTCCGAAAACGCACTTTAGATGTCGCTATCGTCATGCGCATGGAAAAAAAAGTGATGTCCCGTCTTGCCCTACCTTCCCCTACACGTGTAAATCGAACAGATTTTTAATGATTTTTCATCATACCTTTCTTTTTAATTATTCTTCACGCTTTGATGTAATTATTCTTTTTTATTTGGTCGCTCGAATGTTATTTTTGATTTTCATTGACTATAGTTTTTTAATTTCTATTTTGACAGAGATTTTAAACATGCATATGCATGGTGGGGATTATGGAATATTCAGTGTAAAAATATGAGACATGCAAAATGATGCATAAATTTTGTTTCTGTTACGATCATCTTTAGAATGTATTTTTAGAATGTCTGTAAAAAAAAGAAAGTACACTGAAACCTTCAAGAAAGACCACCGCTATACAGCGACCTCCTCAATTTACTAACCACTTTAAGGAGGCACGGACTTTTTTCCTTGCGTTGAAGAAAACCGTTAGGAAAGATCATTAAAACCTCTCACAGCGATTGGGGAAACATCTGCACCAAATGCGGAAAAGGTCAAATAAGGAAGCACGTAAAAATATTTAACATAATAAATCAGTAGATTGAAATGTGCTCAAAATATTTGTGCGAGGCTCTTATTTAGATTTGACGATAACAACCTCATGTTGCATTCAGAGTGAAGTAAAGACGATGCTTATCAATGATTCACTTTTAGAGTTGAATCTTAAATTAGATGAAAAAAGTTATTTTAGAAAAAAACTAGCATCTCAAACAAACGAACCTCTTCACATCTTTTAAATCTGACTAATTTTTATCATATAAAATTAAGCGCAAACTTGAAGAAAAAAACATAATTGTTTCTCTTTAATTTAAAATAGCTCTATCTTTCATAGTTGATAAAATTTCTCTTCCACACAATTATATCAGTTGGTATAATTTTTTATAGACGCTAAAATTTATTCGTAGATCCGTCTTTTCATGACACCAACAGAAGTGGCATCTTCGCACCAAGTAAATTATTTTAACTAAAATTAAAATTGTTGGCAAAAAATCAAGTACCTTCGATAACAATTTTGAAGTCAATGGAGGTGACCTAAGAATGACCACTCTCCATCAACGACCATTTTACTTTGAAAGGGTCGTTCCCAAGAAGTTTTGCTGTATAAAGGTTTTATTTTATAATTATATATTCTTAAATTAATTTCCTTTGTGATCCTTGTATGATGACAACTTGCTAAATTATGAAAATTACGGCAACATAAAATATGACCTCACTCAAATTATTTCAATTGAGCACAGTTTGTCCTGTTTAGCACGCTCTCATTAACTCTGGCGCACATGTTTAAGAGCCCGAACTTTCAATCTCTAAACTACTGAGATCCAAGATTGTGGGTGACCCACATGTTTTTTCATAGTCGAGAATCCAAATCCACCGAGAAAAAAACGTATTTACTTGTGTGTACTTTATTTAATAGTTAGAATTAATTACACAGTCCATGTGGCTGAATTGTTTCGAGTTATTTGGGATCTAGCACTAATATCTTTCTGCAAGATACTTTTAAAAATAAAAAAACATATAGGTTACTAATTTAAAATAGCAAAAGTGCTGCGTTACAAAGAAAAATTATAAATTTTTATAAATTGAGCATGTAATAATCTTTTATTCTAATGTCATGGGTGATATTCTAGCATTTTGTTGGGGGGGGGGACGCACACATTACTTCCCTTTACGCATTTTGTAAATAATCAGCAAAGTAAAAAACACAATTAAACATCATGAAATCAGTAGTAGTAATTGCCGAAAAAGATATCGGTGACGAAACCGGACACCTCAAATGCGCGATTTGTTTTGAGATGTTGTAATAAGTAATAAATAATATGAGATTTAAAAACTATGGAGCAATAACTGCCAAACATTCCATAGAATTATTGCCTTAAAACAGGGATGGGCAAACTTTTTTGGTCGAGGGCCAAAAATCGGGAAAAAAAGTTTGGTGGGCTAAGTAAAAAACTTCTAAAATAAAAAAAACTATATACGAGTTTTAATTTAAATATTTAATGAGATTAATGAAATTGCGATTTCATTTTTAAAAGTTCCTAGTTCATAGTTGAAAGCATTTGTTCACACATATGAGATTAAGCAAATACAGTACGGATTTTCTGAACATGAGATATTCAATTTGGGAAACTAGCTTTTGGTAATTATTTGTAAAACTCAACTTTGACATATTTAGAAACAACTGCTTCAGATGATTGTCAGATTGCAACTCAATTAATTCAAGTTGCAAATCCGACCTGACTATTTCACAATTTACGTTGAAAGGCATGGTACAAATATCTACTTGTGTTTGAATGGCTCTGAACTCTTGAAATCTACGTTCAAACTCAAAATGGAGTTTTTCAAGCCATCTTCATAATTCTGTCTGTGCCTGCTATTTCCATCAATTTATATTTTGTAGAGCAAAAATAGATAAAAAGATCATTTGTACTTGGTTCAAAAAGGAAGAGCAAAAATAGCTTTAAACAAAGTAGACAAGAGAATGGATGTATAATGTATATAGTTTATATTTGCCACGGATCGGTAAGTTAAAATTCTATCCGTGGGCCGGATAAAACCTTCCGGCTGGCCACAGTTGGCCCACGGGCCGTAGTTTGCCCATCCCTGCCTTAAAAAGTAAATACAATGCACGATTCGAATTTTCCATATTGTTTGAAATATATCGGTATATTTAAAAGCCGCGTGAAAATCAACATTAACTACTGCCGAAAATACAATCGAAACATTACATTGATTTACGATACTATCAGCGTAAATTGAGCCCGTTCAAAAGTGATTATCTAATTGCACGATTCAAAGATTGCAAAAATTTTAGATTGATTCGGTAATTTTACGAAGATTACGTTGTAAAATTCTGTAGAAAAGAGAGGTAAAATTTTTTACTTTTCATATGAAAAATCATTCTGCATGAACTCTATAGAGTTTTGCGATGGGTGACCACTTTGATTAGTCTGCGTAGGGACCGAGGGTGTGCGGTATTGGTCTTCATCACACTGTTCTACCGTAAAGTGCTTTACTTCGCGTGCAGGTCGTCGGGCTACCGAAGCAGGGAGCCATCCCCTCTTCAGAGGATCAAAATTGTGATGGCATGTCTTCGGATCATCCTCAGGGATGTTTCCCAGACAGTCACCAATAGCCCATTGTGCAGCTCTAGTGCGACGTTATAGAACTACAACAACAATAAAGGGTGAAAGAAGTTGATGGAATGGAGGTTTTTATTTATCAGCGAATTGATGTGTACAGATTAGCACTTATTTAATTTTTAATACTGCAGTATTTATCCAAGTGTACTTTTATGCAAATTTCAACTATAGTTAAATTACCTCGAACCCCAATGGCTCAGGGGACAGAGCCTTCCAATAAGGTGAACGATGGCTGGCCGATACGAATTCGCATCCGGTTTGTACCTACCACAGTACTAACGAGAAATATCCTCAGTGCTAGGCGGATCATGGGTTACAATCCCCTTGCTATCAGGCTCATCGTGGGAGGCTTTCTCCTCCATATAGAGGGTAAGTTTCATCAAAAAGTCCTCCACGAAAATAAATTTCTCTCTATGCTTGATGCAGGCGTTCCCGAGTTTTCTGGATTAGGTACAAAATCGCAAGGCTACGGAGTTGAATATTAGTAATCGTATATATATATATACAGTAGAGTCCCGATTATCCGAGTTAATGGGGACCGCAACAAACTCGGATAACTGAAAAACTCGGTTAAAGCGAAGAGTATAAAAACGGGAAGAAAAAGAGAAGGTATAAATGTAATATATTTAAGAAATGCAAAATGTATACGAGTATACCACATACAAATTCATATTATAATTAAAAAGCTTACTTAAAAACCTTTAAAAAGCATACTTTACGAGAATTAAATAGTTTTTACTTAAAAAAAGTCCTTAATCGTGTTTCGTTCTACGTAACTTTGACGCTTTTCTGCAGTAATGTTTCGCCTTTTTTAGGGATAACAGGAAGGCTGGTGTCGCCTCTTCTTGTTGTTCCATATATTCAATAGTACATTTGATAGCTTTTAGTCCATCTGTATGAGAGATTTTTATATGTTGATTTTAATAATCACTGTCTTCATCATCTTCGCTAGATTCATTATCATTATTGACGATATTAACGATAATTTCATTAGACCAAGTTGCTGGATTTTGTTTTTCTGAGTGTTTGGAAGATAAAATTCAGATTTATTTTTCAGTGGTTTTTTTAAAAATAATCTAGAACAAAAAAAAATCCTTGAAATATTTGATAGCTCGGTTAAAGCGGAAACTCGGATAACCGGGGCTCGGATAATCGCGACTGTACTGTATATATGTGTGTGTGAAATGTTTATTATTTTATATTACGCAAAAAGTAACTTATTTATTTTATTTTATGTTATACGAGGTTGTTGGATCGCTGACCCAATTTTGGGTTTACGACTACTAATGTTCAACTCCGTTACCCTCGTAATTTTGAACCGAATCCAAAAGACAGGGGACTCCTGGATTAAGTATTGGGATAAATTTGCCTTTGTGGAGGATTTGTTGATGGAACTAACCTGACTTTGCATTACATGGAAAGAAAATCACACTAACACTGAGGCTATTTTTACGTCAGCAACGTGGTCGGTGCGAACCGCGTGCGGAATTCGTATCGGCCAGCCACTGCTGGGCACCTCATTGGAAGGCAAATTCTCTGTTCCCTGAGCCACCACGGCTCTTACTTATATAATGTTTCCAATTTATTTGTGTGAAGCCGGGATAACCTAGCTGGTAGGGCGTTGGGCTCATATCTAAAGGTCTGGTTTGTTAGGACAAGCGCCTTATCTGGGCGTCGGTGTGACGTCAACGTCACGCTGACGCCAACAAAATACTGGTTTGTTAGCTCAAGGCCTGGTTTCTTAGAACTAGCTCCTTATCTGGGCGTCAGCGGAAAGTTGACGTAGAGCTGACGCCAAAAAAAATTTTTTTTGTTAGCTCAGCGTGAGAAGTTCGTCCAACGCAGACATTATCTCTCATTGCGCATGCGTTGATAACGTAAACAAATATTTATTTTGAATTTATATTGATTTTGTTATTGTCGACCAGTGTTTTAGAGAGCAAATAATGACTTTGTCCAAGAAGAAACACATTATAGCTGAGCTAAATGAAGAGTGCTATGCTTAATGAAGAAGCTATGTTTAATGTCAAAATCAAAATCTTGGCTGATTTCAATGTGCTGTTGGATGTTGTCCGCCATTTCTTCTGTGGTTAACGTCACGTTGTAATCCAACTGCAGTTGAGTTGGACTGTAATTGTAGTTCAAGATGAGCGTTCGATGACGTATACTATCAAACTCACAAATGGACCAATCAGAGGTTAGCGCTGATTTCCAGCTGACGGCGTCCTGTCCTAAGAAACCAGACCTTAAGTGATCGAGAGTTCGATCTACTCCGATCGAAGACGCCCGTTGTGCAAAATGGTGATT
The DNA here is from genome assembly GCF_982258835.1 of Parasteatoda tepidariorum. Lineage (NCBI taxonomy): Eukaryota > Metazoa > Arthropoda > Arachnida > Araneae > Theridiidae > Parasteatoda > Parasteatoda tepidariorum. The sequence goes on along the minus strand of NC_141756.1, from coordinate 120,023,249 downwards.
GGTGCGAGCTGAATCTGTCGAGGTCGCAAAGTCTTCTAAGTTTCCTTAACAGATCCATTATTTGAGGTATTGGATCGGAGATTGATCGTGCTCTGCTTCAGATCAAAATTACGATCTTTGGACGGATAGATGGTGTGTGAATGTGCCTTCCCAGTAAAACACGATATGACGTACGTATGTTATCTCTGGATCAACGCCATTGCCAATACCCCATTGTACAACTCTAGTGGGACGTAATTAACAGTACCTTATTGTAGCAGTTTATTCGTGTCTTATTCATTAATTGTTTCTAATCCATATGCAGGCTAGAACGCTCATTATAAAATACTGCTTAAAAGCAGTATTTTATTTCATTGAAATTACATACATTTGCTGACTTGTGTGCTCAATATAGGCTTATAAGTCATTGTCAAGTAGAAAATACAGATAGAACAATTCAGAGAAAGACATCACAAAGAATACATCCAGGGTTACGGCGGGATTCGAACCCGCTACCTCCACGCTTAACAGAGCGTTTGGACCGGCGATACCGCTCGGCCAGGGAGGCCCCCGCAGTATTTTGTAAGGGTGATATTTCTTAGCTAGAGAGGTCCTAAATTTGTTTTCAGTTCTCTAGAAATGCTCTGTAATTCGAATGGTTCCATTGAAATTCATATAACAAAATCTTAAATTTAAATTATTTTGGGTGCTGCTCTTCCGTCCAACCCTCTGAAGCACTATATTATGGGTTCGATTCTCGTCGAAACCCTGTTATTATCTTCAACTCGCTCTTTTGGTGATGTGTTTGTAAAATTTCTACTTATTTATTGTTTGCCATACATATGTGAACTTGTGTGGCTCATTGTGAAGTGCTACTTATAAGCCCCAAGTTGAGGAACAGATGTCACAGATAGAGAGGGATGAGTTATTACAATTACAGATTACATGATCACAGATTACAATGATGTATCTAGGGTTTGAGGTTGCGATGAAATTCGTACTTTGAAAACACATTACTCAGCATATGAGAGGAATGACGAGACCGCTTGTCTAGGAAGTTTCTAAATTTGTGTCTCCTTGTTCCTCAATTTGGTAAGAAAGATTCGTCAATTTAAATAGCCGCTGTGGCCCAAAGAAATAGAATGCTGGTCTTCCAACAAAGTGATCGAGCTTCGAATCCCAGTGGAGGCTAATTGATACGAATTAATTCTGCTCCTGGCCTGCATCGGGATGTAAAATAGGTTATGTGAAATATCCTAAGTAGTAAACAGATAATAGGCTAGAATCCCTTTGTCAGGATAACAGTGGGAGAGTTTTGCTGTTTTCTTCTCCAAGCATAACAACTGCAGTTTAGTTCCATCAAAAAGTCCTCCACGAAGAGTAGTTTGTCCCAATATTTGATTTAGAAGTTCCTCGGTCTTCTGGGGTTTGGTTTTAAATTAGAAGGATACGGAGTTGAACATTGATAGTTGTAAAACAAAATTTGGTCGACTGTTCAACGAAGGCCTGTAACATAAAATATAAATTTAAATGGCTCAAAAACTGATCGAATACACAAACTAGTTGACCGCTCTGGTCAAGCGGTATAGCTTTGCAGCGTGGAAATAAGATGTACAAATCCGGCCTTAACCCTGGATGTATTTTTCATGCTGAAGTGTCCTATTTGTTTTCTGAATTCTTCTATCTGTCTATCGACTACTGACACAGTTCCCCGAATTCAAGCATCACTGGTTGCTGACAGTAAGCGGGTGTGTGACCGCTTTGATCAGCCTGCATAGGGACCGAGGGCGCACGGCATCGAACCTTGTTAACCTGTTCTACCATAAAGAGCTCGACTGCCCGCTCAGGTCGATGGGCTACCAAAGCAGGGGAACCATAACCTCTGCAGAGGATCAAAATTGCGATGGCATGTCTTCGGATCATTCTCAGGGATGTTTCCCTGACCGTCGCCAATAGCTCATTGTGCAGCTCTAGCGCGACGTAAATTAACAACAACAACAACAACTAAAATTCCTTAATGCTATTAATCTTCTATAAAGGTCAACCCACTTCCCACTCTGCAATAAGCAGCAAGATGGTTTATCCGAAATAAAAACATACATCGCGATCTCAACATAGATTCTTTAGATCAACATATTGCAAAGCTAAATTTCAGATTTTTTGAAAAAACCATAAACTGTGACACCGCAGGATTTAACAAAATTTTTACTTTTGAAAACTTAAGAGAAGACATAAACCTCAGGCCGATGGCAGCTTTCTTTAGTAGTGACGTAATTTTATACAAACGAACGTCAGTCATCATCATCTGAAGATTCACTTAGAAATTTACTTGTGGTAAAGAAAACAGTGTGAATGTTATGAGGTGGTGTGTACCTGCATAGTTGTCTAAAAACACGTCGAAAAGCGATGGACGAGGTTTATTTCGGATGCATAAGGAATATGCGCAAATTGTTTTCTTGGAGACTTTTAATAAAGGGTAAGTGGACATGCTTTTCAGTTGAATTTTCCAATTTAGTGTTAAATACTTCACTTCCGACTTACTTTAATGAGCTATAAGTATTCATTTAAAAAGAACGTAGCTAAATTGTTCAAATAAAACGAAGAATTGTATATTGTTTAAGAAACAGGAACGCCGCTCTGTTCACCTTAATGTTACATTTTGTGATGCTGTCTAAAAACTATAGGACTTACAAACTTTAAATTGCGAAAGTGTAGATAAACAAGTACAAAGAAATGTAGTAAAATAACTTATAATTCGGTTATTAGTACGAGTTATTATCAACTTATTGTAAAACACCAGGCAAGCTAATCTACAGCACGCTGAAATGAAACTACAGAGTTGAAATTTGAGATTTCATTTTCATTTCTGAACCCAATTAGAATTTTTTTTTCAAACTTTAAATTTTTCTGAAGGTTATTAAGTGTTTTTCAAGTGTTATCAACAAGTAAATTTAGTATTAATTGGAAATGGACAAATTAGGTTGTTACGAAAAGAGTTTAAAATTTAAAGTTTAACTTAAACTTAAAATTACTTAAACTTATCAACTTAAAATTTAAACTTTAAAGTTTTTTCCATACCTTTTCCATTTAGAGTATTCGACATACCTTTTTGTTAATCTACTGTGATGTATTTTATTTTTTAATTAAAGGCTGATTCGAATCTTATGTAAGTCAAAAATTTGATTTTTTAACTGATTGATTATTCAAAATTTAGCGTCTGGCAAGTTCAGAAAATTGGCTTCTTATATTAAAACAAGTCTACTGTTATTTTCAATCAGTGAAGCGGATGAAGTTTTTTAGTTAAATAATATCTGACCTCTTCAGTTTTTTGGGATTATTTAGTAAACCATTTGACCATTAACGTTCAATCAATTACCGTAAAATTATGGTAATAAACAGCAACCAGTTGTTTTCACTATTTTAATTAGAATTGAAACGTATTCCCGAATTGAAACGTACTGGTTCATACATTTAGTTTGTTTACGTTAAGAACTTACTCCGACGCAAAGTCTGAGACCGTCTACTGCTATGGAAACAAGAATAGCGCATTTCAAGAAGGATAGCAGCTCTACTCTCTAATACAATAAACTGAAGAAAATGATTGAAACTTTATCTCGCTGCCCTGTCCTAGACAATGACCCAACACCCCTACTTGAAATAGTTATACCTCGTTACCATAGTCACCGCCACGGGTCCAGACGAATAGCTGCTCTGCAAAAATCTCTTTTATGTTTAACCATTACTTGGTGCAAAGTTTCTAATTGCACCATAATTTGGATAAATGAAAAATTATTTTATTTAGGTTGCGTTATAAATTGGTAAATATGATCAAGAAATGCGTTTATGGCGCAATCGATCGCACTAAACTTCCGTACTATGATCGGCACGAGCTTTAACCGTGACCGATAACTTATTTTGTAGCTGTTGATAAGATGAACGATTTTGTTGAAGCTTGTTATCTCATGCAAGTTGTCTTTGAAATTGTCTTTGCAAGCTGAAATTTATTTTTTAAGAGGTTTTACATATATTTCAACGGGAAACCTTTTTATCAGGTTTCGAAATTAACGTAAGATAACATTCTTAACTTGAAGATGATGCACACCTGCAAACATAAATTCCTATTTTTGTTAAGAGTTATTAATTAAAATTATATATTTATTACAAATTGATTTCTTGTTTTAAAAATCTTCTGATATTATCATAATTTATCTGAACTGGCTTTAAATAATTTCTATTTAGTTGTGCATCCCCAAAACGTATAATTTGAATAAGAAGTTAAATAGGTAAAAAGTTAGATTTAAGCAGAGAAATTGGTTCACGCATGGGACTTAACATTTTTATTTATAACGTAAGAAAAAAAAGTTTCCTAAAGTAAAAAAGTATGATATATTCTCCTTTCCATTCGGTTTTTACTGCTTTTGATGAAAAATAAAAGTAGGAACTTAGATGATAAATCTTGCAAGAACGCATTTTCAGAAAGTGTCTTTTTTCTTTGTGTGTGCTGAATAGTAGAATACAGTTCTGAATAGTAGTTTCTATTTCTTTTAAGCCTAACTGTAAAAGAAGCCTGTAAGAAATCTATTTTAGAGTTTCAAATTAAGTTACGCGTTAATATTAAAATTTAGTTTAAATGTGTTCCAGTTTGTCTAGAACAGTTTTTATAATCGTACGTTACAAAGGAAAAAAAAGAAAATTCTGAAATACAGAAAGCATTACGGCAACCTTGTCTCGGAATTTTCTTTTTAGTGTCACGGAAATGTTTGTACTAAAAACCTTTTTTCAATAAAGCAAAAATATTGCAGTTTCAAATCTTTATCCCTAAAGGAATTAAAAATTATTTTTAAAGTTGTTTTTAAAAAAAGTATTGTCACTAAAGGTCCATCATGACGTATTAGCTGACGTCACACTAGCGTTAGGATCAAATTGCATTGTCCATTAAAATTTCATGACAAGGTGGATTTTAGATGAGCATGCGAGACGTTGCGAAAAGAAATTTTATAATTACCCAGATTTAAGGTCACTTTGAGACTAGCTTTATGAAAGGATTTTTACAATTGAAAACCGTAAGACAACCACGATTAAAGGTTTTTATATAGGTTGTTTTCCAAAGTTTTGGATGAGGGTAATGTGAGTAGAATAGAGCCGATTATCGCAGATCTTGTTTTAAGATTAGAAGGTTTACACATAAACTGCATAAAAAAAACCTTTTTAGGTTTACATTGAAAGGTTTTTGCTGAGTAGAAATATACCTTATTTTACTAGACTTTTCCTCCATTTTAACCTATCTGGAAAGTTTTTTTAAGTCAAAAATGTAGCATCCGTAGCAATTTTATCTGCAAAGCGTTTAGAAATGTTTCTATTTACATAAATTTAAAATATATACTAATTATTGTTAAATCTGAACTTCATTATCTCGCAGTATAGACACGGTTACCAGTAGAGCACAGAAGTCAAGCATCACTGTCTGCGGTCAGTAAACGGGTGGGTGACCACTTTAATCAGTCAGCGTACACTGTAAAAAAACTCGGTGAATGTTTAACCAATACTGGTGCAAAATTTCTAGTCGCACCATAAATTGGTTAAATGAAAAATTGTTTTTATTTCGGTTGGACCATAAATCGGTAAATATGATCGAGAAATACATTCATGGCGCAATCGATTGCACCAAACTTTCGTACTATGAGAGGCGCAAACTTTAATTGCGACCGATAACTTATTTTGTAGCTGTTGACAAGATGAACGATTTTGTTGAAGCTTGCTATCTCATGAAAGTTGTCTTTGAAATTGTCTTTGCGAGTTGAAATTAATTTTTTTAAAAGTTGTCTGATGTTGTTGACTAATGGCGGATTTTGTCGTCGAAGTTTGCTATCATCTCATGCAAATTGTCTAATTCTTTTGCAGGTAAGAAAACTTTTCTTATTTGCAATAATTACCGTTCAATTATTTGCAATAATTGCAGTTCACAGCAGCTTTAAAAATTTTTTTGAGTGTTCTGAAAGAGTTGGTTTCAAATTTTTTCTGGGAAACTATATTCGTTGTCAGAATAATTAAATATTTATAAATACATATATTAGCTCTTTTTCAGTAAATAAGGAGATACATCTATTTTATGCTCACAGAAAGTGTAATAATAGTGACAAATGAAAGGTAATTGTAAGCAGCATAGCTTTCCGTCAAATTTACTGCTGGTGAAAATTTTCTAGGTCCGTGTTTTAATTACATTCTACAGAACAAATATAAATTATAATAGTAAGTACTTTCTATTAAGATTAAAACTTTTTATCAATATCTGTGCTTCTGTTTTGATTTTCACGTTTTATAGTGCTCATTTTCGTTTGTAATGTCACATAATTAAAAGAATGTTTATCAGTGCATTCTCAAATGCTTTTGTAGTAAAATTTTCAAATTGAATTATACTCCACTTCACATCAAGCCGTTGTCATGGAAACTAGGATTTTTAAGTTGGTCGGGTGCACACGGTAGGAAAGGAAGTACCAATATTGGCTTTAACGAAACAAAGCGCTACATTTTTTTAATCGTCAAGAATGTTACTGAAATTTTGAACAAAGTACCGACAAGAAAAAGAATTTTTTATAACATTTAGAAATAAGCTGATTTCTTATTGTGATTTAAACAAATTTCTTAATGTTTAAGTAAAGGAAAAAAATTTTGAATGAAGCAAAATATGATTTAAAAAGTTAATAAATACTTTTTTAAAATTAAATCTAAATAAACAAATACTTAGATGCTGATGAATACTTTGCTTTAGATAATTATTTTTCTATGTGATAGTATTTTTTGTAGATTATTTTTGATTTTGTATAGTATTTTTTTTATATATTAAGCCCACATTAGTATTTTGTGTGTGGGGGGGGGAGGAGTCAACATCAATTCGAATGTTTTTATTGATCATGAAAAAGGTCATGTATTTATAATGCTTAGTTTTTTTAAAAACATAATAATTTTTTTGGAAAGTGTTTTTTTAATTATAAAAGTTTTTTTTTATTCTGAAATATGTTTCTGTGAAACAAAAGGGAATTTAGCAAAAAAGGTAATCTTCACAAACAGTATACATCTGGAGTCTTATAAACCATCCATATGAATAGACACTAATCATTTTTGATTGTGATAAATCATACTTTAGATAATTATCTCCCTTTATTGATTGGCTTTGTTGAGATATAACCAGAACTAATGACAAAGTGTAGCAGACAGCTTTAACCATTGTTTAAGTAGAGGACGTTAAGAAACAAACAGAAGCCATATTGTTTTGTGGCAGTCCAATCTAGTAGAGACAGCTTTAAAAATAATTGTTAAGTTACTCTTTTAGTTTAGTTCTGCTGATAACAAAAGAAATCTGCTTGGTTTATATTCTGAATGACACGAATTTAGGTAACTTTTTTTCCTTCCTAACGCTAAATTGCTCAAAGAAGTCATTTTGACTGCTTTTTAATTTCAATCAGAAAAACAATGATGTATATAATGACACAATTATTTAGAATTTTGTGACTTTTTGTACAATATATAACTTTTTTTTATTGTTAATATTTACTAATAACTAGATATATAACTGTAAATAGTATGAAAAATATAAAAAATTAATTTTAAACAAATTTCTTTACTTATTAGTTACTTTTACAATCCAGTCATTTTGACTGCTTTTGGGCAATCTAGGTATCTTCAGTCTTGTGTTTAAAACTAACAATTTAAATTAATTCTTTTGACTAGCTAAATTACTAGCTATTACTATTTAAATTTGACTAACTATGTTAGATAAGAGATCTGAACAATATGGACTAGCTTAGACATGATTTTTATGGGTTGCAGAGCCCAGGATACTTTCTAGTCAAACTAGCAAGGAACAAAAATGTAAGGAAAAAAAAACATAAATTAGAATAAAATATCTAATTTTTGACAAAAGTTTGGAGTTTACATTCTAAGATAATAAGTTGTGGAAAACTGGTAACTTTTATAGACTGCAATAGGACTTGTTTAAAGCGAGGGTCTCGGAAAAATATTCTTTAAATCGGGTCTCGCTCGCTAGATCGAAATTCAAACTCAGCGCTATAAAAATTAAACATAAGAACAGTTAACGTGAATTGCTTCATTTTACTTAATTTAATTACATATCGTAATTTTTTTCTCCTTTATCTGCGATAGTTTTATAATTTCGATTTTTTCCTTTCTCTTACGGATACTCCTGCGGTGACATGGATCCTGAAGACACGGTTCTCAGTAGAACACCGAAGTAAAGCTTTTAGCACTTTTTTTTAAAGACCCTTTCTTCTTGCCACAGTCTGAAATGAATGGACAACTTGTCATCTGTTCATATTGTGACAAAAGGAAGTTACTAATTGATAACAGAGTTTATAGGCAAAACAAATATTTGCCACAATTTCGTTCCAAACTTTGATTTTTCAGCGTGGTACATTTTGCACGAAGAGACGTTTAGAACTCTTAATGAAATAAAACCGATAAAACCTCTTTCCTGGCACCGAATATAAAAAAATTTAAATAAAAAAAAATTAAAACTAAGCAAGTAAAAAAAAAATGAATGATTAAAAAATTTAAAACTAAATAACTAAATAAAAAATTTAAAACAAAACAAATAAAAAAATTAAAACAAAATAAATAAAAAATTTAAAAATAAATAACAAATTTTGATGCAAATATTTACATAGAAATCGAAACAGTTGAGAGGAGAATCATCCATTTGTCTCGATTGAAATAATACCCTTTCGCAAACTTTTAAAAATATGCTCGCTCTTTTGATATAAATAAATTACACTGTCTGGGTTCCGCAAAGGTACGCAGTAATTTTAATGTATCCCTTAAGATTATGTTATAAAATATATTTTAGATAAGAGTTTAACATATTATACCTGCTGAAACTATACTTTTAAAATAGATATTTCTTTTAGACAAAAATACATTTGGCAGATACAATAACTTCCAGTTTTTGTATCAACTTCATAAAACATTATTTCGAGATATTTTTTTTTATATAAACATTAAGTTGATTGAAACTTTCAGTTTCTGTATTAATTTCATTTTTCTGGCGTTGAACTTGGGTCAATTAATGTAATGAATGAGTGGAATGATATTCTGAGGAGAAATACTTTCTCTACTAAAACAGTACTTATAAATTTTTTTTTTGTTGTACCGAAACATGAAGTTGCTTAATATATCAACTTCATATTTCTAGCGTTTCACACCGTGCTTGAAACATTAAAAAAAGCAGGTAAATAATATTTCTGCTTAAACAGTATTTTTGTACAGAAACACGAAGTTAATTGATATCAGTGAACTCTCGCTACTGCGATATCCAATACAGCAATAACTCCCTTTATTACGATAATGCTTCGTGGTCCCGAAGAACTTGCATATGAATTAATGTAATCTCATTATTACGATATTCTTTGAAGCAAATTAACCCCTATAAAACGATTTTTTTTTTCAAATTTCAACCTTATTTATTCCATTTATTGTAAAAATTCTTATTTTATCATTTGCCGTTTTTCCATCTTTTCTGATAAAAGAAGACTCACTGCCGACCACCCCAAGATCTTCCGTACTTAGAATCACCTCCCTTATCTCTTCAGAAGTCACAGGTGTCATTTCCATCATGTTAAAAGCTGATCATGAGTCACAAATGACCACAAAGCATCATCGCATTAACACCTGAAAGATAATTTTTTTCTGTGGAGGTTGGGTGGAGCACCATGGAGAGCCATCCCCTCCGCAGAGGATCAAAATTGTGATGACATGTCTTCGGATCATCCTCCGGGATGTTTCTCAGACCGCCGCCAATAGCCCATTGTGCAGCTCTAGTGTGACGCAAATTAACAACAATATATTTATTTGGTCCCCAAAATATTATTGTAGCGAGGTTTTACGTATCACATTAACTTCTTGCTTCTGAATCAACTTTATTTTTCCGTGGTTTACATTGTGTTTAGGAATGAAATAGACACAACTTAAATGAAACTTTGAATGCAAATAAATTTATTAAGAATAACAGAACAGGTCACGAGGCAGCACAACCGCTAAGAAAGAGTAAAACATCTGATAGATATCAACAGGTTTTCCATTAAAATACTTTTTTTTTTCTCTCTCTCAACAACGGATGTTTACACTCACTGAAACAAAATTCACACAAACGCAAGTGTTGATTTTTTGAAAGCTTCACAAACACCCAAAATGATAGACATCGATTCAAAAGACTGGAAAAATATGTACAAAGCGAACTCATTTGATGGGAGGAAGTTACTTTAAAATTGGTGTGCATTTTATTTATTTTGTTTGATATGGTGCAACCAGGTTATTGATAATTCGTTCGGAAATTTAACTGTGATCCTTACTTTTCCATCTTAGAAAGAGGGCAGCAAATGAGTTAGAATAAAATTAAAAAGCATCCATTTTTTGTTACATTATAAAGTATACTTGTTATATAACCCTGATAGGAAAAGGTTTCCTATTTTATAAAGAAGAGTTACTACGATTTACCATTTTATTACTCGCTGATTTTTCATTTTCATTCTTCATTTTTTCAAGTCTTCTATAAAAAAATTATGTTACTATAATTCAATTTTTATAATTATTGATTCAATGAAATCTTTTTAAAATCATTTGGTGGTCTATTTTTTTTAATGTTATGTTTCACAATCCACAATTTCGTAATGCAATTATTATAGTTATGAAATTATTATAGTTTAAACTGAAACGGATTTTTCCATATTTTTAATTTGTTGATTATTTTATAAAACTTTTTCAAGTTTGATGGGTTTTTAAAATTTTATAAATGAAATAAATTTTGAGAAGAAAAGTATAATAATTTCTTCTAAGATTGTTATTGAGAAAGACATAAAGTACCCAATCTTTAGTTAAGGCACTTATAATTACCGCCACTTGTATATTACAGATTTTTTTGAGGAAAGCCTCTTTTGTCCTTTTTTTCGCGTCAAATAATGCAAGTGTTATTAAAGCAATATATTGCTACAATTTGATAGTTATCGAAACTTTGAGCTGAATAAATTGTCAAATTGCTAAGAAGTCGTGCTAAATAGTCTAATGAGAAATTCAAAAAATCTTTAAAAACTTAATATTTAAAAATAAAAGTTATGCAAAATACGATTCTGTTAAAATATAATTAGGTATTATGATTACGTGAACTTCTTATAGCACAGTTTTAAATATTAATCAATATCAGTGATATTCTTGCATTCCGTTCAGGATGTTTTTAAAATAGAGTACTATATTATAACTACAAACTATATGTATTATCCAAAAATATAAATAAATAATAAAGTTAAAAGCATCTTAATGTATTGCTTTAAGTTCACTTTGTTTTCTTCCTCATAACAAACCTATTGCTCATTTTCTGTCTTTTAAAAATAGTTTTAAATAGAAAACTCTCAAGACCAAGTAAACTATAGAAGTAATATGGCTAAAATATGTTGCGCAATATATTACTGAAATGTTTATTAAGATTATTGCTGAATTATCTATAAAGAATATTACTGAAAGCAGTAACAGAGTAATTAAGGAAAATTATTAACAAAACTAGTATCGCTCAAAACAGTATTGATGAATGGTAATAAAAATATATACAGCCGAACCTCGTAATAGTGAACATGGTTTATAATGAACTCCCGGGTATAGTGAACGAATTATTCGCTCCCGGGCCTTACTGTGCACATATAATATTTCTTGTGGATATAGTGAACCAAACGACGAGAGGAAATTGGGTATTAGGAACTTTTTTTTGTCTTCGAGTGATTTTTTTAAATTTTTTGGTAATTCTGAAATATCTACACCAATTTTTAAAACCTTCTGTTGAGTGGAATGTAGCCATAAGCATTTCTTTTCTTGTTTGCTTCTATCTCAATTTCTCATCCCCAAATTCTTTGTAAGTAAGACGATGAGTAATAAAAAATGAAAGGTAACACATTTTTTGTCACTACATATTGTTTTTTAACTTTTGCATTTGTTTTTATGGGTCATTTATGTAAATAATGTGTAATAAAAAGGGATCAGTTCGAAAAAATTAAAATTGTTTGCAGTACAGATATAGCGAACTCCCGGTTATAGTGAACTCTTGAAGGTTCATTATAGCGGGGTTTAACTGTATAAAAAAGTTTTCAGAGCGACACAATAACTTAAGTTGGCAAGAAAACTTTGCATTGGTTGGCCTCTTTCTCAATTTCATTTCGAATTCGTTAGAGTGCAGAAGATATGGGATTGAAGTAATAATAGATCGAGCAGTTATTCACGTTGACTATGCCAAGTTATTAATTGAGCATTTATCCACCGTGAAGCGATAGTATTTTCAGCGCCAAAGCAGCTTAAGTTCCGTCTCTTGAAAGGTAGTATTGCTGTAGAAGAATTATTATTTCATCATTTTCCCCCCTCTTGTTATGAACTGAAAAGGGTAGCAAGGTAGTGCAAGGTAGAACTATGAATTAAACCATCTACTTGAGAAAGGAGGTCCTCTACAAAAAACAAACAAATGTTTTATTTGCCCCATTGCTGGAACAAGCCGGCCCGTTCGCACCGGCAGTTGGTGCCCCATAGATTGCATCGGCAAGAGGAGTTTGCGCAGCAGTCGTTGGGTTTGCCGTCACAGCCACCTCCTCGTCGAATGCATGCCCGTCTAAAAAAAAGGAAGAAAATGTTAATACCTAGCGATTGTACGTACGCAATTAATAAAAATAAAATTTAAAAATTTGGTTCGCTACAGCAGTGTTCCCCAACCTTTTTATCACTGCGGACCTGACAACGTTTGATAATTTTACCACGGCCCGCAGGGGGGGGGGTCGTTGATTGTTTATATTTTAGATAATTTTTAATTAAATATATTAATTTTAATATATAATATTTTAATTACATATATTAATATTAATTTACATCATATTAATTTTAATTGTATTTAAACATGTCTTCAAAACAAAATACAGTTACACCAAAAAATAAATATAAAGTAATTTAGCATTTTAACTTACTAGAACGCTAAATCAATGAGAACCCTAAGCTTGTTTCTTTGCAATGAGACTGTTCCATCTGGGGGTAATCGGAGACAATGATACATTACAAAAATTTGTCTCTACCTTTGGGGGCCCCCTTTTCTCAAATAAATAAAATTTTAATGGAACACAGATGTTTTTAATCTGGGGTATAATTTCAGTTTCAATGAAATGGGCGGCCCGGTACCATTTGATCCACGAGCCGGTACCGGTCCGCGGATCGGGGGTTGGAGAACACTGCGCTACAGAGCTAGTGCAGAACCTGAGTATGGCAGCATACGTTATGCATCGTGAGACTGTAATATATCTCTATCTATAGTTTGTCTACGGTAAGAACTCCCCCCACCACAAAGTCTGAGTCCGTCTGCTGCTATGGAAATAAGAATAGCGCATTTCAGGGAGGGTAGTTTCTCTAGGTTTAACTCAGAAGACGGAAGAAAAATATTCCCCTTCTTTCGAGTCAAAACTTGCCCTAAACAATGACTTGAAATAATTATAGGTCGTTACTATAGTCACAGCCACAGGGTCCAGACGGATGGCTAGGAGAGTTCTTTTTAGATGAACTATAAAAGGCAGTGCTCTGAAAATATCACATGTTTTGCATAAATATGGTATTCCGTAAGGAACGACCTCAACATATGAAAGCTTTACTTTAAATATCGTTCGAATTCTGTCCTTGTTCATTTTGAGATTTAGAGCCATAACGTTTGAAAAATGTTACTTTTCCGATCTTGCCATATTTGTCTGGTCAGAAGTTAGCTAGAGGCTTGCGAGGGGGTGCTATGGCCCATATATATGTACACTATATGAGCAATAATATCTCCATTCTAACTCCATTATAAGTAATCTATACATAATAATAAACGCGGCTGTGTGTGTGTCTGTAATCACAATATATCGCCCCAGAAGCCTCGCCCAGGTACGAAACTCGGCACATAATTGTGTTTTGACATAATGAAGAAGTAATTTTTTACTTTTTCAAAAATTTGGATTAGTTTTTTAGTTATCAGTCATTTTGTAAGAAAATCTATGCTTTTTCGTCTTAAAAGAGCCATATTCAAAAAACTATTAAAAAAATACATATACTTTTCTCCACTCTTATAAATGTATGCTAATGCGAACCTTACAATTGAAATATTAATTTTCGACTACTTAAACCAATAATATACGAAGGAATTAATAATTTAATTGTAAGGTTCGCATTGGTTTACATTTATCAAAGTGGAGAAAAGTTTAACTTTTGTATTAAAAATGTGGCAACATATTCGATACGTAAATAGAACGCTTCGCTTTGATATATTTGTCGCTGTTCATAATTGTTATAATAAGCTTTTCTTTCCACGCTCTATTTTTTTTTCTTAAGCGAAGACGATAATTTTTGTAGCGATATAGAAATTGATACCATAAAAAATTACATAGAAATAGAAATTGATACCATAAAAAATTAATTCGTTTTCGTGTTCTTTTCACGTATTTAGCATTTTAGTTTTTTTTTTCTTAAGCGTTGTAGCTATATAATATATAAAATAGGAATTTAATAAATTTTGAAGGAACGATCACACTTACCTTGGATCTCTTTGGTTTTCTATTCTTTATTTTAGCAGTTTCTATTAAATGTAATTAGTTATTTTCAGAAAGTTTCAGTTTGCAGGTAAGCACTTAGATTTTAATATTGAAGTTTCATGATTTGCTTTCATAGTAATTGTTGTTCTAAAGTATTCGTTGACTTCTTAAAAACCCGATTACTGACATGGCAGAACCGCCTTCCAAAAAACTTTGTATTTTGTCAAAGAAAAAGATATTAAGAGATTCTTAAAGAAGAAGGGCCAAGTCTGTGGAACGTCAAAGAAGGATGGAACATGATCGAATTTCGACAAGCAATTCTAGAGCCCAAGAAGTATTAGAGAAACGTCAAAGAAGATTAGAGGAGGTTTTCAGCCATTGGCCAATGATAATTTCGAAAGCAACTTTTGTATCCTTTTACAATTTCTTTAAAAAAAAAAAAAAAGAACAAGTCTCCACCTGATAGTTATATTATATGTTAGGTTGCCACATCAAAGTTACATCTTCAAACATCCTCAAGAGCTATAACACAAGAGCTGCAGCAGAGCTGGATATGAAGACAAAATTGCAGGACAGGAACACTTTAATTGTCCACTAATCTTCAGATTTCCTGCTATGTTTTAAAAAACTTTATTTGTGAAAACCTTTAGCGTGGCGGACAGCTGGCCGCCTTTGGCGGCTAGTTAGAAATATATACATGCATACTTAAATAGTGTGCTACATTGTGGGCCTTCTAATTTGTCTAATTATTTCCTTTGGTATATTAGTACGGTATGTTATAATATAATACTTTTGAGTTTTCAAGTACAGATAACAATGACTTTTGAGAGTATGAAAGGGAGGCTAACTTCAATTTTTTTTTTGAAAAAGGAGAGTTGGAAAACTATTCAAAAAGAGCTTTCATATTTCAAAGAAAGGGTTTGCTTTGTGCTCTATATAAGTACAAAAGCTTAGGTTCCATATTTAAGATCCTTCTTTAGCGTCCAAACACAGAATGAAAGGGGGAAACACAGAAAAAAATTAACAAGTTTCAGCACTGTCAAAGGGGTGGACAAAGTTGATCAATAGGGTAGAGTAACAAGATCCAACTAACTAAGCAAACAAAAGGAGAAACAGAGGGGTAAAGGTAGGGTAGTAATCTCGGATGTTGCAAGATTTTGAAATCAGAAGAAAATAGATTTCCATGCATTTTGGAAGAATTGGATCTTAAAGAGGTCGTTGTCTGAATTATAAGAATTTTTGAAATTATTAGATGATTCCTCGAAATCTAGAAATGTTGATTTCCTTTTTCGAAAAGTTTTAATACCCTCTTTACCTATACCAAGTATTCCATTCTTTATTATCTCTATAGTTATCTCTTTGGTTATCCCCCCTTCTTTTTTTTTTAGTTTGTTTTGCTCCGCATTCTTTGGAATCTCCGCATCTCACTTATTTGCTCCGTAATTTTTATTAACATTTTAGCGTATTCCAATTTATAATATTTTGTCTTTATTTTTATGAGATGGCTGCAGCATCACAATTGTTAAAGCCTTTGGTATATTATTATTCATATTTAATTATTATTGTGTTTGTGAATACATATTGAAAGCATTGTTATTAATGGCAGTTTATTACTATTAAAATAAACAAGATATAAAGAAATTCGAGCTTTGTTTCAATTTTAGGGCTGGGAGTGAATATTTAGTGCAGAGGCGCGCCATTGCGCGATGAATGTGTTAAGAAATCTAATCAAAAAGGAAAGTAGTAAACTATACTCATAAAAGGTCGCAATAACTATTTAAAAAAATAACAAGAATCTCTTTAAATTTTTGCCAAAAATTAATAAAATTATTTAAACCAAAGGAGGTATTAAAACTATCCAAAACTTCTTTGTTTTAAGATACAGTTCAACGGCGGTTCCCCATTAAAAATTACTAGGTACCTCTAAACTATTAAACTTGTATCTCCAATATCAATGTTCAGTTTGACTTTAGGAATGTTTTTGTTTTCATAGCAGCATACTGATATACGTTATACCTCCCCTAATCTACTTAATTATTTAATATCCCGTTTTACAAGAATTCTAAAAATATATATTAAGGGTAGTTCTTACGAAACATCTAACATATATATAATAGCACGTGGGTTAAAGTAAATTGATTGTCGGTCATTTGTTTTCTGCCAGAGAGACTTAAAAAGCTAATATTTTTAGAAAATTTCGGTTAGTGATTGATCATGTGATCGGAAACTAATTCACTCTAATTATACAACTAATTTCCAAATCTATGTATTCCAGGTAAATATACTAAATATCATATGAATACTTTTGAGTCATTCCTTAGTTTGTCAGCCACCTGACTTGTGCAAATAAACTAAATGACTTGTACTATTTCTCCATTAATTTTTCTTTTTTATACGTAGGTTATTTCTCTTATTTAAAGTAGTACTTCTCATCAAAATTAATCAAGCATCAGTGGCATCCGTAATAGTATGGGATATTTTAATGCTTCTTAAAGAAATTCGCACTATTAATCCATTAATTTTTTTCAATCAATCAGTATCAATCACTCATTTATTTTTATTTAAAAAAATTGTCGATTTTAAAAAATAGTTTCATGGAGTCAACTTTTAAAAAGCACAACTGGAAATAAAATAAACACGGAGTTTCATATAACTTTAGGAATACTAATTCGGTGACCGTTTATGATACAAAGTTTACTCTAATTATCGAGTTTATCCGACATAAAGAATGATAAATAATTGGATATTAAACAGCGTACAAAAAACTTTTTTTTTTTGTTAATGATTGTTTGTGTAAGCTATATCCAACATCACTGATGTTAACATTAAAATCTTTAAAAAAAAAAAAGCAGAATTTTATGCAGTTTATTATAAATTAATGGTGAGTTCTAAGCCAATGGGGAAAATTTCATTTTTTAAATATCTTTCAAAAACAATCTAACTGAAATTTTTAAAAGAATTTTAGTTTCGGAGGTTTAAATTGCACCTTTCATCTACTGTCCTATTTTCAGGACGCTTGCAGAAGAGGCTCTTGAGTTATAACAGAGACGTACACACGACCGACAAGCTCCTGATTTTATTTTGATCGATTAGAAAACTTATTTAAAAACAATATAATTTCTAATTGCCTTTACGTCACGCGGATTTGTCCCTATGCATTTTTATTTTCAACTAGTTTAGACTAAAGTATCTATCTAAGGTAGTTAGATAAGTATCGAAATTGTCCAGATTGTTGGGACCGATGCTAACATTTGTGCAATTAGCCTCTACAAGCTATTCGTGTCACCTGTGGTCAAGCAACTCCCTATAAGTACATCAAATCTATAATTTGAAATTCTTAACTGACTGTATCCAAAAATGACTTTTATGTATCAGGTAAAGTAGAAGTGATGGGAGTTGAGTACACAGAGCGAAGGAATAACGGGCTATGGCACTTTATATTAGAAAAAAAAATCAGCCTAGTTTATTCCGGTCAAATGTGAAATATACCGGAAAGTGGCACTTTACCTTAAAAATAATCTGTGTAGGGTATACCGGGCAAGTATAAACTGAACTATGACACTCATACTTAATTTGGAAGGTTAGAAAAATTTAGAAACTTTATTATTATTCTTTTATCGTATAACGTTCTGATACGTTTTGTTCTTTCAGCGTTGTTTAGTTTTATTATTACTACAGATACACAACTACAGATATGGAGTTGCGAGAGCTTTCTGAGTTAGTTACCACACTTAGTGAAGCTTCTCTCGATCTTCGTTATTTTGCTTCACAATTATCAGTTTTATTCCATGTGAACTGCATCGAGATCTGTGTCTTTAGGTTATTTTTTACCAGCTAAATAAAATGCAGGCGATACAAAAATGGAATGACTCATTTATGAAATTATTTAGGACTTAAAATATAAAAATATAATTATTTTTGTTGCCCGTTTGTGAAATTTTCTGGTTGAAATAACAATAAATTATAATTGCATAAAGATCTTGTAAACTTTCAAGTAAAGCTATTATAATTTGTAAAAAGTAGTTATTTCTCAAAATATAAGACTATGTAACATTATTTCTTGCGTACATACTTTGGATAGTCAAAAATAATTTTAAAAGCCAGAAAGATAGAACTAATAATTTTGAAATTCTATCGTATATAAATTGACAATAACTCTATATTGGATCTAAGATAAAATTTTGTTTCGTTTCTCGTCCCGCAGTGGACTGATCGTTAAGACTCGGTTCCCAGCAGATCACCGAAGTCAAGCATCACTGGCTGCGGTCAGCGTGCGGGTGGGTGACCACTTGGATCAGTCTGCGTAGGGACCGAGAGTGTGCGGTATGGGTCCTCGTTAAACTGCTCTACCGAAAAGTGCTCAACTTCGCGTGCAGGTCGTCGGGCTACCGAAGAGAGAGTGCCATCCCCTCTGAAGAGGATCAAAATTGTGATTGCTTGTCTTCGGATCCTCCTCAGGGATGTTTCCCAGACCGTCGCCAATTACCCATCGTGCAGCTCTAGTGCGACGTAAATTAACAACAACTTTGTTTCTCAGCGAATTTCTGCTACCGCGTAAGTCTTAACTTAACACTTTGCCGACTGATCGGGGAGGTATTAAAAATGCGCAGTGGCTAGCTAATAAATAACTCATGTGCAGTTCGTTCAGTTTGCAAAGTGTTAGTTGAAAACTAATATCAGATACATCTTCATCTAATACAGATACATCTTCATCAAACTTGTTGTCATTACCGAGCAGTATTGGTATATATTATATGATAATCTGCAGTAGTTAAACACACGTAAAATAACAAAGTCAAAATTCTTGACGGCACCATCAAAGCATTTTGATGGTTTATGTTGGCTTCAGTGAAATTCATGATGGTTCAACATCATTTGATGGTCACAATCACCCAACATTTTCCATTATGCGTTCATGATATATCAACAAAATTCCATCATTCCATGAGGTAAAATGCTATTTTAATACTATGATGGTTAACCATTAAGAGAAGTTTGAATCTCATGGACCAATAATCCATGATGGTTCATGATGGTTTAATGGAAATTGTTGGTTTTTAGGAATTTACCAACCAAACAATTTGGATTTTTTTTATGTTCGCTCATCAAAATGATCAAATGAGCCCATCAAATGAGTGATGGTTCATGATTGTTCCAACATTTGATTTTTAAGAAACTATTATGGAAATTGTTTGGTTCAACATGAACAAACCATCAAAACAAGTTTCTATTTTGTTGGACCATCTTAAACCTGTCCGAATCTCTACATTGGGGCGATAGTTACTTATGTTGGATACTATCAAAAATATAATTGTTTTTGATGGAATTATTGATGGTTACCATCAAGACTATGTTGGACCATCAATGGAAAACCAACAAAAAAATTTTACTTGTGATAGCTCATAATTATTAAAACTTTTTTTTCTTAGAAATTATTTTCAGACAATCATATAGCTTTGGAATGTTGCTTTTTTGCTTTTCGTTTGTATTTCTCTGGGAGAAAATCTCCAAGAAGAAAAATCTCTGTCAGAAAAATAACCTCGATTTAAATTTTAAAACAAAACGCACACATTTTTGTTATTTAACTGCATCTAAAAAATAGATTTCCATAGAAAATATGTTAAGATTTGAATAAATTTTCTGTTTTTAAAGAGAATAAAAATTTAGAGGACAATTATTAAAATTCGAGAACTGTCCTCAAGATTTGTTACAAAAATTAAGAATCTTGTATTTTATACAATTTTCCTTTCCGAATAGTGATAGATTCAACGACATTTTTTCTCTCTGTATTTTTTTTTTAAAAAGTCAAGCTTAGGAAATAATATTCTATAAAAAAAACGAACCTGCGTTTAATGTACCTCTAAAAGAAAAAATAAATAACTGAATATTATGATAAATTGACTTTATTAAAGAGTTCATTTTGAAATTGTTAATTTTTTGTGAAGAAATGTACTATTTATTTTATCTATTTTTAGTTGAATATTATTTAGTTTATTTATTGTTATTTTTTCGGGAAAAAAATTTATATTTTCTATAGATAAACTCAGGATTTATGATACCGATATCACGAATCCTGTGATTGATTTTCATGATAGCGTGATTTATGATTTTCACAAAGTCAAATTTATTTCTCCATTCTAATTTTTTCTTTGTTCATTTTTAATATTCTGTTTTTGCATCAGGAATATCGTCTAACATTGCTTAATAAAGTAATAGCTTTTTTCAATCTCTTAATTTTTGCAATTAGTATTATTTAGGATTTGCCTTATGTTTCGAGCAGTACAGCCGCATTAAATTCTCCTTTCCTTAAACTCTACCCGAACCATCCACTGGAAGAGTTATCAAATATGTCCATAAAATATTATACTGATTAAGAGAGTGTTGTGTAATGCATACTTATCAGTCCTCATCATGTTTTCCAAGTTATTGTCACTGTAATCTTCTGAAAGATTTCGATCTGTAATAAAATAAAGGGAAAAAAAGTTAGTTTTACATTACGATGAATGAGTTACAAATTCCATTTGTAAATAAAATGTCATAATGTATATGGTGTATATTTATCACACCATAAATGTATAAATCATTAATACACGTGCAAGCGTGTAAGTTATTGTAAATTTTGAAACTGGTTAATGCATAATGTGTAGTTAAGAGTAATGCCTACTTACGTAGTTAAGTGCTTAAAAACATGCACATTTAATAAACACTCATAAGGTATAAGTTATTACCCTGTCTTATAGTAAAATGGCTTTATTATTTGCAAAGAGCAGTGGTGTGTCAGGTTATCGAACACTCTCCTCCCAAATTTTTGATTCGAGTTCTGTTCCTAGCTCGAACCGATCACGCTGCAGACGTCCTAAGTGAGCTAGAAACCTCTTGTTGCTGGTGTAACAGTCGGTTTCCGTGGATTTTCACTCCATGTAACGATAATGGGGAAATCAAAGTTGCATCAAAAAGTTCTACACAAAGCTTGTTTGTCCCCATTTTCGATTCCTTGTCTTCTGAATTGGACACACAATTGAAAGGCTATGGAGTTGAACATTGATAGTTGTGTACCCAAAACTGAGTCAGCTGCTCGAAACCGCTTATATTATCCCGTGACATCTAATTGGATACCGGTTCTTAAGGTTAAAGGTAAATCTTAATGGTTTTTGCTTTGCTCAGCTATATGTATCCCTACAAATATGTACCAATTTTCGCAACCTTTTTGGTAAGTGTGATTTCAAAAATATCACCAGACTATTTTCTACTCTGGTATGTAGCCATATAAAAACCTACGCGTAACTTTACGTGTATACCTACCTACAAGTATTGAACGTAACTTGTTGTGTAGGAGAAAAATAATACTTACCAAGAGCTGGTGGGTAAGGTACTGCAACCATGCTGTGTACCAGCATGAAAGTGACTACAGTCACAAACAAAAGATAGGACTTCATCATTTTGACAAACACCTATTTTAAATGAAAACAATATTTATTTTTGTAATTTATACAGTGAAAACATAGAGCATACTCGTAGAGTAGGAAGTCATTGTAATTTTATACACTAAGATAAATGTCAGCGTTCATTGTAAATGCGTTGCAACTCCAAAATTTTCAAATACATTATTTTTTTGGGGCACAATTGTATCATATTTGCTTCTGTTTTTTGTTCGCATCAAAATCATTGTATTTCCTATACAAACTCATAAACAATATATTGCCTGTTAAGAATTTTCGTGCAGAGTAAAAAAATACATTGCAAAGGTGTCGTATTTTTTAGCAGATTGAAAAATGTCATTTTATCTATTAAAATATTTTGTACAAAGTAGAAAGTTATATTTTTATACAGATTTATTAATAAAAATTAATCAACTAAAAACATTTTGATCCTAGAATTTTTTTTTTTAATTCACACTACTAAGTTTTATCTATTAAGTATATTTCACTCAAAGTATGCATTGTACTGAAACAGAGTAGTCATTAAATCTTTATGTTGATTTATCACTGACAATTTATCTATTAAAATTGTAACATAAAGTAGGAAGGCATTTTGATTCTGACTGATAAATAATACTTGTTCTGCCATGCAATAGAAAAATTAACGTAAGCAATAAAAAAATTTTAAGTTTAGATTTCTTAAATATATTCGGCATTTTTAAATAAGCTACTAATAGCAAAAAAAAATTTTTTTTTTTAATTTTGTTTTATTAGTTTGTTTTTTGAAATTTTATTTTAGCATTCATAGCATTAATAACAGAAAAAATAAATTAATTATTTTTTCTCGTGTAATCATAAAGCATTTACGGTGTATTTTTTTCAATTTCATTGTAGAATTATCTATTAATAGCATTTTGCTCAGAGTGGGAAATCATTCTTATTTTTATTCAGCCTGAAAAGTAATATTTTATCTATTGAAAACATTTCACACCCATTCAAAAGTCACTGCTTTTTTATTTATCGAGAGTGAAAAAGAACATTTATCTATTAAAAACATTTCACATGAATTAAAAAGTCGTATTTTTTTCTGAACTGAAAAAAATAACAATTTAGCTCGCTTAATAATAGGCTTGTATTTTTCAGACTAAAAAAACTCATTTTATCTATAAAAGTATTTTCCATAGATTATTTTAGTTTAAGTAATGCTTGATTTATCTAAAGTTTCGTGCAATCACTATGGCAAGTTAATAATACAGTATCTTACTAATAGACCGCAGCATTAAAAACAGTTATCTATCCTATTTGATCCCTGACTTATGGATAAAACACAGATAATATGAACAACAAAAGCTACATTATTGCGCCTCCACAAATATCAGTTCCACCGATGAAATTAAAAAAGATGGCATCTTTACCGTTATTAAATCTTGCGATGACTATAAAAAGGGAAGAAAAGGGTGCCTGTGATTTCCTCAAAGCAGATCCGCCGTAGTTTATTAGTCCTGAGGCAGCAGCGATAAGGAATGGTTAAATCTGATAATGTTTTTGTTATCCTTTATGGTTTAATCTCTGGTTTCTGGTAGATTTACTTTACTTTTAATAAAGGAAGATGATGAAATGCTCCAAAACATTCCGACTTGTCTATGAAAAAGACCTTTCACCCACGGTCTTTGATTACCTAGAATATGTCTGGGTTTGAAACAGAAATGTTTACTTTTAAAAGTGAAAACATAGAATTCTACGTCTTGCAATCTTGATATTTTTGTTCGTTTGCATTTGAAAGTACAGATTTGGGAGTTATATGTTAAGAGCTTTAAGTGGCAGTTCTGCTCTAATTAGACTTTGAGTTGTGTCAGACAAAGTTGTTAAATCCAAAGTTCGAAGGAGATTTTAATGTGCCACTTTAGTGTGAAGGAATCTTTTTCAAACTACATACATTTAATTTATTCTTCGAATTCGTTTTTTTTTTCTTATCAGGAGCGTGTTTCCGCTGTTGAGAAAGTATAGCTTCCTTAAAATTTAATCAATCTATTTTACATTTTACAAGTCACCTTTAAATCTCGTTTTCTTTTGTAGTTCTTTTTTTATATGGTTGATAGTTATCTATTTAAATGTATTCATAGTTGTTAGTTTTTTAATATAATACCCTATAGAATATTTTTTCTAAGCATTCTTTCTGTAAATTGTTTGTAGTTACTGTTTCATTTTTATTGAAATAAGTATTGTTTTCGTATTTAATAGGCAATCTATTAAAAGTGTGTGTAAATCAGTATTACATATGAGTCATAATAGTAAAATCAGTAGTTAATATATGTCTGAAACTGTTATTCAGCAAATTCACTAGGGTGATCCATTAAAGTACCAAAAAATTGCTTTATTTCTCACAATTAACTAGGTAATTAACTACCTAAATAATTTGCATATTGGGGTAAACTGAAAATAATTTCTTTTATGGAACAAAAGTTAGGCTTCTGTAAGTTTAAATTAACATGTTTGTTATTTATTTTCTGTCAACTAAAAAATCAAGTTACAAAACAATCAACATTTTAGCTGATAGAATCAATCATTTTAAAAACTATGAAATAAAAAATAGAGTAGGTTAAAAATATTATTACAATTAACACTAGATTGCCCAAGGAAGTCATTTTGACTGCTTTTTAATTTCAATTAGAAATGTATACAATGACAAAATTTCTTCGAATTTTGGGATTTCTTGTACAACATGTAATTTTTTATTGTTAATATTTACTAATAACTTGCTATATAACTGTGAATAATGTAAAAAAATATAAATTTAATTTTAAACACATTTTTTGACACATTAGTTATTCTCTCACGATCCAATCATTTTGACTGCTTTTGGGCAATATACTAAATCCCAGTCTTTCTAGTGTTAAGGAAATAATGTCATGTCCGTTATTTCTTTTTGAAAAACTAAAAATTCAGTCCCTCAGTGGAATGATCGTTAAGACATTGTTCCCACTAAAACATCGAAGTCGAGCGTCACTGGCTGTTGTCAGTGTGCGGATGGGTGACCACTCGCACACAGTTAAAATGTTACCAGTTAAACAAGTTCCTGTTAAACTGTCCTACCGTGAAGTGCTGGACTTCGCGAGGAGGTCGTTGGAATACCGAAGCTGGGGAATCATCGTAGCTCGACGGAGCCTGAAAAGGGGAGTCATCCCCTCTGCAGAGGATCGAAAGTACGATGGCATTTCATCAAATCCTTCTCAGGGATGTTTTTCAGACGGTCACCGATAGCCCATTGTGTAGCTCTGGTGCGACGTAAACAAACAATTAAAAATTCAAATCAATAAATACGATCAAACAATCAATAAATTTGTTGATCGGATGAGAGAACTAAATTTTTAAACTTTAACAGTACTGAAAACGTCAATATATATGTTTTAGGTAAATTGTGGAAAAACCTTTGATCTTGCTCTTGAACAAATAATGTGCAAGTTAAAGCCGTAACATTTATTAAGTTAGAGAATAAAGTTTCAAATAAAACTATCATAAGTATCATAATTTAATTTATTTAAATACAGATTCATAAGTTACAGAAGTAAGTATAAAGGTGTCTTTTAGAACGAAAGTATTGGCAAACGATAGTTCTTTTTACTCGTTCCTCTGACGTCACAGACCTCATTTCAATCGCTCCTCAATCTCTTCTGATTTCCATTTCTATGAATAAACTTACTCTCTATTTTTAAGAGATTTTGTTCTTGTTTCTTTAAATCCCGTGAAAAATAAGATGCGAATAGTTTGACTGATGTATTCCCGGTATGTAAAAGGAATTCTCTATTTGAATGCATCGCCTCAGTTTGAAAAAAAAATGCATTCTGTATGCTTGCAACAGATAGCTGAATTTAAAACAGACTGAAATTTTATATTAAATATAAAAGGAACTTAAAATTTCTATATTTTCTTTATTTCGATGAATGTAAGTAGGAAATCTTAAGTTTTTGAATTCGAAAAACTACCATCTGTCGATTAAGTTTAGAAATTCTCTACTCGGAATAAGATATAAAAATTGATGGAATCGCGCAATGAGTTCATGAAAATATATTTTGCGAACCATAAAAAATTCGTACCTTGCACGAATATTAGCGATCAAGTACTTTGTACCTTGCAAAAACTAGCGATGCCTGGTAGATACGAATTCTGTTTCTGGTTTGAGAATAGAAAGATATCTTCATTCACTGAAGAAAAATTATCTTCAGTGGTAGACATATAATATGCGATATAATTGACTTGCCGTTGGACAAACCATGGGAGTTTTGTGTGTTATCTTTACAACACAAATATGGGTTAGTTGTATGAAAAAGACCTACACAATAGTTAGTCCCAATATGTGATCCAAAAAGTTCCCTTGTTTTCTGGGTTTGGTTCGAAACTATGCCAGGGGGGAACATTAATAGTCGTAAACTCAAAAATGGGTCTACTGTTCAATGCAGGATAAGAAATAAAATAACTTTTCATTGAATGATCTGATTTAAACTTTTTAGCAGCATAAAGAAAATTATTTCTCTATTATATCACATTATACTTATTTGGTAAAGAAACAAATTTTTTTCTCTGAATAGACATTTTTTGAAGAATAGAAAGTGTGTTCAGATAGGGACACCGCATTCTGGAAATTTCGTGTTTAATTAAGAGAGTATGTTAACCGCTTCTCTTGCCAATTTTTTTTTGGAGAAAAAAGATTAAATATTTTTTACTTCATTAAAAAGTATAAGGACCTAAAACAAAACATAATACACAAGTTCTAAATTGAAATTTCAAGTTTTTTTATGCGTAAAAAAATATTTGACTTACCATCAGTTTACTAGCCCAAATTATCTCGGGCAAGTGAAAAAAGTTAAATATTAGTCTTTGCATAAAAATTATCTGCATTACTTTCGCTCCCTACTTCTATGTAAATTCATCCACCATAGTCGTACATACAAATGTACAAAATGCGTCTGCAATCCCACAAAGCTCCCAAGGAAAAAACTGACAAATTTTCAATCACAGCAGATTATTATTTTTTGTTTTGCTTTAGGCCTCATAAAAACGTGATAATACAAAACGTACTGACGAATTCGACTTTGCTCTACTTAACAAGAAAGCAGTTCATCCCTCTAACTGGTTTTTCCAAGTCTTAACTAGTATCCACAAATAATGGAATAAATCAAACAATTTAATAATTGAATGAATAAAACAATTTTTACACCAAAAAGATACTTAAATTTGTCATTTTCCATGCATCGATCCACACGATGTTTGGTTCAACAAATTAACTTTGACAGCGTCACTTACAAACAACTTTTATATCTTTGGAGGGATTCGATTTTCTTCTTAATCCACATAGGATGGGTAAACTTCAAGCTTTGTTACATACATAGCTTCCGCGGTATTGATTACCTGACACTCCATCTGTTGATCATCATCTTCTGAAAGAGCCCGCGAAGTAAGGAACATATTATTCCGCTCTCTTTAGTCTCATCTTTGCAACGCATGATTTCAATTGATCACCGCATTTTATGAGAACGAGTTTGTAACAGAGTTTCCTTCTGCTTTTTTTTGGTTCTTTTATGAACAAGAGTTGGTTGATGTTCTTTAGCTCATTTATTCTCACACTCGTTAACTTATTCATTTATCCACATAGTGTCTTCTCATTTACTCACTAGTTCATTCATTTACTATTTCACTCTTTTATTCGCAAGTTAAAAAGAAATAATTTATTCTTTCCGTATCAAAAGTGAATGAATTTCATTGAAAACGGGTTCTGCTGATCTGGAAATGACACAGCATATTTTTCAGGAGCCATATTATATATAAAGTTCCTGGTCAGATTTTTAGACACACCATAATATTCTGTGTGAAATCTTAATTATCAGGTGGTACTGTACAACTTTATTTTTACGCTACTGAAACCAGTTTTCACTTGATTACGTTCGTGTATAATATTAGTTAAATTAGATGATATATAAGTTCGATGATTGGATAAATTGGAGGATATATTATATAAATATAGAATATTTATTATATGTTATTAATTTACGTCGCACTAGAGCTGCACAATGGGCTATTGGCGACGGAACATCCCGGAGGATGATCCGAAGACATGCCATCACAATTTTGATCCTCTGCGGAGGAGATGGCACCCCCGCTTCGGTAGCCCGACAACCTATTAATTATATAAAGTATATTATAGTAATTAGACTCACTGTTGTTTTTTAATAATTGCATGATTTGCACGAGTTTATATGCAGTACTTTTATATTTCAGCATATATGTAATTGGTTTTTATTCAGGAGATTTTTTACATAATACTTTTCTTTCCTCCAAGCATGAAGGTTATGAAAAACCCTCAATTTATATAGTACTTCCCATTTGTATTTATTTTTAACGTATTGCAATACAAATGTTAATCAATGGATACACTAACATAAAAAACTACAAACTGGTTTCAGTCACGTAAAAACATAGCTGTTATAGTAGTACCTGATAGTTAAGATTTAGCAAAGAATCTTATAGGGCGACTAATAATTTGGCCAGAGACTGTATATATTAAATTACAGTACAATGTAGACATCTCGAAAATCTTATGTAAATTTTTTTTCGAAATTGAATTTTTTATTTTATTTAAGGCATAATCATTTTTGTCTTTTTAAAAATAAAATTATCATTGTTATATTTAGACTTATAGTCAACTATTATTGCATTCATATTTAATAATAACAATTCTTAAGTTTCATAACTACTTTCCGGAGTAAAATTATTAGTTTAGAATATATTTTTCAGAACATATTTAGTTCTGAACTTATCTCGAAAACTCGCTGTCTCGAAATTATTTTATTTAATGATCGTGATTTTTGTACTCTGTATTTTTATACACCCAATATGAGATTAAAAGTTATCTCAGACAACTTCATTTAAATTTAGTTATTCATTTGCTATCAATGAATCCTGCTGACTATTTGTTATTGACACAGCACAATTGAAAATTATTCAATTACCATTCTTTCTATAGAAATCTGACTGAATTTAGGGATCTCGGCAACCACCAACAAATGAATGCGGGGACAGTCCACGAGAGATGGATTGCATACCACCATTTGCAAAGCTACAATCAATTTGCAGGAAACGGTATTTGTGCTCGGACGGGGATGTCCTCGTGTCTGGCAATAATCAGTTCACATTCCACATAGTCTGCCAGATTGCATCGAGCAAATTAGACCCACCTAATAAGCGTGTCGTCGAAACTGTCACCCAAATGATAGGCCTGGACAAAAGAATTTTTTCACGCTTATCGGACAGGGATGTATTTCAGATTATTCTGACGGAAATTGGCGAAAAGCAATTAACGCCAGGATTGATATTCTTGGCTGGTTAGGATATAACTTTTAACGTGGGATAGTAATATTCTATCGTTGGGCTAGTTTAGAAACTGGTTAGAGCATTAGTGCTTTAAATTAATGTATAGCATTGTATTCCTTCGTCATATTAAGTTTTCCGGATATGGGCTTTTTCCCAATATGTAAGAATAATCAGGTGAATTCAAGAAAATTTTGAATTCTACTGATACTTATGCAGTATGCTGTGAATAAACACTACTTGTTAAAAACTGCTTTCGATTTCAAAACAGTAAGACAAACAGTAAGTAAGTATATATATATATATAAAACGGTTTAAATTTGTTAAAATGTTCTTATAAGATTGCGAAGCAATATGCAATGGAACTGCGAAGCAGTTCTGGGGGTTGGCGAGCGTAGCGAGCAGGGCGCGGCCCCCTAGTATTTCTTTATTGTGGAATTTGGTTATTTTGTTTTGAGTTGAAAAATTGATGAGAAACTCTAAATTTTTTTTATCGAGACATATTCCTTTTGTAATTTTAGTGTTATTAGTAATGCATTTTTTCTTTTAATTTATGTAATGTCTTTTTAAGCTGATATTTTGCTCAAATAATTTAAAAAAAATGACCAAAGCATTTAATAACCGAAAGATCAAATAATGAATTTATTGGGTAATGAAAATTCCTTATTCTCGCAACCCTTGACTCAGTTACGGAACATTATGGTTCCACGAAAGACATTTTAGGAACCCCTGTCATAGAAACTAATTATGATACACTGTCAACTATGCAAGGATATCAAGGAAGTGAATTTTCTTTCAAATGTAACTCTGAAATAATCAAAAAAGCTTTTGGAACGTTAAAAAAAAATTTAAACATTAAATTCACCAAATCATAAAGGAGAGATTTGAATCAGAGGAGCAATATGAACTTGTGGGGAGAGACAATGTCAACCTTCATCTATGAAAAGGTACCCCCACATAGAATCGAATTAACATGTCTTATATATACCAGTGAATTGGAATTGTATTTTTGTAGTGGTAGACACACTACAATACTCCCCCACCAGAATTATATCTCTGATAGAATTCGATGAACGGATACCACTAGTTGATTTATTGCTGGACGTGAGAAGCCGGGAGAGCTGTATTAGGATCACCACATTTTTAGTGCCATTCGTGAGAGCTGTAATAATTTCATGGTCGTGGTAGCTCCTGTGTTACCATTAGCAGTCAAGTGTATACAGGTAAACGTTGTGTGTGATCATGTCTGCGAAGCAACAGCGTGAGTAGAACAATGTTACAGTCACAAGTCAACAGTTCAATACGGACGGTCCATCGAAGTAGGCGTGTTCAAAGCGAAGTGGCAGTTTCTGTCAAGGTAGGCAGATTCACACGACGCCCAGGTCACCAATGTTGGGGAGAGTTGTTGTCGGCAATGTCAACCTTCATCAATGAAAAGGTACCCTGTACTGTAGTACTAAAACGTACTGTAGTGTCTACCACAAAAAAATTGCAATTCAAATTCACTAGTATATAAGACATGCTAACTCTATTCTCTGCTGGACTACCTTTTCAAAGATGAGGATTGATTGACATTGTCGAAAACTACTCTCCCCACAAACTCTTGAATCTTCATGGACATTTCTTAAGATGTAAATTAATTCAAAAGTAAACTTCAATATAAAAAGCTTGTGACTCCGCAGAAAGGCTCAAAAGCGCAATTTGTTGTCCTCCCAGAATCTAGCGTAATCCTTACCAGATTTTCATAAACTGCAAAATTTTGAGAAACATGTGAACATTTGTGAATTTGTTTAGGTGATTTTTAGGGGTCCTAAAAGGTCCAGGGTGAGTCTAAAAAAATCGTCAATCAAATAAATCATCAATGACACTCACAAAAGAGATAAAAACTCTATTGTTAGGTTTTTCTGAACAATAACGTATTAGGCATGGAAAAATGATATTAATCTAATATTGATGCCTACCTAAATGCGTCGTGGTTTCTAAAATGTAGTGTCAGTGAAAGAAAAAAAAATAGAAAAAAATGTATGGATAAAAGGAAATTTTCATGATAAAAATGGGAAGAGAAAATGAAGGAATGATAGGGGGGAAAAACAAGTAAAAATGAAAATTGATCGTTTTCACCATTGGTATAAATTAAAAGTTAAATAGTTAGAAATTATTATTCACCTACAGCATTTATCAAACATAGTTTGCATTTATTATAAGTTATATCACAGTATATATAACTAAAGGTTTATTTTTTGTTTTGTAATATTAAAAAAATGCACTTTTCGCAAAAGCAGTTGTTTATGAGTCTCAAAAATAACGTGTGGTGCGTTGGTATTTTCACTGAGACACTGATTAAATATTTTGTAAATTTGCATGGAATTTTTCAAAAGAAACCAATAAGCAGCGACTGTCAAACCTTTCTTTCATAAATTTGATTCTTTTGAGTGAATAGTGCGTCCCTTTTTGAAAGATTTTGCAATGTGTATAATTAGCTAGAGTGACGAAAGGTATAATATCAGATGATAAAGCGAAGTAAGTGACTGAAAAAGAATTCACTGTTTGCGTTTGGCGGACATTAAGTGTTGTCTCAATTTCAGGCGCGAATATATTTCTCATCTTACTCCCTCGCTTAAATAAACTTTGTCCAAAGAGGTGAAGCCAAGTGCCAACTTCTGGTGAACGAACTATTTTAAGTTAGGAGTATTTTTTTTTTAAGTATGTTAGGTATTAAGTTTGGAGAACGTGGTAGGCATGAAAGAAGGCGTTCTAAGTTCCCTATAACTCGATCATGCTTCTGATATTTTATGCAAATAAGTTTTCATCAGTATTTAAGGTACAGTGATCTCAGACAATGTGCAGTTGCCAAAACACACTATTTTGTGCTTTGGCAGCTGCTTAATAGTTTAATTATATACGAGTTCTACCTTTACTTGCTAAAAAATTTTAATCTGCTTTTTGTAATATACTTATTAAATACCTTTAATTTTTATGAGCTTTCATGATCTGTCTACGCAAAGTTGCGTGGATTAATTTATACACCGTAGTGGTGATAAATTATGCTTTAAGCATTCAAAGAACTATTAAAACTTGATCTTTGATCCAATGACATTTGTTAAAACATTATAAATTCCTGTTATATAACACTTCGTAGTTCGTCGACATGGAGGATCTCCATCTCTGTCTGTAAAAAACCTTTAAAACGTGGTAAAAATAACGTGAAAAATTAGATGACTTAAAAGAAATTGAAAGTGACTATGGAATGATTAACTATAGATGTTATATACTTCAAAGGAAATCTCTAAATTAAAAAAAAATCTCATGTGGATACCGAAATTAAAAGATTCAAAAAGTTTTCTGGACGCAAAATCGCTAATCAGAAATTTCTTTCCTTCACAGATTGGAGAGATAGGTTTTAAAATTCTTCCCACTAAATAATTCCTTAATCAAATTTCAGAGCTCACGCCATTGTTTAATTGGAAATCCGATATCCTTTTAAATTCGAATATTGTAATTTTTTAAATCGTTAATTAAGAGTTTTTATTGACCTATAAAAAGAAGTAAAGGAAACTTTCTATTCCATATAACTAGAAATAGAAAACTGTAAAAAAAATTCATTTGTACAACTTGTAGCAATTATTCATAATTTTTAAAATTTCTTTTAAACGCAAACTCACCATTTTTAAAATATTTGCATTTTTTTTACTTATTTTTATAAAAGAAATTATACAAGGTAAGCAAGTTGGATGAGAAATAATTACAAAAAATATTGTAAGGGTGAGTTTATTGTCAAAATTACTTCAAATATCAATACTATCCCAATATTCTAAGGTATCAGTTAACATCATTGTTTCATTTGCTCTAATTGAATAAGATGTGTGTAATCCATTACTGTTTTATGTGTATGCAAAGGGCATAAAATTAAAATGTTTCAAAATATTAGTGAATAGAATGTTGAAATGTTTCTGAAAAGATTGCCACGACGCTGAGAGTGTTATTTTTTTTAAATAAGAAGTCTCGATTTTAGAATGTTTCTTTTTTTTTCTCTCCAGAATAGAATAAAGCGGCATTGAGGTTGTTTAATTTTTTTTTTAAATTCATAAATTATAAGTTTCAAATATCTTTCTTTGATATCTTAATTTACGTAATTTCATTTAAAATAATTGTTGAAAATTAAAACTTGAACAGCCATTTTATTTTAAATAAACTGTTCAAATCGTCATTCAGATATTAGTTTAAAAATATTAAAAATCATATATCAGGTTTTTTAATACTTTCGAATGTATAATGTTTTCAATGGTAAAACATTATATTAATAAAACATGTTTAATTTGATAAAGCTTGTGTCAATTTTTCGTCATTTTTCTTTCATGCTTCTTAATTGTGTTTTTGATTAAAAGTAAAAAAAAATTGTATTTTCTCACATGTTTTCTAAACATCAGGTGAAGCATGAAAATGGACTGCAAATGTAAAAGAAAGAGAAACATTTATTAAGCGAAAATAATTGGATCCACTTGTTTTAGTCTTTTTTCTTTTTCCTTTTTTAGGGGGAAAAGCTTTTTCTAGCATAATGGAATTTTGATCCAAATCATTCACACTCCAGATGGGTACCTTTTCACATAAAGTAAATTATGACGGAAAAACATTAATACAATTTTTTCTCTCTTTACGATCAAGTACTGTTTTCTTTTCAGTTTTTCAATTTTTTTACCCTAACGATAATTTAATTATAAGATTAAAGCAACCGCAATGTTTAGATTTTTCGTATTTGGGAATTTTTAAATTGTTTCCGTTAAGCGAAACAGCAGGTATAAGAAAGTTGAGCTGCACCGATCTAATAGTTGAGCTACACTATTTTAATAAGCTAGATACTCATAATAAATCAACAATTTTAAAGTATTTCTAAGCGATTATGTGATTGTTGACATTCAATGGTGAAAGTCGACATTCTCGGTCATTCAAGGTAACCGCTCAGAACACAACAATTGAGAAAATTAATGTTTTTTGTTACATTAATTTTTAAAATTCTTGGTTTATTAACTTAAATTAGAAAAGTGTATAAAGTCTTTTTTTTTTTTTTGAGGTGTAAACTCTGCAAAAAAACAAGATATGTACAGGATGTGTAAATAAAAACGTAAGTATTTATTGAAATAATGACAGCATCTTAAAAATTTTAGGACTTATACCTTTTGGCAGCTGAAAAAGATAAGAAATTTATGTCTACTAGTATAAACGAACTTTTATTTTTCTCAATCATCACTAGATACAGTGACTAATAGAAAATAAACTGTTGGATTATTTGAAAAATTGTTTTTTACTTCAAAACTAGAGAGGCACTTTTCTTTGTTTTAGGAAATGAAAACAAAATTTTAAAAAAAATACCACATTTTAAAAAAAATACTACGAAAAATACCATACCCCTTTTTTTGGTGAAAAATTACTACCGTAGTATTAAAAATACTACGTCTGGCAACCCTGAGTTACTATGAATTTCTTGTTTTTCAGTGTTACCAACAAATATCTAAAGAAGAATTTAATTTTTATTTCAAAGTTTATGTAAAAAAATATTGATGAAAGGTGGACTTATTCACAATGGCTTCTGAAATTATTATACAATATATTCAGAAGCTATTAAAAAAGGGCTGTCTAACCTAGAAAAAAGTAACCAACGAGTAAATCCTTTAATAACTAAGAAGATTATTATTTATTTCATCAAAATTTCCAAAAATCAGAAAAATATCAAAAAATGGACTTAACCGCATTGGCTTTTGAGCGGTTCATACATATGTGGTAACATAACATGAAAAATCATCATGTCTATTCAATTGAAAGTTCAAACGGTGTAAAAATATAATTTAATCGCTCCCTACAAAAAGTGTAGAAAGAGCTTCAATACTGCTTACTACTTTCTGAGAAAAAGAAATTCTTTTTTTTAAAAAAAAGCAAATAACTTTTTTTTTCTTTAGCATTCTCAAAAAGGAGTTAGCTGTATTGAAGCTTTTTCTGCACTTAGCGATTCAATTGGTTCAACTTGCACAGCGTACAAATTAAAAGGTAAACACCCTGAATAACTTTCGTTCTAATGATTTAATTATAGCGTAGGTGGACTCACTTTAATAGTTCGAGAGCCTCATCTTCAATATTATATCTTATTAATTAGTACAGGTTAGTATTTTAAGGTACGAAATCCGACACAAAAACGCACTTCCTCTGAATAAACACCTAACTAATGGCACTTTATTTTCTAGACTGTGACATATTTCCATGGTCTAGAATCTAATTTGCCCAAGAAAAAAATGTTTATTCAGTGAAACTAAATTTTTGTGTGTGCCTGATTTCGTAACTTAAATATCTTCTTCTGCATCAACAATTAATCTCCATATTTAAAGTGAGGCTCGCAAACCTTTAAGAATGAGACTTTCTACGTAAAAATTCAACCAATAGATCAAAAGTAATTCAGGGTTTTTACTTAAGTTTTGTGCACTGTACCTGTATAATTTACAAATTGAGTTATTTATTTTATACTCTTTTAACAACTTCAAAACGTAAAGTTCGTTCATTTTTAAGTTCCGACTTCTTTAAGTTACTTAATACATCTTTTTCTTACTTCAAATTTCTCCCCATTTATAAGACTTATCGACGCGCTTAATTTGAGAAAGAAAGCAATATCTTTTAAGTTGTAAATTATGAGAAGCTTATACTCTTCCATTTTTAAGAACTGCTCAATGCAGTAACCTCATATTCTTTCGAGAGAAAAAGAAGTAGGGAAATTTTTCACTCGTAAGTAACTACATGTTCAAACGAAAATTACTTATTGATGGAGTGCTTAAAGTAATTAAAACGGCAGAAGGTCTCTTGGAACTACACTTACCTTGTATTTGATTTAACGCTGTTGTTAAATACAATGATATACATTAAAAAGACACTTTTGGAAATTGTTAATCATTGTAAGACTTTTTTAAGTTGAAAATAAGGAAATGAAAATCATGATTTATTTCTGGCTTAATATACGTAATTTATTAGACACGTAAGACTGTTAATGTTTTAAATCTTGTACAAAATTTTATCTTGGATATTGTTAACGTTATTTCGATATTTTTTTATTACATCAATATAACATTTTATTTGTCTTGTAAACATTACCTTGTAACGTAACATTACCTAGTCTTAGAACTACATTTACCTTATATTTATTGAATGTTGTTATACGATCATATAAAATACCACCGTTTAGAATACCACTTTTGAACATTGTCAATCGCCGTTGGACTTTTTTTTTTGTTGAAAATAAGGAAATGGAAAATATTAATTTATTTCTGTACTAATATACATAATTTTTTAAATACGTAAAACTATTCAACTTTGTTCTAGATTTAATTGCATTATCTACATATATCCTTTAAAATATTTTTTTTCCTTTTTAATCTACTTAAAAAGCGTAGTTTTTAAAATTATTTTCTCCCCTTAAGTGTATTTGAAAAGAAAAGCGTAGGTTTTTAAATTTTTTTTTTAAGTGTACTTGAAAAGCGTAGTTTTAAAGATTATTTTATTCTATTAACCTATTAGCTTACTCACTTATTTACAATTTTTAATTTCGTGATAAAGTGAAAAAGTTTCCTCAAATTATTTAGGATACGATTGTAAGTTTTATTGAATTTGAGCCTTAAGGATCCAGTGCACTTCGTTTATTCGTTTTTGACGAAACCTGGTATATGCTCTGAGCCAATATTTCGTCAAAGAGACGAAATAACTATAGTCACATCTTCGAGGAAACTAGTTTTGTCAATAGTAAAAAAATATTTCGTCATTCTTTTCTTCTACTTTAAAAAAAAGTCTTGTGGTGCCTAATGTATCTAACTTTTCAAGCAATCACTTTATCTTGGGCATCATATAGCTGAGTCAATGTACCCCTAATAACACAAGAAAGTCAAGTAGAACAGAGAAATAAATTGCACCCATGCCCGAAGCTGGATACGAACCCGGGCTAAATCAAATTTTGTGAAAAAATGGACTTAACCGCTTTCCTGCATAGCAATATTTTTTGGGCTTAGGGTTTTATAAAAATATTAATAGTTCCACGTTAATTAATTCCAAGTATTGCATTCTAAATTATAAATTGCTCTAAGAGGAGCTAAAACTATTACATTAAATACTTACAAAAGGGTAAATAATCAAAAGAATTATTTACGATCTTTTTCTTTACTTTTGCATTTACACGTAATTTTCTGAGTGTGAAATCTTCGCAATTTAACTAATGGAACATAATTAAGCCCACTTTTAATATTAAGGAATTGAAAAAAAAGGGAGTTGTCGCTTAGAAATATAAAAGAAACTTGTTTCTTTGTGCTTTTTTAGGGCCATTAACTTTCGACCAGTAATAAATCCTTTTTAGTCTTCTTAATATTAATTCTGTGTAAAGCGGGTATTTTCCACAGAACTGTTTAAATTAGGATATAAACAATTCTCCGATTATTTCTTCGAGTAGTGATGCAAAAATGCAATATATTTCCCACTAAGCATCTTTGAAAAGAATAACAAAATGTTGCGAAAATAGATATTTTAAACTGAAATTTCATAAGTAAACTAAAAGAAAGACTTTTTTTTTATCGGATCACTGATTCATATCATAAGCATAAATTACAAACTGAATTGGTTTTCGGGTACGATTTAATTGACGTTACACATTAATGAAATTAACAAATTTATGTTTTCCTAGCAATATATTGTGTTACATGAAATTACAAAGCTGTGAGTTCATGTAGATGGACAGTATTGAATTAAAAAAAATAATAATGAAAATTGAAAGCCATAACTTAATTTATCTGACTCTATTGACATGACCAAATTTTTGAACAGACTCCATTTAAAAATATCTGTCATGATTTTTATTAAAAACATTCTAAAAACAATCAATCTTTCAAAAAATTTTCCTTCCTGGTAATGAGAACGATTTCTAAATTTCTTATCAGTGTCTAAATCTTAAACTTACGTAAAAATATGTTTAAAAAAATTAAAAAGGTAAGTTCAACATTCCAAACAAAAGTTAAACGACGATATCAATATTATAATTGAACCAAAGTTATAAACAGATTCTATTTAAATATATCTTTTTCATGATTTTTACTAAAATTATATATTTTGTACCAATTTTTTATTATATTGGGTGATTGGGTTCGTTTTGTGTTATAAATATGAAAAAAACAATCTTTAAGACTCCAAAAATTTATTAGCAGAATCTTCCAGAAGCTATTCTTCAAATGTTCTAGAAATCATTCTTACACCTATTTCTAGCACTCAATTACAACAAACACTGGCTTTGAAACCTCAGACTATTTAATGAACTCACTAGAGCAGGGATGGGCAAACTTTTTTGGTAGAGAACAAAAAATCGAGGGAAAAAAAGTTTGATGGGCCGAGTAAAAACTTCTAAAAAAGAAAAAAAAACGATATACAAGTTTTAATTTAAATATTTAATGAGATGAATGAAATTGCGATTTCATTTTTAAATGTTCCTTATATTGAGATTCGAAGGGAGATGTGCTTATTTTAAGAAACGAGGTTAAATGCTTTTCTGTTAGTCTACTGCTGAAAGGATTTTTTCTAAGAGTTGTTGATAACACTTAGTTGAACATACAGTTGAAAACACTTAGTTGAAAACACTTGTTTACATATATAAGATGAAGCAAACATAGCACTGATTTTCTGGGCATAAGATATTAAACTTTGAAAACTAGCTTTTGGTAATGATTTGCAAAGCTCAAACTTTGGCATGTTTAGAAACAACAATAATGTGCAATCTTTCCATACTCAATAAATAATGTTAGAACTCGCACCGGCAGAAAAATCCACTCGTTGGAGCTAATATGCGGCTAATCTATAAAGAACTTCTGCTTTCAACATTTTACCAATTGAAGCTGTCTGTGCTAACTATTTCCATCAATTCCACCAATGGATAAAGTAAAAAGGTCATCAGTACTTTGTTAAAAAAGAAATAACAAAAATAGCTTTAAACAAAGTAGACAAATTAATAGATGTATAATGTATCTTGCTTATATTCGCCTTGGATCGGCAAGTTAAAATTCCATCCGTGGGCCGGATGAAACCTTCCGGCGGGCCACAGTTGACCCGCGGGCCGTAGTTTGCCCATCCCTGCACTAGAGACTCACTAATCAGAACACCATTGCAGTCACAAGCAGACTATTACCTGTTGGCTTGACTTGACTTGATAGGTATTGTAGTCGAGTACCTGCTCGCGAAGCGGGCATCTCACTCCATCGGATGTAATGGTGAAAAACTGAGACTAATTGGCATTGATACAATAAAGAGAATTGAGTGTTGGCTGTGAAGCCTCTGTGTGATAAGTCATATCTGTGAATTACCTGTTGGCGAGACGCACTTCAACTTACATAGGCTTGGCGGCGAAATCCCAGAATTTTCGACACGTTTCTCGACAATTCTCGATATCTCTGTAATTATGGTCCTATCGCTGTGAAACTCGAAAACTATCATTTTGTCGCTAAAATGGTCGCTAAGTATCTCCAAAAGTATTGCACGTCTACAAAAATGTCGCCAAACCGAGTCTTCCGTAAGAGTATACCAGCCGTTATTTCTTCTCTAAATTGCGTTAAAATTAAGCTATTTTCTAGCAAATTTTCTAAGTCAATTGTTAATTAAATGTTTATTAAATGAAACTATTGTTAATTTCATTGTTAATTACCAAAATGGTCTCTACGTATCGCCCAAATTATGGTAAAGTCTACAAAAAAGTCGCCAAACCGAGTCTTACCTGAGAAATACATCAAACGTTATTTCTTCTCTAAATTGCGTGAAAATTTTAAATTTTCTAGTAAATTACTCTTTGGTAAATTTTCTAATAAATTGTTTATTTAGGGTCTGTCTGAGGTATTTAGCTTCATAACAAAGGAATATTCATAAATTATATACACATTTACAAATTCGTAACCAATATATATCGATGGTAAAATCTTTAAATAATTAAAACGCTTACGATGTTTTTTTTTTTTTCTTTTGACAAATATCTAAGTGAATTGATGTAAAGATTAGCAGAATAAAAATAATAATAAAAACGAGAATCAAAAGATATAAATTAATCGAAATCTCTGCGATTAAGAGTTATAAAAATATTTAATACACTTTATTGTAAAAAAAGTGTGATAAATTTAAAAAAAAAAAAAACTAGTTTCCTCTCCATATTCAAACACCCAGATTTATTTAAAACTAACCATTATCTGAAAGCACTTAAAAATGTTGCTTTGAAATTGGATTACATTGTACTCCTTGACAACCAGTGTTGTTTGTCATTAAATCGTAACATTGCATTTCCATATCGATATTCAAAACAATATTGCGTGTGGAATAAATCGATTGAAATAAAATAACGTTGACAAAACTGTTAGTTTAATATTTTAAGCATAAGAAGAAGAAATAAAAATGAAAACAGCTATTTTACAAATTACGTGTGAGTTTTCGCCTATATAAGTGGTACTGGATACTAAATTACAAGTTACAAAAGATGTGACTAATGATTTTTTCTGGAAGACAGACATAATCGCAGATTATTAGTTTTTATTTCAAACTAAGGACTGAAATCAAATGTTTTTTATGCGGATTATGACATCTATTTTTCTGGCATAACATTTTATAGCAAAAAACCTTAAAATAAAATCTGAACTCATGTTTTGTATATAAGTTATATCTAAGTACTCTTTATCACAAATATGCTAAAAGTATTTAAACATCAGTGTAGGGAATAACAGACAATTGTCCATAGCCTTAAAAATCATCGTCCCGCAGTGGACTGATCGTAAAGACACGGTTCCCAGTAGAACACCGAAGTCAAATAGGGCTGGCTACGGTCAGTGTGCGGGTGGGTGACCACTTTGATCAGCCTGCTTCGGGACAGGGTGTGCGCGGTATCGGTCCTCGTTAAACAGCTCTACCGTAAAGTGCTCGACTTCGCGCGTAAGTCGTCGGGCTACCAAAGCAGATGAGCCATGCCCTCTGCAGAGAATCAATTGGCATGCCTTTTGTTCATCCTCATGGATGTTTCCCTGACGACCGTCACCAATAGCCCATTGTGCAGCTCTAGTGCAACGTATATAAAGTACCTTATCACAATTATGTGTAGTAATTCGAATTTTTTTAAATATAACTTAAGTTCTATACTTTGTAAAATTTCATAATGAGATGTTTTATGTATAATTCTGATGGCTCAGTGGTTAAAGTGCTTGACTGTCATTGTGAAAAACTGGGTTAGATCCTCAGTGGAGGCTTAAAGATCACCCTGCTTCAGATCAATGGGTATTAGCTTCTCTGGGATGTAAAGGTTGCACTTGCGCAATGTCATACCAGTGATCTCGAAATTGTAGAGTCTCAAACTTCTGGTCTAGCACAGGTTGTTGCGGGAGTGTATTTTTTTAAAAATAATTCTGTATCTTCCATTCTGAATATGTTGCATATCAGAATAAGTATTAAAACAACCAAAAAATTTAAACAGATTTTCCGATATTATAATTATGTGTTTCTAATTATAAAATTATTGTGTAGAGGAATTTGAAAGACTCAACATGATAAAAAATTGCACTGAGATTTGTAGAGATTATAACACACTGATGCGTATTATATGTATGTTATATTGCAGAGTATGAAAGATCTATTTGCAAAACGTAGGTTCAATACTATGAAAACTAAATTTTGTTACTAACTCCGTAGAAGAAAAATAATATAAAACTAATTATAATATATTACAGAGATGCCAGCTTGCTCGGGACATCTGAGAAATATTTTTGAGTGGTAGTTTATTAATTGCGATTCTTGGTTTATTAAATAATCAATTTATTAGACTTTTATCCCCATCCTCTATTTCTAACTAAATCGAAGGCTTATGTAATTCACCACTTAGTTATAAACCTTTTAAAAAGTAAGCAAAATGAGTTAAATATTGCAAATTTTAGTTTGTAATTATTTACCGGTTTTTAAATTATTTTGGAGTGTTCGGAGCAGTTAGCATCGCTGCATAATTAGATTAATAATTATCATACTATAATTATACTATAATTATAATATAAAATTATAAAAGTTTATGCAGAGGAATACGAAATATTAATTTATCTAACAAAAACTTAAAAAATTTTGTTGTCAGACTTTTGATATAGTTATAACTATGCACTTCCTATTGTAAAAATGTTAGGTATAGCGAAGTACAAATAAGTAATTTTCAAAGCTCACACACTTTAAAAAGTTTACAATGAGGGTTTTTTTTGGTATTGTAATTGTGTACTTTTATATCTTGTAATAACAATGCTATATTGTAGAGTATAAAATTATTTATATAAAAATTTATATTGTGATTTTTGTTGATATTTTCAACCAGGCTGTAACATTTTAACCATAAAATATATCTAAACAAATAATTTTTACGAAAAGAAAATTTGTAATTTCTAATGCTAATTTCTTAGCTTATTCTATTAAGGGTTGTACTCTATGCTCTTTACCAAAATTGTCAGAATCGGCTTTATTTTTATAGGATTTGACCAGATTAAAATGTGAAACCAGATAAAAGTGTGGAAAACATCCTGTTTAATACTCAGTTAAAGTGGAAAAGATGGTCAATTATGACCTTTTAACGTTCTATACCAAATAAATGAAATTAATAAACATTTAAAATAAACGACAAAAAAAGCTTTAAAGGATTTTGAGCAAATACATTATTATTTACAAAATTATTTATTTTTTTACAAAATTTTAGTCAGCAGTAAAAAAAAAGGAGAGAAAAATCAATTTAAAAAAAAAAGCCGCTCTTTCTTATAAACTTTTATGTGTTGACTTGTTGAATTATTTCGAATAACAAAATAATTTAGATTCAGAGTGGGAAATGAGAAAAAAAGTGCACCTAAGGGAAAAGACGTTTGTGACTTTTGAAAACTTCATTCGTAAAATATTGATTATAACATTGAGAGAACTACTTTCGAATTCGTGTCCAGCATCAATCAGTTTCTGAATTTAGAGCTCTATTTTTCTTTTCCTTGAGTTAAATATTTTTTTTTTGATAAGTTGTTTGAAACTAAAGCTAAAAAAGTGTTTTCCTTTTATCTTTTCACTATCGAAAAATAAAAAACATTAAAAATAAGCTCATATCTCGATTAATTTACAGAAAAAGATTCTAACTCTTTATAAAGCCATTTTTTCCAGTAAATTTACGTTAAAGTGTTTTTTCACAGAAATTTATTTATAAAAAGAAACTCATCCTATTACCAAAAATTAATTTAATTTTTAATATCTTGTTATTTGGTAAGATGATGGGTGGAATTTTAAAAATTATATCTTTTTTAAAGATTTGGTATTAAATTTAAACTTCTGCGCTTATAAATAGCTGAATTTACAAATAAGTTATAAATTCCTAGTTTATAACTAGAAATTCGATGAGAAATGATCGATTGAAGAAACTCGTATTGCACAAAACAAACTTAGCCTGAATATCGATATTCAGCAGCTTTGTAATTAACTTAGCTTGAATTGGACTAACTTTAAAGATACTCAAGAAGTTAGTAAACTATTTCGGGTGTCAAAAGTAATAGTATTTATTTAAGGAAAAGGAATTCGTGATGAAGTAGTTGAGGCA
Organism: Parasteatoda tepidariorum; assembly: GCF_982258835.1. Lineage (NCBI taxonomy): Eukaryota > Metazoa > Arthropoda > Arachnida > Araneae > Theridiidae > Parasteatoda > Parasteatoda tepidariorum. The sequence goes on along the minus strand of NC_141756.1, from coordinate 119,979,279 downwards.
TACATTTTCGTATGTAATGGGTTAGTAATGAACATTTTCGGGACATTAGGTACTGAAGCTATTCGAAGGATTAATGAAGTCGTTAGCAACTTTGTTGCTGAAACTTCGAACTGAAACTTTTGCCGAAATTTTATATTTCTTTTTCTTCGGTATATGCGTTATACCGTGTTATTATGCGCTGTATTATAGTAAAACCAAACTTCCTCGTCAAACCGCGCATGTTGCGTAATATGTTTTAGTAATATTTAACTATTTTTATTTTATATTAAGGTAAAGTTTTATAATAATGATTTAATAATTTTGCATGAATTGGGATTTAAAGTAAAGACATTGTGAGAAAAAATTAAACGAAGCATAATGTTACTATGGAGTTTTAAAATTTTATAGAGTGTTCTGTAATCCCTTGTTATTTACATTTTTTTAAACCTTGTAAAAAAAAAAAAAACGTCAAACATACATTAAAACAGAGTCGTAAATTTATAGTAGATAAAAAAATTAAATCTATATTTAAATCTAAAGAATTACAACTATTAACAAAAATAAAAATGTCAAAACCAGTTTGGTTGATTAAAAAAAATTAAGTGTTTCAAATAATTTCTTAGCTCCTAACACTCCTTTGTTTCATCATTCAGTTAAACAAGTTCATCCCAGACTCCTCAATAGTGATTTTGTGATTCGCCTAATTTCGAATTTTTTTTTACACATCATAAATATAACTCTTCATACATATTTTATGACATAGATATTTTTTACTTCACTTTTGACAAAGATTCCCAAAATATGTATAAAGGTTAAAAATTACGAAACATCCCGTCTATATAAAGTAACACGTTTTACTTTTTATAGTAAATTCTTATATAGTAATATTTTTTACGTTTTTATTACACAATGCTGATACCTTCAACAAACAACTTTTTAAATTATCTTTAAAAAGGAATAAGAGAAATGTAGTTTGAAGAATATGAGAATTTTTTTTTTGCGTAGTAAGGAATATGAGGAATTATTTTAACTAAAATAAGATATTGTTTTTCGTAATAAAGAATATATGAAGTGTAGTTTAAATAAACTATAGGATGTTTTTTTTTTGTTATAAGGAAAATAAGAAATCTAGTATGCATAAAATAAAATGTTTTTCTGTAATAAAGATTTTTAAAAAATTAATTTAATTAAAATGAGATGTTCTTTCTTAATAGGATTTTAAATAAATGTAATTTAAATAAAATATGTTTTTTCGTAATAAGGAATGTAATTCGGGATAAGATTTGTAGTTTTCACATTTTACACAGGAAATGGTTTTTATTAATTACAATTATCATGAAAAATATGGATAAAACCTTTTAGATTTTTAAAAATGAAAAGGAAAAAAAATGAAATATGGGTACTCAGAATTCTTATTCTTCTGCGATTTTTTACAGTTCAGCAAAAAATACATTTGTTTTTTTAACTTAAAAAACAAAAAAATATAGATCTTTGTCAAAATGTTAAAAAATGACCATCATATAAATGTCTAAGATTACTACTATCTTTTTGTGTAAGCGATAACAACGAACAAAATAGAATAAGTACTTCCTTCACTTATAGTGTCTTGTATGGAAAAAATTAAAAAACCCTCATCCAAACGGAGGCTTTTTTTTCTTGAAAAAAATGTAGAAATATTTTTTTTTCGAAATGAAAACCTTTCAAAGAAAATGAATTTATTCCATTTCGTAAGTTGGAAGTAATAGTGGAGTAGTATTATTACAGTTTTGCTTTTTGGCGGAATGAAATGTTAACCTATGAGGGAGATATCTTTTTTTTTTTTTGGTACCCGGCATAGGCACAGAGTTGTCAGTTTTTGAGCAAAACCTTTAATCAAATGAATTGAGTAAAATAAAATGTCTAGTTATTGCTTTTATTTTGATATACTCGATCCTGTTTTAGAATGAGAAATGGAACTTAAGAATGATTTCTTGTTGAAATGACAATTTTTTAAACTATACAAACGAAACTGAAAATAAAAACATAAATGGTAAATATTGAAAAGGCTTCATCGCTTTTCCACAGTTCTTTTCGAATTACCTCGCCAAGCAATTAGCTATAGCTTCGCTTGGGTTAAAAAAAACAAGCTACATATACATCCTTTGAAAACTTTAATTTACAAAGATTTAATTCAAAAAAATATCCTCAGGAGTAGATGGATCACAGGTTAGAGTCCCCTTGCCGTCTGGCTAATCGTGTAAGGTTTCCGTGGTTTTCGTCTTCATGCAACGCAAATACTGGTAAGTTCCATCAAAAAGTCCTCCCCGAAGGCAACTGTCACCCTATACTTGATCCAGGAAATTCCCTTGTCTTCTGGATTGAGTTCAAAATGACAAACCTACGGAGTTGAACGTTGGTAGCCATAAACTCAAAATTTGGATCGGCTGTTCAACGTAGGTAAAGATATTATGATTTATACTCTTTTTTATGCTATTCAGAAATTAAATTTGGAACACACAATTTATGGAATTTTCCATCATACTCAAATATAAATATAAGTGCCTCTCAACACAGCTATTTTAGGTACTTTTTTCTGACACGGACTCGAAAAATGTATAAAGACAAAGGAAAAGGTTAGAAAATAAATCTGGTTTACCCGATGTAGCTAAGGTTGCATTGGCAAGGTATGTGATAAATGCTCCACTGATTTTTAATATTGATAGGATGTTTATTTTGTGAACAAGCTTTAAAGTGACTTTAAAACTGAAACTTGATAGGATGTTAGCAATTTTGAAGCTAGCGGAAAAGGAGAGCTTTGCGGTGAAAAAGTTCACAGTTAGGATTAGAAAAAATGGTATGTTTGGGTCGAGAAAGTTTAAGCAAGAGCTAAATCAACTGTATAAAAGCTAAGCAACAAGCAAAGCGGAGGATGTTAAGTTCGGAGTTTAACGAAGAGAAAAGGTAAAAACGAAATTATGAATTGCAGAAATTTTCCGCTAATGAAGGTGATTAAAATTAACGTGAAGGGGAAAAGAAACGTAAAATGTTCGCGATAAAAACAGAGTTAGAAATTTTTTTAATAGTTATAAGAACATCCTAAAAAGGGAGATTAAATTTAATTTCAGCGTTTAAAGTAAATTAAATTCTGGGATCAACAGAGTTCACAACAGACCGTAACTTTAAAAGATCTGTATTACTACCAACTAAAACAAATGTATTGTTGACATAACTTTTTCCATTATGAGAACTAGAACAATATAAATTCCTCGTTATTTAATAACGAATAATCGAAAAAATATTATTAGAAAAAAATTTTTTATAAACATTTTAATTACTTTAATAATTTAAAAAAAAAGAATTAAAATTGCTCATAAATTTTTTTATTTAATTTGTGATTAAAAAGAAGTAAAGCTGTTAACCTATTTGACAGATACTCAACGAATATCTATTAGTTATCTATTACGAATACCTATTATCTATTAGTATTCGAAGTTACTAATCAAATAGATATTTTAAATTATCGTTAAAATTTTGAAAAAAGATTTTTCCTGAAACAAGATAAACATATTTTTGTACTTTTAAATATTATCTGAATAATTATTCTCAAAACTAATTTATTTCAAACAATATAAACTTAATTATTTTTAGACGTATTATTACACTTTCACTCGAAATAAAATTTATTTTTAATTCCCCCAACGTTCTTAATTTAATTTGTCATTGAAATAAAGCATTATATTCCCAGTTTAGAAAATTTAATTGTGTTTCTAGAATAAGTCCATTTTAGAACTTAAGTTTTTTTGTTTTTATATAAGCAGAACTGAATTTAAAGTAAATCTCGAGACAAATTTCTTTAATATTGAAATATTAAGGTTTATTTATTATTTTTAAGTGTATGAATAACCTGAAATTCAGCTACAATACCAATTTATCTCATTCCCAACTTTCTAGAATTTAATTAAATTTGGAATTTAATTTCAGAGCCTTTCTCTACTTGTAAATGAATCTACGGTTAACATTTTAGAACTTTCTCTTTCTCCCTGTCTTATTTCGTATGATCGAGTGGTAGTGCAGTATTCTATTCACGAGCAGTTAGTTTTCTCCGTTTGAAGAAAATATTAGGAAGTGCATTTACTTTTAGGAGAATCGCTTCGTCAGTTTTTTCAGTTGAAGTTAATTAACAAATGAAGTCTTCAGAAACATCAATTATTAGTCGCAGAGTTTTTAAAACTGTGAGATGCTGTTGTTATCGACTAGATTTTCTGGCAACGTTTTCACTGATTATTATAAACGTTATTTTTTTAAATTTAAAATATAAAGCAATTTATTAAACTAAAGTTAGAATAGAGAGAAATTTTTTTTCTAAGTAGCTGCAAAGGGATAAATTTCATTTTTGTCAAAACTAAAATAAAAAAAAATAATGTATAGGTCACATCACTTTCGAAGGCATAGTGGAAGTTATCGAAAGTGATTGATGTTCATTATATAAGTGATATATTGTATATTTCCGTTTTAAGTTTGACAAAAATAAAATCTATTGTTGTAATCAGTCTTTAATAAAATAAAAGCACGGAAAAAAGATAATTTAATTATGTTTATTTTCAAACTTGAATATTTATTTTTCATATTTTAAAATTTTTATTCTAAATCATTATCACAAGATGGAGTAATTACCGTAAACATTCCTATTTTGAAATATTTACCATTAAAATTTCTTCGTAAAATAATTGCTATTTAAAATTGTAATTAAAAATGCAATTGAATTTAAAAATGACAAATTAGTCATTTTCTTTCCTATAAAAGAAAATTTTTTATTTGTTACTTTTATACCAGATTCAGGATAGAAAACTTATTAAAAACAAACAAAAGTAATAGATGTAGATCAAACAGTTTCTCGCTAGAAGAATTTGAAAAACTTTTTTTTAGCAGAACTAATACTCAGAGTTGTAATATTTTATATTGTTGAATAGAAATCACGAAAAAATAAAGAACCATTTTTTCGAACTTATACATAAATGATTAATTTGAAACTAAGTAACTCATTTTTATAATGACTCAGAATTTAATATTTTTTTATGTATAACGAAGATAAATCTTAATAGTTTGTCAAACTGAAAGTAAAATAAACTTTTTTTTTTAAATCTATTTCATATACTACAAAAGGACGACAAAGTTATAAAAAAATTCCTCCCATATTTGTGAGAATTTTATTTAAAAAAAATAATTGATTCGTCTTCTGTTAAATATAATGTTAAGGTAAGATTTATTTTAGAAAAAGTTCTCAAGTCAAAATGGAATGTGGTGTATGTGATGAGCCAACCTCTTATTATCATTTGACTAAACATCAATTATTATAAAATTTAATTTATAATAATAGAAAAATATATTTCTGTTCGGGAAAAAAGTAAACTTTGTAAATGATGGGTTTAATAGGTAGACAAAACATATTTGCATAGAACATATTTACATGAAATATATTTACATTCCACATTAAAATAAGAATTGCGTTTCTAAGTTCTAAATAAATTTAAAATCTTATGTATTTCATACCTTTCATATGTTTTATTTTTATATTGTTTTTTGACTTTCGGGTTATTAACAAAAATCTATGCATAAGAACTGACCTTAAAAAATTATCTTTTATAATTCTTTTTAAATGCTCAACTTGATACTTTATCATTGTCAAACTCAATTTTAAAATTAAGTCCTAAAATCAAACTCATATTTTACAGAAATTTTTTTAAAAAAAAATGACCGAAAACTAAATAGCTTCGATATTATCGGTGTTTTGTCTAGATTTTGATTTTCTATTTTCATAAGTTTAAAAGACGTTTTTGCGTTTGGTTTATATTCATTAAATATTAACTAGATATTAAATATTATAAAACTTAAATCAACATAGTTTAAATAATTAATGACATCTGATTTGTTGAGTAGCTTTTAATGTCGCTTTTTTCATTTTGTAGAGAACGCGTGGCGCCACCTCTCAACAATCGACTGGACAATTTAGTTTTTGGCTGGTTATGTTATTACCTAACACCGAGGAGTGTGAAAAATATTTTTTGAAGTCCTTTAAATATCTAGAATCACTTAGATTAAAACGGCGAAGTTCATTAAACAAAAGGAAGGAGATAAGCTTTTAGAGTAGTTGAAATATGGGACTGCTGCACATAATTTTATCTTTAGTTTAGTTTTTTAGCTAAATGAAGCTTATATTATACGCCTATATAATACGCCACATTTTCGAATCGTTAAGAAAAGCATTTTAGGTCAAAATAAATAGTATAATATCAGTAAAAAAAAAACTTAGTAAGCGTGTTCATTACCTAAAGATTAATGATTTTACCATCGATATATATTGGTTATGAATTTGTAAATGTTACAAAATAAATAAAAATTTTAGAAATTGGTCCTTATTTGAAATCAATACTAAGGATCAGTTTGATGTAAAAAGGTCACCTTTGGTAAAAGTGTGTCTTATTACTATATTGCTCCGAGAATTGCAAGTATTCTAAACTAGAAGTAGAATAACATATACGAAATAAAAATTGCTGCAAATACATCAAAGAAATTGCTATATAAAAATGAACCAGTTGACCATACCAGTACCTAACCTAACTAGAACCGAAACATACCGGTTGAAAAATAAAGACCTTAAAATAATAATGTCGAACCCAGTAAAATACCAGTTTAAATATTTCTGCTCCCTGACAACAGTACCAAATCGCTAACTGTTGTAACATTATTGTACTGTACTCTAGCATCGAAGGTTCGGTTCCCTTGAAACACAAGTGTCTGTTAATATTTCCAATTGATTAACTGGATCTTATTTTTCTCATCTACAACTTTAAAAATTTAATTCATTGTTTGGAGGTTTTCCATTTTGGCATATGAATGCTCAATTAATTTAATATGGAACTAATTTAACTAATTTAATGCTCGAACTTGCGATATTCAGTTTCTCTTCAGTCGAATATACTTCGGTTTTCGGGATCTTAGCATATTATTTTAATCTGACTTGCTTTTGTTTCTTATTTACTGCTATTTCTTGGGAATCCTATTATTGATTGTTTGTGCTATTTTGTCACCGACCAGAAACTGCTCCTGCACTGACGGCATGTTAATGCCCCCTGATGACGGTCTGGTGGCGTCAGTATTTTCCATTTCTCTTTTTGTTCTTTATTTTGTGCTGCGACTTTGATGCTGGTTGGATTATTCCCACTTTCATGTTATTGATTGGAATAATGTCTGGTAATTTGTTTTGATTTTCATTTTGTTCAAATACTTTGTCAAGTTCTAACATTAGCACTTTGGCGCTTTTTTAACTTGTAATTGTGCATGTACATTCATATATTTAAAAGATTAATTTTTTTAAGTTAATGGGTAGCAATTCTCAGAAATAAGCTCATTAAGAAAATCCTGAAAATTGCTTATTAAGAAAATTGACTGGAGTCTATGTGGGGGTCAGCTGTTAAAACGTATCGAGATGTGTAACTTTTCCCTTTTGGATGACATTCGATTACGTAAAAGAAAATTCTGAACAAATTCCCTTTCAGAATCTCTAAACAAAATTGTGTGGCGTTTTCATGTTGTAGTTGCTAATAGAAATGTAGCCCTACTGGGCAAGCCACTAGACCCTGACTGAAGAAAATATTTAACTTGTTAACTTAAATAAAGTATTTAACTTGTTAATTTATTGATAACAAAAAATTTAAGAAACCAATTTGTGTGTCTATAAAAAATTTTCTTTTCCCCTACAATTAAGATCTCATAATTTTATACATATAGTCAATTTTCAGAATTATTAATTATATCAGAGTTATTAATTATTTCAGAATTTATAGTCCCATTATTTAAAGTAATTTTAATACAGAAATAAATTTCCGAATATCATTTTTAAATATTGAAATGAAACTTTATTAAATGTAGATACAAAGAAATTAGTATTTTAGAATTAATGTCTGTGTTATACAATTACTAATACGTCAGATACAATAAAATCGCTATCTAGATGCCATCTTTGCCTCTTATTTTACTATAACTGAATCCTTTGTTAATTAAAACTAATTTGAAATATTTTTAATTGTGTAAATTAGGTTTCATGTAATATTTCTTTTTATGTAATATAGTAAAGTTTTAAATTGACTTTAGACTAAAAATTGAACATTTTAATGCAGTAACAGGAATTTTTTCATTCTGTTACCATAATTGCTGTTTCAATTATATCTAGATGATCTATATTTAGATATGGTAGCCATTTTCACACGTTGTAAATTAGGTTTCATGTATTATCTCTTTTTCATGTAATATAGTACACTTTTACGGGGGTAGCACGGCGGTCACCGTTGACAGGCAAGGCCAAAATTATTAGAAACACATAATTCGAGTAAATTTTTAATGCTTTTAATTTTTTTATATTATAGTTACTAAAATGGTTTGAAGAAATTAATGCATACTGAGAAAATTATTTTGACCAGACGGGTCAGCCATGTAAAATTAGCGTGGCATTCAGCGTGTTAAAAATTGACACTATATTTGCTATATTCTAAAAAAATAAGCTTTTATAAGGATGTTTCATTCAAGGGTATATATATATATATATATAAATAAAATCACAATAAGGACAGAAAGAAAAACGATGAAAATTAATAACTCTTATTAACTGCGCATAAGCTGCAAGTATAATAAAATAAGTTAAAATATTGAGAAAAGATGGAAAATAATAAAGATTAACGACAAGAAAAATTATTAAAATAAAATTATTTTTAAAAATATTTGAAATTTTTTTTATATATATTAAAAAAATATTAAAAATCCGGAAAACAAAATAAAGAAAAGATATAATCGCTTCAGCAGCTCACACGATTACATACGGAAAAAAAGGAGTGCTTTCTAATATTGTATCAATATAGCTAAAGCAAAATATATCAATACATAGTGCGAAGAGCATTAAAAAAATTGAAACGGAAATAGAACCGTTAATCTTTATTATTTTCCATATTTTCTCAATATTTTAGCTATATATATATATATATATATATATATATATATATATATATATATATATATTATTCTTTCAAACAGGGTATCCTGATTCTATTGATTCTAGAATAAATCTGTAATATTGTCCTGAGCGAAACGAAAGATCCCATTTACTATGGTGATGTTTATTAGCTAATGCTCTCCCGTTTCTTTTCTTTTTTCTCTTTTCATCTTTGCTTTCTTCCTCACTATTCTTATTTAATTTCTTAAAGGGTAATTTAGTTCTAGAAAAAGGTTTAGTGAAATATTTTTAAGGTTGAGACCGAATTACATCGTTTTGTTTGTTCATAAATATGTTCATCACCGGTCATTTGAGGCTCTTGAAGTAGAGAACTTAGCAAAATATATCTCTTGATAAATAAAAGAAATTTAAAATTTTTTTTTACATTTTTTATTTATTTGACGGAATTAATTTTCAAGAAATTTAGGTAAAACGCGAAGAAAAAAAAAACGGGACATCATAAATTTTGTATAGACTTAGAGTTTTTTTTTTTTTATATATATATATTTTAGTAGAACATAAATGACAGCACTTGTATGTATGTCCTAAAATTGGCAAGTGGTAGGATTTTTTATCTTAAAGTACTTCATCGGAACTGAAGTTATAAAGTAGAAAAACTTTTTATTTCAGTAAATTAATTTCATTTAAATAAATGCATGTTTTAAAAGTAGCTAAAATTTAATAAACTACGACATTGGAAAATGGTGGCAGATAAAAAAAATCCTTAGTATTTTTAACAATTAAATATTATTCTAAAATTGCAATAGTTTTTATCAATTTAATCGCGCAGTTTCTACTTGACTATTTTAAATTTTAACTCTTACGAATTTTCTTGAAAATGATTCGATCATTTTTTTTTGTTCCGCAGAGTTAAAGATCATAACAGTACGTGAAAAATTTTTTTTTCCTAAGGTAAGACCAATGAATTGCTAAAATTTTTTTTTTTTTCTATAAATTGTTTCAATATTCACATCAGGATTTTACCTACTTATGTAAATGTTCGCTTTAGATTTATTTTTGATTGAATATTTCTCGAAAATTCTAAAATATTTTTTTAAACACTTCCACAAACATCTGGTTAATATGATCTTGAATTCTAACTGTAAAATATAAACCTATTGTTATGACTTCTGTTTTTAAAATTGATATGCTTTAAAACTACTATAAAAGAAGCTTTTTATTAAAAATATGCATTAAATTAAGTGATTTTTTTTTTTAAAAAATTGAATTGATTTTTCACTAAAATTTCTACAAATGCTAAAAGCTTATTTATTACATTTGCTCTTATAGAACTTCACATAAAAACCTCACGTGTTATATCAATGTACCTTCTGGAATTAAAATAAATGGTATTTAATGATAATGTGGTGAGTGTAAAGTCAGTGAATGTAAAATAAGTTTTTTTTAAGTGTAAAATTAGTAAAAGTAGTGGTATTAGCAGAAAGTTTGAAGGAAAAATTCTAATACCAAAAGTTATACAATTAAAAGAGCAACGATTATAAACAATGTAGCCACTCTTAAATTATATTAAAAAAAATTATTCATAAAGGTTTTGAGTAAATATTAATTTTCAAATGTGGATGAACTGTTTTAATAACTAAAAGGTGTTATATATCAACGGTAGTGTTAAAATAGAGAAACTTTGGATTGATAAAAGTTTATATTTCAATTTTTTCACAATTAGTTTGGATGTCATATTTTAAAATACATTATAAATAAGAAGCCTCATAAATCATCTAAAATGAAACCCTATCAATAAAACACTTGATGTAACTACAAAAGCAATGATTAGAAACAATGAAAAAATTATTTATAAAAGTATTGTGTAAATAATGTGTAAGCCGTTTGGAAATTAATTTGTTAAAATGACAATATCATTTTCTTCACTTATTCGTTGTTCTAAGTTATAAAATTCACTCATTTATCGTTATTGCTTCATTAATTATTTTAAAATTAATCTCACTTTATAAATAACACTATTTTTGAGATGTAAATTAATTTCTTTACGTAGTGAGTAAATTATGTAACATTCAAAATCTAATTTCGATATGTTTCTGATAAACATATGTGTTACAATAATTAATATTTTAACGTTAGAGGAAGTTAAATATAATATTTTTTTCTTAACGTAAAAGTATGTTTTTTAAAAAGAATTTTAACGTACAATTAAATTTTCTTTTTTGAAAAATATATATAGAATATTCTTATTGGAAAATATGTATAAAAATCTGTATGAAAATGGTTAAGAATTTTTATTTTTGGTAATTTTTAAAAAAGAAAAATATAAATCAAACGATAATATTTAGTCTATGACCTGTTAGGAGAAAGAGAGCTACAAGTTGGCGAGGAAAAATCTTACCTTTTAAACTAGTCGGCGGCGGCGGAAAACGAGAGCAGACGATGCCGGGGATGACCAGGGATGAAGAACGGACTGCCTATCGGCACCCTTCTTTTATCGGGGGCGACCTGGAGAACGCGCAAGCGCCCCTTTCCGCTTGGTCGATGCGCCCCACCTCCATGCGGCGGAAGAAACTTGAGAATGATACAAAATGATACGCCACTTTTTCGTGATTTCTTATCATTACGAATACAGAAATTTTTTTTATTCTTAACACTAAACATACCAACACTTAATAAATATCTATTTCTACCATAGCCGGTCTATTGACCGGACTTTGTTTCTTTTCTGAATGTATGAAATATGGATGTTAGGTATGAAATAAACTTAAAAAAAATTTATTATTATTAAACAAAATGTATATTACCAATTTTTATGTATTACAAACACAAAGAATAAGGATTTTTTATTCATTGCTCAACTAATTTTTTGCATATACGGTGCGTTTCCATTGTACATTTTCCTCAAATATATTTCTTCTCATTTTTAGTACTTTTATAATTCTTATCATTATTCTTACAATTATAAGAATATATAAGGATTAAAAGAATTATACTTATTCGTATAATTTATATTACTTATTCTAAGAACTTGTGTTGTTTTTGATCGCTTCGACATTTTTCCTGGATCTAAACTAACAGTTAGTTAGAAATGAAGTAAAGCTATCAAAATAAAACATTAGCTACTTGCCAAAACATTTAGTTTTTATCACTTTTTCTGACACAAAAATGTGAATCTAAAATTTGAGGTACTTTCTTGAAATTTGAATTCACAGTTACTCTAATTGAACTCACTACGCTACAGTCTTTGCAGAAATGTGCAACTCATCAAATGCTATACGTTGAACAGGAATGACATCGTCATTTCTGATCCGATAACCTTATGAAGTCCCGGTATTTTATTCCCGGCATAACTATTATTCGAAACAAACAAAATACAAAAAAAATAATAGTATATTGACTTGTTCGAAAAAGTCATGAAGTCAAATGTGAAAAAAAACGATGAGATGATAAGCGCATTTTCAATGCAAAAGTTCTTAAACCGTCATTTGACCGGTTACGGTATGTTTAGTGTTAAATAAGTAAAGAACAAGTTGACTGCTTTGGTTGCCAATGAGACAGGAAAATATTTTAAACATACGTTTTTAGAGGGAAATTTTTAACACTACAGCACATTACCCAGTGTTGTAGAGCTTGTTTTTTTAAACTGTAGCGCAAGTTAACGTATCTTTAGATTCTAAGACTATCGAAAGCTAATTTTTGATCAACAGTTATCAAATTACCTTTAGCTATCAAATTTTTTCTCTCTACACTGTAAATATTTTGGTGTACTGTTGCCATCAGTTTTGGTGTTGAAGTAAACTTTTTATCACATATTATATATAATGTTTTTGGTTTCAGGTAAACTTTTTATCACATTATATACAATACTTTTGGTGTTAAAATAATTTTTTTTTATCACATAGGGGAGAGGGGGGCACATGTGAACAGGGGGCACATGTGAACAGGGGGCACATGTGAACATGGTATGTTTTACCAATATGATTTGAAATAAAAAATCTCGAAAAATTTTCAATTGATGGCAGTACTAGTCCTACCTCTCTGAAAAACTTTCAGAGCAATGAGACATTTTGTTGGTCGATTCTGACAATTTCTTTGTATCAGCTGGTGTTGCATATATTATAATCGCTCGCTTCTCCAAGTGAAAGCATAATATAAATCAACTAATAAACTAAAATTAACTATTGTAGATCATTATATGAACATTCAGGTAAGTTTATGACAATTATTCTTTTTTTTTTACTCAATTAAAAGTTCATTATTTTTCAAGTTAGGTTTAAGAAGGATGATGGGGGCACTTGTGAACAAAACATCTGGGGCAGATGTGAACAGTTCACAAGTGCCCCTACATAGTATTAAGATTATTATCCTCATGATATAAGTTTAAAAAATATGTATGCATTTAAAATTATCATTATTTAATTTTCCATAATTTATTAATTTTTCCTTTAAAAATTTTTTTTTTTATTAAATGGTTGATCGCGCATCACGCATATTAACTGATACACCTGAGAAAATAGAATTGTTAAAGCTACAAATGAAAAGATAGAAAAAATGAAAAAAAAAAGCATGAAAGAGTATTAGAGAAGAAAGAAAAAGGCCCATTACAACACCCGTGGAACACCGTGGAAGTTGCGAAAAACCCAATTGCGGATAAATTATTGTACAGCTGAAAAATTATTTTCTTATTGACAGTACTGTTGTACAATTTAAATTCACATAGTAAGCTACAACCCCCTCAGTATAATGCGTATCTATATCTGTTATATTAAAGATTTTTTTCTTTGAAATATGATGATTGCTTTGGGTTTTTAATCTTGTTCATATGTGCCCCAGGCCTGTTCACATGTGCCCCCAATAGGGGGCACATGTGAACAATTGAAGTCATTTTTCTAAAATATTATAAAGTAAAGAAATATTTTATTGAAAAATCTCAAAAAATTCCACAAGACAAGGAAAATACTATTTAAACATATGGACTTTTTTACTATGAAAAATTGATATTTTTCGAAAAGTGAAGAAATAAAAAATTTGTTCACATGTGCCCCCTCTCCCCTACTATATATAATTTTGGTGTTAAGGTAAACTTTTTTTTTACATATTATATTTTTTTAAACTGAAAACTGAGGTTATCGTGCAAAAACTGCATAACATTGACAAAATAATAAGTGTTTGAAAGAATCGGTGCAAATATATTACTAAAAGTGTGCTTGTTTTAAAAACGAAATGTTCTTGCAATGAAGCTATTAAATTGATACTAACGCTCATGAAAATATGTTGTCAGTAAACAAACAAAAAATGAACAGATAAATGAATAAAACTATAAGAGTGAAAGAATAAATTAAAAATATGATTACGTTCACAGTAAAAAAATTCAATTTACCTAAACATCAAAAATGAATAGAGCAAAATTTTTACAGTGTATGTGAAAAATTCGTAAATGTTTTGGGTGTTCAAGTTAACATTACATTTTATATTTCTGCTCAAAAATTTATGAGACTTTGAATTTTGAAAAGCGTGTAAAAATATTTACAGGGAGTACGATGGAATGAAGAAATTTAACATTCGATGATTATCGTTCGAGAATTATCAGCTGTTAAACTTAAAGTAAAAAATATCCTTTAGGCTGATCTACTACCCTCTAAAATGCAACTACAATGTTGAACTTTGAAGGGCAAGCAGGGCCATTTTAATTTCTGATCTTTTTTTTTTTTTTTGCTTTCTTAAAATTCTAATTTGTGCGAAAGTTTTTGTAATTTAAAAGGCTTCTTTAGCGTTTTTTCCCTTTTTTATTCTTTAAATAATTATCTACTCATTGTTGTTGAAAAATTTATCGAGGTCTTCATTTTATAAGCTTGCCCTTGATTTAAGATCAAAATTAACAAAAAGAACTAAAACATAAAATAAACATTCCAGATATGCATCTTGTAGTGTATCCACCACTACAAAAATACAATTCCAATTCACTAGTATGTGAGACATGATAACTCGATTTTATGTTGGGGTAACATTTCATAGATATAGGTTGACATTGTCGGTAACTACTCTCCCCACATTGGTGTCCCGGAAGTAATGTGAACATGTGAACATGTAATGTGAACTAATGTGAACTACTATGAATGTGCGTAGCATGGAAAAATTACAGAATAATGAAAAAAGGAAAGTAAACAATTTAAAAAAAAATTAATAAAAATCCTTATAAGAAATCTCTTTATCAGCTCACACAATTGCATCCGCAAAAAGGAGTGCTTTCTAACATTGTAACAATATAGCCAAAGCAAAATATATCAATACAATAGTGTGAGGAGCACTCAAAATTTTTTTTTGAAACAAAATAAAATAGAACACTAAGTAATAGATATCACGTAAAAAACAGAAAATAAAATGCAAAGAAAAAACAGAACAAAACATAAAACGAAGTCTATAAAGTGAGTAGCGAATTCAAATGAACTTACATGTACGGGAAAATTTTCGAGAATGATATAAAATATTTTCGTAATAAGATTGCCATATTACAAAATATGAGAACAGAAGCGCTAATTGAGGTAACAGAGTAAAAAGTGGGAATTTGTTTTATAGCGCGCTCTTACTGCAGTACTGAAGCACGTTTGATTTGTTAGTTACCAAGGATGGGCCCGAAAATGGATGTGAGCAAGGTAATATTAAACTGGATAATTGAAAGAAGTTAACAATTAATAAGTTGATATTTAATTATACAGTTTTAATAATTTTAGAAAATTAATTATACAATTTTAATGATTTTTTGAAAATTAACTTTCATTTAAGAAAATAAAAGCTAAGTTTTTCTTAAATAAGTTAATTTTCTTAATGTGTTCTATTCAATTTTGTTTCAAAACTTTTTTTGAGTGCTCCTCACACTATCGTATTGATATATTTGGCCTTGACTATATTGATACAATATTGGAAAGCACTCCTTTTTGCGGATATAATCATGTGAGCTGATGAAAAGATCTTTTTTTTATCCGGATTTTTATAATTTTTTAAATGTAAAACTTTACCACTAAAGTGTATAAATCAGTTATTCTACAGATTATCTAGTTAATGTGCAGATTAACTAGCGTGATCCGTAAAAGTGCCAAATTACTAGAAATTACCAAATTACTTCAAATTTCCTAGATATTCAAAAAACTACCTAGATAATCTGCTCATTACCTGCTAATCATTCGTTAAAGTTAAAAAAAAAAAGATCTGTACAGAAATAGCAGCAACATTTCTGTACGCTTAAATTAGCACAATGTTATTTTATTTATTACTATTTTAAAGTCAAATTACTACAAACAACACATTATTTGATATAATCAATCACTTTAAAAATTACAATGCAAAGAATTAAACGGTTTAAAATATTATTACAATTAAGGAAATGAACATAATGTCATGCATTTATTTTTCAATATCAAAAGAATAAAGTTAATTAATGCAATGAAAACAATCAACATATTAGTTGATATAATAAGAAATAAAAATTTAAATCTTCAGGTTAGCTAGGACCTGAAGATTAGCCCTTGTTAATCTTCAGGTTAGCTAGGTGTTGTGCAAATTATGGGTTTTCGAGTTTTAACAGTTACGCATAATTTAAATTTAAGTTTTAAGATAGTTTATGTGTAACTGTTATAACTAGTAAACTAGTACAACTAGTAAATAGAATAACTAGTAAATGAGTAAAACATTGATTTGAAATATTATTTATAAATTTTCTAAATTATTTTGAAATTAAAAAATAGGCATCATGAGATTTTAAAATATAACTATTTGACGGGGGTGGAGGCTGGTGAAAAGTTTTATTTTATTTTATGAATCCTACGCTCCATTTCAGTTTTTGAGGAAATTTTTATTTAAAATCTTTTTTTCGATAGTTTGCTGTATGTTGTAAAAATGCAAGTATGATAATAAACTCTAATAATAAGTATTATAATAAGTAAGTTCTCGAAATGTATTCGAGTAAATTTTCTTCTTATTCAAAAGAAAAAATACTCAATCGGAAAAAAATATTCCTGAAATATTGCTCTTATTATCCATGAGTTTCTCATTACTATATTTTCTCACAATTTCCTCATTTTTAAAAATCAATAAATGTGACATTTTTTATGAAAAATGTTTTAAGTCTTCGCAAATTGATTTTCCTAAATTCAACCAATCATCTTAATAGTATTTGTTTTTCTTTTCGTTGCAAACTCAATATATAAGAGAGAAAATAAGTACTAGTGTTTTCTATATTATTGATGTATCTAAAAACACTAACAGATCAATCTTTTCAAACCTCATTCCATTTCGTTAAATATTTCGTTTCCTTCGTTCATTTAATTCTATAAATGCATACATACGGCAATTAGACATGTCGATTTCATATCATGAATGCTTTATATTTCGATAAGCGCATTGCATTTTAATGACTACTTTTTTATTTAAAGAAAAGCAACTCCTTTAATTCTAACCATTTAATTATAATTACGATAATTATAAAATACGATATTATTGTGAATATGTGGGTAACGAAAATGAAAAATATAAATTAGATAAATTGGAAAAATAACGCGAAATATTGTTAAATATCGATATCTATGACTGTACAGCACTGTATTAGAATTCTTGCATATCGGTTATAAGGACTAATGTTTGCGTTGGCGACATCTTGGAAAAGCAATCACCAATGCTTTGTCCCTGTAATCTATAAGTATCCGAACATTCGATTTTATATAACTTTGCATACAGTTCGCAAAAAAGGGAAACGTGTTAAACAGTTTTTTAACGCTCAAAATATGGGAGTGAAGATATCGTACAAATCGTTAAAGTGGTCGAAAGTTAGCACCCCCTACACTGAAAAAAAAAACCTCGGCATATCTTTAACTAGTATTTGGTGCCATTATCCCAAAGTTTAGTTAAATAAAAGATTATTTTATTTCATTTACACCATACATTGTGAGGTATGATCGAGAAATAATTCCATGGTGAAATTAACTGCACCGTAATTTTTAAAAGGAAACAAAACTTTGGCGGTGACTGAAAACTGAACGATATTTGTTTACGTCACCATGTTTTTTTTTTACGACTTGGAGGTAGGTAAATGTTTTATTTGCATTAAAGGTAATTTTTTTTACATTGTCTGTTCAAATTTGGTTGGCGGTATTAAATGGTTAAAGGTATGCCATAAAACAACCTACTTACGGTAAATAGCAACCTTGAACTGCATTTGAATGTCTTTAAAACATCTAATAACGTTGCAAACTCCCTCTGCTTTTATAAAAGAAAAAAAGAATGAAAATGGGTGTTTCGTTTCTTCAAAACACCGATTTTTACTGCTACTGATATTTAGAGCTAGTAAAAATCCTAAAAGATGGTAAAATAGAGCTCCATTTTATGTATCCAGCAAATGAATACCTATTTTTCATGCAACGTGACTCGAAGTTTATAACAGTTTAATGCTAATTTTACTTTTTGCGTATTTCGTCATGACTGGAAGATTTTTTAAGCAAATCAAAAAAGTATGCACACATTATTTTTCCTTTTTTTTAATATCTGTCGTTGAACAGCAGACCCAAAATTGGGTTTACTACTACTAATGTTTAACTGCGCAGCCTCGTAATTTTGAACCAAACCCGAAGACAAGAAAACTCCTGGATCAGTACCCCCAGAGGTATTATTTTGTTATGGGAACATGGAGAACTTTTGAGATTCGACAGATATAACGTGCATGAGTCACCATTTACTACACGGAGTTTTTGGCTGGAGAGGATCGAATCCACGAATTCTTGGACATGGGCCCAGTGCCCTTCCAACCAGGCTATTCCAGCCTTTTGCACACAGTTTTTAATTAAATTTTATTTTTTATTTTATAACCGACGTTGAACAGCCGACTCAACTTTTTGGGTTTACGACTACTAATGCTCAACTCCATAGCCTTGTCATTTTGAACTCAATCCAAAAGACAAGGGAACGCCTGGTATCAAGTATTGGGAGAAATTTGCCTTCGTGGAGGACTTTTTATGATGGAACTAACCCGTACTTGCATTACATGGACAGGAAGACCACGAGAACCTCTCACGGTTAGCCTGACTGCAAAGGGTCTCTAATCCATGTATAGAACAGACATCCGTGGGATTCGAAACCAGCCCACCCCTTTTGAAGGCAAATGCTCTATTCTTTGAGCCCTCACGGCTCTTTGCACACAGTTATAAAATTTCAAGAAATTCATTTATTTCATAGATAATTCTATGCAAAAAATAATTTCAGAATTGTTTATCATTTATTTAATAATAGCTGGGGAAGAAATTGAATTGTATGCAAATTGTTACATCATTTTAAAGAACGTGATTTTCAAATGGCACTTCTAATTCAGAGAACTAGGTTAGATGTCATTCCATGCCTTTTTTTTAATTTTCTTGTCTGTCATTAAACCCAATTTTAAGACTATCAATAGAAAAAGTTTCAGTTAGGTCAACGAACTTGGCCGCTAAAAGAAAGACGATTATTTATGTTTTCATAACCGAAACAAATTTGGTACTGTTCAAGAGAATGAAAGAATTTCACCGAATCCAACTCAGTAGTATACGCACATGCAAGTATTTCATCAAACATGTAAAATGATTGCCGCTTTCATGCTCTACGGACCGACGGTAGGCCAAAATGCATTGTGTTTGAATGAATTCTGAAAACGTTGAATGGAACAATGTGAAAACCACGCTTTTGCATAATACGAGGCGAAAATCAACATAGTATAGGAAAAAAATCTTATTTTTGAAGAAGGAAAATTAACCACTTTTTAAGAACTCCCAATACAAAGAAAGTACCTTTAAGGGCTTTTAACAAACGAAAATCGGAAATAAGCACCTTTAAGCACTTTTTAAAAACGCTACGCACCCTGATAAAATTTTAGACTGTATAACGTTATCCAGTCTTTTTACGCTCATAACTAAGGATGTATAATATTCTGCCTAACATTTATTAGTTCGTTGGGGGGAAAAATAGCCATAATCTAGGTGTTGATTAACTTTATGAATGGTTAGGATAACCAACATCATTACGAATAGTAATCCTCTTAGCCTTAACTCTTGAAAGGGGTCCATAAATAACATTCTTCTGTGAATGATATATGATGCAGATGTGAATAATATTCTGTGCCACAGTGAATGCAAAGTTCTAGACACTGAAAATAATTTTTTTTTTTGCTGATCGGTAAAAGCTGCTACTTATAAAATAATAGTAAGCTTCGTTCTAAACAAAACAAAACAAACATTACGTTTTATGTAAATTAAAAATATGTGAATGAATTAAAAATGAATGATAGGAATTCATAATTATTTTTTTATTTTTAGTTAGAAGCTCTGTACTATTCTTTATTTTTTTTCAAGTTTGAAGAAATTCTCAAGAAGTAAATATAATAAATGTAGATAACATGGTGAAAGTAAATACTTACATGAAGTAATTCTTGTGAAATAAGGTAAATATATTATTGTTGCTGCCGATATGAATCAAATACATATTTATGATCACCTCACATTTAAAATAGAAATTTCGCTATGAATTCAATTTATAAAAGATTGTTACGAATTTAGAAATATGCATATAATTTTTGGAATATCGTGATTTAGAGCGAAAATAACGTCCAATGTGTTTACTGAAATTACAGACTTATGTGCTCAATTTATGCTTGTATACCTTTGTCAGGTAGAAGGGCAGATAGAACAATTCAGAGAAGGAAGACACAAAAAATACATACAGGATTGACCTGGATTCGAACCTGCAACCTCCACGCTCGGTCATGGTGGCCCCAAGCTGTACTACGCTGTTATACGAGCTGCATTTGAGTGATCTACATTTTCTAAAAGTTTCTGGCAATAACTTTTTAGGAGGCCGGGATAGCCTGGTTGGTAGGGTAATGGGCCATGTCCAAGAGGTCATGGGTTTGATTTCCGCCGGTCGAAGACTCCCCGTGCAGTAAATGGTGACTGGTGAAATCTAAATCTGTCGGGTCACAAAGTCTTCCATGTTCCCATAACAAATCATACCTCCTAGGGGTTCTGATCCAGGAGTTTCCTTGTCTTCTGGATTGGTTTAAAATGACAAGGCTACGGAGTTGCACATTAGTGGTCGTAAGCCCAAAATTGGGTCGGCTGTTCAACGACGGTTATAAAATAAAATAAAATAACTTTTTGGAGTCTTAAGGGAAGTTCATCTCTAAATAAAATGAACCTCTGTACTCGGTGCAATATGTTCAGGATGCAAGTTTAATTTTAAAAATTTAGCAATTTGTTTTAATGAAATTTGTAAACAAAATATTTGTCAGATGTGTACTTATTTTGAGGAAAAAATATGTAATAAAAATAATCCTTGGAATATCCATGGGTTTTAATTTTTCAAGTATTATGTCACACTTTTTGCTACCTTTCCCTTTGTCACAAATTACCACAGTTTTTTTTAAAAAACTCTCCCTCCCCTCCAAGCCTGTTATCACTTAAGAACGGCCCAAAAAGTATAGTACGAAACGAAGCTGTACAGAAACGATGAAACAAGTTTTGGACAATAAAGTCAAGTCAAAACGTATGCCTAATATTTTGTAATAGACGTTCCTCAATAAACTGTTAATTTTAGAATAGATAAAATTATGTAACAGATTCAAAATATCGGTCACGAGATATATTAACCATCTTCAGAGAATGGTAATTGTCACAAGTTTCAGTTAAAGCGGTCTAAGTCAAAAGTAAATTCCTTTTTATTCTTTTATCATCGGGAATAAATCTATTTTCCCGAATTAAAATTTTGGTTGCCATGGTAACTTGAATAAATATACCCATTCTCACGTTTATTGAAAAATACAACTAGTACCGCATTCATATTTAATGTAATGCTGATGCATAATTTTGGAGAGAGATCAAGTGTATTTCTTGAATAAGATAATAGAGGGATTTTCATGAAACGACTTACGGATGCAATAATGCAATACTGCATTTTATTGTGTTGGAATAGCTCTTCCACATTCATTCTCTTTTCAAAGTTATGCGTTTAAATTTTAAGAGCTGGTTGTTATAAGTTTCTTGTCACTGACAAGTAAATAGTTTAATATCATAAAATTTTTAGAATTTTATTCTAGAATCGGATGTAAAATAGTTTTGTCTGAAATGCTTTATAAATAAATAATAATTCAAAATAGTCTTGAATTATCAAACTATGCATAAAATTCGTCTGATGACGACCTTTTCATGCATTGTCATTGGACAGAAAAATCACGTGATATGATCTATAATAGACAAAGGAAATTCGTATATATTTGGTTGTCATCAGCATAAAATAATAAAAATTACAATGGTATTTCATTGTAAATTATTTAGCCCTTACTTAAAGATAATATTTATGGCTTTGAATTATTGTTTGTTATTATTACGTTTCGGATATTGATTATGATAGATATTTTGTATAGTGTCTGTTTTGCGCCAAGCATAGCGTTAACCTTATTTTCCACCCTGGAGTCGACTTCGCGCGCAGGTCGTCGGGCTACCGAAGCGGGGGTGCCATCCCCTCCGCAGAGGATCAAAATTGTGATGGCATGTCTTCGGATCATCCTCCGGGATGTATCCCAGACCGTCGCCAATAGCCCATTGTGCAGCTCTAGTGCGACGTAAATTAACAGCAACAACAACTCCACCCTGGAGTGATAATTAGATCAGCAAGAAAATTTTCGCGCATGCTCTATGAAGTTCAAATAACGATAGCGTTTGAAATAAAGGTAAATTGTAGTGCTTTGCCAAATCTCTCTAATATTTAAAATTAATGTTTCAAAACTAAAAGAATTATTCATGCATTATGTTTTGAAGTAATTAGATGATATTACATTAATATACAATAATTTATAAAAGGCATTTAGTTCTCGATTTACAATTGGTAAACGCTAATAAAGTTATATTTTCTTTTTAATAAAATAAAGCTAGATTTTCTTTTCTTTCTTTTTAATAAAATTTATACACTTCATGTAAATGAACTGAGTAAAACTGAGAATGTAAAACTGAGATCTGAAACTGAGAGGTATGTAAAACTGAGATCTGTCAACGTATGGAATTAAAATAACGAATGCACAAATATTAAAAGTTTTAAGGCAATATATAGAATTTTCGCATTATAGTTAAATAATCTCTTTGGCGAAAAATATATATTTAATGAATTTTTATAGCAATCAAGCAATCCTAAGAAAATTATTAGGTTCAAATTTTATCACTAGGGAATCGGAAACTAAATATTTAAAGTCAATACTGTATACCAGAGGTCGCCAAAGTGGTCTATATAGACCCCCAGGGGTCTATTTAACGAAATCGGGGGTCGATCTGAGACAGGGGGGCGAATGGGGGTCGATCCGAATCGGAAGGGTCGATTGTGGGTTTAAAAAAACAGTTCTCAATACGCAAATCACACAAACCTAATTAAGGATGTAAAATTTGTGAATTTTTTTTTATAATTGACTCAATATCAGTTTCTTTATAAAACATAAATTAATAAACGTATATTTATTGGGGTGAAACAAGTATTTACGTTCCACCGCGCAGTGGCACGAACTCAGCCCAGTTTATAAGTCATATGCATATGTGCGCTTGTCCAAATGTCACGTGTGACGAGCATTGACGTTACAAATGCAAATATCATACGCAGTTTCAACTATCTTTGCAAACTGTGTTGAATATTTGCAGTGTCATTATTAAAACTTTTATAGTTATGGATAATTGTTATTGTTTCGATAAAACCATTCGTTTGGTTTAGATATCAATTTTAATTATCAATGCACAAAAAAGAAGGTAAGCTTTAATAATATGGATTAGTACAGCCCGCGACAAAACTATAGCACACTTTGTATTTTTTTTACGAAAATTACAAAATGGACCAATTTTTGTAAATTTCAATATTAATATATTTTTCATAAAACTATTGTTACACAATGTACTATTACTTTAATAAATGTTTAAAATCATAAAATAAATGTACAAACACTGTATCTAATAGAGTTTTATTTTAATTAACAGAAAATTACGTTTGTAGGGGTCGATGGAGATTTCGAAAAATTATACAGGGGTCGATGATCAAAAAAGTTTGGCAACCCGTGCTGTATACTTTCTATTATGGCGCTACAGACCTACAAGGGTCTTAGCTTTCTGAACAATGTTATTCCAAAATATTCTGTCCTCCGCTTTCGATTACCAGTTCAGCGTTTTTAAAAGGTTAGATCTTGTTACTTCATAGAACCATTACTTTTTGATTCCTCCAGCGAGTTTTCAGTTCATTGGTTTCCGATTTAAAATTTTTCCTAGCCCCATATTCATTCTTCTGTGAGTATTGTTCGAAATTTAACATTCTTTATTCTTTTATTTTCTTCAATCTTTCTTTCGATCAAGATTGTTCATTATTCCATCGATCATGATCCCATATTCATTCTTCTGTATAAATTGTTCATTCTTTAATATTCTTTATTCCTTTATTTTCTCCATTCTATCTTTTGATCGTGATTTTTCATGATTTCATCGATCATGATTGTTATATTATACTGTTCTATAGATATAATTAGTGATCATGATATCATCTTCCATACGTATTAGAAGGATTGCGACATAGTCGTATTTCATATAACTCGTATTTTATATATATATATCGGTTGCACTAACTTATGTAAACTAGAATCTGGCATTGTTCTTTCATGTATTCTGACTGATTTATATTCCCTTTAACAGATAATAACAAAATATTTTGGGATTTTTTAATGGAATAATTTAATTTTGTTTGATCAATATGTTGAAACGAAATGGATTGCAAAGCAACTGAAAGAGCCAATAGGGTAAACCCTCAATCAGAAATAAATAAAATAATAACCGGAATAAATATAAATTATATATCTGCATTTTTAACTATTAAGAATTTTTATTCTGAAGAATTTAGGGCATATAGTGATGATAGGGTTCTTTATATACACAAGTGCCATATTCTATTCCTATTAAAATTATTTATTTGAATTTTATTAAAATAGATAAAACTCAGTCAAATCATTTTGAATTAAACGTGGATTTTATTTTTTAATCTAAATTCCATACAGTTTAATGGAGAAGGTTTTAAAATAGGTCTTTAATAAAGATTACTTTCCTCTTCTGCTAAAAATATATTTAAAGATAGGTAAAGAACTATATTATTTTTCAAGCAATTTTCTGATCCTGTTTGAAATTAATAATCGCAAAATGTGACAAACATACATTTTTTCTGAATGACACACAGACCCATATTAAATCTGGATGCTTCTGTCCCGGCAACTATTTAATGATTAATATTTTCGCTATTCTCCACAACATCAAGCATCTTCCTTTCATTTGCAATTGAAGTTAAATCGCTGTTTCATTCAAAAAATTAATTGTTTAAATCAGGAAGCTGAAATTCTATATGTTTCTATGACAATGTCTATTTCAATGACTGTCAGTCAGTTAATAAATATTAAAATTAGTTTGCAGTGGTGGGAAATGAAATTAATTTTTAAGAATGAGATTAAATCATGAAATATTAATATCTGATCAAGACAAACGCGGTTCCCACCGGTTTTCAAAAAGGTTTTATTTTTTAAAATTATTTTTGGTGCTTAAAAAAAGTAGGGAATGCATGCCTTTACTTTTTCAAGGCGAGCACAGCAGACAGATTTTGTTGTCAATTTTAAAATTCGGAATCATTTTTCCTTAAATTTTGGTTTTTACGAATTTTTTTTTTGGTGGTTTACGAATTTTAAGGATAGTTAAAAAAAAAACTTTCATTATAGAGGACGCCATACCGTGGAAGAAAAGTTTCCTTACAAATTCTTTTTCTTCTATTACTAATTTAAAAATTAGAAAAAGTGAGTTCAGACAAACTTAGAGTAGTAAGCCATGAATTTTCAAATACTGAAAAGAAAATTTTCAAATATACAAGTGAAAATAAGTTATGAGAAGATAACTTTAGGATAATACAACGGAGAAGTTCTCTTCTAATAATTTGTTCGCATTTTAATATTTCGAAGTATTTTTTCAGCAACTGAAACTTCATGACTTTAGGTTTGAATGAACTCACTTTTTCTTTCTTTTAAATTAGTAAAGAAGGAGAAAGAGAATTTGTGACAAAATTTTTCGTCCTCTTAGAAAAAATCATTGTAGGAAATCTCGTGTAACTGTAAATCGGGAAACTGCCTATAAAGCTGAGAAAATTTTTGTAGGGAATACCGGGCTGTGGCTTCCAATCATAAAAACATCATTGTTGAAAATACTGAAGAAATGTACTAGGTAATGGCCCTAACATTATTGTCAGTATAATATTCCAATTAATTAAGTGACTGTTAATCTATTATATATAATTCTCTTACGTGGCTCCCAAATTTTGGCTGTATTTCTTTTTCGCCGGTGGCAACATTTGCTTTGTTTTGTTTACGTTTTGTAAACTCCAAAGCATTCTGCCTTTTAATGATGTGTTTCTGATCTAATATATATAATTCTCTTACGTGACTCCCAAATTTTGGCTGAAGTACTTTGTACAACTAAATAAGATTCTTTTCACAACACTTAAATATTTACTTTATTTTCCTCATATATCAGTCGGCAAAGAATTCTGTTAGGTTAAAAAAACATTTCGCTAAAAAAATTACGAATGCTAAAAGAAATAAAAATAAACAATTTAAAAAATAAAAATGCTGTTGCCAACAATAGAATTTTTTGAAAGTTATCAACATAAATCAAAATGACATAGAAGCGCAACTAGATCAAAATTATGATACCTGAGCTCTTGACGTAACAAATCCTTCAATTCTATAAGTGTTGTATCGCCAGTCCTGTATAAAATAAAAAACTTATAGTTGTTCTGCTTCTGAACACAGATGAAAACACAAAATGATGGGCTTCATCAACAATTACTTTTCTCAACAACTGAAATTTAGAATAGTGTGATTAAGTAAAATATGTGAACTGTTTGCAATTTCAAATTAATATTGAAATGTACAGGTTTAGAATTTTCTACAGTGAAAATTTTTGGGAACTTCAGTATTCAAAATCTAGACGTTAAGAACGTACCCAAGCGAGCATTGGATTGCAAAGCAATCCGAAATGAACTGCGAAAGCAGTTCCGGGGGTTGGAGTGCGCCAGCGAGCAGGGGGCGAAGCCTCCTAGTAATAATGTATTTTGATTAATGTGATAATAATTGCGCATTAATCACACTTTCTGCTATTTGTTTCCCTGGTGTATTATTTCTTTAATGAAAGTCATTGTAATGTTTTTCTAGATGTTCTTTTAAGATTAAAAACTATTGCTTGGCAACCCTATAAAACCCTCAATAAAATTTCTTATTGCAAGAGAAAAATTCGTAGCCATCTTCGAGTGGGTAAAAAAAGAACAAAAAAAAAAACTATTTCCAATTTTTTATACTTTGAACGTGTCGCGGAATTTACGTCACCTGCGAAATAAATGAAAAATAAATAGTTTCTTGTAAGGAGGTAGTTTAGAATTGAAGGGTTCAAGACGTTAACTCGAAGTTTCCTCATTGCATTAAGATACAATTTCTTCAACCTACCAGAAGTTTCCTTATCTTTATATGTGGTAAGTTAAAATCCGAAGTGAAACTTTTAGAAATACGAACTGAAACTTAAATGTTAGCGCGTGCGAGCACCATTGGATAGCCTCCCCCAAATACTTCTAGATTAATTAGCTTTACGTACGAGATCTAGATGTAACATGTTATATTTGTCTGCTTGTTAATTGTATACCCTTGTTGATGTTTTGCTAAATAAAATATATTATTAAATAGTGCTGGTATTACCTGGACCTTCTAAACAGTGACATTATAGAAACTGGCAGTATATTCTTTGGCTGGATGTCGGTAAAGTCCGTTAATATGATAAACGTTTATTTAAATCAAATAAATATATAAATAAAACACAAGTAATCTGTTATCGTTTGAAATCAGATTCACGAGGCTTGCTTTATTAAACGGTTTTACTAATTTAAAATAACTAAACATCATAAACTCTTAAAAAGTAGGAGCAACAAACATTAACAGTTGTAGCAGCAGTAACGACGATAAAAATAAACGGTCAAAAAAATGAAAGAATTCATCTTAGTCACTCCGACATGGAATAAGATGCGATAAATCTCTTTTTTGATTACTGGATTCTTATACACATTTTTTCATTAACGATGAAAATTAGCTGTTGATGTTAGAGCCATCATCGTTGCTAAGTCAATTTTTAAGCTATTTTCAACTTTGAAAGAGCATCAGTCGTTTTTATCGCCGCTGTAGTCGTTGCCTAGGCAGCTTCTCATATTCTGTGAATAAAGATGAAATTTGATAAGACAAACAAAATTTAATCATTTTTAGAAAGTATGATTTAAAATAACTGGAGGAAAGATAACAAGAGTGCAAGAAAGACGATTCCTTCAATTGTAAACATCTTTCTATTGGATGTGAATTGTTGCATATCTTTTGCAGGTGAAGGAAATGTCTGCATTTTTCTGAAAGAAATACAGCAGATAGAATTTTTTAATCAAAATCAAATTTATTTACCTTTTTTTCGAAGTTGGCAATGTATTTAAAAGTATTTAAACATCAGTGTAGGGGATAACAGACAATGGTCCATAACCTTAAAAATCATTGTCCCGCAGTGAACTGATCGTAAAGACAAGGTTACCAGTAGAACACTGAAGTCGAGCACCACTGCCTGCGGTCAGTAAGCGGCTGAGTCACCCCTTTGATCAGCTTGCGTCGGGACCGAGGGTGCGCCGTATCGCTTATCGTTAAATTGTTCTACCGTAATGTGTTCTACTTCGTGTGCAGGTCATCGTGCCTACAAAGCAGGGGAGTCATCCCTTCTGCAGAGGATCAAAATTGCAATGGCATGTCTTTGGATCATCCTCAGGGATGTTTCCGTGATCGTCGCCAATAACCTATTTTGCAGCTCGAGTGTGACGTAAATAGAATACCAACCTCCCTTAAAAATCATCACTGAGAATGGTCCATATAACCTTTAAAACCACCCTTGGAAACAACGTTATTCATTAGAAAGAAAGGAAAATGTATACAAGTCAATGCTCCTTAACCTTAAAAATACAACAGTGGAATATTAGACTAGTGTAACATAAATTTGAAAAGGTGTTTTAAACATCCAACGCACCATAATTTTTACCCATAGACAAAATGGGTCTTAGATCGGGTTTGATGGCGTTCACACACTTTTGAACTATGTGCAAGAGTAATAGTAAACAGTGCGCAAGTGTTGTTATAGCGACCGCTGCTGTTTTTCTTTTCACTAGCAGACATTTTTAATGTTTTTACATCATAATAATTTAAAATACTTTTATATTCTTTTTATTATTAACGTATAATGACTGGCTCGACGGTGATTTTAATATAAGTATGAATGCTGAGGAAGGAAAAGCATTTTGTGACGTCTTGAAACACGTACATAGGCAGGATTTGAAAACCAATCCGAAGACAAACATCAGTTTTTGCAACCCATGATTTGATGTGTTGTGGTGTTTAACGGAATCAATCCAGAAAGAAAAAACATTTGACCAAGGAGTAACCAGTGATTATAATAAGGCGATCATAGCTTTTTATAAATATTTTTAGACTTGTTTTTTTTAATTCTAATTTTTTTCCTAATTTAGGATTCTTCCGTTCTATTATATCACTATTAATTACATTCTATTTTTATTCTGTTATGATTTTTCTTATTCGAATTTATTAATTTTAATTCTTTTCCATATTTTATTTGTTCTATTTCGTACTCTATTTTACTATCTTGACTTTCTTTTTTAAGATTTTTTAAAATAAACAAAAATATAATATCAGTATAATTTTAGTTTGTATAAATGACACAGAGAAGGAAAGGTGGAGTACAGCGAATATTGCTAATATATGAATATGAATGGTATGATATTAATTATAAAGAAAAAAATAGATTACTGTTAAAAAAAAAAAAGTAACGCTTCCAAATCTTTCTAATAGACTTCTTTTACCAAATTTTTTTTTAGATAGTTTAATGTATCAGTTAAGTCCATAAGAATGGTGGGTGCTAAGTTAAAAAACATCAGCTTAATGTAATTATAAAAAAATTAATTAATTAAAAAAAAGTTTTTTTAAAAAAAAAATCGAAATCTTTTAATTTCTCTTTTTTTTGGCTCAGAATGCTATTCCATTTAAGAGTGGAAATAAATTTTAATCTGCGGTTTTTTTCCCCCAAAAAGCTTTCGCGGATTGAAGCGAAAAAATTCATTAGTTGAAAATTTTCTTCATTGAACCCTATAAAATCGCATTTATTTCATCAGGTGCTGATGCTGCTAATTAATACCAAAAAAAGATATTAAACCATTTCGAAATAATAAAGCGTGCATATGGTTCATTTTCCAATCCACGTGGAAAATCATTTACACAGCCTTTCGAATTACAAATTAATTTAGAATCAATTCGTAAAACCGTTTTTTTCTTATTTCTTGCTAAATCATATTCGGCAGACGCTTTCAGTTTTCATTTGGGGGCAAAGGTATAAAAATGGATTTCGTTTACGAACGCTTTACTTTCAGGATTGAAAGGATTTGTGAATTATTACATATAAAATTGACTTCATTTCCGAAGCCATTTTGGAATCTCAGTTCCGAAAATGAAAGTGTTAACGGAAAACGGGCCCCCATGGTACTCCATATTGAAATTGAATTGAGAGGAAAAAGAGCGGGAAAGTCTTTATTTAAATGCTGCAATTTTCTTTTTTATAAGTCTTCGATTTCATGGCGGAAGTATTCAGCTATTGTAAAAACTTGATGTAATATTTATTTTTACTATACAATAGGAAAAATAGGAATAAATCGTTAGGAAATAAAGCGCTTTCATAATGGACATCGATTTCTTTATTTATTCTATTGAATTTTGGAAAATATCAATCTTGCATGCATACATACATACATTGTTACAATATTGAAAATATATGGTAAAAATTAAGTATGAAATGTTTTTTATAACTTTTTTTTATTGTATGAAAATTTCCTACAAATTTATTCTAAGCTGAATTTCTAAACCAAAAGCAAACGAAAATAATCGTTACACAGGACATATTTTATCAACGTATGCAGTAAACTAAAAACAAATATTGTGATCGCTTTATTGTCCCAAAACAATACCCAATTCGCAAATGGGTAAAAAAATAAAACCTTACTAACCTTAGTTCTAACGAACAGATTTTTGCGCGAACAACTATTGTAAGAATGTAGTACTATAAATAGGTCTGGATTGCAAATGTTTATTTTTCTGGATTTTTTTTTTTTTAAACTGAGTGTTTCAAAAAAATCTGGATTTTGTGTGCAATATTACAGAATGCATTTGACCAATGGGGTACCAGTGATAGCTTCATTGCGATCACCATTGGTCAAATGCTTTTTTTTTTCTGGATAGACTCCGATAAACGCCACAACATTTCAAAGCATGGGTTGCAAAATCTGTCTCGATGTTTGTCGCCGGATTGGTTTTCAAATCCTGGCTTTATAAGTGTCTCAAACGGCGCCTTCCTTCTTCATTATTCAAATTTATATTAAAATCACCGTCAAGACAGTAATATGATACGTTAATAATAAAAAGAATATAAAAATACTTCAAACATTTGTTTATATTTGTTAAGAATTATTAATAATTAGCATACTTAATTGTTAACAAATATTTTAAGTTTTTTAAAAATTTTGTATTTCTTCATTTAATGGAAATTACCAAAAGTTTATTCTGAACTATTTTTAATGTAATTCGATCAATATAATCTGAGATTTTTTTAAAAAAATAATAAGAAATTCATATAAATAAAAAGAAAATAATCTATTAAACGTATCGTGCACATCGACATGCATTAAAAACGAAACAATGGAATAATTGTTGTTCTAATGATCGATTTTACGAACTAAATACTAATTTGAAATTGCAAAGTTGTTGTCAATTTAAATCTACATAATTGAATTCGATTAAATGAAATCAACTGCAGCAAATTTTGCGCAGAATGAGAAAACTTATTAATTCAGCAATTTGTGCAAGTCTACTCTTTCTTCGTAAAACTTATCCACTTGCCTTTCGGTAGTCTTTTTCAATCACGAATAATTTCGGATGCTAACAATTTGTCGAAAAGGCGGTATATGTATAAAGAAAAAAAATACTAATACCAAAAAAGTTTTAATTTTCGGAAGGATTTTCCTTCTAGTATAAAAAATTAGAAACTATTACTAGAGCCTTGGTGACTCAGGAATTGGAGCGTTCGCCTTCCAATTAGGTGAACCGGTTCAGAATTGCAGCGATGGCTGGTCAATACGAATTCCGCACCTGGCTCGCTCTGACCACAGTGCTGACGTAGAATATCCTCAGTGATAGACAGATCATGGGTTAGTCCCCTTACCGTCAGGCTAATCGTGGGAGGTCTTCGTGGTTTTCCTCTTCATATAACGCAAAGGCAGATTAGTTCCATCAAATTGTCCTCCATGAAGGCAAATTTCTCCCTATACTTGATCCAGGAGTTTCTTTGTCTTCTGGATTGGATTTAAAATGACAAGGCTACGGAGTTGAACATTAGTAGTCGTAAACCCTAAACTAAGTAGTCTGTTCCAGACTGTTATAAAATAAAATAAACTGCTTCTAAACCACTCTAAAAAGTTATGACATATTTTTGCCTGCGTATTTAAAAAGAATGTTTTTGGGGAGATTTCGTACTTTTACGATAGCTTCCTTACGCTCCTGTGCGTAAGGGTTGAAGCAACTGCGCATGCTCGAGTTTATTTTAAATGCTACATATGGTGGCTTGATTTACGCTACTAAGACAAAACTACAAGTACTCTGTTTATAGCTGTTAAATTCGGTTTTCTGTTGAAGTCTGCTTTCGAACTAAAAACATGCACATGGAATGCGAATTTGAAGAAATGTTTCAATTAAATTTAGAAATGTATCGTGAGATCTTACAACCATTGATTCATTCAATAAATAAATAATTTTATTTGTTTTCGTTTATCATTGTGGTTGTCTAATTGCACTAGTTCCATAAGAAACTAGACATATTTTCGCTATTTTAATATTATGAATTATCTTTTTATTTTAACTATACAATTTAATTAAGAGTTAAATAATCAATAGAAGTTCAATTTTTTTTTAAATATTATTAATAATAATAATCTGAATAATCATCAATAACTATTATCTGCAAAATTTTTCTGCTCACGGAACCGCAGTTTTATCTAGAGCAAAGCATCTTGAATTTTACGCAACAGCTTTAAAAAGAATATAGTCTACGTTCATTGTAAATGTTTGTTTTGATTTCGTGGTCAAAGTTAAAATCATATTTCACTGCGTCAAATCATATTCCACTACTTTCCCAAAGTGTGGTACGTGTACCCCCAGTAGTACGGGAACAGTCTAGTGGGGGTACGCGTTCTTATGCGAAATATCTTGCAACAAACGAAAATTTCAAAATATTTTATTTAAAAACAAAGCCAGGAATGAAAATTTACGATTACGTATTTTTCTATTGGCTATTTTTTGCGGAGCTAACAGTTGATAATTAGCAGTGCCACATTAAGCGTAAGTGGGGCCCTAGGCCATTAAAATTTTTGGGGACCTTAGATAAAAAAATTCTCTCGTATATTTTTTATTTATTCAAATATAAAAGTATTTATATATCTCGTCATTGAAGAAAGAATTTTTTTGCGCACAAATCAAAATGACAAATTTGTACCTAGAAAACATTGATAAATCGTATAATACATAAGCTATAATAATACTTATAAGTATAAATAAAAACTAAAATAAGTAATAAATAAATATGATTAACATTATGTAAAAAGATTATCTTATTTTATTAATACATGTTTGAAATTGATTTTTTTTAAAAAATTATTGTTTTTCTTAAATTTTAAAATTTATTTTCAAAAATCCATTTTAAGGGGACCCCTAATCATTGGGGGCCCCAGGCCATGGCCTAGCCTAATGGGTAATCCAGCACTGATAATTAGTGGTGTCAACAGCCAGTTGTAATTTTTAACTTAGGGGAGAGTCGGGCCCACTTAAGGAGCATTGCTTATATTTCTGAATAATATTGAGTAATAATCAATATTTTTGTATGTTTCTATTGTTTTATCATCTAATTAAATAATGCAAAAAGAATAAACCAAAAAAAAGAATGGTTTAACTTAAAAATATAGAAATTAAAAAAAACTTGTTTTTGAGCTCTTTTTAAAACCTGTCGGGTAGCACCGCCCAGTTACAAAAATTGTTTTTTGACTGTTTTTTCAGGTGTAAATGAAAATGACCAATGTATTGACAATAGATAAACCTCATTTATCATTTTTATCACAAAATTCAAACGATTTTTCTTAATTTCATGACTACTGTATTCTACATATTTTCAAAACTATTGTTTACCATGTTACCAGCTGCATAAATACTTGAAACTTTAAAAATAATATTTTTTTAATATAACAATGTCCGATGGCCCATTGACTTGAAAAAATATTCTATACATATGAAATTGACAGTGGGCGGGTATACCCGACACTCTCCTATGTGAAATTTTTTTATAATAAAAAATAAATTTTTTTTTGTCAGTGGTACGCAGCGTTACGAAAAATTTAGAAAGGGTACACGAAAGTCATATGTTTGGGAAACACTGCACTACGTTAACGTTTTAAAATGACGGATTTTTGCAAAATTTCTTTTCATTTATGCTACTTCATTGGCGCGTGCACATTTCTCCAAAACTGAGGCATGCGCAATTACTTGAAATCTTAGGAAGTTCCTTCGTGTGCTATGTGCGTTCCCTCTATAAATATAACGGTTATGAAATTATTTCATTTTATCTCTATATCTCAAAGCCCTTAAAAGCAACTGTTTTTCTTTTTATAAAATATCTGCTCAACATTTATACACCTTGCAATATACGTCTGATCTAAATAGTTTTTCTTTTTCTTTTTAAAAAAAATAAAATGTCATAAATAAATTGAAGAATGTATGTTTGTTAGATTTTTGTCACCACTTTACAGTGACCGACCCAGAAGCTCATAGTAAACTCTTCATGCGTGGTGGGCATACTTTTTGTGAATCAAATTTATTAAGTCAAAAAATAAGATTTAAGATTTGTAAAGAATGTGATAAGTGTCGTCATTTATGTCGCATTTTTGTTTCTCGAGTTTTGATGAAAATTCTATTTGCTGTATTTCGTAAGTACAACAAAATATTATAGATAGAAATATGCTAAAGTGCAGAAATGAGTTATTCTACAAAGTTAATGTTTTGACTCACTAACGTTTAAGTACTGTAAAATTTTCTTTTCTCCCATCACCTATTATTTAAATTACAATTTTATAAAACTAGAATCAAATATGCATATAACTTTTAAATTTAAATAATTCCTTTTCAGATATATTAAATTAGTTTCTAAAAACATTTATAACGCTAAACACTTTAAAATATTTTAAAATAAAACATCCACTGAACCATTTTCATTAAAAAAGTTTAAATCTTTTTCTTCGTTCTTTTATTAATACGAATTCTCCAACGGAAAAAAAAGCTTGAAGAAGTTCTTTTTATAGATAGACATTACTGTCTGACAATTTTTTTTTCTTTCTTTTAACTTTTCCTCCGGGTAATTTAATTTTGTGGGAATATCTTGCCGTAATTGGGCGCATGTGCGAAGTGTAGGGAAAAAAAGTGAAACTATTGAAACTTAAATGAATTTCAGTACACAAAAGATTTTCTCTTTATCCCTAACATACTAGTTAATGAATTGAATTTAGGGAACAATAAAGATGGCTGTGACGTGGAGAATCTTGTGACAAGGGATAAAACTTATTTTCTGGGAAAAATATTGAAATAAAAAAAAAATTATCGTTAACAAATACAATTACTTACCCTTTATAACAAAGTGGAATATGTTGAATAATAAGTGAATGGTTATTATAATTGAATTAACATTTTTAGGGGGGCGAAAAGCCTGAAAATTTAATCTAATTATTTATTTTAAAAATATTACTACGTTGGTTTTCTTTTTTAAAAAATGAATATAAATGAATGCATATTTCTGAAAATTCTTAGTTTAATTTTTCGAAAACTATACTTTTGATTTCTTCTATATTTCAAGGAAAAAACTTTGTGTAATTGCTTTTATTTATGTAGATATTTTAGTTATATTTTCATAAAATACCGTCTTATTTCTACTTGTTGACTAGCAACACTATGTCGGGCCAAAAAATTTGTAAATTAATATAATTTGAATAGTTCTAATGTTTAATGCTTTAGTTCTCCAATCACTTTTAATTAGTGATTCTAAAAATCATGAAATATTCTATGCTATTTTACATAATATATTTAATCTGGACCTAATTTATTCTCTATTTTTTTTTAGAAAAAGAAATTTAAATACTTATATGAGCTTATGTTCTCAGTACAAAAACGGATTATGAACCAAGACAAATCGAAGGACAACAGCATAATTTAAAGAGATTTGTCAGATACGTAATGCATCTACAAATTCCAATAATCAAATAAAGTAATATACTAAAAGCTAAAAGTAATTACAAATTTCATCTTGCTCATTCTTTTTTCTATTTTAATTTTATCTCTAAAATTAACTCAAAACGGCCGCCGTCACTGTTTTGGGTACTCAACTTGTTACATTTTGTTTTGCTGCACAAAAGGACATGGAGTATAGTAGAGTAAAAAAAAATTTAACATTCGATAATTAGTGTTACAGGCCATAGGAATGCAACTATAGAGTTGAAATTTGACATGCGTAAAGGGTCATGCATGTTTATATACTAAAGTTTTATTCGAAATTACGATTTGGTTTAAAGTTGTTGCAGTTTTAAGTGCTCTATTCGTGATTTTGTTACTCACTTTTTTGCGTTAAAGAATGATTTTTTATCAATTCATTCTTTGTTGAAACTCCAACTATGACAGATCATTTTGTTTTTACTTTCTTATTCTCTGTCGCAGGTTTTATTCATGAGGAGCGACTATTAATTTCCAGCACTGATTTTAATATCACCTGAAAATATCCCAGTTAATATGTTTTGAAGTCACATTTACCTGATTATAATGCACTTCTGTATTCGGTTGAAAAAGTTTTAGCAATGAACTTTAAAATTAGTCTCAGAATACTTTTATATTCTGACGTTCTTAATGTCTCAAACGTCAATAACCTATTCTAAACGGGCGATTCTCACTTGCATTCGCACAGAATTAGGAGGGTGGGCATGGCTAATTTAAGACACTTTTTGATTTCACTTAAATCACTATGTCTAATCACATATGTAAGAAATGTTTAAAGTATGACTATAAATTTTTTATTTTAGAGTAAATAGTGAATTGAATATTTTAAACTAAAATAGTGAATCAAATTTTTATTACCCCACCCACAAATAAACAGATAAAGAGAGAGTTAGGCTACCAGTTTTATCTTTTTCTTGATTAAGAATATCTTATACTGGCATGTATACGTGACAGATGGCACGAAAACGACATAACCTTGTTTTTTTAGCTAAATTTTTTCCAGTAATAGAAGCAATTTCTGAATTTCTTTTTTCGGAAACCTAAACCTTGCTCCTCTAGAAAAGTTTTCCAGTTTAAGAAGAAATTTCTAAATGTCCTCTTTTGGAATGCTCTTCCATTCTAATGCTTTTAATGTCTTCAACAGCCTTAAACCTTGTTCCTCTAGTAACGTTTTCCAGTTTCAGAATAACTTCCTAAATGTCCTCTTTTGGAATCCAATCCAGCGTTCTTGGATCATTTTATTAGATAATTCATAGAAATTATAGAAAACTGATTTACTTTTTTTAATAATTGCATGCATCCTAGTTCTACTGACGCGAAAAGTAGAGGTTGTAATATTGTTTTGCAAAGCCAGTTTAATATATTTTACTTAAAAACTTATTTAATTACAACCTTCTTCGCTGCTTAAACTATAACATCCAAGATCTCACATATTCCTACACTTTTTCTTAAAGAATAAATAAGTATTTTCAAAGTTTTCGAAAAATTATTTCACAGGATGTATCTTTCTTTTTGACAAGTTTGTGGTAATTAAATAAACTCAGTTCTCCCGACGATCTCTTCTTTGAACTCCCAAAAGAATGTTTTAAAAAGAAAATAAAAAGGCGTGTGTTTCAATTTCCAAAAAACAAAAAAAAAAACATAAAAGCCAAAATACTTTCTAAAATAATACGAATTTTAACTTTCACAGAAGTCCTTTTTTTCCCCTATGTTTAGGGGAACACTTTAATAGTTAGTTTTTTTTTTAAAGAAAAATAATTAAGCGTTTACTCTGTTCTTTAAAAACAAGTTTTCAAATAAGGACATTTTCAAACAGCGAGTAATAAGAAGGGAGCTATTTTTTTTTCTTCTTTATTCAGTTAAGTTTTCCAAACTGTCTAATGAGAGATCTTTTTTGAAAAAAAAATATTTTAAAAGCTAAACAATTTTCGGAATGGGAAGGAAAGCCTTTTTATTAAAAATGTTTTTAATTCTTTAAATATTACACCGGTAAACATAATTTAATATATTACCAAAGCTGCCAACTAGTACGTTCGTGAGGAAAGATTCTTCAGCTTATTACGGAAATGGTCATACTATAGTTTCGGTTTTTTAAACAAAAACCATCCTCAGTGTCTAAGCCATGGATGTCACTCTTCAGTCCAGGGGACTGAAATCAGTGTAGAGAAAAAAATCTGTACACTAAA
This sequence comes from Parasteatoda tepidariorum, assembly GCF_982258835.1. NCBI lineage: Eukaryota > Metazoa > Arthropoda > Arachnida > Araneae > Theridiidae > Parasteatoda > Parasteatoda tepidariorum. Next base: position 119,940,587 of record NC_141756.1, on the reverse strand, counting down.
TTTCATCAAATAATATCTTTCTTGTTTGCTTTTTAAATTTAAAATGTTTTTTTCCTAAAAATCTTACAAATATTTTCTGTGAATAAAAATAAAAAATTCAATTTCAATGAAAACATTGTTCTTTTTAATAATTGTTGTGAAATAATCAAGTAATGATATCACGCAACAATAAAAGAATGCGATTGATTTAACGTTAACGCCTGCTTGCTTAAACAAAATTTATACTGTTGTTGAATCTAAATTTGTTTGAGATTTCAATTTCTACAACATTTTGAAATGTTGTCCAAAGTTAAATTAAGATTATTTAAAATATTTTTATAGAGTTAGGACAAACAATAATAGTGAAGCGAAAAAAGTAGAGATATGAATAGTTCATAAAAAAAAATAATTTTCTCGAGTATGATTTTCAAGAGTACTAGTATTCACTAATTTGCATGATAATTAAAATTCACTAATTAATAGTAATTACATCATTAACTTTCTCACTAGTATTATTCAGTGATTGGTGCAAAATGATGTTTAAGGTTAGCTGTTATTTTTATCTTGTTTGTTGCGAAAAGTAAATTATTAAAATGAAAAAAGAAAAAAAAATCATTGATTTAATAAATGTACCATTATTATGCAAAAGGTACATTTTGGAGTCAAGTGAGCTATAAACTTCTAAAAAATCTGGTAGACTACATTAGATCTCGTGAATTGGTCATTAATTATGTTGAGAATCCATTTAATAGTTCCTAATCGTACTCGTTATGAATATTTGTGTATAAAAATAATAACCTGAATCTGGCTATGTACGAAAAATAAAGGTTGTTTTGTTTTATATTGAGAATTAAGCATTTCTTTGCGTGGTATTATTTATTAATTTCGCCTTCATTGTTTATAATTTAGGCCTCGATCGTGAAACGAAACATGGCGTCCGTGATTTAAAAAGAATTTCTGCGATATTGCATTGTTAATATAACGATTTGTGTTAAGCCTATTTTGGAATTTAAAACTGAAAATGGCAGAAGAAAAAGAAAACGACATTGCAAGTAACGTAAAAAATTTGATAAAAGCAAGAATACAGTTACGCCGTGCTTTTACTACTGCTTGCAATCAATTTGCTGAGTTAGAAGAATCCGAAAATATTGAAAGTAAGGAAATATTAACTATTTATAATAAGATAGTTGATAAATCGACTAGGTTGTTTGATTTGGATTTTCAAATAAGTTTGTTAAGTAATATTTCTGCAGAAGAATTTGATTTAGCTGAATCTTATAGTGAGAAATTTATTGAAGTGAAAGTATTTTACGGTTTTTATGTAAGATTTTGATGACAGGTCATGCGATTTTCAATCAAAAGTTGGTGCGAATTTACAACTGCCAAAAATAGTTTTGAAAGAATATGAAGCTGGTCCGAAAACTTGGGTAGCATTTTGGGGACAGTTTTCCCACATTCACAATGACAATAATTTGAAAGAAGATAAATTCCAATATGTATTGGCGTCTATTAATTCAAATACGAAAGCAAGAGATATCGTTGACAGCCATCCAAAAGAAAATTATTTGAAAGTAATAGAACACTTAAAATCTCGTTTCGTGAAGACAGATTTATTGATAGAAGTTTACATTAGAGATCTTTTAGCTTTAGTGCTAAATAGTAAAAATGTACGGCTTGCTTAACTTTATGATAAATTAACTTCGAATTTGCAATATCTGGAAACATTGGGGGTGACCACAAAAAATTTAGCAGCAATGTTGTACCCGTTTGTAGAATCATGTTTACCCTTTGAAGTTTTGAAGGCTTGGGATAGATACAGATTAAATGCCGAAATTGGCGAAGAAGAAATGATAAATCTAATGAAAATTTGTTGGAAGCGTTAATGTCCTTTCTCTCTCATGAAGTAGAAGCCGAAGAACATAGGGTTTTAGCGGAAAATGGTTTTGGGAGACAAAAATACAAACGAGACGCAAATAAACCATTTCAACAGGACGATCCAACAGCCTCTGCTTTAATATCGTCACTTCCTGATAAATCGCTTGGAAAAACTGATTGCATATTTTGTCATAAACCTCACAATTACAAAGATTGTCGAAAAGCTTTGAGTTTGGAAGAAATGAAAAATGCAGTTAAACAAGCAAAATGTTACTTATTATGTTTAAAAAGGGGACATTTTTTCCGAGATAGTAGAAAAAAAGTAAGGTGTTTATTGTGCAATCAACGGCAGTATGTGATATTGTGCCCTAATTTTAGCAAAGGATCCATGAATTCCCCAGACAAGGATCAAGGGCATCAAGAAGAAAATGCCACAGCACTGCTTTCTTCTCAATTGTCGCAAAGAGAAATTTATCTTAAGACTGTTATGTTAAGACTTCGTAATGATGGTAAAGAGGTTTGTGTTCGATCTTTATTAGATGATGGATCACACCGTTCATATATCGAAACTAGTTTAATTAAAGAATTACATCTTCAATCTTCAGGTACCGAAATACTTTCGCAAGGTTTGTTTGGTGGAGGAATAACACCTGCTGCTAAGCATAAAAAATATAAATTGACTATAGAAGGTTTAGACGGAAAATGTTCTTTACCAGTTACATCAAAAATCAAAATCAGTCAAAAATTTGTACGATATTGCCGAGAATCTTCTATCTGATGTAGGTGATTCTATCTGATGCGTTGCCTATTAGAATCCTTCTGGGAGCAGATGTCCTTGGCAATATTTTAACAGGTAGAGTAGAGGTTTTCGAAGCAGGGATAACAGCCATAGAAACTACAATTGGTTGGACCATCATGGGTCTTGGAAAGAAAAAGGAAGTTTTTAATATGGTATCAATGACTTTGAATAACTTTGAGTTGCATAACATTTTGGGAATATTTTGGAAGTTTTGGGAACAACTGATCCAACAGAAGTATACGAGAAAAGAATGCTAGAAGAAGACACACTGATCCATTTTCAAGAAACCCTGAAGTTTAATAATGAAAAGCGTGATAAAGTTACACTCCCTTGGTTGGTTGGATATCCTCCCTTATACAACAATCGTGAAATAGCCTTATCCAGACTCCCTTCTATTACGAAGCATTTAGTAAAAGAAAACACGTTTAACGCATAAGTTTTTTTGAATTTGCTAAAAGAAGGAATTATTGAAGTTATCAAGCTCAACAACGAAAATACACGTCTTTGACTGATTCAAAACTAAAGGTGGTGCTTCATTAAATGATTGTCTTAGTACTGAACTAAGTTTGACACAGCAAATTCCTCCCTTACTAAACAGGTTCAGATGGGGTGAATAGGGAGTTACAGCTGGTACTAAACAGGCATTTTTGCAGATAAGTGTAAATCAAGTAGACGGAGATGTATTGCGATTCTTGTGGTATAAGGATTCTGATTGTTCAACTATCGTCGAATACAGACACTGCCGTGTCTTTTTTGGAATTACTATTTTTCCTTTCCTACTGAATGCAACGATACTACATCACCTTTTTCAGGAAAAATTTAAAAGCAACGATATGGATTTTACAAGAGGTAAATTAGAAGACTGTTTTTACGTAGATAACTTGGTTACCAGTGTGGATGAGGAAGATCAGTTTCAAATTTTAAAAAATCAAACTATAGAGATAATGGCAGCTGGGTGCTTTGATTTACGATGTTGGTTTTCTACAGGCTCTTCCGTAAATCCAATTCAGTCAGTATCAGGACTTAAGGGGAATTGTGAAACAGATGAAATATCATGTGTTTTCCCTAAAACAATAGCTGACCTGAGTCTTTTGCCAAGTAAAAGAATGTTACTTTCAGTAGTAAACAGCGTGTACGACCCAATAGGATTTTCATGTCCTGCAATGCTCGTACCGAAATTAATTCTACAAGAGGCCTGGAGAATGAAATTACATTGGGACGAAGAACTTCCCGAAGATCTTAAAGTTAGGTTTCTTAATTGGGAAAAACATCTTGGTCTGATTGAACAATGAACTCTTCTAAGAAGAATGTTTAGAAGTAATGTCGATGATGCAACTTTACACGTTTTTTCAGATGCATTAGAGAAAGCTTATGCTTGTTGTGCATTCTTGAGATGTAAAGATCAAGAACAAGTTTTTGAAAATTTGGTAACTGCAAAATTTAGAGTGATGCCAATGAACCGTCCAACGATTCCAAGAGCAGAATTATTGGGAGCTGTCATCGCTGCTCGGTTGCATAAGTCTATTACAGAATCTCTGAGTTGCCTCTTAGGACATTTTTTGGAGTGACTCTATGGTTGTGTTAGCGTGGATAAGGAAGCAAGAACCTTGGAATACATTTATCGGAAATAGAGTAAAAGAAACCTGACAGATATCAACGCATGGGGATACATACCAGGGGAGTTAAACTGTGCCGATTTACCATCACGTTCTTGTAATTGGCATGATCTTTTCCACCAGAAATGGTGAGAGGGTCCTTTGTGGATATGGCAAGATGAAGAGTCATGGCCGGTTACAAATTTGTCTTGTCCGGAGGAAGTGCTGAAAGAATGTTGAAAGATAGTGACGAGTGCAGAAAATGTTCAAAGGGAAGTTGTCAGTCACAGATTTTTATATTTTTCGAAATATTCTATGATAGTGCGGATGGTTGCGTGAATGCTTCGTTTTTGTGTCAACTGTAGTAAAGTTCGAGAAAATATTGAAGGAGCAATTACCAGTGAAGAATTTCAAAATGCTGAATTATGCCTGATAAAGATGATTCAAAATGAATGGACACATGTGAATAGGAAGAAGTATGAAATTTCATGAAGAACAAGATATATTGAGGGTCTAAACCAGTCTTGTACTTGGAGAAGACGATGAGAACTTTCAATGCCCTATTGTTCTTCCTGATCATGAAATAACTCGGCGCTTAATTGAATATACGCATAAGATCCTAAAACATGCTGGAGTTCAGACTCTTTTAGGGTATTTAAGAAACAGGTTTTGGATCCCCAGAGGGCGGAGGATTACCAGATTAATTAGTTCAAAGTGCACTCCCTGTAAAAGACATTCCTCGAAGCATTCGACTACGGAGTGTGTGCCATTACCAGTCGATCGTATCCAAAGACTTGCTGCGTTTCAAGTCGTCGGGGCAGATTTAGCTGGCCCTGTCTTTCTGCGAGGACGTATTAAGGCTTGAATTATTTTACTTACTTGCGCGGTGTACCGTGCCACGCACCTTAAGTTAGTAACATCTTTGTCAACCGATACCTTTATTCAAGCATTAGCAGTGTAATATATATAGACCAAGGAACAAATTTTATTGGCACTGCAAGAGCACTTCAAAACTTTGACTGGGAAATTATTCAAGCAGATTCTACAGCATATCGAATAAAGTGCAGCGTGGTACGGTGGATGGTGGGAAAGTCTTATAAGAGTTCTCAAGGATCTTCTAAAGAGAAACCTCGGCAAAGCAAGTCTTAACTATGAAGAGATTCTTACTATGTTAGCTGAGTGCGAGAGTACCATTAACCAAAGACCTCTAAGCCATACATCTGAGGATCCTGAAGAGCCAAAGTCTTTGACTCCTTATTCCCATTTCTTGCGTGAAGTTATCACACCATTACATTGTGACACAGTCGATCTAGATCTGACTGATGGCAACCATTTGCGAAAAAGGCTGCGCTACCTACAAAGGGCACGCGATGATTTTCCCAAGAGATTCCAAAAGGAATACTTAGTCGCTTTAGTGAAAAATCCTGAGGAAAAACAACGCTACAAACTGAAGGAGGGTGATATTTTTCTAGTGAGTTCTAGTAATTTTAAAAGAATTGACTGGCCCTTAGCACGAGTTGAGGAGTTAATCTCAGGCGAAGATGGAAAACACAGAGTCGCTCGGTTAAAACTGGCTCATACTACCATTATTCGGCCAATACAACGACTCTATCCCTTGGAAATAGGGTTTAGAGGACTAAAATAACCAAATAATGAAACAAAAATAAATAATGAAGGTATCTTTGATATCCGTGAAGAGACAGACTCTTGAAATAAAAAATACACGAAGTGGTCGTCAAGTGAAGATGCCCGAAAGACTAGATCTTTGATTGAAAAGAAACTTTTTCTTTTTTTACTTTTATTTAGAGTTTATGTCATAAAGTAAATTTTAAACTAATTTATAGATTTCAGTTAAAGTATTTTACTTCAGTAACAGTAGTTTCTCTTAGTAGTTTGTTTGTATTTCTCGCTAACGTTTCCCCCCTTTTAGTTAACTTTATATGTTTATTAAGTTTTGTCTTGATTAAAATCAATACACAATGTGGGAGTGTTGAGAATCGATTTAATAGTTGTTAATCGTAATCGTTACGAATATTTGTTTATAAAAATAACCTGAATCTGGCTATGTACGAAAAATAAAGAAAGGTTGTTTTGTTTCATAATTAAGCATTTCTTTGGCGTGGATTTATTCATTAATTTCGCCTTCATTGTTTATAATTTAGGTCTCGTTTGTGAAACGAAACAAATTATGTTCAGTCTTTGAAATTTTTTTAGTAGTATTCATGGTTTAAACACAATGACTAGTACGTATGTAAATATAGTAAGTGTATTTCTATATCATGCGTAACTGTTTAATTCACGTTGTTTTGCTTCATTCATACGAAGTACAATATATAACCTATTCTCATTTCGATTTAATGGCGAGTCTACATTGCTGATAGAATTTCCATGTGAGACATAATTGGTCTAATTGCATTCCTTCATGCGCTTTAGGTAATACTGCATTATATCATTGGCATGCAGTTAAGGCGTAACAACCAGACAAAATTGGTGAACCATCTACAACTATGCATACTGAAACTTTAAATCTACTTGGTAGAATTCGATAGTTAAGTTTTTTTTAAAAAACTTATTTTTAAAATTGGCTGAACTGAGACAAATCTTTACCGATTTACTTCGAATTTCAACTGTATATTTATAAGTTTTATAGAAGTAAGCGGGATTGCATTGTTGATTGAGTTTCATTAAAAAGATGGTGGTGATTTTGTTTGGGAATTTCCTTATTTTCTTTAACCCCTTAACAGAGACATATTTCAGAAAAATGGACCAAAAAAATAAAATTTTTTTGACTGTTTAATTTTGTTCTTTATATTATAATAAAAGTTAGAAAATGGTTTTTTATGACAATTAAAATTTTAAATGCAATAACTACTTTATTTATAATTTTAACATACACATGAAAAAGTAATGGATTACACACGCATCTTATTCAATTAGACCAAATGAAACAAAATTTTGAAGCTAAATATAATATAACTAGTATAATATAAGATAAAAACACAACAATATGATTTTCAATACACAAATCTTTTACAGTATGGTATATCCCAAAAACCTCACCCACATTTCACTCCCTCGATTGAAGTCGTAATAGGTGAAAAACAAGGACTGCTAATGCCATCTATTAGGGAAATAGTGAATTAAGTATCCTAAAGAAGAAACGAACTCGGAACAAAATAGAAACGTTAATTTTTTTCCTGCCCGAAGTCATGTCGGGCATCACAAATACTGCACGTAGTAGTTGGCCGAACTGAAATTGGGCGACGCTGGCAACGGGTTAAAGATTACGTAACTTTTGTGATATGCCTATTTTTTTCCAAACTAAAGTCCAACGATAGATGTAGATGTTCGCAAATATAATTGGAACAAACATCATCTTAATTTAAAAATTACAGCTACTTATAGTTCGATAGTTCACCTTTCTAAACAAAAGCTTCACCGAAGAAAAAAAAACATGGTTGCCATTTCGTTTTGTTTCAGATGAAACATTCATTTTGAAAAATGAAAAAAAAAATAACTGCAGTAACGCAGCTTAGCCCCATAATTTTTATAAGCAATTAGACACTGTAATTTATAAAATCATAAAATACACTAACATTTAAACAGTATTTTCTTTATTTTTTTTTCCTACTTCGGTTCTTCCTTCATTATCTAGAAATTAAAGCAACAATGAAAAACATGAGTTGTTTTCTAAGCCAATCTCTTGAATACACATGTTTAAGTCTTTCAAAACTTTAAACTAATCTTAGAACTAACGTGATCAGAGAACACAAGTAAGAAAATGGCTCATAAATTCCATCGGAAATAACGTCGCGTCCCAAAACTCAATATTCCATCGCCTGTCTTGTATTAAATTTAGATAGCCAATTTCTTGTATTAAATTTTTCCTTATTTCTTAGTTTGGGGGTGAAAATTCCATCCATTGGGGTTGCGTGTTCCTCCGAAGAAGCACTTAACCTTAATCGAAAAATATGGAAATAGCACGAAACTGCTTCTGTTCCTTGTCACTATTCGCGACTGCTTAACGCCTTTATTCTGATTTTTACGTTGAACAGGTCCTCATTCTACTGCTTCGGTTAAACCTGTATTCACAAAGTTACAAAATTTCACACATTTAAACTATTAATATTAATACAATCTTTGCTTGAATTCTGTTACCATAAAATTTTAATACAGTCATCGTAATTTTGAGTTTCACAGGTACTACTCTGAAAAATTTAAGAAATTCTATATTAAAAGTGCCTTAATTGTCTTTAGTGGAAATACATAGGCATTTATGTAATTTAATTATACAACATACATCATTTACATAACATTTTTGTAACATGCATTTAACACTGAAAATAATTTTTCAAATTTTTGTCACCTAACCTGCTCTGTTTCGATTGTTCTTGTAAGGTTCGAAAGAGCAGCAAATCTCTCGTGGCCTACATTTTCCTGGAATTCAAGAATAGTTTGTAAGAGTTCTAGAGCCTTTTCTACCTCTTTTTGCACTCACTTTCGGTTCATCAATATGATCTTCAGCTTCTTCCTCTGATAATCCTTTGGCATTATCTGTGCATCTGTTTATGCTCCGCATGTTGCCAGGCAGTTTTCAACTTGTGAAAATATTCAAAATTAATGCCAACATTAAATACCGATTTTATTGCATTCCATTCTTGCAAATCTGATACTGCATTTCCAGCGCCAACAGTTTCTTTCTCTTTACTGATGCCTTCTTGTTTACTCTGTCCTGCTCACCAACCCCTCTCTTACTGCCAGAATCATTGTATTCTTTTCTGCAGGGATCGAAATTACAAGAAACACCTCGAACCTGTTTATCCCTACTTCCTGTGGATTCACGAAATTCATCTCTGCCTGCAAGTGCTACTGATAAATTTATGTAGTTAGGGCATTTGCGCTCTATTGTTAGAAATTCGAGACGCTCAGGTTTTGGAGAAAAAATATGTTCGACATAAACATGGAAAAGTACATTGATTTTTAGATAGTAAATGTAGGGAATTTTAGAAATTCTGAGATGTAGAGGTTTTCGAGTTAATGAGGTTCGAGATAAGCAGGTTCATCTGTAGATGAAAATTTTGAGAATGTCCACTTGTTGTTTTATCTTTTATAAGGTCATGCATACAATTACGAATAAATTCATTTTAGATGTCGTTGGGGAGTTATTTTGCCACCTATGATTTGCGCTGCTATTAGACTGATAACATCAGAAAATATTTATGAAAAATGAAGTGCTTTGCTTACATAAATGTAGGTTATAGCAAAGGTTAGTGTAGGGTCAAAAAGAGGGAACTTTCTCGTTTGCGGTTGTTCGTTCCGATCTTTTCTCATTGAGCAAATTATAAACACAGAATTTATAAATTTGGTTATTTATATACACCGAAGTTCAAGTTCATGAACAATTTTTTACAGTACCTACACACCTTCCCAGCAAAAGAGATTGGTTATAAATTTCAAAGGTTTATAATGCATTTCTTTTATCCAGTTTCATTTCTGTAGAGAAATAATGATAGGCAATTGAGTCCTGAGTACCCACAATTTCCTAATTATTTTCAAAGGGCACTTGAGTCAAGGCAAAGCCAGACTAAAAAGCATTTTCATTCCTAAAGTTTTAAGGGCCTGCACATTTAGCTCTTAGGGTCGAAATTCTGCCAAATGTTTTAAACGAGCAAAAATTAGGATTTTAATATTCTTAAAAAAATTGCAAGTTTCAGGAAACACTTTTTTTTCAATACTTCTGGGAAACACATTTAGCTGAAATTTTAATTTATTTTATAACCGTCGTCGATCAGCCAACCCAATTCTTACTTTACGACTACCAATGTTCAACTCCCTAGTCTTTTTATTTTGAACCCATTCCAGAGCACAAGAGAACTCCTGGATCAAGTATTGGGAGAAATTTGCCTTCGCTGATAACTTTTTGATAGAACTAACCAGCATCTGCGTTACATGGAGAGCCAAACCACGAAAACTTCTAACTGTTAGCCTATCGGTAAGGGGACTTTAACTCATGTCCCGTCTACCACTGAAGATATTTTTCGTCCGCACTGTGGTTGAAACGAGCCAGGTGCGGAATTTGTAATGACCAGCCATTCCGTAAATTCGATCTTGGGTCACTGGGAGGTGAGAGCTCTATTCCCTGAGTCACCACTCCTTTTTAGTTGGAATTAGAATATTTATTATTAAGTATCCCTATATTAGAATATATTATGAATTTTGTCTAATTCGTAATGGAAAAGGTCACTTGTCGGCCCGCCACCTTCACACCTTCAGAGATGCCAACTGCTCCGGACAAGCCAAAATAATTAGTAAAACGGTAGATAACTACAAATAAATTTTACAAATACTTGACTATTTTTGCTTGCTTTTTAAAAGGCATCGCACGTCACAAGTACTATAAAGTGGTGAATTATATAAGCCCACGAATCATTTAGAAATAGTGGTGGATAAAAATCTACTAAGTTGAATTTATTAAACCAAGAATCACAATTGATAAACTACCACTTTAAAATATATATTTGCTGTCCGGAGCAAGTTGGCATCTCTGCACCTTGAACCAATCTTTCTTAAAGGCTATTTTTTGCATTAATTTCCAACTTAAACCTGAATCCATATTTATACCAAGCATATTTTCTTATTTTCAAGCTATGTATGTAAATCATTTCCGAACTAAGTATTCTATATTCTGTAGATCCTAAACTATCGAAATCTTATGGAGGATCTACAATTACACCCGTAGACCATGGTTTAATTCAAATATAAAAACTTTTAGCTATGAGTTGAAATATATTACAACTGTATTGGGTTAGATTAAATATCTATATATCGATATTCTTTTGAAATACTTCGCTTTCTCGAAAACTTATTTTTTCTTAAAAGAAATGCATTGCTACAATTGAATTTTTTTTAAAGAATTTCTATATTTTTTTTTTTTGAAACAGATGAAACTATTTTTAATAGAATAAATAAATGTAGAAAGTAGTTTTTACTTAAGAAACGTGTAATATAGTGCTTGCAATCCAACATGCAAATTTCTTACAGTGTAGATGAAAGTTTCGTGTGAATTATTCATGAACTTCAAGCAGAAATAAAATCTGCCAAAAAAGAAAGTCCAGAAGAAACTTTAAAGCCTTTTCTTAAATGGCCACGAAGCGTTCTTTCTCGCCAACAAATGTTTCTTTGATGTTCACAATTCTCGCCTGTGAATTGCAAAGTAGTCATTTGGACTTTTTCATTAAAGCCCCAAATTTGAGAGAATTCTTTGAAAATGTGTTTCATGATGTTCACCAATACGTTTTTAATATTAAAAAAAAAATTGCGTTCGAAATAATGATGCTAGTCATTTATTTTGATTATGAAATCTGGATGTAAAAAGTTGAAAGTATGCATACATTTTGAGGGTTTCTTTTACTTTGATTTTACCGGAAATATTTCGTATTTCATTTATTCTATAAGTTCATAAATTACTTTAAATTTAAGTTATATTAGATATTTATTTTTGATTCTAAAAATTATTTTTTTTGTTGTTGCATGAAAGAGCATTTACTATAATTAGGATCTTAATAACTGAAAGGTTTCCGGTACATGAAAATTGGTTGAAATTTTTATTAATTTTTCGAATTAATCAAAAAAAAATAACTCTTTTAGAAATGCAATTATTTTGTTATTATATAAATTATATTACGCGCTATAGGACTAATTTAACCTTCGTGGGGCTGGCGAGTCATATATATATAGCAAGATGGGCTGACATAGAGTGTTAGCAGGAGTATTCGTATGAAATCAGAAACAGGATGGAAAAAAAATAAAAACCGGTAGCTTAAGTTTGCGCAAGGCTAATTTGACAACCTTATTTTTGCTTTCACTTCAAATTGAATACTTCCAATCAATGTTTGTTAAAAGTGTAAATATATAATTTTTAATTTGAACTACGTCTTGGTGAATTAAATAAAGAAAACTATTATTACCCCGTCCACAATTAAACTGCTATAAAAATAGTTTGTCTACCAGTTTCACAGTGATTGTCGTCACCCTGAGAATGCACTCTGAACAATATGTGGTCAGAATATCATTGGTGTCTTACGTTATTCGTGAATACTGTACTATTCGTTATAATATTCGTTAATATATTGTATTAATATTATTGATTAATATTTATTAGCCCCTTTATAGTATGCGGTCAGAATATTATTGGTGTCTTTTATTAATAAGTATCTCAAATGGAAAGGTTAAGACATCATTTTTGGAAGGAAAAAAAACCCAACAAATAAGGAGGACGAACAATACGCACAGAAATAATAACACGGTTTTCTCGAAAGAGTGAGCCTTCCATTTTAATTTAAAATGAGCAATAAATAGGGTCAGAAACCAAGAATATCATCGTGAAATGGAAAAGACTGAATGGTCAACTTAACAGGTTCACAATACTAAGACACATTTTCTTACAAATTTTAACTTGAATGAGTTCCATGAGTGTAGATTTAGTACTAAACCCACAATAAATTGAAGGTGTGATTCGAGAACATTTACAAATAATGTGTTACATAATTTCAGCAACACTCTTTAAAATAAGTCAACTTTTGAGTATATATCTTTTTTTCTTCTTATTTGTCCAGATTAAAGATTGCAAAAATAAGTTTTTCACCCATGGCAATATTTTAATTATCATTCTTTAAAACGAAAATTTATTAATACTTGATTGTATTCAGAGTTTAACACATTTTCCCTTTACTTAATAAAAAAAGGCCTTGAAACTTTTTATTTTCATTTTTAATGAGTGGCAATCTAAAACTCAAATAAAAAAAGAAAATAACTTTTTTTACGTGCAATTAAAGTCTTAGGGGCTTTAATACTTATAACCGATAGCTATAATCACCTTCCTTGAATTTTGCGGCATGATTAAATTCTTTTCTTACAAAAATCTGCTTAAGGTTTCTTTCCCCCTATTTAATGACTAAAGCTTCACACTGATATTGTTATGAACACGCCATTTGCTTCATTTAATGCCATGAAAAAATTTTTAAAAAATTGAGTTTGGCATAATGTCTTAGAAGAAAGACATTAAAAAGAAGTTTAATTTATGATTAAAAAAATACTTTGTTATATTACTTTTTTTAATGAAAAGCAAAAAGAGCCCTGATAATTATTGGCGCCAGTATTTAAAGACTAATTGATTTAGAGCTTTATGAATATCTTGTTTTTCACTGGCGATTTTGTTTATGCATTGTGAAAAGCTAGGAATTATGAAAAGTTAATTAACGCTCAGATTATTTTTTTAAGCCTTAACACAAAATAAATGTTTTTTAAAATATGTTTTAATTATTTAATTGAATTATCTGTATTAGTGCATGCTGTATAAATTGATTCGTCATCTAAGCCAAAAAACAAAGTTAAATTTATGGATTATTTTAAAAAAATAAAAAAATAAGCGAAACTAAAAATAGAAATAAAGTGTAATTTCTATTTTTTTAAGAACGTTTAATGACTGAAAATTTTTAAGCAATTAAGGTTATAAATATATTGAAAAAAATCCCATAGTCAATAGGATTTTAAGTTAATTATAAGTTCTCTTACATCACTTACATCTCGTTTGTTACAATATGATCTATTTGTTCCTTCTTGTAATAAAACATAAAATGCTTGGTATAATTTTATTAAGGTAACAGGTATTAATATTTTATCTGCAAATTAATGAGAAAAATATTATCTGTTAGTGTTTTTCCACAATCGAATCTAAGAAAAAAAAAGTGAATCATGTGGCGAAATTTCATCTAAATTACAAGTCGTTGCAACTCTATCCGAATTTTATCCCTTAAAATATTAATTTTTTTTTTTTTAAATGATACAAAAGAATTCGTTTTACAATTTTAATCAAACTTATAGCAACGCAATTTTTGCCTTTATTGCTAAAATATAATTCGCTAAAATGTAATTCGCTAAAATGTAATTCGCTAAAATATAGTTCGCTAAAATATTATTCTCTAAAATATAATTCGCTAAAATATTATTCGCTAAAATATTATTCGCTAAAATATTATTCGCTAAAATATTATTCTCTAAAATATTATTCGCTAAAATATTATTCGCTAAAATATTATTCGCTAAAATATTATTCGCTAAAATATTATTCTCTAAAATATTATTCTCTAAAATATTATTCGCTAAAATATTATTCGCTAAAATATTATTCGCTAAAATATTATTCGCTAAAATATTATTCGCTGAAATATTATTCGCTGAAATATTATTCGCTGAAATATTATTCGCTGAAATACTATTCGCTAAAATACTATTCGCTGAAATACTATTCGCTAAAATATTATTTGCTGAAATATTATTCGCTAACATATTATTCGCTAACATATTATTCGCTGAAATATTATTCGCTGAAATATTATTCGTTAAAATATTATTCGCTAAAATATTATTCGCTAAAATATTATTCGCTAAAATATTATTCGCTAAAATATTATTTGCTAAAATATTATTTGCTAAAATATTATTCGCTAAAATATTATTCGCAATTATTCGCATTAAAATCTGTTGTTATTCGCTGAAATATTATTCGCTGAAATATTATTCGCTGAAATATTATTCGCTGAAATATTATTCGCTGAAATATTATTCGCTGAAATATTATTCGCTAAAATATTATTCGCTAAAATATTATTCGCTAAAATATTATTCGCTAAAATATTATTCGCTAAAATATTATTCGCTAAAATATTATTCGCTAAAATATTATTCGCTGAAATATTATTCGCTGAAATATTATTCGCTGAAATATTATTCGCTAAAACATTATTCGCTAAAATATAATCCGTTAAAATATAATCCGTTAAAATGAAATCAGTTTCTTTAATGACATTAAAATCTGTTAAAAAAATGAAATCTATCTTACAAGTAACTAATAATCAATACTCTATGAAATTATTCAATGGATGGCGTTGTATTACTTATATTAGCAATGCAACGTTATTTACTGCTTACTGCCTAAAACAGTGCTTCCCAAAGTGTGGTACGTGTACCCCCAGGGGTACGAGAATAATTTAGTGGGGGTACGCGTTCTTATGCGAAATATATTGCAAAAAACGAAAATTTCAAAAAAATTTATTTAAAAACAAAACTAGCCATGAAAATTTAAGATGACGTATTTTTCTATTGACTATTTTTTGCAGAGTTACCAGTTAATAATTGGTGATTTTTTAACTTTTGTGCAATTTTTATAGTAAAAAATACATTCATCTTTTAATTAGTGGTACACAGTGTTACGAAAAATTTAGAAAGTGCATACAAAAGTCATAAGTTTGAGAAATACTGACCTAAAATAATGATGAATTTCGTTAATAATAAATGAAATATATGACTCATGTTGTACAATTTTACGCAAACTTTAGCGCCAATTGCGTTTTGTCTCCTAAAATATCATTTTATTGACTTTTTATGAGCTATGTCCAAATCAAATGAAATAAATAAATCCCTTGATGAAATTTTTAAAAGATTGCCAGTATTACAACATCATTTACTGAATAAATTATAATCTATTTCGTTAATAATGTTTAAATAAAGTGAAAGTAATGAAATACAGTATACTCTCGATATTTCAGAGACTCTAAAAAAATTCGAGATAGCAAGTTCTAAATGTGTTCTAAAGAGCAGAAAAATATATATTCCAAATTATTACTCTAAAAAGTAGTCATCAAACATAAGAATAAATATGTATTTAATGATAGCTGACTATAAGTCTAAATACAACAGTTATAATTTCATTTTTAAAAGTAAGACAAGAAGTAATTATGCAATAAATAGAAAGCAATTGGTTTACAATGAACTTGCATTGTGATTTTTCCAAAAACATTCCTTTTCTATTTCGAAAAAAATTCGACGTAACAAGAAAAAAAAAACCTCTTCGACTATAGGAATTAAAACTAACATTGTGTGGATATATAATACCAAAGGGAAAAATATTTTTTTGGCATAACGAGGTTTTCGAGTTATCGAAGTTCGAGATATCGAGAGTTTACTGAATATGGTGCTATTTTACGTAAACTGTTACCAATGCAACGTCATTTATACCTTGTCGCAGAAATTAAAACTGCACTTATACTTTTCCGTCTCAAAAACCTTTTAAAATTCTTTTCATTTTGAAGTTCGTATATTTAATATCTGATGACATATATAAATGTTCCCGAATTTTCTTTTAAATGACCCGAAACTTAATGTTAGATAAAATATGGGTCGACATATTCAGCCCACGAGTTTCCTAAAATGACCATCACCGATATGCGGAAAGTGTTCTCTGAAAAGTCATTAGTTTCTGTTATCGTTTTCTAGTTATACGTCGTTGCCACTTTCATGGTCAGTAATTTTACCTATCAGGAGATTTAATTCTTGCGGTGAATGGGAACGCATCCTACTACAAAATGGCATCAACTTCCTGGGAAATATGCCAGCCCACATTTTTCTGATGCCAGATTTAACACGGAGAGTATATAATAAATGTCAGTATTGTTTTTAGAGAAGCAAGATTTTCCGCATGCGATATTTTTGGAATTTTTATTTTACATTTAGTATTTGTCAATATTCTAAAAGCGGTGTTCTTTTATTTTTAAGTAATCTTATTATATTAGCTCAAGCAATGTTTAAAAATAAACAGATTTGAAATAGTTTCTAACTTTTTAACAATTTTACAATTTGCGATCGCGACGAACTATAGGGGGCGATGTTGTATGAGACGAATTCCTGCGATTTCCATATGAACAGTTATTCAGTTGCTCTGAAGCCGTCCTTAATGTAGCGTGTAGCATTGTAACGTTCCTTTATTGTGGCTTATTAATTTTAAAAAAGAAAATTTTTTAATATTCTTTCTTATGCAAGCGAAAACAAAATGGTATCTCTTTTTTCTAGAGAAGAAACATCCAAAACACATCATAAAAATATTTGTAAATAAACAGAAGAAAAAATATGTATCTTCTTATTAGAGTTAAGACCTAATGCCTGTGAAATCGTTTTACTAAATTTAATGATATAACATGAAAGGCCAATTAAAACTTTACTTTCTATAGTTTATTACATCAAAAAGTATACATAAGCCCATAATTTTATATAATTTAATTTTGCAAAAAGAGTTTTTCGACAAGTTTTTAGCAAAATATTTTAAGTTTAAATAAAAATCATTATTTATAAACTAAAAAACGAAAATAAAAAATGCTTACGAAAAAAAAATGATTTTAAAAATTCCTCAAATTAAAATAAATGTTTCTTTTTTTTTTTTAAATTCTTAATCGGAGGTAGAAAACCATTCTATAGAAAACTATCATCAAATTAGAAAAAAAAAATTCTTACAAAAATTTTTTATTATAAAAATCATAACACTTACCTGATTTATAAATTCGGAGAATTCCAAAATGATGTAGCAGTATGCGATCCCGAAATTGGAAGTTATCAGTTGCAAGTTTGTTGATAATAGAAGTTAAAAATTATTGAGAACTTTTTCTTCATATGCTTGGCGTGTTCTGTTTCTGAAAGATTTACCAATGTTCTGGAGAGTTTTTTCAAATTCTTCTACCTTTTCCTTAGGGAAATTTTGCTTCTTATTTGCTGCTAAGAAAATGGCGTCTGGGTCTGCCAATAATTATGATAGAACGAAATGATAATTATTAAAATATATTTAGGAGTTCATTTTTGAACAATACTCAAGAACATTCAACATTATGAACATTCTTTCACAAACTAAATAACAAATGCAGAGATCAAGTGCATTATTTTTAATTTTTATATGTAATTTTGCCATTAAGACTATACTGTGGGGACAAATTGTTTAAATATTCTAACTAGTTATCAAACTTTATTAAAAATTGACAATTTGGCAGTTTGGATTTTTCTGCCCAGAAGAAAATCATTAAAATTTATGAAACAAATTTGCAATCTTCGCATATGAACCCAATGTAACGTTGAAATAACTTTTAAACAATAATAAATGAAGTGGAAAAGAACGGTTTAAGTCACATTTTTCACAAAAGTGGAGACTGGATAGAGATCTGTTTCATTTTGAGGATTACTAGAATTTAATAAATCAGTAACGCGGAAAATTGGCTCTTCTCTGAAATTAATTTACACAGTGAAGATGGGCCAAGCTCGAGGAAAACGATTCCTATTCAAGTGTAGACAATGCAAGAAGGAAGAAAGTTATAATGACGTTAGTTTAGTTATAGCAACGTTAAGTTACAGTAACGTTAAGTTATAGTAAGTTACAGTAACGTTAAGATATAGTAAAGTTACAGAAAGTTATAGTTAAGTTATAGTTAAGTTATAGTAAGTTATAGTATAGTAACGTTAGTAAAGTTATAAGAAGACGACGGGAATTGATACTAGCGAAGAAGTAGTTATGGTTCGTTCACCAGGAGTTGGCACTTGGCTCCGCCTTCATCACATGGTATCCGACGATACTATTTCGCTTTTTGGGGAGAAGGATGTGAACAATCCTGAACAAGGTTGCTATTTGGTGATCGTATTTGAGATTTCGATAATTGAAATTTTTAATTTTTGTGAAATTTTCAACATATGCAAAGCTATTAGATAATTTTTTTGTTTTGTTTTCATGTTTGCAAAAAAATATTTTTCTTAAAGTTTTGGGTTTCACAACCGAAGATCCTCTGGAATTTGAAAAAAATATCTTGAATTACAAGAGGCAATTTTTCCATTGAAACGAGTGAATCACTGCACCGACCGTAATTAGCATCGTAGCAAATTATTAGCAATTATTAGTATTATTAGCACTTCTTAGAAATTGTTAGCACCCGTTCATACGAATACTGAGTTCGTGGGAAAGCAGTATTCCGCTGCGTTCACACGAACTGTAAAGACATAAATACTTTCAGTATCGAAGAAAAAATTCTCTTTTCTAAGAATTTGTATGGATAAGGTGCAAACTGTTTTAAATAATGTGATTTAATCTCAATATGAATGCCACATCTTTATCAACTGAAACTTACACTCCAGGCAAATGCTTGATAATATTTATTACACTAAATCAATAAAACCTCTTCCAAGTTGATGCAATTCTGTGAACAGTATTGTTTATTACTATACGATCAGTTTTTTTTCTTTCTGAGGTGTCGGGTAGGAAAAAAGGTTTAGTGGCTAAGAGACTTTTATCAGAAAGCTTTTCTGTGAGAATACGATTGCAAGTATTTAATAAAGTAATCCTTCTAGCTGCCATTTTATTTTGATTTTCTACAGCTAACAGAGTTTTAACCTTGGTTGAGCATGACAAATCATGAATTCCTTGCTCATACTTAGAGAAGCGTTTTTTAATTTCTTATCACCACATTTTTTGATTTATATATGTAACTTTAAGATTTATAATTTTGTTTTTTTAAATAAAAAAAGTTTTCTTTTATGATGTATATGAAATACTTCATCTTTTTATTATTCTTTCTTCGATTTATTACTTTCTCTGACATTATCTTGACCGAAACCCCAAGGGGAAGAGCTGAACTTAAATGTATTATCTTAATCATAAATTATAAATGTAATCATAAACGTACAATTCTTAATCACGAAACGCAGCGTAATTAAATATTAATACTGAAACGAAATGAATAGCTTTATGAATAAACACATGCAATCAAAACTATTCCCATTTATTTACAATTTATACATATAATGCGCTTTAGTTATCATCATGGCATCAAGTATTTGCGACGCTATAACACAAAAACAATGTAAAAAGGACGGCTAAAAGTGCAATAGTGTACTTGCACTTCAAGAAGATCTCAAACACCCACACATGTGACCTTTGAAGTCAGGGCCAGCTAATCATTATCAGCAAAATGGCGTATTGAAGTAGAGCTAAGTTTCTCTACATGAGGTTAGAATGTTAATCAACGATAAATTGATTAAATACAGTGCCATATCGCACATCGAATGAGTTTAAATAGAATTCTTTCTCGTCTGCATCTTTTACCTAACTTACAAGGGAAACTAGGGAAGTGTGACTCGCCAATTTTGAAATAAACTAGTGGGATGTATGCCTTATGAGGAATAATTTTAGGGGGCAACATTCGCTTCGGCCCATAGAAGGTTCTGTGAGAGATAAAATACCGATTTTCCTACATATTAAATTATTTTTTATTACTTCAATGCAGACTATTAGTTATTGTAATTGTCTCATAATCCAATTAATTTATAATTAATTGGATAATTAATTAATTTTCTAATTAATTAATTAACATTCGTTTCGGCCCATAGAAGGTCCTGTGAGAGATAAAAAACAATTCAAAATATAGAAAAATCGGTGTTTTATTACTTCAATGCAGACTATTAGTTATTGTAATTGTCTCATAATCCAATTAATTTGGAATTAATTTGCTAATTAATAAATTGATCAAAAATTAATTAATTATTAATTAATTGTTGGTTAATTGTTGATTAATTATTCATTGATTGTTAATTATTTATTAATTAATTAATTGATTTGCAATTACATACTCCAATTAATTTGGAAAGTTTTTCGAAAAAAATTTTTAACAAATTTGATGTCAATTTTATTTTTAAATTAACCTAACAGGTTTTTTATGAAAAACTACAGATATATAAAACTTTCGAAATCAATTTTGACAATATAGTACAGTACCACAAAATTAATTGGAGTATGAGACAATTACAATAACTAATAGTCTGCATTGAAGTAATAGAATACCGATTTTTCTATATATTGAATTATTTTTTATCTCTCACAGAACCTTCTATGGGCCGAAACGAATGTTGCCCCCTAAAATTATTCCTCATAAGGCATACATCCCACTAGTTTATTTCAAAATTGGCGAGTCACACTTCCCTAGATTCCCTTGTTAGATTTATTATTTGTTTATGCATTTTGCTGTAACCGTGACACATTTTTGTTTTGTGTACCTGGCAAATTCGATGCATAATTAGTTTATGTTTTCCATGGCTTCGTGCCTGTCTTTGTGTTATGTCTCTGTGTAAATATGTAGCCAAAAAATTTAAATATTTGTGAAAGAATTTAGAATGCGTCACTTAAGAGAATTGATACTTGACGGGCTTGTCTTACTCGAAATAGAATTTGAAGAGCATTTGTAAACGTAAGCAAACGCCACGCTTCGACAACCAATCAGGCTCGAGGTACCCACACTGCGTCTCTTGCAGGTAAAATGATTTCTTCAAAATATCAGTTGTCAGTATAAAAACTATAATAACAAAAGTGTATGTAAATATATAAAGCTATAAATAAATATTTCATAAGCTCGTACGTGAGTTGCTGTAAATCAAAAGCAAAAATAAAAGAGAGATTAAGTGTCACCAGATATAAATTTTTGAAAATAAAAGATTAAGTGTCACCAGATATAAATTTTTGAAAATAAAAAAAGCCTTAGTACATGAGAAATTAACATCGTTCCCTATATTTGAACCATTATAAGTCAGTTTAATAAGTAAGAATACTTATATATATTTTTTCTTTTTAAACGCATATAATTTTTATTATTTAGAATAATTATTTTTTCAAGTGCAGATGATATATTTTTTTTAATTCTGGTAATTACACAAGTCGTTACAATTAATACATTGACAAATAGTTCTAGCATGAAACTAAAATAATTATAAATTTTGTTAACAAAATGGGAACATTTTTTGTTGAAAATATCGAATTTTTAAAGGAAAATAAAAACCTGATGAATGCGAACCAATTACGAAGTTTTGTGTGCGTAGCCTACTTATATTTAAAAAAAATACTTAATTTTGATCTTTAAGACTAGATTGCCCAAGGAAGTCATTTCGACTGCTTTTTGATTGGCTAAAAATTGACAAATAATAATGCAAATTTTTTTTTTGAAGTTAAGTGAATTATTTTAATTGGGAATATTTACTAATAACTTGTTATATAAAACTGTAAATAATATAAAAATATTACAAATTAAACAATTTTCTTTGCACATTATTTATTCTTTCACAATGCAGTCAATTTGACTGCTTTTGGGCAGTATAGGTATACACTAAGCTTCAGTCTTTCTAGTCTCAAAATTGTAATCGCATATTGAGTTATAAAATAAGTTAAAGTAAAAAGAAAATGTAAACAGATATTAACTTTAGCATACCTAACATAGTTTCCATGGTGACTTTCTTAAGCAACTTTAGCTGGAAAGAAAGAAAGGCTTATGAAGATATTAATATATGGGCTTATTTTCGGGAAAAATGATTCGTCTGAGGGATTACTTCTTATGATTTCATTTGATCTCCCTCTGGTCATCTCCATGAATACAAATGACTAAGAATTCATTTCATCTATTTATGAATGTTTATCGGAACCTATGTTTGTTCAATAGCAGGAAATAAAAATCTCTGGATCATTTTTTGGTTTTTTTTTTATAACATAATTAGCAGATAATCGGAGAGATTTTTTTTTAGTTCTTTGTCCATTAAATTTTTAATGTTTTTAATCGTATGCCGTAAATAATTTTAGTGTATTCTAACACCGAAAAATTGTGGTAGCTACTTTAGACCTAAAACTTTGCTAGAAACTCCAAGAATAGTTTTTGCAATACCACAATCATTCTATATGACACACTTTAAGAGTGTCATAGAATGCTATAAGGGGTCTCATAAGGGATTAAAAATTTGGACTTCTTTCCTTACCCTACTATTGTGATCTTATTTCCCATATTGCGGCTTCCCCATTATATTTCGATGAGCTGAAATCAAAATATGTAAGAAAAAGACATGTCTGTTCAGAGAAAGTAAGTTGTCGTGTCTGATTTCGTAACTTAAAATAATGTCTGCACTAATAAATTAGCATACTTGAGGTTACCCCCTCGAACCTTTAAGATTAAGTCCTAGAACGTGAAGATCCGATTATTAGATCAAAAGTTATTCAGAGTGGTCCGATTTTTTATTTTGCTCACTGTGCATGCAACAATTTTCCTTTTCCAAAAATTCCTGAAAATTTTATCACCAACAAAATTACAGAAGTAACAGCAGTTGCCTACAGAACATACATATTTTATGACACACATTATTTTACATAACATAACGCATTATTTGTTCTAATGTTATTACTAAATAAAAGTAAATTATAAAATCAAAACAGATTTTAAAAAATCTGATATGCTGAAATCTAAAAGTATGAGAGCCTGTTTTTTACTCGTTAGCTCAATAAAATCAATATCCACTCAGTGTGGTTAAATATTTTTTATCGTCAGTTTAAGCATGAGAGGTATTCGAGGTTTCTTCTCTGTGTAACGCAAATATGTGTCAGTCTCCAAGATGCTATTTTTGCATGAAAGTAAATTTGACTCTTGTTTGGTCTAGAATTTTTCTTTTGGTGGGATTCAACATTGCTAGGATATTGGATCGCAACGAAACCGCAATTTAATTTTCTGTTCGCCATTGTCCACCTTACCGAATATCGAAAAGCTAAAGAGATTATAAATAAGGAATATTTCATTGCACATCAATGGTGTTAATAGTTTTTTGCATGGTTAAAAATTATAGATAGAAACTTTTTCACTCTAGATAGCGCCATTTTTAAAATACAGCTTTAGAAAATGTGATTAATTATGTAGAAGCAGACGTCTCTAACAGTTTTACGCTAATCATTATTCTGCCGAACAGTAAAATCAAATTTTCTTTCCGAAATTTTTTAAATTGTATTGAAAACAAATCTAAAAATACATACTTTGTAGTAGTGCTCAATAAATTACCTTAAAAGTATTTATTTTGTAAAATAATTGTTCGATAGAAAATACGATTTTTATTTTGTATTGCACAAATGTACACAACGCAAATAAAAAACAGACCACCCTGTTTAACTTTTGATCCTAATGATCACATCTTCACGTTCTAGGGCTAAATCTTAATTGTTTTTTATGCGACTTCAAACATGCTAATCGGACAGGAAAACGTATTTTCTCGGAATAAACATATCTTTTCTTAGACAGATTCTGGTTTCTTAGCCCAAAAATATTAGGGGTTGTCCGATATCTGGGAAATACGGTCGGGAGAGCGTTCCAAAGTTTTGAACCCCTAATGTTACTTTTTGCATAATTCGCTGTATCTCGAGAACTTTTTATGCGAATTTTAAAAAAAATTGCCCACAATTATAAAATTCGTTTATCTAAAGATATGCAAAAAATAACATTTTAATAAATATTTATTATTATTCATTATTTTTTTAATAATAATGGGTGGAAAAGTTTTGAATTGTAAGGTACAAAATTTTCAGTATCTTTTTCAATGTAATTTTACAAGGCAAAATACAAAATTTGAACGAAATCGGTCAAATAGTTCCCGAAAAATCAAATTTTTAATATGACTTTTTTGAAATTCAATTTCGCAGGAACTTTCCAACTGATTTTGCCCAAATTTTGTATTTTGCCATGTAATATTATAGTCTTTAAAACGAACGTAAAAATTGTAGACTAATAGTTGCGGGAAATTTTTTAATTCACATAAAAAGTAGGGATATATGGAAATATGCAAAAAGTAACATTAACGTTAAGGGGTCAATACTTTAGAGCTCCCTCCTGACCAAACTATTGGGAGCCTATTTCTTCGGCTAATCCCTCTATTTTTGGGATTAGAAGTCTGAATTTGTCGGAAAAAAGGTATGTTTATTCAGAGAAAGTATGCTTTTGTGTCTGATTTCGTAATTTAAACTATATCGCCATCACTTATTAATTAATGCATTTGAAGTCACCCCCTCGAGCCATTAAGATTTATTCCTAGAAGGTGAAGATCAGATCATTAGATCAAAAGTTATTCAGGGTGTTCCGTTTTTTTCTGCACTACACTGGTATATCTTTTATGGCCATTTGGACGGTCCCTCCGGTACACTCATGGTATCAGAGTAGGTGCCCAGGGAGCTCCTTGACTCGGGGCAGCAATGGACGAGAACAAACTGCAATGACTCGTTTCCTCATTTGACATCTGTCATCAATAACTTATATCGATGGTAATAAATATTTCGAAATCTGCATTAAGTGTTTTGCAGCCCAGGCCTCTCCTGAACACATTTTATTTTGTCTGGGACTTACAGCGCAGGACCAGGTTCAAGCTCCCCTGTTGGTGCTAGACTTTCTCAGACCTGATCTCGCTCTGCTGGTCATGGGGATGAGAACAACAATATCTCTAGTTTTAACGTTAAATTCATTCCGCATTTTTACTTATTGATTCGTTCACGGCACCAAATTTGTTTTCCTGGCTCTAATATTTACTTGCTAACTCTGACATGTACCCCGTTCATATTGGACAAGAACTTTAAAAACAAATCCAAAGGGTGGTCATTACGGATCACCCTGTATATGTAATAATTCAAAAAATATCAAACGATTACAAAGGTTGTCATTATTTAATTGAAAATAATTGAATGAATGTAGATGCAAGTTTAAATTTTGTTTGCACGCTTTGTCAATGTACAATGTGGAGCCTAGGTGGCTAAGGGACACAGTACCAGGTTCAAATCGTAGACATGGTTCATGGATTCGACATCTCGTCCCGGATCTCGCTAACCACAATGTCCTCAGAGGTAGACGGTTCATGGGTCAGAAAGACCTTGTCGTCCGGCTAACCATGGGAGGCTATCACAGTTTTCCACTCCATGTAATGTTAATTAATGCTGGTTAGTTCTATTAAAAAGTCTTCTACGAAGGCTGTAGTGTGATCCAGAGCTTGATATGCCAGATTTTTGTATGATCCCTTGACTCCAGAGTTGAGTTTAAAGTTACGAGGCTGGACATTGACAAGTCGTAAACCCAAAAATGTGCCGGTTGCTCAACGTTGGAGTAAAATAAAATATTGCATGCCACTGTTCTTAGTAACATGTACAATGTCTAATCGGTAGCCCATTACACCAGCGATTCTCAAGCTGTGGGGGGCACGAGCAAGCTAAGGGGGGTGGCGCGAAGATGTTTAAGAGAAAATATTATTTTTAAAAAAATCTTACATCTATCTCTAATACATATCACGTATACTTTTAATTGCAAAATAAAATTTCATTTATTTTATTGCACAATTGCAGCTTTTGCCCCTAAGGTGGCCCATATATTGAAATCACTTACTCAAATCATCCTTAGAAAAGACACTTGCAAACGTCTTTTGAAAAGGCTCTTTAAGAGTGTTGCTGGTGGAGACAAGTCTCCCGACTTTAAAAAAGATATTTTTATTTAGAGTGCATAATTTTTTTTATATAGCATTTACATTGATAGTTCTTGTGTGATGTCACTAGCGATTCTTTTGAGTTAACTTATTAGAATAAATCAAGAATTACTAAGTTAATTCTTTCAAAAGAATTAACTAACCGTAACTAGTAAGTAAGAGTTAACAAACCATATTGGAGTTTAACCTAACACATAACTAGTATAACATCACCCAATTTAAGAAAATACCAGAATCTATCACAAAAGCAAATAGTATTTTGGTTCAGCCACTTGTCGTGAAGTCATTAATTTTTCTTCCTCATCAATTGAAAGTCCTTCAGGAGTCTTTTGAAATCGATCCCTAACCCATTCATAACTTGCTATCACTTTGTCGTCAGCAAGAAAATACTTTTTTTTATTATTTGCCAGCATAGATAAATTATTTTTACAAAAACAAATTATAGATATTCTTCTTTAGCCTTGTAAGTTCTAGCACAATCATCCACATTTGCAAACATTGTTTTTTTGCTTTAAATTTCTGCTCCACAATTCCAGTTTTCTAAACGAAGCATTAACTTTATCACTCGTATCCAACATGTGTGTATTTAATTCTTGGAGTAGAAGATTCAAGTTATTTAATTTCTCGAATATGTCTGCCAAAGAGCTCAATTTCATCACAAATCCCGAAAATTCTCGGCTTCCAACCTGTATTTTTCTAGGACTATTTCTTTCCTTAATTCATAAACACGTTGCAAAAATTTAATTAAAGCTTTTTAGTTCACAGACAAAGTTTCAGTAAAAAACGATTTTTGTTTCTTACATGATTTTAATTTTAAATAGAAGAATTCTCTCGATTTCACTATGAAGCTTTTCCAAATAACGTTTAAGTTTATTAACTACTGGTAAACCCAAAATTTAAGTATTCTTGAGAATATTTTCTTGATTTTATTTTCGGAACCACCCTCGTTTGTGTACTTGTTGATGCTTTATCGTCTAATGCTAGCTTACTTCCACTTAAAAATTTATCCATGAGTGTGCATAAATCTGCTGCAGTGAATATCTAATAGGGTGAATTGCAATTAACAAGAAAATGTACATAACATACACATAGATTCTATAACGATAGAAGGATCGACTCGAATGAAACTGGCTGGAATTAAAACTTGCGTTATCGAACATTTTCCTTCTTGAGAGAAAACATTTGCTCTGCGTCTGCTCAAGACGCCATCGGTGGTGTGGATTCCTTTCCACAAAAATTACTTATTTTTTCTCTCTATTGTTTAGTCATACTTCTGTTTTATTTCTTTTATTATTCGAAAAAATGTATTCCCTGTTTCTAAATTTAGCTCGAACCGTCTAGGATAACTTTTATTAACGAATTTTTCTACTTTCATATTCTTTTAACGGTATCTCCCTGTTTGGCTTTCATTTCAAATATAATATTTAAATTTTCCTCGCTTTCCTTGGCTTAATCTGTTCACCGTCCGCTTGGCAAAATGCGAGATGTAATTTCTAACCAACGTTGGCTCGCTTTTACTTTCATTTTGGCAGTTAATTAAAAATTATTTAAAAACAGAATTCAAAATACTCAATATACATTACTGTTGTATACATTTTACTGTAAGCGGGGGGGGGGGGGGGCGATGAAAATTCAGATTGAAAACTGGGCAGCGAATACTGAAAGGTTGAGAAACGCTGCATTACACGACTTTACATCGAAAGGCATATCTAGAATCACCCATACAATTGCTTCAGAAATGCTTTGAGTTTTGCGATGGACAACCTGCAATTTCTACCTCAAAAGTTATATCAGAGATTTTGTTATCAGCAAACGAAGTACAAGGAGCAAAAAACTGTTAGCGCTCTGAATAACGTTTGATCCAATAATCGAATTTTTAAATACTAGGACTCAATCTCAACGGTTTGAAAGTCTCACTTTAAATACGTTAATTATAGTGATAGCTCAAGGGATAGAAAGTTCGCCTTCCGATGTGGTGAATCGAGTTCAATCCCAGCGATGGTTGATAGATACAAATTCCGCATCCGTCTCACACCGATCACAGTGCCTGACGTAAAATATCCTCAGTAGTAGACGGATCATGGGTTAGAGTCCCTTTGCCGTTATGCAAAAAAGTCGCCCATTCACTAAAGCGACTATGCTATTGTTGACATTCAATATTCTCTTGATTTCGGGCATTCCGGGTAATATGTTGACTTGTTTCAGAACTCCAAAAGCACATTTTTTTAAAAAATTATTTACGTTAGTGACTCCAGATATGCTGCAGTATGTAAGTTGTAAAATCGACGGCCGATTAAATGTCACCATATTTTTTCAATACCTAATCGAAATCTTCACCTTCCTTTTGCAAATTCATATCAATAGCATCTTCTCAATTAAAAACTTTCTTCGATGACACTATTCTCAACATACCCTCCAACTGCTACGGAGTTTCCGTAGTTTCAGAAATCTTCTTTTCAGACGGTAGCAAAATTAATGTCTTAATATTAAAAAAAAATAATTTTAGCGTAACTTGTCCACTATTACTTATAAAAGTGCAGGCCATATGGCTAGATTCTTAAGTTCTGATAAAAGTTTTATGAGAGATCCATTTGCTTTGAAAATTTCTACTTTGGTTCGCTACCACTAGAAAGAATTATTTTCAAAATCCTCATAAGTTGGAGGGTATGTCTCAATGAAAATACGTTTTATAGATAATAATATGCTTTTTTTTCATAACTGCTGGGAGTTTGCAACAATTATTCTTAGCAGTCAGGTCAAGTTTAGTCTATTTTTAGCATTAAAATTTATCTTTAGCGTCAAAAGGAGGAAAGAAACAACAGTTTTTTAAAAATAAAAGTGCCTAAGCTGCATTATCTGGGCTCATAAAAAAATTTCAAAAAATTCAGTGCTGACGTAAAATATTCTCAGTGGTTGACGGATTATGGGTTAGAGCCCCGTACCGTTGGTCTAACCGTGGGAGGTTTTTGTGGTTTTCTTCATGTAACGCAAATGCGGGTAAGCACCTTCAGAAAGTCGTCCACGAAGGCAAATTTTTCTCAATACTTGATTCCTTATTTTCTGGATTGGGTTCAAAATTACCAGGCTTCAGAGTGGAACATTTGCAGTCCAAAACCCGAAATCGGGTCGGCTTTTCAACGACGGTTATAAAATGAAAAGTACAATAACTTTTTATGTATTTAATTTAGTTGTCATTTCTAAATACCAGTTCACTCTTTACGCAAGATGGTATAGTTTAAAATTATTGTATTGCATCAAGTGTAAGAAAATTGCTATCGTATTGTACTGTTTTTTTTTTTTTCGTTTGCTAACGAGAATTGAAGAAAAAAAAACAGTTAAATAATTACAGAAATTCATTTTTAGTCCTTCTGTATATATTGATGTTCCAATTGCATCTGATACGAAATAAGTACTGTAATAAAAGAGACAACGAAATTAAACGAGACGATATAAATTCTGTTAGATTCAATTTAAGATAAGCTATCTCAACTCCATTCACACACAAAAAACCTTTTCCTCAGTACAAAATCGTAAACTAGCTTATACTATACGAGTTAAGCTTTAGTACTGGAACAAAACAACTCCGGGAAAAACTCTCCCGCATTTTTATGAGAGAGAAAATGTTTTCCTTTTATTTTCTCCTCTCCGGAAAAAGCAGCCGTTGATCCCATGACCTTCGAAATTTCCGTGACTCCTGGATCCTGTTGTTTTCTTCCTCCCATAGGGACCCGATAGGTTACCATAGCAACCTCATCAAGAAACAACAACAAAAGTGAAAAAGGTGAAACTCAAGAGAGGATTATGAGATTATTTTTCCGGGAGAAATTTTCTCGCCTACGGATTACTTTTCCTGTCTTTATTCATTCGTGTGTCTCTGTTGACCCCCGAAATGAATGAATATGAATAAATGATTCTATTGCGCGAAAGAAATAATATAGTATTCATTGCAACAGTTATCACATTTTAATACAACCAATTAAGAATTCTCTGTACGTAAAATATTTGTTGAATTTTATATAATACCTGAATTTAAGAAGAGATAAGAAAACTATTTTAACTGGAAAAGTTTAAATTTTATTTTTTGCATTCATAATTTTTTTTAGCTGTAGAGTTTTTTCCAGCGTTGCGCTGTTTGCTGGTGCTATTTAAAGTGCTCAACGCAGAACCTTTAACTTTTTTATTTAATGATCGGATTTTTGTGTTCTATAATATAACGCGTGAAAATCATGTCAGCTGGGGAAATATGAATCATACCGCCTATTCCAAAAAAAAGTAAATAAATAAATAAAAGAAAAAGAAGTTGTGATCGTCTCATTACAATCACTGGTTAGCCATTGGTCAAATGCTTTTTTTCTCTGGACTGACTCCGTTAAACGCCACAATATTTCAAATCATAGATTGCAAAAACTGTCTCAATCTATGTTTGTCATCTGATTGGTTTTCAAATCCTGCCTATGTACGCGTTTCAAGACGTCACAAAATACTTTTCCTTCTTCAGCATTTATATCACCAGTAATTATACATTGATAATAAAAAGAATATAAAAATACTTTAAATTATTATTACGTAAATACATTAAAAATGTCTGCTAGTGAAAATAAAAATAAAAACCGCAGTGGTCGCCATAGCAACGCACGCGCACTATTTTACTGTTAATCTTAAACACAATTGAAAAGTGTGTGAATGCCATCAAGCCCAGACCAAAACCCATTTTGCAAACGGATAAAAAAATGTTTAAGTTTTTTATTAATTTTAGCAGACAAAAATTACGTTCGCCTGAGAAATTTGAATCTCTCTGATTAATCTGCTCTATTTTTTTATCTTTCGTAACTAAATTATTTTAAAAAGTACGGAATAATATGTTTGTCTAAGTTTGTTAAGAAGTATTTATCAAGCATAGTTTATAAGTAGGAAGCAAGTTTTAAAATTTCATTTCTTGAGATCAGTGCAATCTATTCAGTTAAAATTTTTTAATTTAAAACTAAATAGTTCGTGACGCAATTTGAAAGGATAAATAATCCTAAAAATGATAATATAGATATATTTGTAGAAACGAGGTTTACATTTCCTTGATAAAATTGATCTGGCCAATTTCAATGATTTCATAAATATGGGGGAAATACGCAAGAAGTGAAATTAATATTAAATATAGCAAAGTTTCGACCGTTCTCTTCCCTAAACTATTAAAATCGTAATATCTAGATTGCGACTACCCACATAATTTGGAGGTCTAAAATCTTCATCAGTTCAAAAAAAATACATTTAGTATGAAAAAGTACGCTTAGGTGCCGAAAAATGAATGGTTTGCTACGTTCTGCTTAGGAAACAAGAAATTTTTCCCGAATATCAAAATAAATTAAAGATTGTAAATAGCAATGCTGATAGGAAGTAGTGATTTCTTATTAAAGAGTATTGACTTCAGAAGACCCATCATTTGCAACATGGTATAGGTTGAGGGCAAAATTAAGGGACCCATGCAAATATTGGAATGAACTAATATGGAATAGAAATTTTTTTTTTATTCAGTAGGCCATCTGTTGAGAATTTTTTATAATTAACATTTGATGACATCAAGTACTCTGCTTTCCTAAGCCAGAAACATTCCTTTCTTTCTACTTTAATTTTTTAAACATGTCAATCAATTTTGAAACAATCAACATAGGAAATTTTTATGCTTTAAAACTTTTAAGACATTATAAAAGGCCGCAATCAATGTTTTAAGCAATTGTATTATTTTTTAGTACAAAATTTATTCAGTTTCTAACTTGTGTTGGATTTTAAACTTTTCGAATAAAAGCAATTTGAGTCGCGATTGCTCAGGTGATTGAGCGTTTGCCTTCGAATAAGGTGAAACAGGTTCGAATCCCAGCGATGGCAGGTCGATACGAATCCGCATCCGGCCACAGTGCTGACGTGAAATATCCTCAGTGGTAGACGGATCATAAGTTAGTCCCTTTGTGGTCAGGCTAACCGTGGTTTTTTTTCGTGGTCTTCCTTTCTATTTTTACACAAATGTGGGTTAGTTCCATCAAAAAGTCCTCCACGAAGGCAAAATTTCTCCCAATACTTGATCCAGGAGTTCCTTTGTATTCTGGATTAGGTTCAAAATTATAAGGCTACTAAGTTGAACACTAGTAGTCGTAAGCTCAAAAATTGGATCGACTGTTCAAAGATGGTTATAATAATATAATATAATAAAAGCAATTTCGAAAATGGTATCTTTGCTAAGTAGTAAATTTATTTTTGACAATGCACAAACATTTTCTGCGTAACAAATATATGTATATGTTTTAAAAAATTGCTGTTATATGGAAATATGTATAAAACTCTCTACCAAATAAAGCGTATATATTTATTATTTCTAATATAATAAATTTAAAGCAAAAAACTAAGGAGAGATTTCTTACTTATACATGCATTTGTCTGAGTTTCTTTATCAATATGTTATCTGAAAAAGGCTGTAGTTTTAATACTATCTATAACATGCACTCTGAATAACACTTTGTTTCTGATGCAATTAATTCTTAAAAGCAAAAAACACAGGACATATATTTTATGAATCATAAATGTATTAGTCTGCGTTACCTTGCCAATCAATATGTTTCGGAGTAGGCAATATTTTCAATAATACGTACCTGAAATATTTTTCTTTCTGATGCAATTAATTCTTAAAAGTCAAAAATGTCGAAATCTAACATAAATACATTGGTCCACGTTTCCTTATCTTTTCATGTGTTATCGAAAAATTATTTAATTTATCCAAATAATACGTATTCAAATATAATTTCTGATGCAATTAATTCTTAAAACTCAATGTCGAAATCTAACATAAATACATTGGTCCACGTTTCCTTATCTT
This sequence comes from Parasteatoda tepidariorum, assembly GCF_982258835.1. Classification (NCBI taxonomy): domain Eukaryota; kingdom Metazoa; phylum Arthropoda; class Arachnida; order Araneae; family Theridiidae; genus Parasteatoda; species Parasteatoda tepidariorum. The sequence goes on along the minus strand of NC_141756.1, from coordinate 119,907,310 downwards.
TTTATGTGTTATCGAAAAATTATTTAATTTATCCAAATAATACGTATTCCAATATAATTTCTGATGCAATTAATTCTTAATAGTCAAAAATCTGTCGAAATCTAACATAAATACATTGGTCCGCGTTTCCGTATATAATTTTTCGATGACACATTAAAAGATAATTTATCTGAATAATACGTATTTCTGATGCAATCAATCTCTTAAAATCTCAAATAAAGACAATCTTTTATTTATTATGAATTCATCGGTCCACGTTTCTCTTAGTTTCTAAAAGCGTCATAACCATCTAAATCATTATTGCACGAGAATTTATAATGATTTGCGCAATCACTGAGCGGAGAATAATTCTCAATTTTATGCTCGTCTGGGGAAGAAAGTTCCGCAACTAGAATGCGAATCGTTCTGAATTCGAATCTTTCCCTGGCGTGCTTATTCAATTGAACGAAACTAGCGAAGAACAAAACTCTCAGTTCATTTATAACCCTGCAGATTCGTTTGCCCGCTAAACGAAGAGCTTTAATGCTAAACCCACAGGAAATAAAATGTTAAATTTCTGTTCGATTTATTTAAGAGATTTTGACATTAATGATTCTAAATTTTCTAACTTTAAGGATTTTCTTCTCACCTAGTTTTATTTTATTATCGCTTTTTCGAGTGAAGTCAATACACTTTCTCTCGGTATTTATATATTTTAAATATTACCCAGAAGACCAAAGCCTAACGTGAGGGACGTGACGGGCGGTTGTCCCGGGCCCCCACATCTAATAGAAAGTTTATTTTACGTTTAAACTTTTTTTAAGCAAAATATCAGTACAGTGTAAAATGCATTAATTTTATGTTAGCTTCTTCATTAATTTATCGTATGAAGACAATCTATGTTTCGTAAATACATGGCCTCCTCGGGAGGAATTCAGCTAAAGTTTCGCTATGACGGTGGACACCACATTTGGCCACTCAAAAGTCTACAATTTCACATATCGAAAAATGCGATATGTTTATAAAAAGACAGGCTTCTGATTGGCAAAAATTTAGCTGAATTCCGCCCTAATGTCAGCAAGCATATGCATTTTTCACAGCTAGTTGACAAAGTTAACAATCAGAAAACTGAATTTGGTATGACGGACAAAGAATTGTCAGAAAATCAATAAAATAGACAGAACGATTTTTCATCTGACCATCGAAGGGGGGGGGGATTTGTAGCTATTTTAGGTTCGAATCACAATTTTCTTGTTATCTATAATGAAGTGAAAATTTTGAATACCTCCATAAAGTTCGGTTCTTCAGTAAAGCAGAGTGGGGCCCCCAAAGTTTTTGCCCCGGGCCCCAATTAGGCTAAGTCGGGCTCTGCAGAAGACAGAGAACATCTGGGTAAAATTCTAAGAAGTTTTTATGAATTTATTTTATGTAGAACAGGCATAGAAAAATCCACGAAAATCTTCCATGAATAGAACAGTACGAGGCCATAATCCTCGATCACCGACAATTTTATTTTTTAAATTCTGGCTGATGTCAGTAATTTTTTTTTTTCTATTTTACTAGGGGAGCTATACCTCTTGCTCGCTTCACTCTACGAACCCCGTAATTGCTCTATAATCATTTTTATTTTTTTATGTTTAACAATAAACTGATTCTTACACCAGATTTAAAAATTACGGTTCCTTTCGATAATATGTCCTATGGAGCCAAAGTCGCCAATAAGTAGATCTGGATACGATATCATTATTTATAACAAAAAGTATCAAGGTAATATAGCGATTATTATACATATCGATAATTACTGGATATTGTTCTGGTTATTCTGAGTGTTGATACATTTTATTCGAATAACAAAAATATTGACCCATGTAGAAATCATATAGTTAAATTGGAAAAATATCGTGATATATTAAATATATTTTTAACCAAACAAAGCGATATTAAAATGCGTATTTATCGGTATGACCAATATGCTTGTTGGTTTGAACTCGGGAATACAGATGCCAATATATGGCCCCTATAACCTATCAGTATCAAAATTATTCAATTTAATAAATCCAAAAAAATGAATGCATACTTTTTTAATTCAGTTTCAAACTCTAATGCGACAAAATGTACTCTTAATTAGTTTGCTAAATTATCATTGCTAACTAAACTACAAACTTGTATTCTGCATTTTTTTTTCATAACCATCGTTAAACAGCCGATCCAATTTCGGGTTTACTACTATTAATGTTCAACTCCGTAGCCTTGTCATTTTGAATCCAATCCAGGCGGCAAGAGAACTTCTGGATCAAGTATTGGGAGAAATTTGCCTTCATGGAGGACTTTTTTGATGGAACTAATCAGCATTTGTGTTACATGCAGAGGAAAACCGCGAAAACCTCCCACGGTTAGCCCGGCTGCAAGGGAATATTATATATTATGCATATTATGTATATAATCCGTATATTTAAAAAGTAACTAATTACTATAAAACTTATATTAATTCCAGTTATAAGACAGCGTCACATGTCCATTGTGTTGTGCGTTAAAGTACCAAATTATGTGATTTATCTGTCCAATGAGAATATACGAATCATTATTTAAATCAAATAAGAAAATACATCATTTTAATTAAATACTTATTCTTACAAACAAACAGCATTGAGAATTTGATTAATATGAGGTTAAAGGGCTACCCAATAATCAACTCTTTTGCATTTTAATTATAAACTAGCTGTACCCTGCGTGCGTTGCAACGCTTTCAATTTGAATTTGAATTTTGTATTTAAGTGTGTAAATGACATTTGCGATTATGATTTGAAATGCAAATTTTATTTAATGGTGAAAAAAAGCAGTTAATTCTCTAGGATATCATTAGTGCATTTTCAAACAGACATGTATGGTGATGCACACGGAGCATGAAACATATTTTGGACAATGATCTGAAATAAGACTGGATCTATGGTGACATCAAGAATTTCTGCTGATATCTGATCAGTTTTAGAAGGTGGTTTTTTTTCAATAAGCCAAATTAGAATGTGTGCCTGAGGCAATCCTCGTTTTTGCCATTCAATAGAGTACACCCAACACCGTGTCTCTCTAAAAACATGACGCTTCACAATGAAATCAAGTAAAGATTATCATTTTTGTTTGAACACACGTGCTGTAATATCATGACGATCCGATGATTATTGTCCTGGTAACAAAATATCTCTAATTTCAACCCAAGCAGAATTGCACGTAAATGTAATAAATAAATCTAGGAGCCCATATGCGAGAACATATGTCATTGCATCCTGTGAGTATTCATACATGTGCCTTGGAGTCCAAGGCACATGTATGAATACTCAGACATGTATGAATACTACATTTGCAGGGAGTCCAAGTTTTTCTCCCTGCAAATGTAGTCGGCAATATAATCATTTTCCCCACATCATTAGGATTAACGTTACCATCATTAATTATTGCATCCCGTAAATGAATGCATTCTTCTGAACGTAATTTGGTTTGATTTAATTTAATATACAGTATGCGTTCAGTTTCAATTTTCGCATACATATCGACAATGTATTGATCAACTAATTGTCGACATTTTAAAGTATGATTATCAGCGTTTTGGCAATCATTAATCTATATGCATAAAAACTTATTGCACTTGCTTTCTTATTGGTTTTCTCGCCTGTTTGCGGACTTCTTAATTTTATGTTAAAATAATATCCCTCCTCTCCTCACCAAAATAAAATAGGATATTGCAATGCATCATATGATCGATACGTTTCTGAGAACTCTTTGAACGTCACGATTTCTGCGATGAAGAACTGTATCGCGGGAAGTAAATTCTTCGCCAACTATAACAATAGCCACTTCATCCAATGTTGGCGCATTGTATTTTTCTTTGTGGTGGCCTACAGGTGTTTTTTCAGCTCTAATAACAACTTTGTAAATATCGGATGACATTTAGTCTAGGGCAATTGTGAACAGCCTAATTAACTGATTATGTTGATCGAAAAATTTTTGTAATACGGTAACAATTTTTCGTTTAGTGCCATTGTTTACCTGACAACGTTGATTGGCTTGATCATTTGTGTTATCCATGAAATAAATTTGTTGAAATTTATGATCTGCGTTAGGCATTGAAAGAAGTGATCCTTGCACGATGATAAATTTGGCCTTGCACTTTGAATGTTGGGATGTAATTCTCGTTCAGGATACGTGTAGCACCGAATAAAGTCATTTAGAAACACGAATTGTACCGGCGTATATGCGCCAAAAAATGTTTCGATTGGTTTGTTTGACCTGATACGAAGGTTGATAATGTCTTGGCAGGCGACGTAAAATCTTGTAGTTTCTGTATGCTTCTAGAACAGCAAATTTCAGCTGTTTCATTTTTAAATTTGAGAGCATTACAAAACATACATAATTGATATATTTCTCCGATGATGACACTTGGGGGAAGACTATAGTTTGTTGTCGGATCATAGTGAAATGCACTGAAATTCAAATCAGAGTATTGGCAGCGTCTGAATAGCGAAATGCGTTCTCGGTCGGTTTTCATTCTTGCTTCCCGTTGCTCTGATGTTTCCGACGAACGGGCTTGTGTAGTTCATAGTTGATTTGTTGACAGTCTTCTTTCCTGTTGCTCAGACGTTTCTAAGGAACGGGCAAAAGCATTCTGTTCTCGATTAGTTTCAAGTCTGTTTCCCGTTGCTCCGATGTTTCTGAAACACGGGTAGTTCTCTTTTTGCGCGCTTGAGATGTCGACCGAATAAGAGCGATTTGCTTAGGCGGCATATTTTTGCAAATATTCTTTCTGACAACGAAAAAGAAATGTAAAAGTTGGCAGTGGTCGCAAATTTGCTAAATCGAAATATCACATACATATTTTAAATAATAAAAAGAGCAATAAAAATGAGATGAATAAGAAATATGAAAATTATAAGATTTAAAACAAAAATCAATTTTATAAATGAAAGAAATAAAAAGGATGAATTCGAAAACTTTGCATAAATAAACAAACAAACTAATAGTTTTCAAATGACAACTGTCACAGCACTGAAATCTTCGAAAAGTATATTTAATTTTGCTAACCTAAAATTACGTACTAAATATAAATATTTCTGAAAACGTGCAATTTGAATGAAATTTGCTTTTGTCTTTATATTTATTAAACAGTTTTCACAGTACTGAATCCGTGATACGACCAACAATTAAGAAATCTATTCTCGTTGATTTTACTTGCTTGTGCTCACCTGACATAAAGAAAAGCGCGAATTAAAAATTAAAGTATATGCAATTTACTTTAATTTACTTTTCTAAATGAATAGAGTTATAAGATAGAAAATATCACTGTTGTTATCTTCAAGATATTTGAAAATTGAATCGTTTATAGCAAAATTTAAAACAATGGCTAGCTTTTAACCAATCAGAAAATTCCATTTCGACTTTCACTGATATCGCTGGAACGGTTTATCGCACGGGATAAAAAGTATCCTATGTCCTTCTCCTGGCTCTAAACTACCGCCCTGCCAATTTTCAGCTAAATCGGTTCAGCCGTTCTTGAGTTATAAGTGAAGTAACTAACACGACTTTCTTTTATATATATAGATTTAATATAGAGATAAATTAACAAGATGAAGTATTAGGATAAATTCTCTTTCGTGAAATACTTTTCAACTGAAACTAACTCGCTTTTGGCTTACATGGAGATGAAACCTCCCCTAGTCAGCCCAACGGCGTTGGTATTCCAATTTATATATATTGACTACCGAGAACTATTTGCATGGGCATTGTAGGGTGGTGCAAGCTTTGAACATTATATGACTCGTCCAATCATATTCAGGATTCGAATCTTGCTGCACTGCGTTCCACGCTTTTTTTTTAAAGTTTTTTTTCCCCATAAATAGTTTAAATCTTTAATTATAAGTCATTGCTGTGGCTAGTATGGATTATTATTGAATGAAATAACAAGAAGAAACTTGAATCTTACCTAACTGTGAAGCGTAGGGTGGTTTATCAGTTTTGTTGCTTATGCAACAGTTGTTTTTCTTTGGTGCCAAGCAAAACATTATACAAATTGTGATTATTATTGTATAAGTTATCAATAATTTTTTCGTTAAAAAGTTTAAAAACATCTTAAATGTGTCCAAACAGGAGGATATGGTATTTTGTTTTATCTGGACTAAAGCAGAAAAAAAATTGTCAAAATTGTTAAAATTTTTTAAAATTCTAAACTGTAATATTTCTGAGAACATTAATGCGTATTCCATAGATCGAAATCAAATAGTGTTATTAACTAAGCCTGAATGAAAATATTTAAAAAAAAAAGCGAAAAATCATTTCATACTTCCTACGTCGTGCTATCTTTATGTAAAGAAAATAAAGCATCCCCATAAAAACATTCTATATTGATCTGTGAAGGAAAAACTAGATTAGTAATGTAATTAACGCCTCCGCATGAAGTTTGAGGGCTCCAAAAAATAACAAGAGTTTCAATAAAGATATTATATTTCGTTGAATATATATGTATATATATTATCCTAATTAAATATATATTACTCCTATGTTTTCTAAATGAATTTTCCAATAATGAACTGCCCCCACCCACTAACGTGACTGCTTATTACTGGGCAGCCAACAATCACACCTTTTTGCAAAACATTTAATGAGTGGTAAATAGTCTGAAGAGTTTCAGAATTTGGGTATTTTTGCTAACACTTTAACAGCTTAACCACGAGAGAGCTGTAAGTACCGTTTCATATGAATCATTCACATGCAGTGGTTTGGAAAATATTTGTACGTCAAATTCACTCAATAGAGAATCACGCATTAAACATAAACTTTCCTTATAAAGAGTTGAAAGTTGACAATCCTGCATATTGTATGTCCACCTCCAATTGAGCTCCAGACAAACTGCTATGGAACTTATTTCATTCATAAAGAATAAAATTATATCAATACATTGAATATAATTATTGTTTTAGGTAGTGTTGAAAGCGATGAACTAGATCCTAAATTAAACAGTGATCTAGTTACGCCACTGATGTAGTTTCTGACGCATCAGCTATGTTAATTGTGACTATATTGTAATTGTTCATGTTTAGTTTCAGTTTGTATTTATGTTTAGTTTCAGTTTGTATTTATGTTTAGTTTCAGTTTGTTTTCCTTGGTATAATGCTCCTTTGCTTCGTTATGTTTAAAAATAATAAAACGTTAAGTTTAATAACGCTGTTTTTCTTTTTAAAATAGAGTTGTGTTAAAGATCTAGTTTATGAGTTTTAACAGGTAGGGCGTTATTTTCTCGTATTATTAAGATGCATTTCATTTCAATGTTTCAATTCAGTACTAACTCTAAATAATAAAGTAAAATAACCGACCTGCTCTAAATAGGGCATACGGAGTAATTTTTTAAATTCACAATTTATGAAAGATTAAGTTTCGCAACATAATAGGCAATGATACAAACAGAAATTACAGCAAATAGGCAATGATACAGACAAACAAGTTACATAAGAATTCTCCACTAAAAGTGGGTTGGCAACTACAAAATTAAATCCATAGTAAATTAACAATAGAAAAGTAAAATCATGTAATACAACAGTATAAGGCAACCAAGTATAAAAGATGATTTTAGAAATGAGGGAAAAAAAAGAGTTAAAAGGTGTTGAGATAGATAAATCTTAAAGAACAATAAAATCAAGTAAATAAATAAATTAAAAACCAAAAAGGGCTAGTACTAACGGTAAAGGGCCAGTACCAACGCTTTTCATCGCAATTACAATTTCCATTACCTTAAATTGAAAGAAAATTAATAATTATAAACACATGAATATCTGCTTCCCGCGATGATTTTTGTTTCATATAATTTTATATATATATTTTTTTTTTGAGTCAATTATAAGATGAGGTGCATTTGTGGATTTTGCGAGGGAAGGGGGCGCACCAGTCTATGTACGCTACTGAAACTAGGTAAAACATATTATATTTTCTACATTAATTCTTTAAAATATTAATACAAAATCTCGCATTCTTCACTGTGCTTTTTTTCCCAGCTATCCAACTTTTTTTTAATTGAAAGGAAAAGAAAATCGCACATAAAAAAGTCGTAAATTAAAGCAGCACTGAATTAAAATTTATTTTCTTTTTTATCATGGCTGAAGCGGAAACAACCTCAGCAAGAAAATGGAACAGCATTAACATCAAGATCAGAAGTGTAATATTGATGTACGGCGCAAAATTTTAAGACCGCCAACGCAGCATCCTTGAACGAACGTTTTCGATTTATAATATAGGCGTCATAAATAAAGATAAATCTGCAATAAAATCCGAGGATCTAGTGAAAATAGAATAAAAATTTGTTTATTTTTTTTCTGCATTTTACGACTAGCTCTTGAACACACACGTCCGAAATCGATAGGGGTTGCTGAATGTTTAATAGGAACTTTCGGCTTGAACGAACACCTTTCTTTTTCTCTTTTGCTGTTATTTCTAGATTTCATGCTGACTAAAGAATACTGCACTTCTCTTTAAATTGGAATTCTTTTTCTAGAACAAAAATGGAGTTGTAAAAATATTTATTTTGCCTAAAAATAATTCAGTCACCCTAGAGCATGCATATAAAACTATTAGGTTTTGTTATAAATAATTCTGCAATTCACAATGTATCGAGTTTGAAAATAATTGCTATGCATACCTGAATCTGCAGCCTGCTTAAGCAAAATTTAAATGCTAAAACGGATTTTTTTTTTAAAAATAATATGTTTTGTAAAGTCATCTGTATGAATTAAAAGTTAAATAACGATATGTTTAGACTCTGGAAAAGGTGCTATATTTATATCGTGCCGATACGATCATAAGTCTATTTTTGTAGTGTGATATTTGTTCACAATCACGGTTTTTTAAACGATTCTTCAGAAGTGGTTACTTGTTTTTATGATGTATTTTGTGCTTTATCACGGTTATTTTTACGATTCTGAAGAAGATGCTACTTTACGCGTTCTTTATGAAATATTTTGTGCTTTATAACGGTTGTGTTAACAGTTCTGAAGATGTTACTTGCTCTTTATGATGTACTATTTGTGCTTGATTACGGTTATATTTACAATTCTGACGAAGATGCTACTTAACGTTTTTTCGTGCTTTATCACGGTTGTTTTAGTGGTTTCTGTTATATAAAGACACATCAGATTTAGGTGTGATTATTTGTGCTACTCCGCGGCTGTGGTATAGAATTAGAAGAAAGTGCTTGTAGTATGATAACAATTCGTGTATTTATTTTTATTGATATTTGACTTAAGATATTTGACTAGTGCAAAACCGTGACTAAGGACAAAATTTTCAAAATTGAGTTTAACATAAATTTAGAATTCTTGTATTTGCAGCTTTCTAAAAATATTTTACTTTTGTTTGTACTCCAATTATTTACAAAGTTTTTGTGCCAGGGGATAACAGTGGAGAGAATGATTTTAAGTTTTTTAATGAGTTTTTATCAAAATCAGATTTTTTACATCATGTTAAAAATGATTATCTCGTTGTATTTAAAATAATTGTCTACAACTTTTCTTGACTATTTATTACTCATAAGTCTATTTAGAAGAAATTTGGGTTCGTTCGAAATATTTTAACTTAAAAACGTACCCTTCACAAAATGATTTTTCTGTTAATCGGACCTTTCACAAATTTGTTTATCTTATTTGTTTATTGTTTTGTTAATCGAATAAACCCTTCCCAGGAGGGAAAACAAGAAAGATGGATGTAAACGAACTAAATTTTGTCTTCCGCAGACGCATCTTCCATTATTCGTCCGAAATGAATATTCTGTGTTCAGCAGTATAGGCTAAATACCAAATATTTGTATGTTGCATCTCTAATTTAGAAGCTGCAATTGCTGTTTGTTTTTGAAAATTTAATTTTTTAATTATAATTTTACAGTGCTGAGCATAATCTCGTATCTATTTACAATTTAAAAACTCCTTGAAAAAGTTTTTGCAATAACCGGACCCTATTTGCACAAATTCATAAAAGCAGGATCCTGCTTGAAAGAATGTGACTTAACGTTTATTTTATATTCACAAGTTACGAGTAATTTTTTCACAATTTTACAAAAACAGGAACTTTCACAAAATGTCTGGACAGACCCCTGCAATTATAGCCAGCATGTTTTGAACTACAGACTGAGAGAAAAAAGTATATAATTTTTTATGCATGTTTTTTTTTTCCTCAAAGACAAGTGCGGAGGAAAGTTTTGAAAATTTGCTTTTTTAATTACTCGGATCCCTAACTCAGTAGTATACGCAATTGATTTTAAGAGATAAAAGTTCAAAACATAGTTGATAAATAAAGTCCTCAAAGGGTTTTGTTTTAGGCGATATAAATTCTTTTTATAATTTAGCGTATATGTAAAAAAAATGCCTATTTTTACCTAAATATGGCCATTTGAAAAAAGATAACATTTACAATAATTGCTCTTGCTAGTTTTATAAGTTTTTACATATAATAAAAATACTAAACTTGTTTCGTTTTAATTTTATATTAATATTTTTTTAAAAAAGTTGTCGAAACGGGTCAGGTACCTTAATCACATTTGCTTGACAATTCTAAAGATGTTTCATTACTATAAACGGGAATGTCTGTTCTACGTTATTTGTACTTTTTCACCGACAAATTTCTTACCTATTTATAAGACTCCTTTTGTAACAGAAATGATAGCATTGGCGATTTTATGTGATACGATAAGTGTTTTACAAAGTTGGTTTAAATTTTTTTATTTTATTCAACGCCAGTTTAAAATTGATTAAATGTTCAGACTTCACAATAAAAATGGATTATTGAAATAGTCTAGCAAATACAAATTGTATAACGAATTCTGAAATATGTAATTTGTAAAAAATTAGCTAAAATGTTTTTTTTGTAAGATTTTTTTTTTTTGAAATTTAGAAGTAGGAAATTTTTGAAAATAGGAAATGAAAAATATCTGAATGGTTTAAAACTTTTTTTTTTGGTACGGACATAAGAAGAAATTGATTTTGTGTTTATAAATAGATGTTTAAAAATATATTTTATGTTTATTATCTGTTTGCGCTATGTATCGGTTTGCAATGACCACCCTATAATATATATTTGTAAAATTCTTGACCCAAAAAAAAAAGGAAAAAAAAAACGCTGTCGAATTTTGAAGAATTATTAGTGATGAACTAGGTACAAAACACATGAAGGAAGTTAAAAAAATACTCTTTAGGGTTACAAATTGAAAATTAAAATATCAAAAAACCAAAATATAGTTGAAATCTAACGAATTACTTCAAACAAAGACAGAACTAAAAACATTAATAGAAATTTGATTAACCGAAAGAAACATAAGAGACTTAACTATTAAAAGCTATTGTTAGAAACATCATCGAGTGTCGGGTACTATAACTGCTTTGGATATTCTTATCCCGCCTTTGTCACTAGTGATTCAGATTTAAAATGGGTTTTGTTTCTGCAGTACTGTAAAAATTAATAAATGATCTCTAATAAATAGATTATTTTGACTTCATTTATAAAAGTATTTCAAATTTTTCATTAATTACAAAATTCACAGTGCCCTGTATTAATTTTTTATAAAAGAATTTTTTTTTTTTGTAGAAAAAAAAAGAATTATAAAATTGAAAATATGAAATGCATCGTCAAGCCTTTTACAAAAAAACCATTCCTTTCCGTGAAGGGAGATAAACTAGTAATAATTCACAGAAAATAGAACCCAAAATATTCGGGGGGGAAAAAATTAAGAAGCGTGTTTATCGCTGGTGTACTTTGAAAAGTGAAGAAAAAAATGGCTGAAATATTAATAAACTCTTCCACAAACAGGTGATGGTGGCAGACCAAACAAAATAATGGGGAGAGTCATAACTCTTCTGGTAAAAGAAAAATGACTCCACTTCACAACATTCTCGACCTCTAGTGTTATCTATTTCGCACACAGGTGCTTATCATCTCAGGCCAAACATAGCGCCGTTACGCCTTATTCGCCACGAGAATGCCGCCAAAACGTACTTATCACTTCTCTTGGACACCGTTTACTGTTGAGAGGGGAATTCCAAGTCCTTTCTCTTGTCCCTCCGAGATCATATTGCTGGTAATGCTGCCACATACATTTTTAAAACTTTTTGTTTTAAATTAAATTATTATGCAATCTTTTTTTTTGTTGTTTCTTTATTGATTAATTCTTTAAGAGTCTTGTCCGCTCTCCTGAGATTGTTCTAATCTACAGTGTAAAATAAATCTATACCCTCAAACCCCAGCGAAAGAAAGAAAATTGCTACGATTTCTAACATACGTTTCGAAAACGGGTTCGAATCCCGCTGAGGGCATGGATGATTCGCTCTGTTGTGTGTGTGATGTGTGAATGTGACCCCCCCCCCACTCATGAACGGGTATCTGTGGCAGTGTGGTGAGGGTAATGTTGCTCGCTTCCGCGACTCTGTTCACAAGGTGTTCACTTGGAAACGCAAAATGAGCAACACTTCCGGCACTTTCATAGCAAAGAACGATAAGTTCAGCGCCTGCCATTTAAAAAAAATCTAGGTTGATTGATAAAAAAGTTCAGTATTTCCTAGTCTGAGTTACAATTTTTTGATATGGCCTAACAGTTCGTTTTCAAAATTTTTTTGTTCGTTTTCAAAATTTTAATGTTTTTAAACAGCATTATGACTAAAAACTTAATTTTTTTTATACTTATTTCATTTCCCGCCTGTGGATACGTGATTCAATTCATCTCCAATCAAACAATTTCAATTTATTCTCTCTTGCATCTTCAGTACAATACAGTAATATGTGTAGTTCTCAAACCCCAAATAACTTTCGAACTCATGATCGGATCTTCATGTTCTAGGACTCGATCGTTATGGTTTGAGGGGGGTGACTTCAAACATGTTAATTAGTGCAAATGATATTTTAAGATGCGACAGTAGACACAAAAACGTGATTTCTCTGAATAAGCATATAGTTTTTTAGACGGATTTGGTTTTTCTGACCCCCAGAATATAGGGTGTAGCCTCTATCTGAGAATTATGCTGTTCAACGTATAATCTTAATTTAACTTTTTGTGTATTTCGGCATATTTCTAATATTTTTAAATCGAATTGAAAAATTTTTGAACGAAATTAAAAAATTCGTTAATCTAAAGATTAATTTCACAAAAAAAGTAATCTTTAGTAAATATTATTTTTTAATATTTTATAATACGTCATACTCGAGAAATATTTAAGTGAATTTAAAACTTTTTGCACACAATAATAAAATTTATTTATCCAAAAATTATTTCACCTAAATAAATAATTTTTAGTACATCTTTATCACTTTTTAACATTTTATGCAAACATATTCGGAAAAATTTTTGAATTGTAAGGTATAAAATTCTTTATCATTTTATAGAATGCAATTTTACATTCCAAAATAAAATATGAGCGAAATCAGTCTAATAGTTCTTCGGAAATCTAATTCTTAAAAAAAATAAAATCGCATATTAAAAATTCCGACTGATTTCGCTTAAATTCTGTATATTGCCTTTTTAAACTAAGTTCTTAAAAATGATAAATAAAAAATTGAATACCTTACAACTCAAAATATTTCCGTATATGTTTACATAAAAAATTTAAAAAAAAATATTTACTAAAGATAATTTTTTACGCGAAGTTATTTTTGGATAAATAAATTTCATAATAGTGTGCAAAAGTTTTTCATTTCACTTAAACATTTCTGGAGTATGGCGTATTACGCAAAAAGTAAAATTGACTTTACCAGATTGTGGCTACCCACAATATTTTTGGAATTGGTAATCCGTAAAATTGGTAATCCCGACAATAACATAGACAATGAGATTCGGAGTCGTCTAATTTGTTCAAATAAAGCTTTTTATGGTTTAAAACGTTTTTTCAAATCCTCTCTTTTATCAAAAAAATACAAAACTTTTACTCTATAAAACATTAATTAGGCCAATACTTACTTATGGATCTAAGACCTGGAACCTAACTCAAGCTGGTGAAAATAAAATTGCCATTTTTGAGAGAAATGTTTTGAGGGCCATCCTTGGTGGGATAAAAATAAATAATTCCTGGAGAAGACGATATAATACTGAACTGTATAAAATCTACAGAGAGCCAGATATTGTGAAATTCATTAAAATACATCGAATGAACTGGGCAGCTCACATTTTCAGAAGGAATGATGACTCAAATTTAAAAAAAAATCCTGTTACACAAACCCCTAACGAACAGGAAAAGAGGTAGACCCAGGCTGAGATGGCTGGATCTAGTTGAAACCGATTTCCTTACTCTAAAGGAGAAAAACTGGCGAACAAGTGTCAAAAGTAGAGAGAAGTGGATTCGAATTCAAAGGAAGGCACTGGCCCACCCTGGGCTGTCTAGCCAGATATGATGATGATGGTAATCCGTCGAATACAAATTATATTTATTTGGAGAAAGTGTGTTTTTGTGTCTCATTTCGTAACTTAAAATATCGTCTGCACTGAATAATTAACATATTTGAAGTCACCCCCTTCAAACCATTAAGATTGAGTCTGAAAGAGTGTACAACGGATCATAAGATCAATAAGATCCGTTTTTTATGGCGCACTGCACATCACATATTGTGTGCAAAGATTCATTATTTTTAATATCAAAATTTGGAACACGACAGTGCACTTTCAGAATTTTTTTTACTTATTTCAACAAGAAAATGAATACGTTTGTGGAAAAATACTGATTCTGGCCAACAATTTATAAATTCTAAAACAACCTAGACCAATTTTTAATAATAATCGTATTTTTAATCGTACTCATGATTGTATGCACGATTCAATTCATCTCCAGAGCAATATTTAGTGTACATTCAATTTATTTACTTCACATAGTGTGGAACTACATATCGACATATAAAAACATTAAGTATTGTATTAAACATTCAGTATGTAAAAACATTCAGTATTTTCTAATCTGGGATCTGAAAATAACAGGGTCAAACAGACCGTTTTGGGAAATTCATTTTAATGAATTCCACATAGAAAATGTATACACTTCTGGAAGACATAGGATCGTAAAACATGAGATAAAAAGTTCTAATTCAGCATCGTGCTTAGAAACCCAATCGTTCCTTTGCTAAGCTAGGGTCATTTTTTTTTATAACCGTCGTTGAACAGCCAACCCAATTTTGGATCTACAACTACCAATGTCCAACACCGTAGCCTTGTCATTTGAACCCAGTCCAGAAGATAAGAAAAACTCCTGGATCAAGTATTAAGAAAAATTAGACTTCGTGCATAACTTTTTGATGGAACTAACCCGCATTTGAGTTACGGGGAGAGGAAAACCCCGAAAATCTTCAATGGCCAGCCTGTTGGCAAAGGGACTCTAACCCATGATCCGTCTACCACTGAGGATATTTTACGACAGCACTGTGGTCGGTGCGAGCAGGGTGCGGAATTCCTAAGAGATTTGGATAGCTAAAGCTCTATCCCCTGAACCGTCCCGCAGTGGACTGATCATTAAGGCACAGTTCCCAGAAGATCACCAAAGTCGAGCATCACTGTCAGTGTGCGGGTGGGTGGCCACTCGGATCAGTCTGCGTAGGAACCGAGGGTGTGCGGCATGGATCCTCGTTAAACTGTCCTACCGTAAAAGGCTCAACTTCGAGTGCGGGTTGCCCTCCCCCCTGAAACGGATCAAAATGGTGATGACGTGTCTTCGGATCATCCTCTGGGATGTTTCGCAGACCGTCGCCAATAGCCCATCGTGCAGCTCTAGTGTGACGTCAATGAACAACTATCCCCTCATCCATCACAATTTATATTTGTTTTTACTCTCACTTATTAGTCTATAGATATGAGTCTCCCCCCCCCCCGTGAAACGTTTCATCTATATTCGCGCACTCTTGTGTCCATTACAGATGTATTTTCCTGCATTCAAAAAGAGAACAAAATGCGTGCGTATTGCTTCTCTATAAATACGAAAGGAGTGTTTTTGTTTCTTTTTTTTAAAAAAAACTTCCATCCGATGTGCTTGATAGAAAGACGCTTTTCCTATGAGAAATACAAAATCCATCAAAGTAAAAAGCAAATATAGGCGCACACCTTCATTCTTCTGTCTTTCTTTCTTGAATAAATAAAACACATATTGACATAAAACAAATTTCTTTCACAAATGTTATTCGAGAGAAAAGAATTTCAAACTGCATTTCTTTTCTTTTTTTAAAAAGAAAAAAAAATTAGAGACGTCACACACTTATCTTCTCGCGTATTCCATTCCTTTTTTTATTTTCTTGTTAATGTAAACAGAACGGGGCGTTAATTGTATCTTTTTTGTTTATTCAAATACAGAAGAGAGTTGTAGTAGATTGATGTTTGTTTAATGTTTGTTATGTCTAATAAGACGTTTGTTATAGCAGTTTCCTTAGTTTATTTAATTTTTAAACTCTGTTGTCTTAAGTAGTTAAGGATTTAACAAAAATTATAGGTCTTGCATTTATTCAAGTTTTGAAAGCAAAAGAATTTTTTTTTTAAAGAAATGGTAATAAATATTACAGTAAGGCAGCTCAAAAATGGACGATATATCCCCTTTTAGGATCAACTGTTTACCCCCTCCTATTAGTAAGTGGTAAAACTTAAGTGATCTTGTGGGGTTACCTTAAGGGGCAACCTTGAACGTCGGAGTTTGGTAATATTTAATTAATTATACAGAGAACAAAAAAAAAGTTGTAATTGCGCTATCTAAGCAAGCGGGGTCTATGTTTCTGTCTTTTGCGTTAAATCTAATAAAACAAAAACAATATTTATTGAAATAATAGTTTTATATGTTATGGGGCCACACGGATAAAAGATACTTTTTATCTTATGCATATTTACGCATTTGCCTATCTAGACAAGTGAGTTATCGTTCACTATGTAATTTTTACACATTACCTCTTCTCAGTGACCCGCCTTTCAGTACCTCACTTGTCTAGATAGCGACGGAGTTTTACTCTCATTACTCACCTCAACCTTGCGCATGAGATTTTGTCACTTTATTTTTTTTTTTTTTAATATTTGAGTTTTACCTTAGTTTTTCTTTTTCTTTTTTTTTTTTTAATTTTTTACAACCGTTGTTGAACACCAGATCCAATTTTTATGGGATTACTACTGCTAATGTTCAACTCTGTAACCTTGTAATTTAAAACCCGATCCAGAAGACAAAGGAACTCCTGGATCAAGTATTAGAAATAATATGCCTCTGCTGAGGACTTTTTGGTGCAACTAACTCCCATTTGCGTTACACAGAGAGGAAATCCACAAAAACCTCCAGCGGTTAACCTGACACCTCATTGGAAAGCAAACGTTCTATCCCCTGAGTCATCATAGCTCTTAACCCTAGTTTTATTGTATTTTACAACCGTCGTTGAACAGCAGTCACAATTTTGGGTTTACAACAACTAATGTTCAACTCGGTAGCCTTGTAATTTTGAACCCAATCCAGAAGGAAACTCCGGGATCAATATCCCCAGTGGTATGATTTGTTATGGGAACATGGAGGGCTCTGTGACCCGACAGATTTAACATGTACCAGTCACCATTTTTACTACATGTGGAGTCTTCGGCCGGCAGGGATCGAACACACGACCTCTTGGACATGGGGCCCAGTGCCAAGGAAATTTTTATCACATCAAATTATCAGCAAATACTTAAATTTTTTACAAATTGGGTAACTAAATGCTATTTGCCTTTTTTTTTAAATCTCTCTTATAGTTAGCATGCAGGTTATCTTCTATCATGCAGGCAAGGCTTAGAGAGCAAAAGGATGCGTCAAAAACACGTGAAAAAGGAACTACTAAACTGGACTGTAATATTACTTTTAAACAGGGTGGGTGCGTAAATTACTTAAAAATTACTTAAAATTTTTTATTTTATTTTATTAAACGAACCAATTATTGAACGAACCAATTGTTGTAAAATCTCACGATTTATTTCTAAATTTCATCAATACATCTCTTCAAATTCACATCCCTTATCCATGTTTTTAATTCGAAGGCAGGCTTAAACAGAAAAAAAAAACATTTAACAGCTATAAACAGTGTGCTTGTAGCTTTGTCTTTATAACGTAAATCACGCCAACATAAGGTAAAGATGGGTAGCATCTGAAATAAACTCGAGCATGCGCAGTTTCTTCAGTCTTACGTACGGACGCTAACGTAAAAGTGCGAAATGTCCCTAATATCGTGTAATATTACTTCTAAAAAAATGTTAAGGTATAAATATTTGACTACTCTTTTCAATTACTAGCTTTTACAGAAAGATGTGGATGCATGGAGAACATTAAAAAAAAGTACTTTTTGGCTCGTTGTCCAAACACTTCGCTTATCTGAAATTCGAACCTAATCGGAAAAACGCCGTGCTTTGAACTAACTCTCAGAAAGCGATTTTATAACCCATTGAAAAAATGGGTGTTTTGGGTTTTGAACATCATCGCACTTATCAACTGTGTTCAAGAGTAATAGTAAAAAGTGCGCATGCGTCGTCATTGCATGCGCTGCTATGGCGACGGCTGCTGTTTGATAATGTTCTTAGAATTCTTTTTTCACTTTTAATTTTGTGATGCATTAAGTTGAAGAGTTAATTTTTGAGATATAGGACCAGAGAGATCCCATAAATACTTCCTGAGTTGTGAAAAAAAGAGAATTTCATCATTTGAACGATATTTTCGTTTTTATTTTTTTAATTAAGAATCAGAAGTTCTAGTCTATAGTTCAAACTGGATCGTTTTCAATACGAATTCAGGTGAACATCTATACATAATAATAAACGCGGCTGTGTGTGTGTGTGTGTGTCTGTTTGTCTGTCTGTAATCACAATATATCGCCCCAGAAGCCTCGCCCAGGCACGAAACTCGGCACATAAATTGTGTTTTCACATAATGAAGAAGTACTTTTTTACTTTTTCAAAAATTTGGATTAGTTTTTTAGTTATCAGTCATTTTGTAAGAAAATCTATGCTTTTTCGTCTTCAAAGAGCCATATTCAAAAAACTATTAAAAAATGCACATAACATCTTAATTGTGCGTTAAACGCAAATTTTCACTTAATTTCGCATTGAATTTCGAACTTAGCGTTTAGTGGTTTGATCAGAATTAATAACAAAAAATAAGCTTTTTCGCTTTGGTTGAAAAAAGTGTTACGTTTTCCTTTAAACGTCCGTAGAGCAAAAATGCTCTTTCAAATGCAAAATAAAAATTATGAAAATTAAAGCGTGTGTAAATGTGCTCAAAAATTAAAAGAAAAGCACGGAAAATTTCTAATTTTTTTGGCTCTCTAAAGTCTAGCTTACTTCAGAAACCGTCGCAAGCTGATATTAATTTTATTTGGGATGTCCAAAATTAACTAAAAACATTTCTAGCTTTCTAGGAATTAGTTCGAAGCAAATGTATAAATTGACTGGCCTATTCAGTTTTGATCTGGCTTTTTTTTACTTCCGCCATGCAAATTAGATTAGTCAGAGTATTAAATCAATACTACGCTTGCTCCAATTGACAAGACATTGCGCAGTGTTCATCCAGTTAAGCGGAAAGAAGCGCAAAGACTAAATAACAAACAAGGATGACAAACGAAATTCCTAATCAATATATATTTATTTTAGAGCAGTATAACAAAAACACTACCTTAGTATCTTATTACTAAATATTTAAATGTCACAATTTTCGTTTTTTCTTCATTTCCCCCCCTTGTTTTCGTACCATAACCCCGTTGGAATGTGCATACTTTCGTTTCAATATCATACTAATGAGTTCCAATTTTGCATTTCTCTCTGCCTGATCCACTACGTCTGCTCGCTTGATTACTCCATCGGGAAATAAATGATCGCGCATAAGGATTTTGATTAAGCGAATAAATCAAACAGAGAATATCCATGCAAATACCATTGTTTCATTAAATGTATACGAAAATTTTTCTGATTTGTTTTTGTTTTACTATCGTCTCTCAAAGCGCGCTAAATGTAGACCTACATTACTTTTTGAGTAATAGTAGAATTGTTATTTTTTAATAAATTGATACTCAAATGAAGATAATCAGAATTAAGCTGAAACCCGGATAATAAGATTAAAAAAGAGTGTTTTACTTTCGTATAACAGATAACTTGACTCGCTTCCGACACACCCACCTTCAAATATCTGCGATGGCTGATCTCTTGGAAGTTTTTCAACAGCAGTTTCACCTTCAAAGAAAAAGATCTCTTCTGAATCGAAGTTATGAGACATTTTATAGAAATCAATAAATTCAGAAAATAAGAGATGATACAGATACGTGAATCCCTGGCATCATTTGGTATTAACTTGATCCTTGACAACGTCTACCTAGCATGACTTAATTCTCAGGATTATTTCGTTCGACTTTTAAGTCCGGTGAGCTTGGAGGCTCTTTCCTCTTAGGAATGGTAAATATCAGTTTTGGTAGTACGCCTAATCCAACAAGGCAATTATTTTACTGATTTTTTTCAGTTGATTTGTTATCCTGTTACCTACTAAGGATATTTGTCGCAAGGAGACTTTATTTACATTTCATAACCGTCGTTGAACAGCTGACACCATTTTTTGGGTTTACGACTACTTACGTTCAACTCCGTCACCTTGTAATTTTGAACTCACTCCAGAAGACTAGGGGGAACTTCTGGATCAAGTATTGGGAAAACTTTGCCTAAGTGAAGGACTTTTTTGAAGAAACTAACCCGCATTTGCGTTACATGGAGAAGAAAACCATGAAAACCGTCCATGACCATTCCTGACGCCAAGGGGACTCTAACCCATGATCCGTCTACCACTGAGGATATTTAGCACCGTGGTCGGTGCAAGCATCAATAGAAGTTGCAGTATAATTAAATGTCTGTTAAGTCCATAAAAAAAATAACTTGAACAGGTTATTAGGCTTAACCACTTAATTTACCAACACGTAGAAGCAACGTCAGATACTGGATACACCTACGAGAGTCACGCGATTATTAAAGATATTACATATCGAATACGATAATATCGCGATAATTATTGATAACTAAGGTTGATGATTACGACAATATCATGATTATTAACGGTATCGTAACATATTAAAGAAATAATATTGCGGATATCATACATTTCGATAATTATTAGATACGATACTGTGTGCGGTGAGTAACGAAAAAAAAAGTGACCCACATAAAATAATATATATGTTAATTAAATGAGAAAAATGGCATGATATATTTTATTTTATAACCGTCGTTGACCAGCCGACCTAATTTTGGGTTCACGACTACCAAAGTATAACACCATAGCCTGGTAATTTTGAACCCAGTTCAAAAGACAGGAGAACTCCTGGATCAAGTGTTGGGAGAAATTTGCCTTCGTTGAGGACTTTTTAATGGAACTAAGTCACATTTGAGTTACACAGGGAAGAAAACCACGAAAAACTCTTGCGGTTAGCCTGATGGCAAGGGAACTCTAACGCGTGATCCGTCTGACACTAAGGATATATCACGTAAGTACTGTGGTCGGTGCGAGTCGGGTGCGGAATTCGGATCGACCATCCATCGCTGGGGGTCGGAACCAGATCATCTCATTGGGAGGCGAGAGGTCTATCTACAGAGCCACCACGGCTCCTGGTGATAGATTTTATTTTATAACCGTTGTCGAACCCCCACCCTCAGCTTCGGGATTACGATTACAAATTTTCAACCCAATTCAGAAGACAAGGTACTCCTGGATCAAGTATTGGGAAATATTTGTTTTCTTGGAGTATATTTTTGATGGAACTAACCGGCATTTGAGTTACATGGAGAGGAAAACCGCGAAAACATCCCACGATCATCCTGACGTCCAGGGGACTCTATTCCATGATCCGTGTATCGTTGCAGATAGAAATTTCAGAACCGTACCGTTGAGGATATTTTACGTAAGCACCGTGGTCAGTGCGAGTTGGGTGCGGAATTTGAATCGACCATCAATTGCTGGGATTCAGAACCGGGGAGCCTCATTGGGAGGTAAGCGCTCTTTCCCTTGAGCTACCACGGACCACCAGGATATATCGTTAATTATCGATATTTTAAAAAAATTGCGATATTAAAATGTGTGACATTTATCGGTTAAATGGTCTATGAAGCAAAGTACTCTTAAGAATGCCAGATTTTGGTTTACACAGGATACCGATAATTCAAATAAGAGTATAAAAATAGGAAAATATCGCGATTTTTAACGATAAATATGACGAACTTATCGAATAGGATATCATGATCATTGACGTATCAATAATACAATATTGGGAAAATTATGCAAATTATAAGCAAAGATAACTGTTGAATATGATCGATATAATTGTAAGTGCATTTAAATTTTATTTAGGGATCGAAAATAATGAGCAATGTAAAAAAAAAAATTATAAATTAGTTAAATTGCAAAAATATCGAGATATAGAAAATATTGCGACATGGTTAATTATTAATATTTTCGACATAGATATATAAAATCGATAAATATTCGACATTGCATTAAAATTCGGACTTATGTGAGTTTTGGGAGCCAATGTTTGTGTTGGCGACATCTCAGAAAAGCAGAGGTAAACACATGGAGTGCAGCTTTCATTACTGGTACATTTGACATTCAAATTCATTTGAATTATATTGAATAATTCATAATATAATAATAGAATGAATTATTCAATATAATTCAAAAGAATTTTTCTTTCTGTTCTACGTCGAATGATTCTTGAAGAACCTGAAAAAAAATTACAAGTCTCTTTATAGTCTATTTAATTAAAGTAATTGTTTTTAAATCGTGTATTTTTTATTTATTTATAAATCGTGTATTGTGTTATTATAATTGTGTGTTTGAAATTAAAATAAAATAAGATGACAATCTTCAATTCCAAAAAAAAAAAAAAAATTTATCCACATATATCAGAGAAACCATTTTTCTGAAAATAATGGAGAAAATGTGTAGGAAAAGTCTATATTCGTTACTCCCTTCCGATAAATATTAATTAACGTCAAAGAAACCGTGAAAGTTTCTGACACATTCTGAAGAAAACTATATTTATACTGTTTTGAATATTATTCTGTGTCTAAAATATTTCACGAAGGCAATTGAAAACGTTATATCGAATGTCAGATGGAGACGCATCGAGAAAAACATTAAACTTGAGACGGTGTTATTAACTTTTCTATAAACATGAATTTAATGGAGGATGTTAAAATAACATGTTCTTGAATCATCAAAATATGCTCGATAATTCAAGAAATTATAATTGAACGAAATATATTTGATGATGCAATCATCAAAATACAAATATAAATTAAAATATAAACTTCTTTTATTTATATTTTAATTTAATCTCCGTCAACGCAGTGTGCTTTGACAGACAATTACGTGTTCCGTATTAACTATCATTAATTGATTTGTCACATCTAAAGCTCGAAAGCTGTTAGTATTCTATTACCTAGATTATATATGGATTAACTGAAGTAATCCTTTAAAGTGGGGAATCAAGTGCTTTTCGCAATTAACTTAATCAATGTAAGGTCCTGCAGTGGACTGATCGTTAAGACACGGTTCCCAACTGATCACCGAAGTCGAGCATTAATGGCTGCGTTCAGTGTGGAGTGTGTGTGGTATTGGTCCTCGTTATATTGTTCTACTGTAAAGTGCTCGACTTCGCGAGCAGGTCATCGAGCTCCAGAAGTGCGGGTGTCATCCCCTCTGCGGAGGATCAAAATTGTGATGGCATGCCTTCGGATCATCCTCAGGGATTCTTCCCAGGCAGTCGCCAATAGCCCACTGTGCAGCTCTAGTTTAACGTAACTGAACTACAACCACAACTAAGCAATGTAAGCATTAATAGTTTCCGTATCATTAAGGTTCAAAATTTAAATTCTCTCATTTTTTCAACTAATTTTCTGATTGTGTTTATTGTTTTAATTTTTTGGACAGGTGACATTATATTAATTTAATTAATTGTAATAATATTTTAAATCGTTTGATTTTTTTGTGATATAGTTTTAAAAGTGTTAGATGATTGGTTCTATCAACACACGTGCTGATTGCTTAACTTGATTTTATAGATACCGAAAACTAAATAAATTACATTATGTTAATTTAAGCCTACGGAATTGGTTCGAGAGTACAGAGTAGGTTGTTACAACTAAGTTCTTATTTTTAGTTTAACGAGTGTCTAGTAGTAGGTAATGGGCAGATAATATAGGTAGCTTGCAGATCGCCTTGGCAATTTGAGAAATGAAGCAATTTTATTTGCACTTTAACGAATCACCCATGTTAATCTGCTAGTTAAACGTTTAGGCAAATTTGCCATGTTTTTGACATAAATTTTTTTTTGGATATTCTTATGGAGCTTTGCCTATGGAAAAAATTGCCATATGCGTATAGTAAATTTTTTGCCATAAGCATATTGAAAATTTTTACTATACGTGAATGTTAAGTTTTTGTCATAGAAATAAGTAAACAGTAAATATTTGCCATTGTTATAAGTAAACAGTAAAATTTTACCGCATGAGAAAAGTATATGGTAAAATTTTACCATAGGTAAAATCACTTTGGGATATCCCATTTTATTTGCAATTTTTTGCCGTAAAATTATGGTATGCTATAGCCTTTAATTCAATTTTTCCATAGGCTAATGCAACATTTCCTCACAACCGTATGAAAGTTTATCATACAACTATACACAGGGAAATATATACATAGACAATAATAAATATGAGTAATTGAATTACAGAGAACTTGCGGGGATTTTCACAATGATTATAATAAGAGAAGTTAAGTTATATAAGAAAAGACACTAATTATGCAGGAAAGCAAAAAACTCTCTCCTGACAATAGCCATATAATTTAAATCTATACGACAAAAATTAATTAGGAAACAAAAGGCAATATGAGTAATGAAAAAAAAATGGAATGGACAAAGATTTTTGCGTTCTCTACTGTTCATTAATCCAAATTGAATCAGAGCATCAAAGATTGAACACAATATCGCAGAAAGGCACACAATCTAACATTTGATGTTACCGAAATTCTCACAACATTATTGTAGCCGCGAGGGCGAATTTGTAGTTAATAAAATAGACTAATTTGAAAAGCTTGTAAACTAGTAGGATATTGATAAATTTTAAGAAGTTTAAAAATTGATTTATTCAGATATTAAAAAAAAACAATAATGACCGAATAAAAAGATTAAATGGAATATATGAAAAATAAAAAAACATTATGAAGTCTTTTTTTTTCTTCCGAATAATGCACTATCGAAGTATGCGCATGCGTTGTGGTGGACTTATTGGCAGAGGATATTTTTGAAGTTGAAATGTTTTAAGCCCCAAACGCTTTCAAAAAGTTTTTGAATTATAAAATTTTAAAGAAGTTGCCGTTTTAAATTTTTATTTACACGTGAAAATCCGCTCATTGCAAAAAATTTTTATTTTTTATTTTGATGTACTTCTTTATTTTTTGTTTGCTCACAGTACTTTTAAAACTTACTTTTTATTAATTGACGTTTTTTTCGTGTAATTTATCTGAATAATATAAACAGTGTCATCGGAAATCGGAACCCCTAGTCAAAATAGCCTAAAGGGAATGAGTCAACTCCAGTTTCGTATTGCAAAATATTGCCAAACTCGTATTTTTATCTGTTTGTGTAACTTTAAATAGATCAACTTTAAAAATAAACTGCTATAAGGTTCTTTAAATTAAAAAATATATATATCTGATGGCTGAAAATGAGACAGTTGGCGAAAATCTTTCAAAAACAGGCTGTTAGACAAATAACAAACTTTTCAATCAGCTGTCACGTTCTGGGTGTTTCTCTGTAGTTAAACTTAAGCACACTTTTCGAAAAGTTTATAGGTAAATTTATACCGTGGATATTAGCTGCTTTCAGACGGTGTTATGTTTATTAGCTACAGGCTATAGTATATTAGTGATTTTCGGATGGAAAAAGTAAACACCGTTAAACCTATTTTCGTGTGACTCGTGCGGAATTTCCACAAGCAACATCTATTTATGCATGATACCTATATTAAAGTTTTTATTTCGGATGGAGAGATTTATAAGTTTTCGTTACCCGTGTTTAGCCTACTTTTATAGCCTCAAGGTAACTCTTAAATGTATAAAATAAAATGTAATTAAGAAGCTCTTTTAATTGTGTGAAATTCCGTTATTTTAAAATTAATTGGAAAAACTTAATTGGATGAATCGTAATACACAGAGATTTATATGAAGAAAAAATAGCTGGAAGAAATTAAAGGTCACTTCTGTTGATAGCTTTAGGCTGGCTAGAAATAATTGTTAGAAGCGAGATCTTCTCTTTTTTTTTTTGTTGATAACTTTTATAATTTAACTACTAGAAAAAAAGCTATTTTGAAATATTTTTGGAAATGAGATTGGTTTATAAAAACAAATCATTTTATAATCTAAACCTAATTTGGTATTTAATTCCTTTATTTTATTAATTAATTTTTTTTTTTTGGTTTTTAAAAATTTTATTTATTGTAAAGAATTGGTCATACATTTGAATTTATGGGTTTATAAAATGTGTGCTTAACAATTATATGAACAAAAAATCCTTTCTTATTTCTATTTGTTTTCAATTTTCTGTACCTATCGGCAGGTGGTCTCTTAAATTATAGTTGGTAAAAATAGCTTACAGTCCACGATTAAAAATGAATCAATTTGATTGTTGTTCTGTATCATTAACGAGACTTGATTTTAGAATTTCAAAAATATATATAAATTTATTTATAATTATAGTTGTATTTACAAAATAATATTTAAAAAAAAATAACGCAGTTACCAGGTTCTTGTTCATCTGTAAATCTTACATATGACATCGTTATTCAATGTTCCATAATTTATCTCCATGATTAATTTGTTAATTTCTGAAAATATCATGGGAATTAAATATCCATTTTAAATGTTAAGAAGCAATCTCCATCTGATGTAATGCGCTTTTGTATTCGGAGTTAAAAAACAGTTTTTTAAGTTCTCTTTTTTTTCCTGATATTTTCTTAATGACTTCGGCATCTTTAAAACTTATTACTTTCGTTTTTTTTTCGATTTCAAAGGTTGAGATGAATCTTTAAACCATATTTTTTTTGGACAAATCTCTTTCACACTTATTGTTTTCAAGCGTGAAAAATTTTACTAAAAGAATAAGGTTTAAGAATGTGCAATAAATAATGAATGTCAGAATTAAAAAAACTTTTTAAAAGAAAACTACTTATAAAACTTGTTTCTGAAACTTTCATGACATATAACGTAAGTGCATTACCTCGTCCGAACTTAAATTCGAAACATATTTAATGGGTATTTAATTTTTGCAATATTTTCAAGAGTGAAATAAAACATCTCTGAAAGTTTCTTGCCATACCTTGCATTAAGCTAAGTCACCAATAACTTTTAGTACTTCACGTATCTTGCAATTGGTTTTGAAGAGCACTTTTAAAAGTACATTCGCTCTAAATCTCTCGTCTAAGCATTACTATGGCTAGGATAGACTTCTAATGTTTTTGCCAAATAACGCATTATTAAATATCGCTAAATTTTGCTACTTTTTTCAAACTCAAATACCCCGCGAACTTATGCAGCACTTAAAACAATAAGTATTCGTTTATCGTATGCTAGAAAATATTTATGGAATTAAAAAAAAATGCAAAGAAAAAAAAATTCGTAAAATTATTTATAGGATATTTATGAGTGAGGTATCTTACTCTGATAAATGTTTCCATAGTTTTCTATGGCGTAACTACCACTACGATAATTAAACTTCAATTCACTGGTATTTAAGACTTGCTAACTTCATTTAATTTTGGGATACTTTTAGATCAGGGGTTTCCAACTTGTATGAAGCCGGGGGCCACAATTAAAAACACAAATCAAATGGCGGGCCGCAACTTTATCAAAATTTTTTGTAGTTATCCTTTATGTTTGAAGGAGCATTAAATATTACTGTCAGAGTTTTACGAAGTTGTAGAAAACGAAAGTATTGAATTACTAATTAAAATAAGAAGTAGAATTTGAAAAATATTTCATTGTTATTAATAATATGTTTAAAAATATTAAATAAATAACAAAAATTCGGGGTACAATAACTTAATGTGCCCCTATGTATTAAACAATTAATGCGCAGCAGATATCTAACTGTTAAGAGTTAAGGTATTAAAACTTACATAGTAGCACACAAAATATTCAATGAGAAAATTGAGGTTTGTCTGCTGCAACCACCAGAGAATAGATATTTACATTTTAAGTTAAAAATTTGCAAATGTGTGTGAAAATATTTTCGTCCAAAGTGAGTAGTTTCAAAAAGTTAAATCGGAGAATTTCTTCGAGAAAATTTCTGATAAGCACACGCTAAGTTATATTCACAAAATAAAAAAAAAATTGGTATGTTAAATTTCACAGAAACAAAGAAATTAGGTTTTTATTAACGAGAAAAGTATTTTGAACTAGAACCCATATAGTATTTTAAACTAGAAACTTTTTAAACCCATATGGAATTTTTACGAAAATTGTCCGCAAAAGAATGACAACTAATATATTTTAGTTCGCGGGCCGCCAGTTGGAAACCCCTGTTTTAGGTATTTGCCATAGTCGAAAGCTCTTTGTTAACCTGCGGACACTCCTACCTCGTAACGCCCATTTCGATGGATGGTTCTCCTTAAAAAGTCGATTTTCAATCTTTGACAGCGTCATCGTCCTCTTCGCGCATCTCAGACTCATTTATCAGAAAAAGGATCATGCACACACTAGACAGCTGACAGCAACACAGGAGAGACCACACACATAACCGTGATCTTAATACAGCTCTCACGATAAACGCTTAAAACTCGGTGACTTTAATACAGCTCTCCTGGTCTTTCTAAAATATAGCAACTAGTGGTATCCATTCATCTAATTCTATCGCTGATAAAATTCTGGTGGGGTAGTGCGACGTAACTACCACTACTATTATTAAACATCAATTCACTTGTATTTAAGACTCGATTCATTCTTGGGGTACTTTTTGATAGATGAAGATTGGCATTGGCGAAAGCTCATTCCTTCGCATTGGCGACCTGAGGACGCGATATGAGCTCGTCTACACCGATGAATGACACACATTAAATAATTGGCTTGATATTTGTGTCTGCGTCATTGTCCTGTTCACGCTGTTGCTTCTCAGCCTCATTTACACTCAACGGAAATCCTGTACACACTCTACAGCTAATAGCAACGCAGGAGCGACCACGCACACAACCGTGAACTTAATATAGCTCTCGTGTCTAACATTCAAAACGCGGTGAACTTAATACAGCTATCACCAACAACGAACAAACTCCGCTGAACCAAATGCAGCTCTTCCGGTCTTTAGAAAATAGGGCAATTAGTGGTATCTGTTCATGGAATTCTAGAACTGATAAAATTCTGGCGGGGGAGCATTGTGACGTATCTACCGCTACGATTTTTAAATAATCAATTCACTTGTATTTAAGACATGCTAATTCGATTCAATCTTGAGATAACTAGATTCTTATTAGATGAAGTTTAACAGAGTCGAATGCTTTCCCCACTTTTTAAGTATACAAATATTGTTAAGTTTTTTTTAAATTGATAATAAAGACGAAATGTGAACAGGACTAATATACGAAGTAGATACGCGAAGAATATGTCCGGATCTCAGCAAATATACGCGGATCTAACACGCACCAATAAATGTGTCTAACTGTTTTTTTCTTCTGTCTAGCGCAATTTTTTTAATTTAGTCCAGACAATAGAGGATTTTACCAAGATGGGAGTTTTTATTTTTCCTGCATTTATGTTTTTTGAGGTGCTGAAGACCAACAAACTGCAAAGAAAATTTTTTTCGATATTATTTTTTCGAGGAAAAAGTGGAGAATCCAGCTTTTTACGTAACTTTTTTTTGGGGGGGCTAAAACTTCTGATGGCATATTTAAAAAAAATTTCCCGCAAATTCTATAACAACAATATCTTAGTAGGGTAATAAATCAAAAAGTTATGAGTATGGGAATAATGTCTCTCTCAATATTTTAAAAGAGAAAAGTAGGTTTTGGAATTTATAAAAATTCTCTGATGGGATTTAGTAACGTAGAAAAATATTTCCACTCTCTGAGGGGAGAACTCGTCCATATCGAAATCAGTCGAATCACAATTGAAGGAGGCGAGGAAAACGCCTGAAGTCAACATCTGTTTGATTTTAGGTTGAAAATTTAAATCGATTTTTGAAAGCCTTTGTTTTTTTTTCGCACTTAAATGATAGTTTGCAATACTGAAATGTGCACCACACACAGTTCCTTGACAGATATTCTTAGAATGCATATTAAGGCTGATAATGACAAAAAAAACCCTGTAATATGCCTACTCTCTCTATGAAATGCATGTAATCTGTCTCTCCTTATGAAATCTATGAATCGAATCATAAAATTTTTACAATAACACTAGAGATTGTCAGGTGATACGTAGTCTAATATTGTTAGAAAATATCAATGGATTATTTAAACAGCCATTAGTAAAATGACTATTTTGTTTCGCCCAAAGACTTTTTCAAATAGTGCTAAGAAGGAGTTTTCAATAGCATTTTCTAGATTATCGACTGCATCTATCAAGTCCAAGTCTGATAATTTACCAATCTGAATAAGTTCGTCATAAAATCTGTATTTTACAATTAAGATTTAGAAATGGTATTCATTTTAGTTGTACTCTTGGATTAAAAAAATCATTTCAGTAAATATTATTCTACTAGGGGTTAAGCCACCTTTTTGCTGCCATTTACAAACCCCGATGATTGCTTCGCAATGTTGGCACAATTCTTGGCATAAAGTTTTTTTTACGAAAGTTGAAATTATTTACTTAAATTCTATGTACTATAACGAGTTCTGCTTGTTTACACTTTTGCTTCCATTTAGCTTTCAGTTAATATCCATTAGTGTAGTACATACATAAGAATACTAAATACGTCGACATAGGGCAATAGACCCCATATGACAAATATTTTGATGACCACTGTCACGGGGAGCTACGCACGGCACGAGAGGACAAAACAATTCGCGAACTCAAGGCACAAGGCCCCGAGTCACGCAAGACAAAAGGGCACCACGATCAGAGCCAAGGAGCAAAGTAGGCCAGCAAGCCCCAAATCACAAAGCCACAGGGAGTCAGTATCAAGCCCACTGCACACCTAACCTATTTATAAATTCGATTATATAACGGTCGGACATATTAAATAAAATCTTCACTTGCATCAAATTGTGCCTGAGGCTGATTAAGTTCTAAATCATTTAACGTATCTCTATAACGGTAATTTATAGCATTATATTAATATAATGTACTCAAAAAATAATAATTGTAAAACG
This sequence comes from Parasteatoda tepidariorum, assembly GCF_982258835.1. Classification (NCBI taxonomy): domain Eukaryota; kingdom Metazoa; phylum Arthropoda; class Arachnida; order Araneae; family Theridiidae; genus Parasteatoda; species Parasteatoda tepidariorum. The sequence goes on along the minus strand of NC_141756.1, from coordinate 119,875,971 downwards.
GTTAATAAGATTAGACTTCGATTTAAATAACTTTATCTTAAAATGAAGCGTAGGATTACGTTAATATTAAGAACAAACAATTCTTTAAAACTCTTAATTTGGAAAACAATCAAATCAAAAACGTAAAAACAGCAGTGTTGGTAAATACATTTTAAATTAGGGATGCAAAAATATTTAGAGGAAAACAATAACTTTATGATTTTTATTAATTTTATGCTGCTGATAGCCAAAACAATATGAAAAACTGGATCCTACGTGTATTTTTTTGGCCAATATGAATGCACCAAAAACAGTAGATAATTGTATTCGATCATTACATTTTTACGTTGTATAGAGAACTAATGCATGGTTAAAAAATAACGGCTTATTTTTTGAAGTAAAAAATTAATAAAATTAGATGCAATAATATTTTTCATTGAAATTTTCATAATTAAAAAAAAAATGTAATCTAAACAAATAGTCTATAAGTAAAGTAAATCATAAATAATATTATACAAATATTGTTTAAAAAAAAATGAGTACTTACACTTTGAGAAGATCAAACATACCCACACATATGACCTATGATGTCAGAGTCGTAAAACAAAATGGCATGTCAAAGTTTGGCTAAGTTTTTTCACACATATTAGAATGTTAATTAACGGGAAGTTAATTAAATTCAGAACCGTATCGCACATTGAATTTATTGAAATATAATTCTTCCTTAGATTTATTATTTGTTGATGTATATTATTGTTACACGTGATATATTTTTATTTTGTGTACCTGGGCAACCTCGATAGATAGTTAGTTTGTGTATATTCTACATGGTTTCGTGCTTGTCTTTGTGTTAAGCAAGAAACATATGGTGAAAGAATTGAAATTCTCGAAAAAGAATCTTTTTTAAAGATTATAGAATGTATCACTAAGGAGAATTGATACTTGACGGGGTAAGTTAACTCGAAATAGAATGGAAAGAACAGTTGCTACAGTAAACGGAGCCACGTTTTAACAACCAATTAGGCTTCAGAAACCCACACTACGCCACTTGCAGGTGTCCCTTCGTAAGAAATATGTTTATTAATTTTATATTTTAAATGTTTGGAAATTCATCAAATAAAGCTAAATTTATCAATTTAAAATTTATCAAATAAAGCATTTTATTTAAAATTTATATTAAATCTATTTATATTAAATTGATTGAGGACATTCACAAAAGCTGATCTTTCAAAAACAATAACTCACACGTGTTAGTAGTAAGGCAGTCAGCAATTCCTTTTATGGACGTTTAATCGATCTATTGGTATTAGTTAAAAAAAGTTAGTGTAACTGAAGGAAAATTTACTACAACATGTTCTGAAGTGTGAATTTCGGAGAAAGTTGCACACTCTTCGCTAACTTTTCTATTCAATTAAAAAGAAAAATATTTTGCATAACAAGCACCTGTTAATTGAATAGAACTGTACCTCTTTAAAAAGAGAAATGAATATTGAAAGAAACCGGGGATGCTGTACAAATTAAAATGAGGAAATTAAATTTTCACAGTTAAATCCAATGTAAATGCACCAAATATAATTTAGGTACCCACCCTCTTTTGGTCTTAAGAAAAAAAAGATTGTCATTAAGGGTTTTGTTTCACGACATTGAATTCCCATTTTGATGAATGTTTTTAAACTATTCATTTCGTTTTAATTTTTATTGTAACAACCTTGACTGCGTGTTCAGTTAAAATACGTACTTTATCTCTGTTGTTTGTCCCATACACCGTGTTATTGAACGTACAGATTATAAATTCCAAGTGACTATTTTTTAAGAGGATGAAACTTTTCCTTTTTGGTTGACGATTTGGGTTTTGTTTCACTACAAAACTGCGAGATCGTCAAATTGAAGACGCACAGAAGTAGGGAGTGATTTTTTTCTCTCCTTGTTTGGGGTTAGTACAGGGATTAGGCAAACCATATTCTTTGAGCAAACTACGGCCCGCGGTGGTCAACTATGGCCAGCCGGAAATTTTTATTCTGCCCGCGGATAGGTTTTTAACTTGCCGATCCGTGACGAATCTAAACAAATACATCCATTTTCTTGTCTACTTTGTTTAAAGCTATTTTCGTTCTCTTCTTTTTTTAACAAATTACTGATGACCTTTTTATTTTCTCTATTTTTGTTCCTACAAAACTTAAATTGATGGAAATAACTAGCACAGATAGCTTCAATTGGTAAAATATTGAAAGCAAAAGTTCGTTATAGAATAGCCTTAGATTGGAGCCATTTGAAGCAGTTGTTTGTAAATATGCCAAAGTTTGAGTTTTACGAATCATTATCAAAAGCTAGCTTCTCTAATTTAATATTTCATGCCCAGAAAATCAGTGCTACGTTTGCTTCATCTTACATATGTGAACAAGTGTTTTCAAACATGAACCTTAGAAACAATCATTTCAGAAGTAGACTAACAGACAAACACTTAGCTTTGTACCTTAAAATATGTACATCTCTCTTGGAACCTCAATGTAACAAACTTTCAAAAATGAAATATACTATAGGAAATATAATATACTATAAATAAAATATACGCAATTTCATTCATCTCATTAAATATTTAAATTAAAACTTACATATCGTTTTTCTATTATAGAAATTTTTACTCAGCCAACCAAACTATTTTTTTCTTCGATTTTTTGCCCTCGAGCAAAAAAGTTTGCCCATCCCTGATTTAAACTATTTATTTCGTTTTAATTTCCCTCTTATCCACCTTTTTTATCACCGTTGCTCATCCGAAATAGCTATTATTTTTTTAAAAGACAAAACTCTGAGTTTGTCCAATTTAGACAATACATTTTTGAGGTGGAGAAAGCGCAAACTGAAAAGTGTAAACTTTTGATCCATTGATCTGATTTTTATGCGCTTCTGTATAATATTAATGACTCTAGAGGTAGACATTAAGAATAATAATTTTGAAGAATAGTATAGGAGGACTTGAAAATTAAATTGCTCGACTTGCTGGGAGCATGCAAAAATTGCCATTGGGTATGTATTTTTTTTTTATCTTTACATGCCACTTATGCAAATCAGAAATATCTTGAAATATCGATTAAGCATCCCATCAAATTTTGATTAAAATTGACTCAAATTTCAAATATACCAGATGAGAAGGAGTAACAGTTATTTTTCAACCTTTGATAAAATTCAAATGTGATTTTAAAAGCCTTTAACAAAAAGCGGCAAAAATTAAAATAATTTATAAATCGTTTCAAGTTTTCTTTTGAAAGGAGATTAAAAGGAAAAAGTATCAAATGAAATTAAAGAAATTAATAAAAAAAATTGTGATCGCTTAATTACGATCACTGGTTACCCATTGGACAAATGCTTTTTTTTTCTCTTTTGCCTCCGAAAACGCCACATTTCAAATCGTGGGTTGCAAAAACTGTCTTCTTTGATGTTTGTCGTCAGATTAGTTTTCAAATCCTGCCCATGTAAGTGTTTCAAGATGTTACCTTCTTTCATCAGTAATAATATTTATATTAAAATCACCGTCAATATAGTAATTATAAGTTAAGAGTAGAAAGAATATAAAAATACTTTAAATTATTATTATGTAAATACATTAAGAATGACTGCTGGTGAAAATAAAACGAAAAAAAGAATTCTAAAAAAATTATCAAACAGCAACTTTCACCATTGCAACGCATGCAATGGCACTGTTTACTATTACTCTTGAACACATTTGAAAAGTGTAATGACGTCCAAATAAAGAGCGCACGCCATAAAACCCAAAACAAGACTCATTTTGACAATGGGTAAAAAATTTTAAAAAAATCGTGCGTGGAGTCCCTCCGCGCTTAAGAAGTTGAACTTCGTAACCTGCGACGTTAATTGTAGAAGAATCAGCAGTCGTAGAAGGATCACTAGTTCTATTTAACGACTCTTTTTCCTGCTCCGCTCGCTTCCGTGCTCTGTAATAACGGTAATATTGTGCATTTTTTCTCCCTCGTGGACCTCTTAAAACAGTGGAAGTGCTTGTGGTTGCCTCATCGTCTCGCCATGGAAAATGTATTTGTATTAATAATCTATGAGTATGCGTCATAATGTAATTTCAAAAGAGAAAACCTAACAATGAATTGATATTCACACGAGAATTACCTTGACGTAACCTTAAATCCGTCGCATTGTCGGTGGGGTTGTTTTCACTCATTTTTTACAATTGTTATCCACTAAATTTGAAAATAAAAAATAGTACCCTATTAAATTACATGTGTATCAAATCAAACTAAAAAAAGGATTATAGAAAAACAATACTTTTATGACTTTTATTATTTTTATGCTAGTGAGAACCAAAACAATATGGAAATGAATGAGGGAAAACTGGATCCTACCACGTGATTTCCCGGCCAATAGAAATGTATCGTTAAACGTTTAACGCAACCTTGTTGGAAGTCTCATAAGAGTATCAATTCAGAAAGGTCACCTTTGATAAGATCATAGTGTTAAGAGCCTTTACTCGCTAATAAAACTCATTCTTTTGTTACTACTAATATTTTCTTTCGCAATTCTAATTCATGCTTTTCCTGTCTCTTTTTTGGAAAAACAACTATTTATTTTTTATTAATACTCATCCATTCTGATTTATACTTAAAATAAAAATATTGATGTAGACATTTTTTATGTCATAAAAATCGGTTCACTCATATCGGTTCTTTAACACGCAATCGGGAAAGTAGTTCGGGAATGTAAAAATTTTAGTTGAGCATAGATCTTGTAGACTAACATGCCCTACAGGGTTATGTAAAATTGTTGTAGTTTTTCGTAGTCTGGTGTTTACTATATTTGAAATTACAAAGTTAGACAAAGAAACTTATTTTTCTCTATTATTTACACTTGTTCGAATTTCCTGCCCTTAGAAAATGGTATATAAGAGCAGACAAACATTTAATATCCCGGGAACTAGTTATGAGAATATAAAATCCATTTATCTAAATATAATCTATGAAAAAAGCAAATATTTTAATTATTTTATTTATATTTTAGTGATTGAAAATTTAATGAAACAGGTAAATATTTTTTTTAAATCAAAAATTTGATTTAATTCTATTGAATTGTTCGTGAACATGTAACTTTGAGTCTATATACTTATTTCTAGAACAAACAAAAGTTCGAAAATACAGTAAAGTCCGTTATACCGACGATTTATAATATCGAATGGATTGTTATTATAGCGAGCTTGATTGTTACAGGCAAATATACGCAATGTATGTATTTATCTGTTTACATTATCTATCACATGGCTTTACATAGCTGTACATATTGTTTATAAATGTATGTTAATTAATGTATTTATCTTTCATTTTTTGACTATTTTGATTTAAAATACATATCTAGCCGTATAAGCATTGAACTCTTGTGTAAAAAAGCACATAAATTTCTCTGCTACGCACTGAACTCCCATTGAATAACATAGGAAAAACCGGGGTTTTTTTGTGGCAGGAAAACTAACAGTTATAAGTTCGGGAAACGCCGGGACTAACACTTCGAATACTAAAGTAGATTTAGCCTCCAAATAGTATATTGACCGTACCTCTTTATGTTAGGCGAAATGTAAGAACATGAAGTTTTTGCAAGAAGAAAATAAAATTAAGTGCAATATATTGAGGTCATTGATAACAGAAAATATTGATTTACTGTTATCGAAACAAAAGGAAAAAAATATAAAGGGGGCGTGCTAGGAAGGCGGTAGACGATAAGCGCATTCTTTTGAAATGCTCAACAGGTTTTCTATAAATAGCTGAAAAACTTTGATTTGGAAGAAGATAACTTAGTTGGTGGTTACCCACACATTGTTATATAAATAAAAGGCTTTATAATTGCAAAGAGGGAATGTTGTTTGTTTCTAACTTTTCTGTTTTTATACCTGGAATTATAAAAATGTTTTCAATTCAAATGTTATTCGTATAATATTATTCACTTAAACAACAAACAAAAGTATTTCCCTAAATTTGCGTGCCTTAATAATGTTAGGCTAATAATTATCAAACTCGTAATAAACTTGCAACTTTTGACGTTGACTTTGAAATGTGTTGTTATAGCGGACTTCTCGTAATATATCGTATTCGTTTTATCGAGTTTTTCCTTAATGTCATAGAGTATATTCGTGTTAATATGTTTAATAAATTAAAATGTCCTAATTAATATATTAGCTGGGAAAATCGCAATCATTACGTCTGATGTTGTCGATTGATGATTCATTTATAATAATCGAATACACATATGAATACTCCGGGATATATAAATCAACCCATCAATCATATAGGAAAGTTTATTCAAGCTACCACTAACATTTCCTCACATAAGTGATTGATTGTTCAATGAAGGAAAATATCGATTAATGATGACATGATTAATTCCTTCATCGTTTTAAGCTTCAGCCATGAAACGTATATTTCACAAATCGTTTATTTCATGAATCTCTCTCTAGCATTGCTCAATTTTATGTTTTTTGCTTATTCGGAAACTAGAAATGTTCCACAAAAATGCCTGTTTCTGGAGTTATTTTATACAAAAATATTATTTGATGTTTAAAACATTTTTAAAAATCTCTTAAAATTAAGAGCTTACAGTTCTTTATAGAAATGAGATTCATGGAACAGTTCTTTATAGCACTATATCAGTGAAAAAAGACTTTTAATAATGATAAATTTTATTGTTCGATTTGATAAGAATTGAAAAACAAAAATTGGAGAAACATGCAAAATTAACAGCAGCATGTATTTGTGCAAGAGCAAAATTAATTGTCAAAACGTTTCTCAAGAATTAAAACGAAACCACATTTTTTTTAAAATAAAAATTACTTTTCTGTAAAATTTGTTTTAATAAATCTAATATTGTAAAGTCATAGCGAAATTTCGTATTATTTATTTGCCAATCGAGTGAAAAATTTATAGCAGAATTAATATAGAAAAAGGTATTTGCAAACTGAGTAGCTTTGTTCACCTAATATTTTCATAAAATAGTAAATAGATTTCATAAATTATTTTCGAGAATCGATGGTGTTTATGCAGATTGTTAGTTACTTAATAATATAATTTGTTTTTTTATCCTGACAATACCAGGTTCAACAGCTAAAAATAAATGCAATTTTTGATGAATCCATCGTCTTATAAATAATTTTCAAAATTGAAAGACTTACAGTAAAATAATGACCAGCGCTGAAAAATAGTACTTAAAGATAGAAAAAAAATATTAAGAGTTAATTTTCTTTTTTAATATTTAACTATTTTCTTACTTTAAAAAAAAACTGAGAATTTTTTGCGACAAAATTGTATACAATTTAATTTGTATGTATATATTATAAGATGATATGCACAGTTTCGTTTTTAAGGGATTTAACTTATTTTACTTATTTTTTACTCTTATTTTTTGGCGAAAGATGATTAGAAAACGAGAGTTGGTTTAAGAATTCTAATAATCAGTATTCAACTCCTTTTAATCAAACAAGTTTTTTAATTCTTTATTTTCTGTTAGCATTTTTCATTAAATATTTCTATGGAGTTCTTTCCTTTCCTTACATTATTTTCCAAATCTCTAACATTTTAAGTACCTTACGATTGAGACACAGCTTTAAATTTTAATTATGCATACCATCTCGCCATGCATTTTCATCTGGTCTTAAGAGCGAACAAACGTTTTTCTTCATTTGAAAATTGCCAATTTGGCGAGTTTTTTCACCTAGATGAAAATTAACGAAACCATTGAATAATTGCCAATTTTCGCAAATTTTTTATATGCAATATTTAAACATACATGAAATGGAATTTTATTCAGATTTCTTTATATACTTCCTATATGCATTAATATATTTTTTAGCATATTGAATTACAATGTTAACCAATTGATCGACAAACGTAAAGAAATCCATCCGAGTAAAAGCAACAAAGCTGTTTCACCTGATAATTTTAAGTAGAATCTTACAGTGTGTCTAATAATACGGCAAAGGATTGTAATTCACAAACTATTTATTATTGAGCTATTTTTAAATCTTGTTATCTCCCTGCTTGTCGGAAATACGTGAATTATTTAGATTATAAGTTTAAAGCTAAATATCTAAGTTTAAATTGTAATTCTGATAACGTTTCTAAGCTCTTATCTTGCACTTTAATTCATGTGCTGGTAGAGGGCGTGAATAAGGGAAATGAATTCACAAACTCAATTACTGTGTTGTCAAATTCAAAAGATTCAATCTTCAAAATTATGTTCGCTATGTTTAATTAACTTCATCTTATCTCTCACTCTCCATCTTAAGGCAAACAATGCCTGTATCTCTTTGATGCAATAAATATATATAACTGTTTATTGCCTTTTCGAATGGATGCAATAATCCGAATCAATTTCGCTATAGAGATTTAAATTTGTAAGGATTACATTTGTCAAAAATTACATAAGTTTGAAACCTCTAGTGAGGAAAATTGAAAAATTTCTTAAAATAGAAAAAAAAATTTTTTTTTTTAAACTCGAGATCAGTGATTCTCGACCACTGTGCCGCGGCACTTTTGTGTGCCGCCAAATTCTTAAAATGTGCCGCCAAATATTAGAAATGATACAATAAAAATTATAATGCTTTTTTTTATTATGAGTAAAGTTTAAATTAAAGAAAAATTTATATATACTAGGAGGCTTCGCCCCCTGCTCGCTGGCGCTCACCAACCCCGGAACTGGTTTCGCAGTTCATTTCGGATTGCTTCGCAATCCAATGCTCGCTTTTTGCTCGCTCATTGGATACATTCTTAACGTCTAGTTGTTGTATACTTTTTGGAATACTGAAGTTCCGAAAACTTTTCACTGTAGAAAATTCTAAACCTGTACATTTCAATATTAATTTGAAATTGCAAACAGTTCACATATTTTTCTTAATCACACTATTCTAAATTTCAGTTCTTGGGAAAAGTAACTGTTGTAAGTTTTGTTTTAAAGTCTTTCCCACCAGAGGGCTAAAGCCATGTGTTGTAAAACAATATGAAATAGTAGTCTGCCACTGAATGCCGGATGTAAAGCATCGGCTTTGATGAAGATAATTTTGTATTTTTAATTCTCTGAAGGGCGCCACCTTAATAAGTTGGAATTTGTAAAATAAATGTATATATTTTTGATTGTTGATGAAGCCCATCATTTTGTGTTTTCATCAGTGTTCAGAAGCAGAACAACTATAATTTTTTTATTTTATCACAAAAATATAAAATGTATAAAAAACAAAGAAAAGAGTAAGAAAATGAGTATAGTCATAGAAAAAGTTAAAATTATAATATAGTATTTGTCAGTTAAAATAAAACTTTTTGTTTAAGTCATTGCTAACAATTCAAATTTTTCTCAGGCAACTATTAACCTCTAAATATTATTCTTTTTATGTACACATTTCTAAATGTCAGTATTCAACCACAAAACAACTTAAAGTCCTCAAATTTAGCATGAAGTTGTAAAATGTAATGAAAGAGGGTCATAGCAATAATGAAAGTAGAAGTAAAGTTAGTACTGTAAAATTAAAACAATATTTTTAATCAATGAGCCAAGTTCTTCAAGAAGCAGTTGTAGAAGTTGGTTGTTTATTTAAAACTTTTTATAGAATTTCTTTTAGAACACAATTGTTAATTTGGGCATTTGGTGATACAACACTTTTAGAATTGAAGGATTTGTTACGTCAAGCGCTCAGGTATCATAATTTTGATCTAGTTGCGCTTCTATGTCATTTTGATTTATGTTGCTAAGTTAACTTTCAAAAAATTCTATGGCTGGCAAAAGCATTTTTATTTTTTAAGTTGTTTATTTTAGAATTCGTTATTTTTTTAGCGAAATGTTTTTTAGCCTAACAGAATTCTTTGCCGACTGTTTTCTCTATGAATGAAGAAAATAAAGTAAATATTTAACTGTTGTGAAAAGAATCTTATTTAGTTGTACAAAGTACTTCAGCCAAAATTTGGGAATCACGTAAGAGAATTTTATATATTAGATCAGAAACACATCATTATTAGGCAGAATGCTTTGATGTTTTCAAAACAAAGCAAACGTTGCCACCGGCGGAAAAGAAATACAGCCAAAATTTGGGAGCCACGTAAGAGAATTATATATAATAGATATACATATATACTTTTTGTAATTTTTCCACGCTTTAACCACGTGAACATCTTTGTCTGCGATTGTCTTGTCTCTGACAATAATAAAATAAGATGGAAGTGTTTAAATTATATATGACACACAATTTTAAAAAATGTTATAAGAGCTAATCACTAAAGTAAGCTATGCAATTAATAAACAAATTAACAAAGGACAACTTACAAAAATTAAGCTAACAATTAATAATTAGCAAAAGAACTAGCTAACAAGAAATCACAAAAAAATAATAGTTAATGCAAGAAAAACTAACAGTTAATTACTATAGAAGGCAAGCTAACAATTAATAACTAGCAAAAAATAAATAACTGTTACTAACTAATAAAAAATTGGTTGAAAGAAATAATTAATCCCTTAATAAATTTGCTTTTGTAGTACATATTATTTTATTTCACATTCAAAATTATTATCACAAACTATTTAACACAGTATAAAATAGGTAATTGAACTACTTTAAATCTAATTTTTTTCATTGTGTGCCGTCATATTTCGAAATCGTTAAAAGTGTGCCGCCACAAAAAAAAGGTTGAGAATCACTGCTCTAGATAGACAAATTTAGTATATATCTATATTGCCCAAAAGCAGTCAAAAGGACTGCATTGTGAAAGAATAACTAATGTGTAAAGAAAATTGTTTAATAAATTTTTCATATCATTTACAGTTATATAACAAGTTATAAGTAAATATTACCAATAAAAAAATTTACTTCACTTGTAAAAGAAAATTATTTATGCATTATTATTTGTAAATTTTTTTCGAATGAAAAAGTCAAAATGACTCCCTTGGGCAATCTAGTGTTAACTGCGTCTTTTTGTATTCTGGTAAGTTAAGGAGTGTTTCCTTGTAATTCGGAAGATCAGTAATACCTATTTTTTTGGCTATTTATTGGGGCGATTTTGAAAGGGGAGAAATTTCCATTTTGCCAAATGAAATTTCTAATATGACCGAATCCTAAGAAACTATGTAATTCACTAGATTTAATAAAAAAATATTTTGTTCTAAATATGTTCTAAATATGTTCACAATATGTTAATTTTTTCCACTTATATCTTACTGATTTAACGACTTTATACATAATTGTTCTATTCAATAAGCTGCAATCGGTCAATGGGTAAATTATTGTGAATAATCCGGGTTCGATTCCCAGTGGGAGCTTTAAGTCCACCCCGCCTCAGATCAATGGGTACCAGCTTGTTGTGATACCAGTAAAGGATGCCTGTGCGTAATGCTGACCACATTGGCACAATCAGCAGTTGCCACATTGTTGGACATTAACCTCCATGAACCCTCTGATACACAAAATGTTATAGCGACTTTCCTTTTTTTTCTAATCAATAAGTAATAACTAATGAATGGTTTGAATGTTTTATAAACAATGAACATTTTGATAAATAAATACAAAAAAGAAGAAAATTAATTTGCAGATAAGTTGAAGACATATCTCAGGAAGCGAATAACAATTTCGTAATCGGCAAATCACGTCGAATACCGGACATAAAGCACGATTCAGAATATATATTTTATTTAACATGAAAAAGTAATTTTAGTAGTTAAAAATTAAAAAAAAATAAAGAATAACAAACTACTTATAAATGAAAAGTTTGCTAAACTTATTTAAAATACATTTATTTATTTTGTAAAAAGTGAAAATAATAAAGTAGATACGGATATAGTAAATGAGATTTTATGCCTAATTTTTCCAGTTAGTATATATAATTAATAAATGTTCAATAAATTGTATAAAATAAGGACATAAACAGATGGAATAGAAATGATTACTTTAAAATTACTATTTAATAAGTCAGTGCAGTTTTAATTAATTTTTACCTTTTATAGCATCGAAGGGATTTTGTAAGAGTATCATTATCATTCTTTTTTCCTAAGATTTATTTAAAACTCCAATTTTCATGCCTTGATATATTTTTTAAACATTTTATTGTAATTGCCTTCAAGACTTGGCCCGCTACTATTTATTTATGGCTCCCCAATCCTCGGAGCTTTATAATTTAATTACTCCAAGTAAAAGAGAAATTTAAACAAAATAAGACGCTTTGTTAATAATTTCATTTGTGTACTCTGAACAAAATAAAAGAAAATGAATTTTCGTAAATATGTTGAATGGGCAAACAAAATTTGCAGAATAATTAAAATGTTCGGGAGATCACAGCGACCTCCCGGTCATAGTGTCTCTTTTCCTTTGGATCTTGTAATTCGAAAGTTCAATAGTGTATTTTTCGGAAGTAAATAAAAAATTTTTTGAGGGTATAACCTTGTAATTCGGAAGTTCAATGGTGTTTTAATGTTTTTGGAATGTAAAGGGTTGTCTCCCTTTGGGGATCTTGTAATTCCGAAATTCAGGAGTGTCTTTTTGTTTGGGTGAAAAAAGAGTTGTGTCCCTTTCTTTATCGGATCTTGAGTGTTTACTTATTTTTCGGAAGTTCAGTAGAGTCATCTTGTGTTTCGGAATTTATAGAGTATCCATTTTTTGTAAGTTAAGGACGAGGCTTAGGACTTTTTATTTTACGAGAGTTAATAATTTCTTTTCCGGAGTTTCAATAAAACTTCTTCAAAAAACTTTCTCTTATAGTTTCCATTTTATCACAAAAATTGAAATTTTTGCATAGTATTTTAACATTACACTGACATTTTTATTCTTTTTTTTAAATTTAATTTAAAACAGTTTTCAAAACATTTCTTTTTTAAATATTTATCGCAAATTCAGACTTTAAAAAACCTTCCATTTTAAAATATTTTATAAAATCAAACGATAAGAAAAGTTTCTGTAAAATGATTCTCAGAAAACTTTTTAAATTGTTTATTTGAACATCTGATGCAAAAGAGCAGACGAATACTCTTTCAGAAATTTTATTCTATCCCTGAGAATGCAGTTTGCTACAATCTCGTTTAATTAGGAAGATGATCTCTATTAAAACGAAATTCTCCAGGAAGTAACGAATATCAATAATATGTTCGAAAGAGTGCTAACTGATATCCATATGCTTTTTCGTCAAGAGCTTTTTTTTTCACAATGTTTCGAATACAACTAAAGGAATTGTAAATCACTTTGTACTTCAAAATACATAACTATATTGTTTTAATAATTTTAAGTACTATATAATTAAATGAAATATACTACAAGATTCCATTTAGTTTTCCTTATTTCCATAATTTTGCATTGCAAAAGAGAAAAAGATGGAGTGCTTTTAAATTTTAAAAAAATTGAAACATTTCTTACTATAAAATGTTAAAAAGGTGAAGTGTTATTGTTATTGACAAGGAATAGATAAAGTGCATTCTTCATATAAAGCGTTAAAAAAGGTGAAGTGTGTTTTTTTATTGGCAAGGAAAAGATGAAGTGCTTTCTTTCAAAATGTGAGAAAGATGGTATATTTTTTTTTTCTAACAAGCTACTAAGAAGGATTTGGAACTTTAAAAATAATACACATTTTTTTTAATTTAATGTGCTTTCTTAAATGACATAACTATTCCCAAGCCGGATGATAAATTCATAATTTTAAAACTTTTTTGCGTACAATGTCTGTTGAAAGCATTTGTGTAATGCACTCTGTATATAAAATAAAATTTTATATTGTTTTTGCCCAGTTATTTTATTTTTTTCAATACTGGAGAAAAAGATAGTTCTTATAAACTGTAAAAATGAAATGCTTGCTGCTTATAAACTGTGAAAAAAGTGAATTTTTCTATACGAATAGTGAAAAGATGAAGTGCTTCCTTTTAATAAATGGTGAAAAGATGAAGTGCTTCCTTTTTATAAATGGTGAAACGGTGCAGTGCTGTCACCTTTACGACTGTGATACATGTCAAGGGTTTGTCTTTTTATGAACTATAAGCAATATTTTGAAACTAAAGATAATCATGATTCTCTTACAATAAAAATGTACCCTTCCTAAATTATAGTCAAATTACTGTTCACAAAACAAAAGACAAGTTCGTGAAACTGAATAGCTTTCTTTGCTTGAAAAGCCTGCAAAGTAACTGATGAAATAGGGACACTCTGCAAGGAAAAGTCATTTTCTTTCGAAACTTCCTCTCTATTCAAGTGGACAAATAATAAAAGTAGTCACTTGATTCTGGTCCATTCAAATAGATTAAGTGGCTATTTCTGTTTGACCTTAATCTATACAATCCCGACGCTATCCAGATGGCGCTCTTCAAAGTTAAGTCAGATTAGTTTGATTAATCTACCATAAGATTCCTTTGGCGAGTTTTTGTGTAGAAATTAGGATTTTAATGTCCTTTCGCCAATCTATTTTTTTTACTCTTTCTATGTTCTATATAGTCCTCGATCAAAAAAAAAGGTCTAAGAATGTTTCATGTGTTCCCAAAAAATATTTTTTCCATATTAATTTGGCATTTGTTAATTTCATGCTACCCTGTCTTAGTTTATGAAAGAAACAAGTTGTTAGTAACTAGTAGGATAATCTGAGACAGGTTTTATCCTATCCCCAGTTTATCTTAACTATTTTATTTTTTAAGGAATCGAAATACAGGCAGATTTTTGGCAAATCTTTATACGCGATTGACTCCTTTTCTGGTTCACCCTGCATCTGTTTCCCCGATACTCTAATTCGATTTTACCGAAATTTGAATTCTATGCAACACAGTTATTATGCTTCAAAAAAAAAGAAGAAAAAAAAGTACTAAGTCGGAAAAAAATATTGTTGCAATGGCAATTCAACTAAAACCTTTTTTTTTTTTTTTTACCGGCGTAGAAAATCTTTGATGGTAAAAACATTAAGACTTCATTCAAGGTTTGGCTAGTGTAAATATTTTTTTGTGTTTGCAGAAAAATAACAATGTAAATTCCAGAGCCGCGATGGTTTAGGGAATAGTTTTCCTTCCAACGAGGTGAAGCGGGTTCGAAACCCAGCGGTGACTGCTCGATACGAATTCGCAACCGGCTTGCAACGGGAATTATCCTCAGTGGTAGACATATCATGGGTTATAGTCCCTTCGCCGTCTGGCTAACCGTGAGAGGTTTTCGTGGTTTTTCTCTCCATGAAACGCAAATGCGGCTTAGTTCCATCAAAAGTTCCTCCGTGGAAATTTCTCCCAATAATTGATTCAGGAATTCCCTTGTCTTCTGGATCGGGTTCAAAATTACAAGGCTACGGAGTTGAACATTAGTAGTCGCAAACCAGAAAATTGGTCCGGCTGTTCAAAGTCGTTTATAAAATCAAATCAAAAAAATGTTAATACAACTGCTAATTTAATGTTTAAAAATTATTTTTGCAGGTATAGATTATTTTTCAAAACGATTAACAAAGTAAATACAAGTGCAAGGATTCTTTTTTTTTCTGTGCCATTTGAGAATCTCTTGGTGAGTTAGCAAGGACAATGCAATACAATAGTAAATTGTTAAGAGTTCTCTTTTTGCGTGTACAATTTCTTTTACAACTAGCAGCGAAAAGATTTTTTTGTGCAATTAGAAAAATTTTCTTTAAAAGTCAACACAACTACAAACCAACTTTCTGGAAAAATAATTATTCTTCTATAATTATACTACATGAGTATAAAACTTAAATTCAACTACAAACGTAAAAATTAAAAAAAAAATGACTATACTATTGTAGTATTTTAAATCTTGTCTATATTTATTAACCATATAATCTAATAAATTGCGATTGAATTAAGACATAATAACCATTCAGACGGTCATTATGAATTTCGATTTTTCAAAATTGAAATGAATGTTACTGCGAAAATGATTCCAGACATTTACTCTGAACAACTATAATTCTAATAACACCATATGGAGCGAAGAAACAAGTATTTTTGTCATAATTAATTTCCTCGTTTGGCGACATTTCAGTAATAACGTAGTACGGTCGAAATTTAATTCTAGTCAACGATATCATTAAAATAACTCGAAAAGCTTTCCGGTGTTATTAAATTTTGAATGAGCCTACTAAAAATTTCGGCTCAAGAACACTTAAAACTTTGTTGCGCAGGTGTTTATTCCTAAAGTCAAAAGCCGGGATGAACGAGAACAATTTTATAACTTTAGCTTAATTATGCAGATGAAAATGCTTCGTTAATGAAATTATATTTCATAAGAAGAAACCTTTTAGAATAAAACTTTCAATTTTTTTTTACCTTTACCATTTTAAAATAAGTTTATTCAAATAAAGTTGTTGTTTTTTTCAAATAAATTTATAAATTTTTTAGCTAAATTTTTAGAAAATATTGTTGATGATTAGACTACGTGTAATTCTATCGATCTCTCATTTTTTTTAAAAAAAAGTAAAATGTATTAAAAAAAAATAAACTGTTAAATATATGTAAATATTTTTTTAAAAAAATGATAAAATATGAAAGGAATTGTAAAATGTATGTAGAATATGAAAAAAGAATTACAAGTATAGTTCGCTCACCAGGAATTGGCTCCGTCTCCATGACATGGTATCCGACGATTCTATTTCGTTATTTTGGAAAGAAGGATGTGAACAATTCTGAACAAGGTTGCTATTTGTCGATCGTATGACAAAAATATTTATTTTCCAATCTTTATGTGCATTTTTTAACACTAAATATTTCATAAGTTGGATGATATTTCTCTCTTTTGAGTGAATAGTTTGTGCTTTTTGAGATATTTTGCTGAGAAAGCAGCAGTTTTTAAATTTAAATTTTTTTTATTAGCTATAGTAAGGAAAGGTATAATAGCAAATAATAAAGCGAAGTAAGTAACAGAAAAAGAATTCACGCATTAAGGGTTGTCTCATTTTCAAGCGCGGAGAAGTTTCTTTTCTTACTCCCGCGCTGAAATGAGCTCTTCGTCCGAGAAGGTGGAGCCAAGTGTCGTCTCCTGGTGAACGAGCTATAGTATCCCTCTCTTCTCAAATGTTAACGGAATAACTACGAGGTAGTCTCAAATGTTAACGAAGCAACATTAGCTTAATTATGCAGATGAAAATGTTACGTTAATGAAATTATATTCTGGAAAAAGAAACCTTTTTAGAATAAATTCCCTAATTTTTTTTTACCATGACTATTTTAAAATATGAAGTTTTTTTAAAATAAATTTATTCAATTCTTAGCTAAATTTTTAGAAAAATAGTGTTGTTTAGACTAGTTGTGATTCTAATCGATCTCTCACTTGAAAATAAAAATGTATGAAAAATATAAAAAGAAACTGTGAAATATACCCAAATGATATTTAAAAAAAAAATGATAAAATATGAAAAGAATTGTAAAATGTATGTAAAATATGAAAAAATAATTACAAGTAATATTCCTCTCGTCTCAATTTTTAACGGATCAACTGCTGAATTATTGTATGGTCGCTAAAAAATCAAGAATGGAGCACCGATTTCAATAGTTTTTTTTTCCAGCACAGCAAATTTTCAAGGAATGGTTTGTGAACTATTGTGGGGTTATAATTAACAACTTTGTCAACCTTCATCTGTAAAAATGTACCTCTTGAAAGAATCAAGCTAACATGTCTTATATAATAGTGAATTGGTATTTAATAATCTTAGTGGTAGATACGCCACATTACTTCCCTTCCACAATTTTTATCTGTGATAGAATTCGACGAACAGATACCACTAGTTGATGAATGCTGCTTATTTCTTTTTTTTTTTCGCTCATTAGCAAAAGTAATATTTAATATATCCGCCGATTTGGTAAGCGAAAATTTTAAATTACGGTTGTGAACTCAAATTTGTTTGAACTATATATTGTTATAACAATTGTTATTTCAAAAAAGGATTACTTAGAAAAAATTACTTCTGCATTTATTGGTAAAATAGATCTAAATATTTATAATACTAATAAATAATAATATTTGGACGTGGGAGGGGCACAAGCGTAAACAGATTTCCTTTACTATTAAGTGGAAAATTTAATGAAAAAATTGTGTTCTGCCAAGAAACGACAATAATTGCGAGGCAATTATCCGGGTTGATGAGCAGCAGCGAACAGGGGGCTTAGCACCCTGGTATATATATATATATAAATAGATAAAGGCTTTACGTTACTTTAATTTTAGATTGAAAATATATATCTAGATTGGGAAAATATATCAGTTTCTAGGAAATAAAGATCTTTTTAAATAATTTTTGGCAGTCATTTATTTTTTTTTTTTTGTTGCTCTACTATAAAATCGTTTTCAAATGTTCGTTTCCAAAAAATATTTAAGTTTTGTTTAACGTTAGAAATCCTACATTCATTATTTTAGGATCTGCTGAAATCATTAACTTCATAAAAACGGCTTTTTTTTCCCCTTCATTTTTACGAGCTCATGTCTATAAGAAGCTGCTATAAATGTTTGGTACATTTTTCATTTCAAGGACGGTAAAGAATCCCTATCTATAAGTAACACAATGGTTGCTTTATTATGTTATAAATACTACTAGTATAGTTGGTTAGTAGTAGTAATAGGTTTCTAAAGTACCAATGTAGGTACCTATTAGGGGGCCATGATAAAAATATTTAGCAGGTATCCGAAACGAAAAAGTACTAAAATGGTATAAAATATAAAATGTTATTATATTATGTATTTTTCAATTAGTTAGGCGCAAGCGAAAGGAGGCCAAAACATGTAGACCCTCACCGAATTTTATTTATGTTTTAAACACTTAAAACTGGATAAAATAAAGAAAAATACAAATTAAAAAATAGCTTAATTTTTTTTGCGCTCGGCAAACCAAAAAGTACGCTATATTTTATGGTGAAATATGATATAGCTCTGAATTTTACTGACTGCTGTTTTCTTTCATGAAGTGCATTATTTTTATTTGTCATTAGTATTGATATGAAAAAAAAATGGAAATATGGTTACAATTAATTTTTTCTTTATTTAAATTTTATTTCTGGATTTAATGAAACAATTATTTAATTCGAAGATTTACTAAACACAACTGTATGCGATTTCTTACAAAAGTTGTCATAATTTAATATGGAAATTGGGATAAAATGATTGATAATAACAAAATAAACTAAAATATATCAAATGGGCGAAAAAGGAGAAAATTTTGTTTTTAACAAAACAGAATAAAAAAACACTTTCAAAAGATGCAGAGATTTTCAGCTGTGAAGTTCTTTATGAAAATTATGCTCTTTAGCCGTTTTCGCAAGACAAAAATCGTATTATTTCAAAGCTATTACTTTATGTAATCGTTTCCCACTTTTTAGTTTTGTGCTTGTTAGAAAATGTTATATTATAAAAGTTTTGTTTAGCAATAAATTTAGCTTGAACTATCTTGATTGTTTATTGTCATCAGGCACAGAGCACCTGTTGTTGAAATTTGAGCTCTCTGTCTAGTCGGAAAGTGGTTGAAATTAGAGTGATAAAGCGTTTGCATCTAACTGTATTGCAGTTTATTTAATAATATTTTAACTAGTTGGAAAGTAGTCGAAATTCGGGTTGAAGATAAATTTCTTTTGGTGTTTATATGGCTTTAAAATCTATACGTATTGACTACCGGCCAGATGGCCAAGTGCTTAGCGTGCCTGACTGCGAAACCAATGGCTGCGGGTTCGAATCTCGGCCGGTATCTGTGGAGATGGTAATGTTGCTCATCTCCGTGACTTTGGTTCATAGATGTGCACCGGGTAACGATATATGAGCAACACTTTCTGCCATCTTCTAAGTTCAGTGCTTGCAGTTATTATAGAAATGAAAATCTGTATTGAAGAGAAGTGGGAAGTATATTTAACGCAGCTTTATGTAGGGTTAAATAGCATTTTCATCTATCATTGTACAGTACAGAACCCGTTATCCGGAAGTCAGAAAACCGGAAAACCAAAAAACCGGAATAAAATTCGATAAATTTTCTCGTCATTTTTTTGAAAAAAATGTTTTTTTCCTCATAAGATTTTAGGATTTTTCTTTCTTTTTTGAAAGATGTTTACCTTACCATCATTTTGGAAATAATCATTAGTGTATTACTTCATCGTTTTTTTCTTCTTTTTAAGATTATTTACAAATATTTTTTTTAGTTGGGTTTAACGATAAAAAAACGACTTTTTGTAGCGATTCAGAAAACCGGAAAAATCAGTTATCCGGAATAGCGATGGTCCCGATCGTTCCGGATAATCGGTTCTATACTGTACTATATTTTATTACATAAGCGTTCTGCTGTTTAGTTAAGATTACAACTCATTGTACTGCAACTAAGCTAATGTGAAACGTTAAGGCACTCAAATCAACCCTGTGTGTTCTAATCGCCATAAAAGCATAGAAAAAAGAGTCATTTAAATATTTATAAATGGGGGAATGATTTATCATTGTAAGTTTTAGACACTGTGACAGATTATCCTTCCACGAGGCAACAATAGATTCTCTCGGTTAAGGAATACGGACTGAAAATGCTTGTTCTTAAAATGTTTTTTCTTTCTTTCTAGATAAATGCTTAGTTTAAATATTTATTGTTTACGAACTTGATAAAAGATTACGCTGACAAAAATTGTTTGTGATAATACGGATTATTGTTTATGCATATGCGGTATTTGGAGGAAAATGTTAATTTATGACTAAACGGAAAGATCGATTAAAAATAGGATTAATGATATGAATAATAATTAGTTCAATAATATGAATACTGACTTCAAAAATGATTAGGTTTCATGTTAAAGACTTCAAATTGTTTTTCTGAAGTGTGATTTTTCCCCCACTCGTATATTAAAAGTAGAAAGTGGAACAAAACTTCTTTATATCAAATAATCGTAAGGGCACTTTTGGGGGTTCAACTTAACTATTTGTTTTACTGAGGAAAATTTCTAAGCCTTAGAAAATTGAAATTACAAAGATGTATAGAAAAACGTGCAGGGATAGAATAAAAAATTTAACATTCGATAAATATCAGTTCGGTAAACATTAGCTGTTAAAATACCATGCAGCCCACAGAAATGAAACTACATAATTGAAAGTCAACATAATGTAAGGGTAATTTTTAAATATAAACATACCACACATTATTTTTCAAAATTTATTACTGAGCAGTAGTGGCTCAAAGAAAGAGCGTTCGCCTTCCAATAAAGATAACCGGGTTCAAATCTCGGTGATGACTGGTTAATACCAATTCCGCACCCGGCTCGTACCGACCACAGTGATGACGTAAAATATCCTTAGCGGTGTACTAATAATGGGATAGTCCCTTTGCCTTCAGGCTAACCGTGGGTAGTTTTCGTGGTTTTCCTCTTCATGTAACGCAAATGCCGGTTAGTTCCGCGAAAAAGTCCTCCATGAAGGCAAATTTCTCCCAATACTTGATTCGAGGTTGTCTTCTGGATTGGGTTCAAAATGACAAGGCTACGGAGTTGAACATTAGTAGTCGCAACGCTTATAAATTTTTGACGACGGTTATGAATTTTTGATTAAGTATATTACTGTGAATTCTTTATCATATTTTTGATCTTAGTGTAATCTGAAATTGAAAATTAATTTTTAACTTCGCTGATATACACCAACAAATCAACAAACTATAAAAAATCTGAAAATAAGAAGAAAAAATATTCGACAATTCTTTCGAAAGAAAAATAATAATCTTGTGAGAGTTTCGCCTGAATTATTGAGGCATACTCCAGAAAAGACAGGGATATACCTTTTCAAGAACATTCCTCCCCCCCCCCCCCACTCCTTCAAGACAGACTTAGTAAATCATGAATTTCCGATTAAAGTTTTAAAGCCGAAGGAATACTTTTAGTGTTAAAGAATAACTTCTTAGAAATTTAGTGGAAACACTAATGCGAGTTTCTCAAGGTAATGTTTGTTTTGCCGTGCGAGTTGATTAATTGAATAAGAAATAAAACGAACGGTAAAATTCATTTCAACTAATGCGAAAAATAAACTATTTTAAAGTTTTTAACGAAAGGTTTTATTTTAAATTAAACGCGTGTTAAAGCTAACGTTGTAAGACTTTTTTAATGAAACAAATACAATTTCAAACTTTATTCAATTTTGTAAATATGAGTCAACTTATATATTAAGTTTCCATTTAACCTAGGATTATTTTTTAAAATTTATTTTTCTTAAATTTTTTGTGGGTTTTATTAAAATATATTAATTAAATATTCTTGTCAGTGTCTACCTAGAATTCATTTGTAAGCGATATTTTGTTGAGCATAAACACTTCATTACACCTAGATGTCAATTTTATACCATTTAAATTATGCCTGCGGTCAGTCGAAAGTTAGTTGTGAGAGTAGTTACGACATTCGTGGGTAATGTATGCAAAGTTTTAATTTCATATATTGAATGCTGTTGTTAATCATGCCACCTGCCAATACCAGGAAGCCTCAGTGGGAATCAAGCTAATTTTTATGGCAGAGGGCGAGTTTCTTTTTATTAAGTGGCGCCATCTATGGCCGAGAATCAGAGTTCAACGGCCTACGCGTAACAGTCCGTTTTACTGCAGTTAACGCGGGTTAACGCTTCATTCATTCATCCAAAAATTGTAATTTCAAATCACCCCCAGAGGTATTTTATTGTAACAGTCATTGAACAGCCGACCCAATTTTGGGTTTACGACTAATATTCATCTCCGTAACCTTATTACTTTGAACCCAATCCAGATGACAAGGGAACTCCTGGATCAAGTATTGGGAGCAATTTGCCTTCGTGGAAGACTTTTTGATGGAACTAAGCCTCATTTGCATTACATGTAGAGGAAGACCACGGGAACCTTCCCCAGTTAGCCTGACGACAAAGGGAATATAGCCCATATTCCGTCTACCCCTGAGGATATTTTACGTCAGCACTGTAGTCGGTGCGTGACGGGTGCGGCATTCATTTCATACAGTCATCGCTGGGATTCGAACCCGGTCCACCTCATCGGAATGAAAACGCTCTATCTCCTGAACCACGACAGGTATTTATTTGCCATCCGATCTTGGAGGAGTTTGTGACTCCGATAGATTTAATGTACTTTATTCACCGACTATATTCGGCCGACTCTATTCGAACTCACGTCCTATCGACCTGGCTATCTCGGTCTCATTTTGAATGTTCGTAACATTCATTGAGTAATGGCAAACAATACAACAAAACGGCAATATTTCATAAGTTTCATGATCTGTCTTGTTTAGAATGACACGATGAACTCTGGTTAAATAGTAAATGAACGACGGTTATGTATTTCAGTGTATTCACAGATTATTTTTCAGAAATTTTAAAATTCTAATGCTCATCTATTCAAAAACTATTCAGCAAATTCTTAATATAAACCTAAAAATCATCCATATCAGTATTTTCTTATATATGATAGTAGGAGTTCTCATCACTAAGAGTATTATACTCTTTATAGGATCTTTATAGTCATCATCAGTAACAACATTTTTTTTTCAATAATCAAAAGAACCCTAATGAGTAACGATATGCTTTAAACATACCAAGTAAAACATCAATTTATTATTTTTATGCACTTCTTTGATATTTGAAGAATTGAAATGATTCATAAAATATTTCTGCAAAATACAGAATTATGAATTAAAAATAAATAAATAAATAGAAACCAGATGTTTTTACGAAAACGAAAATTCCGACATTTAAAAGCATTGCATTGTACTAAAATGAATTTCAATAAAATATTCTAGAAACAAGCAAATATAAAATATTATTAAATATTTAAGCTAATTACTTTATCACCAAAATAATTAAAAGGAACTTATGAAAAACATTTTTTAAAACTGGGTAAAAGAATTTCACATTGATTAGAAAAATATGAAAGTATAGAAAGAGCCTTTTAGAATTACAATGATAATCTGCAAATTAAACCCCCGCAAAAATGCAAAATGGTAATATTTTAGAAATCTTTATTTGAACGAATAAAAAAAAATGCCGGAAAATACTTTTTTAAATTCATTCAATAAAAGTCTTCAAAACTTTTTTCTTTTTGTAGCCTATAGAATCTTTTAATTCTACTTGTGTCTAATTACTTTTAATTACGTACGTTTTCATGAGTAAGGAAAGAATTTCGTCATTTCAAAATAAAAATTATTCCCCAAATAGAATTTCATAAAAATTAAAAATACGTTTTTCAATATAAAATAATCTAGAAATCGTACAAAACTGAAATTAGTATCGTTTCTTAATTAAAATATTTTTTTCCTGTTGCATGATTCTAATTAAAGCTAACATTATTTTCAATTTTGTACAATATCAATAAGTCTCCTTTTATCTCGTTTTTTTTTTAAAAAAATGTATCTCGCTTTATACAATTGTGGCGTTTATTCTCTACCTATAATACCACAAATTTACTTTATTTCTATAAATTTGATTGAATAGTTTTTTTTACATTAATATTATCATTGAATAGTTTTTATTGTGGATATTTATTCACCGATATTAAAATAAAACATCACATTATTTCATAATTATTTATCTATAAATTATTACTTTCATCAGGAATTTATACATTTTTTGTAATATCGAAAAACGTTAAAATTGTCAACAAGCGCGAATGAAATATTAAAATGAAAGTCACTGTAAATAGAAAAAAAAAATTTTAGACAGTGGAAGCAAATAAAACATAGTTGTCATAAAAATTGAACTTTTATTGCAAATTGTAATTGAAATGTAATTTTTAAAAATAAAAAGTTTTTTTTACGAGAAACATTACTTTGCAGTTTAGTAGTATTTAATGAGAAATTTACACAAAAACTACGGAGCGTTTTGATGCTAAGTATCCGTATAAGGATATTTTTTATTACGAAATATGATAAAGCTTATTGTTATTTATAAATTAAGTTCTGCAACTTTTTCACTTTTAAAGTTTTGTATTATAATAATCCTGAATATATTTCACCTTTTTGAAAGGGAAAAAATCTTTTTCATTTATTTTTTCAATTTTATGATCCGGAAAAACACTACGCAAACCTTTTCTTCTATTTACTTGAAGCAAAAAGAAATAGCTATACAGTGTTCTTCAGCATCAAATGTAATTTTCATATTAGAACAATTTTTTATTTATCCCATTAAAAACAACAGCTAAATAATAATAAAAAAATTAAAACTCTGATAGTCAATTACGAGTATTGCATTGATAATATTTTTATCTTATTCCTAAGACATGTGATTTCAAAATACGATCTTAAAAAAGATTACTTACATTGTGTTTATTGCAAAACATTAAAAATAAATTTAACTGTAATATATTAATTTAACTAATTTCTTTTTAATTTGTGTGTTCATTTTTTTTCTACTTCCAAAATTATGAAATATTATGCTGTCACAACTAATCAAAAGTTAAAAAACAAAGTATCGAAGTTAAAATATCTTTAACGGTATTTTTGATACTTTTTGTCCGCCACCACCAGCGGATCAAAGTGATGGGCTGGATAGTTTTAGCCTCAAATCACTCTCAGTTTTTTTTTTTATTATTTTTTTACGGCAGGCACTGAACTTATGTTCTTATGCTACCGAGGTGAACTTATGTTCACCTCGGAAGATGCCAGAAGTGCTGTTCAATTATCGTTACCCAGCGGGCACCTGTGAACATAAGTCACGAGCAACATAAAACACGCCACATTGCCATAGACACCCATTTATAGGGTGGGCCACATTCACACACACGCGCGCACATAGACAAACATCCTTGCTCTGAGCGAGATTCGAACCCGCTGCACAGTCAGGCACGCTGACAACTCAGCCACCTGGCCGGCACTCTCAATTTATTATTTCTATGGCTCAGGGCACAGAGCGTTTGCCTTCCTATGAGGTGAACCTGGTTGGGTTCGAATACCGGCGATGGCTGGTCGATACGAATTCCGCATCCGGCTTGCACCGACCACAGTGCAGACGTGAAATATCCTCAGTGGTAGACGGATTATGGGTTACAGTCCCCTTGGCATCAGGCTAACCGTGGGAGGTTCTCGTGGTCTTCCTCTCCAAATAACGCGTATGGTGGTTAGTTCTATCAAAAAGTCCTCCACGAAGGGAAAATTTATGTCAATACTTAGTCCAGGAGTTCCCTTGTCTTCTGGATTGGGTTCAAAATGAGAAGGCTACGTAATTGAACATTAGTAGTCGTTAACCCAAAAATTGGTTCGGTTGTTCAACGACGGCTATAAAATAAAATATAATGATTTTTTCAAAAAAAAGTCCCGTTCACATACTTGAAGCGGGGAATTGAGCTCGTCCATGATGTAGTAACATGTGGCTCATTTTTCGTTAGTTAATTGGGAAATGTTTAAAATTTTGATTGGCGATGAATTCTGTTTAGGCGACAAATCACGCTAAAATTGTGTTTGTAGAGACAAAAAGTCGACAGAAACTTACATGGGGTAGTAGAGATTTAAGTCCTCTTGTTACTTGGAAATATGTCAAAAGAGACATCGTTGCTGACACGAGAGCGAACTAAAAATAAAGAAAAAGCCGTGAATAATAGAATATCTTACAATTATTTTTATTTAACAGCAGGCACTGAACGTTCGCTCTTCATCTCGGAAGTTGCTCGTTTAACATTATCCAGTGGGCACATGTGAACCTAAGGCACGCCATACACACTGCCGTAGATACCCTTTCATAGGTTGGGCCGCATTGCACAACAGAGAAAAAAACATCCATGCTCTGAGGGGAATTCGAACCCGTAACCATTGGCTTCACAGTCAGACACACTGACCACCTGCCCGGCGTAACTTAAAATGCATATATATTTGTATTCTGCTGCTGTTACCTTGTACCGGAAAAATTTTCTACCACGCGTATGTATATTCTATGTTCTTTAACAGTTGAAATGCATGTGTACAGTTAAAGCATACGAGATGTCGGCTATTCCGATATGTCAACGACTGAAGGCTAATATTAAAGAAACAAAAACTGTATATTTCCTAACAAGTTAAAAATTAATAACCATCCGTTATTACGATATTTTTAAATACATTTTTCTACCGTTTAACGGGAGCAATAGTGTCAAAATAAGGGTAAGAGGTATAAAGGGTAAAACAGTCAGAGCTTAATTTCATAGATTTTTCAATGCTTTTGATAGACTCGAGCATTTTAATGGGAAAACCAGTTATCTCAATATAATCAAAAGCTTACATGAAACTATTAATGGGAAAATTTTGGTAAATGGTGCAATAACACAAGTTTTTAACATCAAAGCTAGAATCAAAGAGGAGATGTCAGGAATACTATTTAATACAATTGTTACCGTGAATGATATAAATGAAGAGAATGTCTACTTTCACAGGTGAATGTTAACAATCACAGTCTCTTAAGTGAATGTCCGAAATATTTGTTATATCCG
This sequence comes from Parasteatoda tepidariorum, assembly GCF_982258835.1. NCBI lineage: Eukaryota > Metazoa > Arthropoda > Arachnida > Araneae > Theridiidae > Parasteatoda > Parasteatoda tepidariorum. The sequence goes on along the minus strand of NC_141756.1, from coordinate 119,848,633 downwards.
ATTTGATAATTAATTTATTTGTTGATATTATTACATTTATTCGATATTTTAATATCTGCATGCGCATTTTTTATAACGAAAATCTCAATAAATCGACTATTTCGGCTGTTATTGTGTATTGTCGTTACAGCGAATTTTTTCTGTATTTATTAACAGACATTTTATTCAAGCTATACAGTCCTTGAAATATTATTCAACGGTATTAAATAAAAAAAATATTTTATCAGTCTTTTTAGAAAAGTAGAATTTTCAATATTTCTTTTAACATAAAACGTTTTTTAAAACTTGAAAGAGCAAATAAAAGATAATTTGAAAAAATAATTGAACATAAAATTTTTTTTGTAGAAAATGCTAAATAAAGTAAATTTGAACTAGAATGCTTCATTGAATCTTTTGAATGCTTTAAACAAATGCCAAAATTGAATACAAAGGTAATATTCTCCATAACATTGCATTTTATTTCCTAATACTAATATTTTTTTTAAAAACAATAAGTCTAGTTTAAGAGAAAACCAAATCACGTTTTAAAATCAGCTAACTATTTTATACATTTTAAGAAGATGACAGAAGCCTGTGTTTCAATAAAACGTTTTTTTTTCTATGCATATTTATCTTTTAGATATCGAATAAGTTAAGACTATAGTTACGAGAAAAGAAAAAAAAAAGAATACTTTCCAAATGCAAATTTACTTAAAAAAAAGGACGATATATATACGAAATTTATTAACCAAGTGCACAAATGCATTTTAAACAATAAAACTCATACTACTAGGCTGGTTCACTAGGCTTTGAAGAATTTTACAATTTATTCATCGTCTGAGTTAGCTAATATTTTGATCTTCAACGAAATAATTTTAATAGACTTTAAAATTGGCTTTCATGAAAGGAAGTAAAATTTAATTTTTAAAAAAAATATTGATGGGGTTGTAAATGGTGCATTTTGTCAACTAGACTTCTGAAAATAAATGAGAGAAAAATATTTTAAAAATAACATTTTTGGTAATAACAAATATGAATGTTATTGAAATTTATTTGGAATTTTCTATTATTTTTTAAAATAAAAAATTTTTCTTTTCTAATTTATAAAATTTATAAAAATATAAATACTTCATATGTAATAAATTACCATTTTACTCTAGATTAAAAGACCGGGGTAGGGTTGGTAGGGCGCTGGACTTACGTTCGTGAGAACGTGAGTTCGAATCCAGCCCCCGAAGACTTCACTTGTGGTAAATGGTGACTAGTCAATCTGTCGGGTTATAAAGATCTTGCTCCCGTAACAAATTATATAGTTTTGGAGGTACTGAATTAGAGATGAATCGTTCTCTGATTACGATTTGTGAATGAGTGTATAAATGGATCCAACATATAAACGGGTGCGGTTGAATTCTTGACTATAGATGGCACCACTTGAAAACAAGAACAATCGCACTACTTGCTTTATTGGTCTACGTCAACAACAACTATATATTTAAAAAATCAAGGTTGGCCCTGCCGCTGTTTTGAGTGTTTACTTTAACCCTTTGATGCGGAACTTTTTGAATTTTGATGCATATTTTTTATACTTTGTTCAATATTTTGTATTAATTTAGGTCAAAATAAGTGAAAAATATTATATTTAGTATTTTACTAATTTATAGTTATGATATACAGCATGTACCGGTGTCATTTTTTATTTACGTTAAAGTTGAAATCTTCCAAACAAAGCTTACTTTCAAGCAATAATTTTTCAAATGTGTACTTATTTAGATCTAAGTCATTCATCATTGAAATTTCTTTTATATACAAATACAATTACAGAAAAATTTTTTAAAACTACTTTCTTTGGATTTTAAATTTTAATACAAATATAAGTCCGATAATCTAACAGATTTTTTTAATAACTATTAGAATTTCTTTTATAATTAAATAATACCAAAATATATTTTTACTAGCAATTAGAGCGTGAGAAAGAAATTATAAAAGGGACACCGGTTTCCTATCTGCATCAAAGGGTTAGGTGATAGTATACAATATATTGGACAACAATTGGTGTAATGTCCCAGGAAAATAATATAGTCAAATTTAGGTTTGTTGATAATAAAAATATGCCATTTAGATGCAATTTTACTTATAATCTGAAAGGATCCAATTTCTAATATAAGAAAAACTAGATTTTGTAAGCAAAAAGGCTATCTGAATCTCTTCTGTATCCGCTGCATTTTATTTTACTGCTCAAAATTATAAGATTTGGAAACTTGAATATACTAAAGCGCAAGGTAATGGCTACGGCGACCTAGGCCCATAGCGCCCATACGCCAAATTCAAATGAAAACATATTGAAAATTTAGAAGTTAAAACAGGTAAAAAAAAAACATAATACATAAAGCAAGCTAAAAGCAAAAGTGTAAATGGCCAATAGGAAATCGCAGTGGGATAAAATAGTAATTGAATAAAAGTTAAAAAGGTCCTTAAAAGTCCTTGAAAGCTAAGATCCAGTTGAGTAAGAGTTGTTAAAACAGTAGTAAAAGTCATTAAGTAGAAAAAGAAATCAGATGACGTGTTTTATTATGTTGTAATTTCCGTAGTAAGGGAATCAAGGGCTGAAATGTCTTCAACAATTTGTTTAATGATGCTGATCGCAATTTTCCGGCATGCCAATATAGCGTACCACAGCTTGATTGTTGTTTATATGGGGACAGCGAAGTGTCCGGTACTTTGGAAACTCTTAATGAGGTGAACGATGCTCGGTGCCTTGTTCCACACTATTGACATCATGTTGTTTTTATGAAAGAGATTTTTGCTAATAGGTCCCAAAAACCCCGTGGCCAGCAAGGAGCAATTTCAAGTAAAAATTGACCTGCAGGTGTTTAACGGTCGTGTCTTTAAAAAATTTATAAGTCTGTCTAACCCCTGTCGCTCATCTTCAGTCATCGTTCCAATTATTAAAAGTTATTTTCTTGATTCATGTCTTGATTTTGAAATTTTTCTCCCGGAGTCTCAATCTAGTAAATTTATTCCAATTGAGTGGCTTCCTTGGCAGCCCAGTCAATCATCTTCGTTACCTTGAATACCCGAGTGTGTCATAATCCAGTTTATTTCATAACTGTCTCTCCCTATAGCGTTTGTTTCCTCAATTAATCCAAGATTTTTATTTGGCTATTCCAGGCTCATAAGAGATGTCTGTGTATATATCTGCTCTTATTCTGAAGTCCATAGAAAAGTGACCAGGGATTAAGACGGAATAAAAAAAAATAAACATTCGTAAATTAGGAAAGTTCAGAAATATCAACTGTTAAATTCGTTAGCAAAAATACCATGCGGGCTACCGGAATGCAAATATAAGGGTTACAATTTGGCATGGTGAAAGGGACATATTTATTTATTAACTTAAGAATTTTTGTTTAGAACTTATAGACACTTAAAGTACTTTTTTTTCATAAATTGTTTATTAATTATTTTTGCTTTGCTTTGTTGCTTAAAATCTATAAGAATGAATTTACGAATGAATCTTTAAATTACGAATGTGTGTACGAAATTGTACAAGGAGTTAGGTGGAATAAAAAAATGAATTACGATTAATATATTATAATATATTAATCGTAATATTATATTTATATAAGTTTTCGTTATGATTAGTATATTAATAAAATGCACCTTTTTAAAATTATAATTATTCTATATTTTTTAAGCAAAATTATCTTTTATTATTGACTTTTAAGAGAAAAACTTTAAGAGAAGATCAAGGTGTAAAGATCGACTTTTGTCAATAAAAGCTGATTCCAAGAAAAAAAAATTTGCTCAGGGGAGGAATTTTTTTCCCTCCAGCATGGCCCTGTGTAATAACTTTTGGGGATAATGAATTTCGCATGTTATTAATTTGCCAAAATTTAATAATCCCCAAAATGCAACTGATAACAATGCAATCGTAATTTTTGTAGAAAAAATAGACATCCCAAGATAAAATTATTGATGTTCCCATCAAAGCATTTTGATGGTTAATGTTGGTTTCAGCGCGATTCATGATGGTCCAACATCATTTGATGGTCACCGTCATCCAACGTTTTCCATTACGAGTTCATGGTGTTTGATATGCCAACAAACTTCCATCATTCCATGATGGAAAATGCTACTTTAGTACAAGGATGGTCAACCATCAAGAAACTTTTGACTCTCGTGGACCAGCAATCCGTGACGGTTCCCTCTATACATTTCCCTAATGGTTTAATTGAAATTCTTGTTGTTTCTCAGGAATATACCATCAAAACAATTTGGGTTTTTTTATGTTGGCTCCCCTTAAATCAATCCGAATTCCCACATTAGGATGATGGTTGTTCATGATCGTTCCAACATTTAATTTCTAAGACACCATGATGGAAATTCGTGATGGTTCTACACGAACAAACCATCAAAACTAGTTGCTATTCTTATGTAGGACCATCAAAAATCAGTCCGAATTCCTACATTGAAGTGATGGTTACTTATGTTGGTTACTATCAAGAAATATAATGGTTCGTGATGGAATTATTGATAGTTACCATCATTATTATATTGGTCCATCAATGGAAAACCCTCAAATTTTGATTGGGATAAACTGTTTTCCCCCTTTGATCTTCAATGAGAAGCAACCCCTGGGGTTGGTGAGCAAAGCGAACAGGAAGCGGACTCTCCCAGTAGTATAAAATATATTATAAAAATTTACATGAAGTTATAAAAATTTTTAATTGCTTAAGTTGAGTATTATCTAAATTATTTCAAAATTAACTACCGAACAAATTTTTTTCACTTTCTTCTGTTTCTGTTTAACTAAATGTATATCTTGTTAAACCTTTTATACAAGCTACGTACTCAATCTTTACTATATTGTTTAACTTTTTTCGAGAAAAAGCTTATTTGTTATTATCTATTGAATAAGGATATTTGACATAAAATCTTTTTATCCATCGTATTAGAAAATCAGCTCTTTAAATTTCTTTTGACATGAAATGCACAGAAAAAATTGAAAGAGTTCATAAAAGATAATCTAAGGAATAATTGAAAATAAAACTCTGACTGAAAACGTAAATCAAAGTAAATTTGTATTTCGATACCTTATTAAATATTTTTGGAGCCATAAGAAAATGCCGAAACACTTCTTTCAATTGATTACAAAAATAATCATTTCCATACTAGGTAATTTAATTTCCGAACACTGCTAAAAAAACTTTTTCTTGTAAGAAATAAATTCATTTTAAAGGAAAACCTAATCACGTTTTCGTTCTCTAAAAACAGAAATGCAGCTAACTATTTTGTACATTTTAAGAAGATTACAGAAGGCTGTGTTCCTTTTAGAATTCTTTTCTATATGCTTTTCTCTTTCAAACACTGATTAACTGTGAAAATAATTATGAAGAAAGGAGAAAAAAATAAGGGTTTCCGAATTCGAAGTTAATTAAAAAAAGGATGGTATTAATATGGAAGTTATTAACCAAATAAGTACATTTTAAGCAAAGCGCATACTTGAATAATTTCACTAGACTTTGACATATTTTTTAGCAAAATTTATTCATCGTCTGCGTTTTTAATTTTTGATTCACAAAGAAGCAAGTTCAATAGATTTTAAAATAGATTTTTATAATTCATTAACGTTAGTAAAATTTACCTTTATAATTTTATACTTAATCTATGGAAAATGGACAGTTAAAAAAATGCCACTGAGGTGTCACCATGGTTGATAACGATGAGATTTGCCAATACATGCTAAGTAAACTACTATAATTAAACAAAAAGCTTTTTTTTTTAAATACAATTATTTTTCGTACAAACTTTGAGTATTATCAGCATTATAATTTAAAGCTAACTTTTATTTTTTTATCTTTTGTGCTACAATGTGTATAAAGGATGAGATTTGGCAGTAAGTTTTTCATACAAAAATTGAATTTGTGCGTTGTTCTTGGGTAAAAAAGTTTTTGGTATGCCTCGTGTAAGGAGGAGAAATGCCTACCAGCACGTGTCTGAACTTGATCGAGGTCGAATGGTGGCCTACCGGGATTGCGGTTTATCATACCGAAGTATTGCTGCTCTTGTTGGTCGAGATGCCATGACTGTTAGCAGCTTGGCTATCAAGGATAACTTAAACTTCGTTTAAGGATAATCTACTTAATTTTCTAGAATAACTTAATATTTGCTTGCAAAGGTTAGCAGAATATGGAATCGATGGGTTTATGACGTTCACATAGGACATCGTGCTACATTTCAGCAAAAACAGCAGACTAACAGCCGACAGACATGTTATCCACATGACATTTAGGGATCGTACAGCTACGTCACGAACCCTGAGTCAACAAATGGGGTTATTTGCAAGACAAGAATATAATTAAATAAAATGTTATATATTTTTATTTTATTATTTTCCACACACAAATTTAAACTAAAGGGAAAAAGCAGAAAATTTCAAAAATATTAGTATTATCAGAATTGTATTTAAATGAGACGAGTCCAATGTATATATTTATATATTAGTAAAAGCTCTTTAAGTAATGGAAGCAGAAACTAATCTTCTGCATTCTCTTATTATGATTTGGTTTTCCCCGGCGGCATATTAATATGCATAAATCTTAGGAATGCACACACACACAGTAGGGTTGAGCATGCACAATTTCAATTAGTTGTTACATGGGGATTTACGCCGAAACAACTGTCGTTAGAATATTTTCCAGCCTACGAGACCGATGCATTATCTCCATTGTATTAACTGGGAAGATAAATAATAACTGACAAGAATCTTTAAGTTGCTAAAACACGTAATTACATCGTGAAATATTGAGTTACGAAGGAGGGTTAGATAAACATTTAAAGGAAAATAAAATAGATGATAGGACGCGAAATTATGCCGATTTTAATGCAATTGAAAATACTAGATTAAAAATTTAGAAAGTTTTCTTTTTAGTAATGTATGTATAGTCTTAGAATTTTCCTAGTGAATGAATATGAAATGAATACGATTTTTGATAAGTTATTAAAAGCTTCATTAATTATCCCGAGTTAACTCGGATAGGTATAGATTGCAGATATTTATTATCCCGAGTTAACTCGGATAGGTATAGATTGCAGATATTTATTATCCCGAGTAAACTCGGATAGGTATAGATTGCAGATATTTATTATCCCGAGTAAACTCGGGTATGTATAGATTGCAGATATTTATTATCCCGAGTTAACTCGGGTATGTATAGATTGCAGATATTTATTATCCCGAGTTAACTCGGGTATGTATAGATTGCAGATATTTATTATCCCGAGTTAACTCGGGTATGTATAGATTGCAGATATTTATTATCCCGAGTTAACTCGGGTATGTATAGATTGCAGATATTTATTATCCCGAGTTAACTCGGGTATGTATAGATTGCAGATATTTATTATCCCGAGTTAACTCGGATATGTATAGATTGCAGATATTTATTATCCCGAGTAAACTCGGGTATGTATAGATTGCAGATATTTATTATCCCGAGTTAACTCGGATATGTATAGATTGCAGATATTTATTATCCCGAGTTAACTCGGATATGTATAGATTGCAGATATTTATTATCCCGAGTTAACTCGGATATGTATAGATTGCAGATATTTATTATCCCGAGTTAACTCGGATATGTATAGATTGCAGATATTTATTATCCCGAGTTAACTCGGATATGTATAGATTGCAGATATTTATTATCCCGAGTTAACTCGGATATGTATAGATTGCAGATATTTATTATCCCGAGTTAACTCGGATATGTATAGATTGCAGATATTTATTATCCCGAGTTAACTCGGATATGTATAGATTGCAGATATTTATTATCCCGAGTTAACTCGGATATGTATAGATTGCAGATATTTATTATCCCGAGTTAACTCGGATATGTATAGATTGCAGATATTTATTATCCCGAGTTAACTCGGATATGTATAGATTGCAGATATTTATTATCCCGAGTTAACTCGGATATGTATAGATTGCAGATATTTATTATCCCGAGTTAACTCGGATATGTATAGATTGCAGATATTTATTATCCCGAGTTAACTCGGATATGTATAGATTGCAGATATTTATTATCCCGAGTTAACTCGGATATGTATAGATTGCAGATATTTATTATCCCGAGTTAACTCGGATATGTATAGATTGCAGATATTTATTATCCCGAGTTAACTCGGATATGTATAGATTGCAGATATTTATTATCCCGAGTTAACTCGGATATGTATAGATTGCAGATATTTATTATCCCGAGTTAACTCGGATATGTATAGATTGCAGATATTTATTATCCCGAGTTAACTCGGATATGTATAGATTGCAGATATTTATTATCCCGAGTTAACTCGGATATGTATAGATTGCAGATATTTATTATCCCGAGTTAACTCGGATATGTATAGATTGCAGATATTTATTATCCCGAGTTAACTCGGATATGTATAGATTGCAGATATTTATTATCCCGAGTTAACTCGGATATGTATAGATTGCAGATATTTATTATCCCGAGTTAACTCGGATATGTATAGATTGCAGATATTTATTATCCCGAGTTAACTCGGATATGTATAGATTGCAGATATTTATTATCCCGAGTTAACTCGGATATGTATAGATTGCAGATATTTATTATCCCGAGTTAACTCGGATATGTATAGATTGCAGATATTTATTATCCCGAGTTAACTCGGATATGTATAGATTGCAGATATTTATTATCCCGAGTTAACTCGGATATGTATAGATTGCAGATATTTATTATCCCGAGTTAACTCGGATATGTATAGATTGCAGATATTTATTATCCCGAGTTAACTCGGATATGTATAGATTGCAGATATTTATTATCCCGAGTTAACTCGGATATGTATAGATTGCAGATATTTATTATCCCGAGTTAACTCGGATATGTATAGATTGCAGATATTTATTATCCCGAGTTAACTCGGATATGTATAGATTGCAGATATTTATTATCCCGAGTTAACTCGGATATGTATAGATTGCAGATATTTATTATCCCGAGTTAACTCGGATATGTATAGATTGCAGATATTTATTATCCCGAGTTAACTCGGATATGTATAGATTGCAGATATTTATTATCCCGAGTTAACTCGGATATGTATAGATTGCAGATATTTATTATCCCGAGTTAACTCGGATATGTATAGATTGCAGATATTTATTATCCCGAGTTAACTCGGATATGTATAGATTGCAGATATTTATTATCCCGAGTTAACTCGGATATGTATAGATTGCAGATATTTATTATCCCGAGTTAACTCGGATATGTATAGATTGCAGATATTTATTATCCCGAGTTAACTCGGATATGTATAGATTGCAGATATTTATTATCCCGAGTTAACTCGGATATGTATAGATTGCAGATATTTATTATCCCGAGTTAACTCGGATATGTATAGATTGCAGATATTTATTATCCCGAGTTAACTCGGATATGTATAGATTGCAGATATTTATTATCCCGAGTTAACTCGGATATGTATAGATTGCAGATATTTATTATCCCGAGTTAACTCGGATATGTATAGATTGCAGATATTTATTATCCCGAGTTAACTCGGATATGTATAGATTGCAGATATTTATTATCCCGAGTTAACTCGGATATGTATAGATTGCAGATATTTATTATCCCGAGTTAACTCGGATATGTATAGATTGCAGATATTTATTATCCCGAGTTAACTCGGATATGTATAGATTGCAGATATTTATTATCCCGAGTTAACTCGGATATGTATAGATTGCAGATATTTATTATCCCGAGTTAACTCGGATATGTATAGATTGCAGATATTTATTATCCCGAGTTAACTCGGATATGTATAGATTGCAGATATTTATTATCCCGAGTTAACTCGGATATGTATAGATTGCAGATATTTATTATCCCGAGTTAACTCGGGTATGTATAGATTGCAGATATTTATTATCCCGAGTTAACTCGGATATGTATAGATTGCAGATATTTATTATCCCGAGTTAACTCGGATATGTATAGATTGCAGATATTTATTATCCCGAGTAAACTCGGGCGTAGTAGAATTCGTCAATGCGTTTTGTTTTATCACGTTTTTATTCGGTCGGAAGAAAAACAAAAAATAACAATCTGCTGTAATTGGAATTTTGCCTATATTTGTTTGGGAGTTTAGCTATTTGTGGGACTGTAAACGTGTTTTGTACAATTGTATATACGATGGTTCATGAATTTACATTGAAAAAAAAAAAGAGTCCAAAATGTCGTTTTTAAATATCGTTCTGTTTTTCGTGTTTTCAAAAGATATATAAATGAAAGTTCATAAACTTTATTTTTTTAACAATATTATAAAATGAAAATCCCGGGTTTAACAAATTTTCCAAAGAAATAATTGAAGTAAAATAATAAAAAATAGTCCATGTTTCTTGTAGTCATATTCAATAAGTTTTAAGAAGTGCTGTTTTAAAATTGAACAGAGAAAAGTGTGCTAAGTTTTAGTTTTATTCTTTAAGAAAAAAAAATTATTTTGAAGCTGAAAATTTTAAGATTTAAAAATTACATATAATTTAGATTGTTTTCAGTTTAAATTTCTATTGATGCAGTGTTTAGAAATTTCTAAAATTATAACTACATTATTTTCTCTTTTTAAAAGTGTTTTTAAAAGAAAAATTATGTATTGATGGGAAAAATAGATTTTTATATTTGTCAAAGATAAATGAAAGTAGATAGCCGTGGTCAAGTTTAACATTATAAAACAAAAATCCCGTTCTTAACACTTTTTCCGAAGAAATAAATGAAGTAAAATATTAAAAAATATTCCATCTTTAATAGTTTTTAAGAAATACTGATAAAAATTTAAAAAAATAAAATATTTAAAAAAATATTAAATATATAAAATATATAAAAAATATATAAAATATTAATAATTATAAAAAAATAAAAGTCTTAGCTGCTTCAGTTGGAATTCAAAATGGAGAAAAACACAAAAATAATTCTTACTTCTATTATGATCTAATTAAAATAAAAACATATTTATTTTATATCAGTTAATGATATAAACATAATTCCTAATTTATTACAGTAAAAACTTTTTATTGAAAATGATCATAAGTTTTCTTTAGTAACAAAACTGAGTTCATGAATTTTGTATCTCAGACCCTCTTAATACATTTTAGGGAGAAAAGAAACTTTTTTCAAAAATTAAACTTTTTGTAAAAAATGAACTTTGAAACTTTTTCAGAAATGAAACTTTTAAGATTTCCTTTTTATATTGTTGTATCAATTGAGAAATATAAAAAAATCTGGAATAAAATAAAAGTTTTTTATTTATTTTAAAACTGAAAATTTTAAGTTTTAAAAATATTTGCACAAAACTACTTATTTTATATATAGAATCATAAAATTATTTTTCCATTTATTGAAGATCAATAAAGGTAATGTAAAGGAGAAGTTAGCCGTAGTCAAGTGAATATTGCCTTGTTAATTTACTATGTAAATACTAAGTCAATTGGAATGCGAAATTTGCCATCAGATTAAAATTTATAAAAGGTGTTTTTTCTTCATTATTTTGTTCACTTTCCTTCCTGAAATTTATACATAAATATATAAAGAAAAATAGGTTTATGATCGTTAGTGAGTTTTTCTTGGGGGGGGAGGGCATGATTTGATTTTAATTCATTTGAATGGATAGATAAGTTCTGAGATTTGCAGAAAAGTTACATAATTGGTTTTCCATAAGTGATAAAAAAAGGTGTCGAGCAGCGATGACTCAGGGGATAGAGCGTTCGTCTTCCAATGAGGCGGACCGGGTTCGAATCCCAGTCGATACGAATTCCGCATCCGATTTGCACCGACCACAGTGCTGACGTGAAATATCTTCAGTGGTAGACGGATCATGGGTTAGAATCGCCTTGCCGTCAGGTTAACCGTGGGAGGATCTCGTGATCTTCCTCTCCGCGTAAAACAAATGCGGCTTAGCTCCATTTAAAAAGTCCGCGAAGGAAAATTTCTACTATTACTTGATACAGGAGTTCCCTTGTCTTCTGGATTGGATTCAAAATGACAAGGCTACGGAATTGAACATCAGTAGTCGTAAACCCATAAAATTGGATCGGCTGTTCAACGACGGTTATAAAAAAAAGGGTTCCTGAAAACTCAAGATTTATTTATAGAGAGAGATTCTAGAGTTGCTCTGTTGGCTATCGTTTCTAACAATAACCCCATAACCCGGACATATTGGATTGTCATTATCATCTTAAAAACTTGGCATCACTTGAGAAAACTATAGAACTCCAGTGGGTTCCAGCTCACTGTGGAGTTCAAGGCAACGAGAAAGTCGACTTTCTGGCTAAAAAAGGTGCTTTAATTATGGAAAAAATTTCTCGTCCTATGCTCTTCTGAACTATTAAAAATTTTATTAAAATATCTTTTAAAGCCCGCGCTCAGGAAGACGTCTATAACCGTTTTTCTCAATAGTCCTGGAAGAATGCCATCTCAAATTTGTGCAATGGCCCAAGGCGTAGAGCAGTGGCTGAAATCCATTTAGCCGCCGGACATGACTGCCTAACAAACCATCTTTATAGACTCAAAATTGTTTCTTCCACTATATTCCCCTCTGTGCAGCTCTGGAGAGATCACGGACTCCGCACATCTACTCCATTGTCCTGCTCTGGGCTTTTCTCGCCGACCGTTATTGGGAGGCTAGAGATATGTTCGATTAATGAACTCTGTTTCAGCACTTTTTGCTGTACTCTGTGTTCTTTCTTTTTACTTGTTTTCTGCTGTAACTGTTCATAATTTTCCATAATATATAATAAACGTCCTTGCCGAGTGGAAGGATTAAAACAGGTCTTAGGCAGGGTAGGAGGGTACAAATTTTACTTCTTAATTATTAGATAGAGACCAGCTATAAAAGTGGTCACGAAATGTTGTGTTCTTCATTATATGTTAGGGAAAATTTTGCAAAGTAAATCCGTAATATGCTTCGTTTTAGGGAATAAGGGAAATCTTAGTAATTGTAATTGGTTTATTAAACAGATCACGCGATTCCCACAATGAGCAATGGGGAAAAATATCTTGCTTTTAATTAATGCATACTTAAGCCAAAAATAGATTTAATAGACAGGATGTGAATTTAAAAATGTTTCGATTAGAATAATAATTTAAGGAAAAGATATTTACGGAAAAGGAATAACATAAAAAGATCAATTGAAGCTTTTTATGTTATATCCCCCCTCGCCGAAAAATTTTAACTACAATCCAAAAATTTTAAAAATATTTTTCTATATGCAAAATCTTTGCTATGATAGAAGCACAAACAAAATGAAAAGAATAAAATTTGTAATTTTAGCAATATATAAAAGTAATATGAGTTATAAAAAATTTACATCTATACTCATGGTAAAAATTTAACACAATTAAAATCTGTAGTAGCGTTATCAGCAAATTTAAGATTTTCATTTTCAACAGTTTTTTTCAGTTCCAAGTCTTTTGTTTGAAGATAAAACACAGTTTTTTCACCATAAGTATTCTTCATAATAACACAATTTAAGTAAACTCTTCAATAAACCCTTCAATCAAAAATGTGTAAGTCAAAATGTAAAACACGAAATACAAAAGAAAGATTTACAGGAAAAATTTCAATCTAATATTAGACTTCAGTATTGTCTTCATTTCACTTTATTTATTATCGACCTTTCATATTTGTCACTTAATAGCAAAATATTTGAAATTTTTTGCAAAATTTCCTGAAGTTACGAGTTATCTTGAATTTGCATAATTCCGCCAACATGATTTTGACAATGGAACGTTCTTCTCATAAGCAAAGTTGCTGCACAATTCGACAAACTTTTGCCTCTTATTTTATAATCAAACGGCATTTCGAATGTTAGATTAGATTTACCTCCAAAATGTTTACATTCACCCGAAAGTTCTATCAAAGGATTGAAATTTATTGCTTTAACAATGAGATACCCTTAGGGCATTTCCCAATCCCTTCAATGTCACAGAAGAGCATTTAATTACCTTTTAACAAAAGCACGCTAAAAACTAAATAAATATTCCTAAACTGATTACGAACATGATGTTCAAATAAAGCAATAAACGAATAAAACTAAAATAATGCAAAAATGAGATTTTTGATGAATATTATTCAACCTAAAATACTATTTGTTGATATTTATTGTCATATTTAAACATAGGAAAAACATGTGCACAGTGACTTACTCTAAGATAAGAGGAATAATTTTTGACATGCTTTTTAATTAGGTAAGTTAAGAAAGCAAATTGAATTAATAAGCAAAAATGATTATATTCCGTTCTCTATGGTATTTTCAAAAACACGCTTACACTTTTATTTAGTTCTATTTATTCTAAACAAAATTAGAATTTAATATTATATTAAATTTGGGAAAGAAAGGGATGATAGCCCAAATGCGTATTTAATTTATCATTCAAAATTTCGACTGAAGTTTTGTTACATTTTATTGTTTACTTTCAAATTTCCAACCTGTTAAATGTATAAATGCAGAAAATATTTAAAATTACTTGAGCTACTTTAAAATTCAATTGCAACAATATTTACTCTTTGTTTTTAACGTGTAAAAATCTTAAGTGTTAAAATCTTAAATGCATATTTGCTTAGAATAGTTGTTTTATTTTTGTTTAGTTATAAAGTAAATTAATATCCTTTAAATCTTTTAAAATGATTTTTTAATTAAAAAAAATATCGATTTTACCTCCATTTTTCTCGAAGTCTAAATTGTTTTAATTTGAAATGTCAAAAAAATAAATAAAAATTAATTAAATAACTTGTTCAAAAGAAGTATTTGTAATTTAAGATAAATAAATTTTTTTAAACCTTTCAATCTGATTTTTTTTCTTCCATTCATAGCAAGAACATATTTTCTATTTTAAAAAATTTTTCAGGTACGTGTATAAACACTTTTTTTATATTTTGAAATAGAAAAAAAAATCAATAGCTAGTGGGGAAAATATTTCAAAAATTTTTTTGATCAATTTATTCGATGCATTTTAAAAACAAAAAGCTAATAAAATAAAAATTGCGAAGTATAATTAGAAAAGTGAATTAAATAATAATTAAAAATTTATTTTAAACTGTATATAATATTCATGGAAGCATTGAAATTCATAGATGAGGAGAATAATAAAAAGAATAAATTTAATTAGGTAAAAGAATACTTTAATAACATTTGAAATATAATTCTTTTTAAAAGATAACTTTCATGATACGTTTAAAGCTATAAAAGTCATAAAATATGAAAAACCAATTTTATGAATAAAAGTACGAAATATATTAGCAATATTTCCCTTTCCCAAGTTATATGAAACCGGAAGAAACGTAAAATATAAAAAAGGAAGGAAAAAAAAAAGATAAATCTCATATTTTTGATTAAAACTTTACCCCGATTTCCATTTTAAATTAAACTTAGACTGAAAAAAAATGAGAATGTTATTCCAAGGAAAACATTTTTTTTAAGAATATTTTGCTGAGTCAGCTAAACTATCATTCTTAAATTTTGCTCTTTTTTCACTCGAACTTCGAGAAAAAAAATTCCAAATGCAAACGGCTGCAGTATTTTTTCCCCAACTAAAATGCAAAATTATTCTTTTTAAACGCGTTATTTAAATTTTTCTTTTGCTTTTTTTTCGTGGAATAAAATTACAAATTAATATACAAGTACGCATCGCTGCAGGTGAGGTAAATGCATGTCATGTACGAACGATTCTTAGAATTTATTTCTACCCTAACTAATTACCCATTCTTCGCAGGGTGTGAATAGAAAAAAAAAAAAATTCAAAAAAAAAATTCACTCATTTTTTCAAAAAAAAAAAATTGACTTGTCGCTTTGTTTATAATGAAATTAAAATTGCTTTGTTTACAGAAATTCAATCATTTTCTAATTTTTTTTAAGAAAAATTTAAATTTTAGTAATTAACTAATAAACAAGAAAATAATTGCCGCCAAAACTTTTATCTTTCAATTAAGTTGAATGTGGAACATCAATTTAATAAAGAAAAAAGATGTCAAATAAAGCATTACATATTTTCCTCATAAAATAAATTCATTATGTATTTACAGCTGGCGGAAATTCCATAATTTATGTTCGGTTTGTATGCAAGTTCCAAGAAGAAGAAAAAAAACGAACACCTAAACATATTTTTCTTCCTAGAAAACTACTTTTCCGAATTAAGAATTCTAATTTCCGACATCAGGGCACATAATTTTCTTATAAAACTGTTGAAAATATTTGCCATTCTGATGGGATTTTAATTAAAAGGAGTTTTGTTTGTTTAATTTATTATGTCTAACCAACATAATTCATGTTTAAACAAATTCTTTCCGTTAACTGACGACATAAATTTTACCTTTCCTTAATTCTTCACATGAATATTATAAAACTGTTAAACTATTTATAAATTAATAATAGAGAAATCTCAAGCATGCATGCTGTGTGTCAGGGTTTTTAATTTAGGATTCAAAAGAAAACTACTCGTTTATAAGTTTTTTGGTTTTTAATTTAACTAAAATGAAAAAACATTTAAGGAAATTAGTCTGAATCATTGGTTATTATGAACGACTGCAGCTCCGTTTTTGGACTTTTCTTCAAATTAGATTCCGGCTTATAACCTTATAAAACTATCACAATAGTAGAAATAAGTTGATTAAGGATTCGATAGAAAATTATTTGTTTCAACTTATATGATTTTTTGTTTTCAACTAAACGAAAATGCAAAAAAAATTTAAGGAAATTTGTTGGACTCGTCCATAATAATCAATAATTCAAACTCCGTTTTCGTAGAATTCGATTCCGGCTTATTGCTTTTAAAAATTATCACAATTTTAGAAATAAGTTTAAAAAAAAAAGGAACAAAGAATTGAAATTGGGCAAACCCATTTGTTACAATTATAATACAGGGTGTTTATAAAGTCCCGCACCCATTTTGATGTTTAGCTTATTGACTCATAAAATAATGAAGATAGATTAAAATTAATAACAAAAATGGTTAGATAGACTCAGAAAGTTTCATAACCCTTGTCAATGAACTTCCACGTGTGCCTCCTTTGTCGCACGCAGAATATCAAATCGATAGTCAATTTCACGCCAGGTAGCGGCAAGCTGGCGGCATCCATAAAGGCTATTGCGGTTGTAATTCTGGCTTTTAGGTCATCAATGTTCGACACGATTCTCCTGTAAACATTGTCCTTTATAAATACCTAAGGAAAACAGTCCAGTGGCGTTATATCAGGTGATCTGGGAGGCCAAGGAATTGGACCTCCTCGCCCAATTCATCTTCCTGGAAAAGGGTCATTCAAAGAACTACGAACGTTGATACCCCAATGAGGTGGTGCACCATCTTGTTGCAAAAAGACATAAGGCTGAAACTCTTCTAGTTGTGGAAATACGAAGTTTTCCAACATGTCTAAGTATACGATTGATGAGACCGTCTTTTCTGTAAAAAAGAAAGGCCCAATGACTCGGTCGTGCATTAGTCAACACCACACATTAACCTTTGGGGAATCCCTTTGTCTCACGGTATTCATGAGGGTTTTCAGATCCCCATATGCGCACATTATGGCGATTAACAATGCCAGAAACACGAAAGGATGCTTCGCCTGAGAACATTATGCGCTTCAGAAAATCAGCAGCATCTTCTATCCTTCCTACCACATCTGTTGCAAACGCCATCCTCCTAGGCCTATCGCCAGGTTCCAAACCTTGAACAATTTGAACTTTGTATGCATGCAGTCTTAATTGTTTCTTAATAACCTTGTACACCGTCGAAATTGGCATATCCAATTCTCTTGCCGCTGATCTCACAGATCTTTTAGGATTGTCTAAAAATGTCTGTCTGACACGCTCAACGTCAAAATCACTTGTGCAGGGACGTCCGGAACGTTTCTTATCTGCGATACTTCCAGTTTCTAGAAAATTCTTTTTTCCACCGCAAGATGCTGCTTTTGGATGGAGGATCTTTTTGGTAAATTCTTCTGCAATTTCTCTGTGCTATCAATTTCGTTTCTATGAACCGCCATAATATCTGTGCCTTCTCTTGTGGTGTTCTCCTTAATATCCGCTCGAATAAAACATCACTTAGAAAAGTACTACATACAACAAACACATCGAAAGTAAACATAACATTGCAATGGTTGCCAAAAACAAAAGAGAGAAAAATGCAATTAATAAGCAGACGATATTTAGAAAAGTAGAGATATTTAGACTGGAAAATGAAATTATCTGAAATTAACCACACGCGCAGACGATATTTATGAGTTATTCCATCAATAAATGCCGTAAGTTTGTTTATATCTTCATTATTTTATGAGTTATTAAACATCAAAATGGGTCCGGGAATTTATAAACACCCTGCATTAAGAGAGGGAGTTGTGTAGATGGCACTAACGAGCCAGATGATCAATTTCCAATATTCGATTGTGACAGAGGTTGAAAAAGTTAATTGTGTTTTTGTTTTTTACATGTATGTGTTGATATTAAATTGAAGAAAAATAACTATAAACCTGCTCAAGGTTAGTTTAATTTGATTAAGTCTCTTTTACTATAAAAAAAGAAGACTGAATAGATAATAATAACTAGTGTTAATATAAATAATTAAGGGGTAAGGTATTGATAGTTTCACCATTAAATAAAAAGATCTAGATATAAAAATATCTTACACTTTAATTATTGAGGTACAATATAATAGTTATTATGAACTAGATTCAATTCAATTTATTTTGATTAATTTATTTAAATATGATTGATTGATTTCGTTTTGATTGATTCAATATTATACTCATAAACTAGAAAACTATTACAGATGATACATTATATTAATATGCACACCCTATTTATTTTAATTTTCTTCTGAGCTCAAAAAATTGATTTTGGAATAAACAAACAAGCAAATAATTTATTTGTTGACTTAATAATTCAACTAAATCAATCAATCAGTCATAAATTTAACAAACGTTTAAATGTAATAAGTTAAGTTTGTTATATGTTACAATTTGAATTAGTGTCATGAAATTCATTTGAATAATATTTTTGTTCCTTTAATTGTAAGTATTTGCTTAAATGAATTTTCATAAAACCAAAAAAATTTATTTCTTCTTGTAATGCAAGGACATATAGCAACCTTTAACTACGCAGAATTGGAGTTGAATAATTTTTTTTTACTCCAACTCCTCCTACTTCTTTTACTCCAACTTTTCATCTAATTTACATAAACTTTTCATCTTTTTTTTTCTTTACTCCAACTCTTCATTCTTTTTTTTACTCCAACTTTCATCAAATTTACATCAACTTTTCATAAGGCACTGACTACAAGTTTGCTTAAAGAATAGCACAAAAACTTGTATATTGCGAATATTTAGATTCGCGAATATTTTTAGAACAGGTCATAAGTACATTCAATAAGTATGAATCTTGATACTACTATGTATTTTCAAAAAATACCGATATTTTACAATATATTGCAAAGTTTTTCAAGTTTAAACTAATTTATATTTTTATAATAGCAAACTAAAATTTATCAAGGCGCACTCAATAATTATCTGTTAATATGTTATCACTTATGATCACGATATTATCGTTTTCGATATGTATTGTTATCGTTAATGATCGCGATATTGTCGTATTTGTCATTGAGCAGCCGACCCAATTTTTGGTTTTACGACTACTAATGTTCAACTCCGTAGCCTTGTCATTTTGAACCCAATCCAGAAGACAAGGAAACTCCTTTATCAGTACAGCCACAGGTATTGATTTGTTGTAGGAAAATGGTGGACTTGGCGACACGACAGATTTAACGTGCATCAGTCACCATTTATTACACGGGGAGTCTGTGGCAGCTTGGAATCGAACCCACGACCTCTTGGACATGGCCCCAGTGCCCTACCAGGCTACCTCAGTCTTGTTCTCGTCGTTCTTCGGGTCCCTCGACTCGGAGCTATACAAAGCTATATGATACAATACTAAAATACGGAACAACCCAATGACATTGGGTTGTTATAACAATCAAATTGCTGTTAAAAATAAAAATTCTATTATAATACAAATTAATTTGCCCATGTACTCTGCATGATATAAAGAATGAAATTGTGCAAAAAGCATAAAATATTCAAAAATTTAATATAATTATAAATATCTTTTTCGCATAGAAGAGTACACGGATTCCAGCAAACTAAAGTTATTGGTATTAAGCGTAATGAAAAACAGAAAAATAGCATAAAATATTGTTTCGGTCAACAGATATAAAGTTTTTTTTTTTTTCAAATTTTTAAATCAAGCGGGACAGGTTAAATTTCAGATAGATTAAAAATTCATTTGATTAAAACTACTAGTAAATGTTTATTTTTTCTTTAGGGAAAATGTCGGGTAGGCGAGCTTCTTTCACTTCAAAGAGTGAATCTAAACTTTTACCAGGTGCCCAACTTAGCTACTTTTAGATGCATGCGAAGATGTTTTTAGTGTTGTCAGATTGGGCTACAAGGAACGTTTTAGAAGTCCCCGCTACTGAAAATCGAATTTGGGCTACCCGCTTCCTTTTGGGCTACTCATTTTTCGAAATTTAAAAATGCGCTACTTTAAATTTACTTACAGAAAAAAAAATTTGTAAATTTTTTCACCTTTCCATCATAAGATGATTCTGAAAAGTCAGCAGTTTTTTTTACTTTTTTTAAAAAGAAATCAGTCTTGACGTAACTACCATTACTAATATTGTTTAATACCAATTCCCTAGTACATGAGACGCGTTAACTTGATTCCATCTTTAGGTACCTTTTGATAGATGAAGGTTGATTTGAAGGTTTTGATAGATGAAAATGAAGGTCTTAAGAGCACTTTCTTCCACACAGTTATTTACCTTAGCGATAAAGCTTCCAAAAGCACTCCTAAACTGCTTGACAGCGTAAATTGTCGAAAGCCGAAATTTAATTCTTTTGAAAACTAAACCAGAGTTCAACATTTCGAAATATAAGCTAAGTTAAGGAAAGTTGAGTGTGAAATAGAACATTCCCAGGATAAAAAAAGAAAGATCTGTGTGAATAATGAGATAGGGTTAAACGAGATGTGGAGCTTTGGCGAAAATTTAAATAACGCTAAAATACAATGCGCGGATAAATTCCTCCGCATCACTTTGCTTTAATTCGCAGTTGTCAAGGGGGTGATTGATTACAATTGATGGTACTCTAAAGTTACTCCATTTTCTACGGAGAGGCTTGTTATTATTTTCCTTATAGAGTATGGTGTAAATTTATATTTTCTGTTAAAGTAATAAGGAAACACTGAACATTTTAAATTCAAAGGTACTGTTGATTTAGTTTAAGTTTAAAATGTTAAGGATTATAAATATTAATTGTAGCAATTATGTTTTTCAGAAAGTGATAAAATCACACAATAACGTTTTGTGGATTGTTTGTCTTAAAAAAAGATTAAATTAAATTTAAAAAGTTTACATTTATTTTTTAATTAATTGCCACGATTTGACTTTTTTTAGACCAAAAGTTATACAGCTCTCTTTTTTTTAATATATATATCACACACTGTATCCTAATAACAGATGCCTTAAATTTATTTTTCTTCAATTTATTAATTAGCTCTTTTAATTGATAATCATTTGTAATTTTAATTTAAATTTTTTTCAACTTGTACTTATTCCATATCACTAGTATATTAAAACTTTTTAATAGTATTTTTTTTTTCATTATTGCAATCAATTTTCTTGTATGCTGTGCAATGATTAATGAAAAAATTGAAATCCAATCTCTCTTATTTTCTGAAGTTTTATATCAAAGATAATAACGAAAGTACCACAAAAACTTTAAGTAATTTATCACAACCTATTAATTTTTTTTCGTTGTGAAAGAATCTTTTGAAAAGAAAAAACATTTATTTTCTTCTAATTATATTCTTTTGTTCAAGATTTTTAACAAACATTCTACTAGCATGGGGGTGTCGAATTTTCCTTTGATTTTTTTTCTATAAAAACAAAAACAGGTAAAGTAAATTTCAAAGAAACAAAACCAATATATGAATGTAATTAACTTGATTCCTTCCCCCATGGGTAGACTATTGATAAAAACAAATTTAATTAACTTTTCTATTATGTTTTCAGGTACAACAGAATTTTATTTATTTATTAATGAGCTTAAAGATCTATACTAAAAGAATTAGACTACGAATATCACATTACTTTTTGTAAATTTTTTAGCGAAATAGGATTGGGAGTTAGTGTTTTCGAATTTATCTTCTCACACGATTCATCAATGATGCAGTTTCAGTAATTCTGTGTCGCTGTCATTTACTCCTATAATGCAAAACCTATATGGAATTCAAAAAAAATGCATTTATTATATCTATTTACTCCTATAATGCACTTACTTATTGTCATTTACTCCTATAATGCAAAACCTATATGGAATTCAAAAAAAATGCATTTATTATTGCGACGTTTTCGAGAAATGTTTAAAACACATTCTATTAGGAAAATGCCGTTATTGTGGACATTTGAGTTTAAATTACTTATTTATTTATTATTTTTTTGATTTACCGGGTCATTCAGTTCAGTAAAAACTATTCACAATAATAAAACTATTAACAATAGCAATATTAACAATAACAATATTAACAGTAACAATATTAACAATAACAATATTAAAAATAGCACTTTCCACAATAATAAAATTTTGCTAATAGATTGTTTAGGAGGAAAATGCCATTATTGTGGACATTTGAGTCAAAATTATTTATTTATTTATTTATTTATTTTTATTTATTTATTTATTTATTTATTTTTTTTTTTTGATTTACCGGATCACTCAGTTTAGCAAAAAATATTAATAATAATAATAAATAAATAAATAATTTAAACTCAAATGTCCACAATAATGGCATTTTCCTAATAGAATGTGTTTTACACATTTCTCGAAAAAGTCGCAATAATAAATGCATTTTTTTTGAATTCCATATAGGTTTTGCATTATAGGAGTAAATGACAGTGACACAGAATTACTGAAACTGCATCATTGCTGGATCGTGTGAGAAGATAAATTCGAAAACATTAATTCCCAATCCTATTTCGCTAAAAAATTAACAAAATGTAATGTGATATTCGTAGTCTAATTCTTTTAGTATAGATCTTTAAGCTCATTAATAAATAAATAAAATTCTGTTGTACCTGAAAACATAATAGAAAAGTTAATTGAATTTGTTTTTATCAATAGTCTACCCATGGGGGAAGGAATGAAGTTAATTATATTCATATATTGGTTTTGTTTCTTTGAAATTTACTTGTTCCCGTTTTTGTTTTCATTGAAAAAGAAAATTGAAGGGAAATCCGACACCCCAATGTTAGTAGAATGTTTGTTGAAAATCTCGAACAAAAGAATATAATTAGAAGAAAATAAATGTTTTTTTCTCTTTTTTTCAAAGATTCTTTCACAACAAAAAAAAGAAAATTAATAGGTTGTGATAAATTACTTGAAGTTTTTGTGGAACTTTCGTTATTATCTTTTAATATAATAAATAATAAGAGAGATTGGGTTTAAATTTCTTATTAATTATTGTACAGCAAAACAAGAAAATTGATTGCGAAAATGAAAAAAAATACTGTTAAGAAGTCAGTTCGATAGTTTTCAGTGATAGGAAATAAGTACAAGATAAAAAAAATACATATAAAAATTATAAAAGATTATAAATTAAAAGAACTAATTAAAAAATTGAAAAAATTGTGTGATATATAAGTGTGTGATACATAAAAAAAAGAGAACAACTAAATAACTTTTGATCCAAAGATCGTATTTTCACTAATTAAGTCAGATGCAATCTGGATGGCATTGGAATTTAGCGCTAAATATGCTAATCCTAAGTTTGTGCAGGCGATTTAATAACACTTTTGGCACACATTTATTAAAACTTGTTTAATCATAACATATTCATGCAAATTATATTTCCTTATAAATATTTAATATTTTTTAATGTAACTTTTGTCTAAAATTACTTTGAATATTGACTATGTATAAAGAACAAAAAGCGAAAGAAATTAAGTCAAATAGTTCACGTGTAATAATAAAATTTAAAAAAAAGTTGCAATTTTGAATTTCCTCAAGAACT
Source organism: Parasteatoda tepidariorum (assembly GCF_982258835.1). Classification (NCBI taxonomy): domain Eukaryota; kingdom Metazoa; phylum Arthropoda; class Arachnida; order Araneae; family Theridiidae; genus Parasteatoda; species Parasteatoda tepidariorum. The sequence goes on along the minus strand of NC_141756.1, from coordinate 119,824,494 downwards.
ATTCAACCGATTCCATTCTAGAAATAAATTTTATCAATTAAAATTATGTAATTAAAAGTCACAAATATGTACTTAAATAAAACTATGTATTTACTTAATATTCAATATTTTTTGGATCATCATTAAATTATAAAAAAATTAGAAACCTAAGAAATTATTTTGTATACGTAATTTCTCACCCAGCAAATTTTTCAATTATGTGAAAAAAGATTTTGATTCGTTTAAATCTTTCGTTTAAGAGAAAAAAATACCTCCAAACTTTCGAACATTCTCCTGATTAAACAGCGAAAACTATATTTCTCAGATTTCGTTGACTGAGAAATATAGTTATATAAATCTTTTTAAGTTTCAAGAATCTAAATCCATAATAAAAATGTTTGTTTAGAGAAAATCCATTTTTGTATCTGATTTTGAATCTTAAATATCATCTTTATTCATTCATTAACTTTTACAAGGTTAAGTTCACGAACTTTAAAATTATGTCTTAATGTATAAAAAATCCATTCGTTAGGTCAAAAGTTATTCATTGCTCACTGTACTTCCTTCTCAAAAGTTCAGAGCATTCTTTCTAACAAATAGATAATATTATGTACAAAAGCCTTGATCTAGTTTCTAACTATTTTAACCCTATAGAAAAGTGAGGGAAAGAAATTATACTGCATCAAAAACTTAGAATGAAAAGTAGAAAAAAAATCAAGTGTTTTTTTTTTCCTTTTACAAATAAAAGAATTTTAAGGTTTTTCGAAATTAAATTTGTATTTTTTGAAAATTCTGTGCATTTTTGAGTAACCTTTTCCTTGAATAAAGAATCTCATCATTCTGGCAGACTTTATACAAATAACTTCACCAAACTGATCTCTAAGAGTTTCTTTTTTAAATTGTTGGATACTAAAAATAGAAAGCTTTCTACTTATTTTAATATTTTGAAAGTAGAATTGAGATCATAAATTTTCTAAGAAAAAAAAAACAGATTTTTCTGCTTAAAAATTTCACGTTTTAATTTTTTCTGTTAATGATGTTATTGTTGGAACTGGCTTATATATTTAGGGCCCTCACAGATTGAAAATATATTTCATAATTGAATGAGCTGATTTTGTTCTCTAAAATATTTCTATAACAGATTCATTTATTTCATCTATGATTTTGAGAAAAATATGCATAATCTATCACAGAATTTTATTAAAAGGCTTTCCTTTACGGGGCGTGCTTTACTTAAAGGCTATCTTTTACGGGGCGTGTTAAAAGGTATGAAGTTGGATTCAAACATATATAGAATAAGGGATCGCAAGCAACATTCAAAAGGTAAAGGCAGCTACAAAGGAACTAAAAACTTGCTGACTAAAAAAAATATTACTTTAATTATTACAAAAGTTGCGCTTAGTGGTACCCACATATGCAATGGCATTTTCTACAACGACGTAAAAACGATTCAAAGATGAGATCGAAAATGTGCGATGAGCTTCAATTGACCTTCTCCTCTTGTACTTTCTGAATCCAGCCGATTTTTTACACACTAAACGTCTGCGATACCATGTTGTATGGAGGGTAAAACTATAAATTTATCAACACAATAAATACCTAAACACAATAAATTTATCAATTAATAATAAAATCATAATAACAAAAAAAGTTAGTGTAAAAATACGTAATAAAAAGAATCAAATAAAGTAAAAACCTCTATTTCTTATAATTACACATTGATTCACAATTCTATTATCTAACTATATAATATATATTATTATAAATCATTTTGCGGGCCAAAAATCCTTGATAGCTTTTAAAGCGCAAGCAAACAAGTCATTATCCTTCGTTTTAATACGAATATCAAATAGTTCCACGATATTTCTTGTTTCGCCAAATCCCAGAGGGTTGGGCGAAACGGTTGACGGGATAATACTTAAGTACAAAAATAAGTTTTATTAAAATTTGTGGAACACTCTTTTAAAGAAATTTGATTGTTCACGGAGGGAAAGGATTTAAACTGACACGTTAAACTTTTATATTTAAATAAAACAATAAAACTCTCACAAAATCTATTTTTTCCTCGAGGCTTCTATTCACTTGAAAGAGTTAGCCATCTTTATGTGTTATCAGCGAACTTAAAATTCTTTGTGATAATTTTTTTAAACATCTGTAAGTTTGTTACAGCACCGTTAGATAAGCTTACTTAGAGTCGGCTTTATCGCATTCATAAGGTGCAGTACTGCCGATTTTCACTTTTGTGATAAGAAATTCTACATACCTGATTTAGCGAGTAGTGATAGCTCAGGGGATAGAGCGTTCGCCTTCCTACGAGGTGAAAAAGTGTTCGAATCCCGGCGATTGTTGGTCGATACGAATTCCTCACCCGGCTCACACCGACCACAGTGCTGACGTAAAATATCCTAAGTGGTAGACGGATCATGGGTTAGAATTCCCTTGCCGTCGGCCTAACCTGGGTGGTTTTCGTGGTTTTTCTCTCCATGTAATGCAAATGCGGGTTAGTTCTATCAAAAAGTTCCTCACGAAAGCAAAAATTTCTCCCAATATTGGATACAGGAGATCCCATTGTCTTCTGGATTGGGTTCAAAATGACAAGGTTACGGAGTTGAACATAAGTAACCGTAAATCCTCCCCCCTCCCCCCCAAAAAAAATTGGGTTGTCTGTTCATCGATGGTTATAAAATAAAATAAAATTCAATATATCGAGAGCCGCGAGTGCTCAGGGTATAGAGTGTTCGCCTTCGAATTAGGTAAACCAGGTTCGAATCCCAGAGATGGGTGGTCGTTTTGAATTCCACATCCGACTCGCACCGACCACAGTGCTTGCGTAAAATATCCTCAGTGGTAGACGGATCATGGATTAGAGTTCCCTTGCCATTAGGTTTTCGTGGTTTTCCTCTCAATGCAGGTTAGTTCTATCAAAAAGTTCTTCACGAAGGCAAATTTATCCCAATATTTGATCCAGGAGTTCCCTTGTCTTCTGAATTGGTTTCAAAATGACAAGGCTACGGAGTTGAAAATGAGTAATCGCAAAACCCAAAATTAGATCGGCTGTTCTATGACGGTTATAAAGTTCCTGATACAGTGAGCGAATGAGTGAGTAAATTAGTGGGCGAAAGTATGAGACGAGGGGGAAAAAGTAAACGAATCAGAGGGAATTAGAGGAGGAGCGAATCTGAGAATCGATTATTCCTCCTATTGGGTAATTAGTGAGGAGACAAATCAGTGCAGTAAATTTGCGAGCCAATTTAAAAATCCATAAAAAATTCTTAAAATCTAATTTTTTTCACCGTAGCTTTTCTTTTCATTCCATTAAGAAGTAATATACATCACTAAAGAATAAAAATGATCTTTTTAAATAAGCGTCCTCCGTATCTCTATAAAGATTTGAAATAACATTAAAGTCACGCATAAATATCAAAGTTGAAATGTATTTAGAAAAAGCACCCCATGGAGTTTTACAGATAAATTTAAATGCGAGGAATACATCTAACAAGTCGTTATTGAAAATTTATTTTAACAACCAATTACTTTTGCTACAAGTTAGGCTGCGTTTGCTTTTATAATTTCTCTCCATTTGCCGTAAAAGCTTTATATTAAAGAAGAAAAAAAATATATACATACTTTCGCTCTTTGAAGGCGAATAAAATGAAATAAAATAAAAACAATAAAGAGCGAGAGAGCGCGCTCTTTAAAGAGCCTTCCATTAAAATGATGAATGCTCTTTCAAAAGTCTAAGTTGCAGCTTTCGGTTTCGTTTATCGATTAAGTTTAAGAAATGGAACTCAATATTGGAGAATCGTAAAATTTAAATACGTGATGGTTTCTATTAAAAGAAGATGAAACTATTTACATAAGAAAGAAAATTATTATTTTTTTTTCGTATAAGTAATTATTGCCATTTTGGTTTCCTTTATTTATTCTGAATCGAGTCATTTAAGAAAATATTCATTTGATGTAAAGAAAAATAAAACGTACGATATATTTTTTGGAAAAAGGTCATTTTATTCAATAGCTTCTAAATGTGTATTTTTCTGTTACTGAAAGAATCGTTTATGCTAGGTTTATTTAATGTAGAAATTTTTCCCCCGTACATATTTTAATAAAGTTTTCTCACAATTGACAAATATTCAAGCAAAAATTGTGTTCTTTTGATTAACTTAAAGAGAACTTTTAAGAAATTTTGATAAAAAAAAACCTTTATTCAAATGTGAGTTATAAGTTAGAAGAAAAACACTGACAATATCATTCAAATATATATATATATATATATATTATATTTTATTATATCATATATTATATATTATATTTTATTATATCATATATTATATTATATATTATATATTATATATAATATATTATATATATATTATATAAATATATTAAATTATAGAAAGTTAAAAATATAGAGAACATATAATCTCGTCCTCAGCTCGTACGATTCTATCCGCAAAAAGGCGTGCTTTCTAATATTATATTAATATAGACAAAGCAAAATACATCAATACAATAGTGTGAAGAGCACGAAAAAAAAAATTAACGAAAATCAAACAAGTTAAGTAAAAAATATACGAAATAAGCATTTAACATTAAATCAAGCAAATTATATGATCAATATATAATTAATATATCAAGCAAAGTATATGATTAATATATCAAGCAAAAAATAAAACGTAAGAAGAGAAATATAGAATAAAATGTTATCTAAAAGGCAAGCATCTAATTCAAATGAACTTGCACGTTCTGGAATCTTTCAAGAAAGATTTAAAATATTTTCATAAATAAATATTTTAAACTTATTTTATGAGTTCTATATAGTACTTGCAGCTTATGCACAGTAAATAATTTTTCTTAATTGCCACTATCGGGGAAATATGGTTATCAGGAGAGAGGTCCAAAGTTTCTTAATGTTAACTCTACTTTCTGCGTATTTCGCCAAATCTCAAGAAATTTTCAAGCGAATTAAAAATACTTTGGCTGAACGAATCTTATAATTATATGCAAAGATAATTCCATGTGAAAAATAACTTTTCGGCGAGAATAACATTGATTATTTTATTTATTAAATGTCGAAAAATATTTAGAATTGTAAGGTACATAAGTTTTTGCATCATTTTAAAAAATGTGTTTTTACATGGCAAAATACACAATTTGAGTGAAATGGGTCGATCAGTTCCAGAATTTAAAAAATATATTTATTTTTTTTCAAAATTTGATTTTTCAGAAACTAGTCGACCTTTTTCGCTCTCATTTTGCATTTTACCAATTATAATTGCTTTTTTTAAAGTGCTGCAAAAAGTAAATACCTTACAATTCAATGTTAAATATATTCTAAAAGTTTACATGGAATTATTTTTGGATAGTTGAATTTCATAATTCTGTACAAAAAATTTCATTTCGTTTTAAAAGTACACAAAATAGAAATAAGCAATAAGTAAAATTAATATTAAGGTGTCCAAGCTTTGGACCACTTTCCTAACCAAATAATTAGGACCACATTTTTAAGATTGCGGCCAAATAAAAGGTAATAAAAGGAATTCCATCAAATAAAAGGTATATTTTTATTTAGAGAAAATACGTTTTTTTGTCTGATTTCGGAGCTTAAAATATTGGTTGCTCTAATTAATTAAAATATTTAAAAACACCCCTCAACCCATTAAGATGGAGGACTAGAACTTGAAGATGCGATCATTAGATTTAAAGTTATTCAGTGTGTTTCCTTTTTTATTTCTTGCACAGGACATCACCGGTATAAAATAAAATGAAAATTGCTTTAATTGCTACCTGGTAATTTAATTAATCACAAAGTATTCAGAACTACATAATTATTTTATTTCTTAAGAAAAATTTGACAATTTTTTAATACCATGTTCAGATACTAATTGCATTAATTACTTTTATTAAACATTATGGAAATCGCTTTAAAATTTATTCTTTTCTTTCTTCAGTTTGATTAAAGTTTCACATTTTTTTTTAATATTTCTTAGCATTAGGACTAAAAAAAATTTTTACTTTGCGTGCATATTTTTCAGTGTAAAAGTAAAAGCGAATTGCATTTTAAATTGCAAATCAAATTTTTCTAAAGCTTGAGAAATATTGAAAAGGCTTCTTTATTCGATGAATGGAAATATTTCTAAAAAAAATGCACGTCTCCAAGATCTGTAGATTTAAAAAAAAACTAATTAAAGAGCTGCTACAAATTGAATAATTCCTCATAACATTTAAGTGTTTAATTTGAAAAAAGGAAAAAAAAATCATAGCAGCTTTCAATTTTAAAAAAAATTTACATAATTTTCAATCAGTTATTTTTTTATAACTTTTTAATCACTAAAAGTAATAGGTTTCCAGAGACTTTTGTTACTAGTTTTATATATTTTTTTTAGAAAAATTGCCATAACTATTAAATTAATATACGCTTTCAGTTTATAAAACTTGTTGGTAAAATTGTGATAGTAATTTTTCCCAGACGGAGCTCGGAGCAGTTAATTAACTTTTACATTTTACGGTGAGATAATTAACTCTTACTTCAACTTATTGATATGCTAATAAAGATATTATAACAGTTTTTTTTTAAATAACTTTTCGAACACATTTCCTGTCTGATGAGATTTTAATGACGACAAAGTTCCCGCCTTTTCTCGAACAATCTATGGCTCACCTCCCTCTCTACATGCATTTACTGACTATTTAAGAGGGTTGTTTACTCTAGAATTGTGGCACGTGAATCAATGGAGATAGTGAAGTGGTTTATGGGCGAAATGGCTTTATTAAAGTCTTTAAAGTTCAACTAATCGCATTGAGTACTGCACATGATATTTAAAACAGTGGAAGAAATTCCACGGATTTAAAAGGTTGTTGATGGAATTTGGAAACAAAAAGCAAATCACGCACTTGAATCTATCCCGTAAATTTTTAATGATCTAAAGTACCACGTGTACTAGTATTAATTTATGGAATAGGTTATACTACGTAGACGGTATTTTGTGCATAGGTTTGTTGATTATAAGGCGTAATAAATTATATTTATCACGAAACGCAATTCAAAACAAAATAAGGTTGGCTATTTTAATCTAGTCGTTATCTCTAGGTGATAACAAAGAAACGTTTCCAAGCAAAACTCTTAGTTATCGATATAGGTTTAACAGGTATCAAGGGAACTGATAGAAAATCCATATCATGAAAATTACCTACCAAATTACAACTGTAAAAATATAAAAAAATCATAAAAATTGACATTTTTAACACCGTGTGCGTAGCGAAAATCCAAAAAAAAAACAAAAAAAAACGCCTATTTTCGAAAACAAGTAATCAAGACTTCATTGGAGAGAAATTGTGCGTTTAATGGTGCATTTTCAGTTATTCTTTACGAGATGTTAGATAAATTAGCTAGAAGCTATAATTAATCTTTCGCCTTTTACACTGAAAAGTTCTTTTAACATTTTTATGTTTAATTGTGAATTCTTCCATTTTTCTTTTTATTTACACTTTAAACAAATCAAGACGCATTTTTTTATGTTGAGAAGCCTTGTAGGCGAAATGTTTATTTAATAAAACTAAATTTTCTTTTTTCTGAAAATCTTTAAATTATTAGTGATTTTAAAATAATAATGTCACATATTATTTTCAACGTTGTATAGCTGCTGTATAACGAATTTGCGATTCAGTATTTTTATTTTTCTAAAATAAAATCGCATCAGCTGACCGACACTCTATCAGTTAGATCATGCACCCAATGAGACATATATTTCTCTAACAGCTAGACAATTCTCGCATTTCTCACTGTTTACCAGGGTTCTTATAAAATCCCTGTGGCAACCACACCTACTCTTGCACCAAAACACCTTTGAGCTCGTCGATGGTTGCTGCAATTAAGACTATAAGAACGTCTCAGGCATGTTAGATGGGATTAAGGTCAGGGGGCATCGCAGGCCACTCCAATCGTTGAATATCCTCCAATCGGAGGTATTCGTCCACCCACTGAACCCTGTGTTGACGAGCATTGTCGTCCATAAAGATGAAATTCATCCCATATGTACCACGAAACGTCTCACGTTGAGTACAATGATTTTGTTCTTGTAGCGCTGACCTGTCAGTGTACCACTGTCTAACACATGAAGGTCGGTATGATTGTCTGCAATGTGACCTGACTAAATCATCAGACTACTTTGAGTATACTGCTTTTCTTTTAGACTATGTAATAGGGTAGATAAAGACTGCTTCCGGCTTCTCTGCAAATGATAACGCGTCATGAAACGATGTCCAGACTGAATTGTGACTCATCACTACAGAGAACCCCCATCCCAAATCATCCTCTGACCAAATGTTCTTGGCACCATATTAGACGTTTTTTTTTTTTTATCAAATGGATGCAGACTACAGGAAGCCTGACATGCAGGCCATCTGCATTAAGCCTATGAGCAACTGTTATTCCTGAAATGGATAATCCTGTTGCATTATATAGGTTGCGCGAGACAGTTGTGTCGCTGTCGCGGACCAATCCCTCTTGGCTGCAAGCCTTTAATAACGATCTTAACCAGGCATTGTTGCCCTCTTGCCGCCTTGACTAGATCAGTAGCTAGATCATAAAGCTTTACAAACAAAAAAATAATTCTTAAAATTTTTTGCGAAATCTTGTTTTCTCAAGAAAGCTTTCTTTACACTTTTTTGAATTAGAAAAAAAAAAACTTTTACCTTTAATTCCTAAGTTTTAAATTATTTCATGCAATATATTTTTTTCATATCTAAGAACTCAGAATTCTACTTGATTCCGTTTGTAAGTTGTAGTACTTTTATTATTATGTGTTTACACGTACTTCTAAGGGTCAGGAAATCATTTAAAACATAATATTGGAAATATTATGATGCATAGAATTGGTGCAGTGTATTAGATATATGACTGACGATCTTAAAGTTATCAGTATAATATTTTAAAATTAAATTATTTTAGCATCTCTGACGTCGAGATGAAAAAGAAAAAATATTAACTTCGTTCAATAACTGTAAGATTAGTTTTTCTAACAGAAAATATTTTCTAAAACTGAAACTTTTGAAACTTTCGAAATTTGTTAAGATTACATATCCGAAGTTTAATTTTTTCACGCGACATGTTTTTTTCTCTCTCTCAAAATTCGTTCATTTTTATGCCTGTTGGCAAGGAATATAGCTTACAGAACCGAAAGAACAATCATTATTGTTTTGTCCTAAAGCGTCAATATAGAAAATGATTAGTTTGTCGGAAGCCACAAACCTAATATTAACAGTTGGGGGCATCGATCAAAGCTTGATGCAAAAATGACATTTTTTTGCCTATTCTTTCCTTACTGGAAAAAATATATTTCTTAAACTAGAGACATATACTTATTTCTCAATGAATAACAATAACGACGAATAAACATGTTATTATTGAACCTGCTTTTGTATAATTAAAATCACATGGAAGTACATAGTTTCCACTCTAAAGCTAGAGCATGTAAGAAAAATGACGTGTTTTTTTTTAATTTCTTGCTTGCGAAATTGGCAACAGTGTAGTATAAATGGTATTTAACACCACGCTACGACAAAAAACGTAAAAGACAAAAGCTTACAGCTTTATAAAAGAAAATGATAAACGAGTTGATCGTTTTTTTTTAATTATTTTAATTGAATTTATAAAGCTTTTTATTGCGGTTTAATCATTTCATTCATTTTAGTTCTATCAAATGCTTAGATGTTGATTTGTTAAAGATGTCGTTCGTTCAGGAAGTAAATTACAATTTATTTTAAATAGTTTTTTTTTTAGATTCTAACCATTTTTCTTGTTCTGAAATTTATTTCAAAGTTGAATAAAATACATGAATTAAGTAAATGGCATGTACCATTACGCCTTTTAAACTGAAAAATTAATTGCGAAACTCGTTATTAATGTCGATCTCTTTTTTTAATCTCTTCTAATCTTTTCTCGTGGTATTTGTTTACGTTATCAACTGTTCTTTCCATTCAATTTTGGGTGAGTCAAGTCCGTCAAGTATCAATTCTCTTAAGTGACACATTCTATATTCTTGCACAAAGATTTCAATTCTTTCATAATATATTTCTTAACATACAGCTAGGCATGAAGCCACTTAGAACATAAACAAAATAATTATGCATCGAAGTTGCCATGTACACAAAACAAAAATATGTCACGGTTACAATAAAATACATTAAAAAAAACAATAAATCTAAGTTAATTAAAATAAATAGACGAGAAAGAATTATGTTTCAAATAATTCGATGTGCGATGCTGTGCTGTATTTAATTAACTTCACGTTAATTAACATTCTAACTTAAGTGGAAAAACTCAGCTCAACTTATGCGCCATTTTGCTGATAAAGATTAGCTGGCACTGACGTCATAGGTCATATGTGTGGGTATTTGTGACCTTCTCGAAGGGCAAATTTGCACCAGATAGTCATCAAAATTTAATTTTGTTATGAAATTAGGCTCATTTAGCAAACATAAATCTGATCGTGAAAAATAGAATACAATTAATTTATCCTATCATTATGCAATATTTCATTCAAAGAAGAGCAAAAAAGTAAAGATCTGGTTATTTCAAAAGTTGCGCAATTCGAATAAAGTAGCTGGAAGGCAGCCATTTCTTTTTTGCGTCTCAACTTCAATCTGAAAGCAGCCTTTCATCGGAAAAGAAGACAGGAAATGACATGTCCGTGCAAGGGTAGAAACATGGGGGTAACTCTTATCAAATTGTCACATAGGTTTCTTAAAAATAAAAAATAAAACCCACCAGCCTTCACCATTAAAGTACCATTTACGCGTCAAAGAGCTACGATTTGTTCGAAGATAACTCGAATCGAGTTGTTATTTTTCGCTTCTTTGAACATTTGTCAGAAAAGTGTCGATGTGTGTGGAATACTGCATTGAAAACATGAAAGGGTTATTTGAATAAGGGAGGCTGTTCTAGCACCCCAGAGGAAGAAGTAACCCTAACAAGATATTTTTACAGAAACCTTAAAAATGATTTTTGAAAACTATTCAACTTATTTCGAATAAAATAGTGAAATGCGAAAAACCATATGGGGAGATGAATCAAAATTAAATTCTCACGCATTTACAGAAAAACTACTAATTTGAGACATTTTAAATACAATTTTTGCATTCATCGCTTTGTGCAAGAAGCTGAATGTTAAGTTCTAAATCATTTAACTCTTTAACCGTAATTCATAATATAGTCAAACCCCGCTATAGTGAACACGGCTTATAGTGAACTCCCGGATATAGTGAACGAAATGTTCGGTCCCGTGCCTTGCTATACATGTATAATGTTATTTTATGTGGATATAGTGAACCAAAAAAGTGAGGAAGTTGGCTTTTTTCTGTCTTCGACTGACTTTTTTCTAAATTTTTTGTAATAATTTTGAAATTTCTGTTTCAAAATAAATACATATACTGATTTTTAAAACCAGCTATAGAGAGTAATGTATTTCTTGTTTGCTTTTATCTCACTTTCACATCCCTAAACAAACCAAGCAGATGTTTCCAACCTAGGCAAATGGTGCACCTGTAAGGTGTCAGTGGGATCAGTATGCATTTTTTGTCAGAGGGAATGAGTAATTATTTATTATTGGTCAAAGGGTTGGACGCTAATCTGTGTTGATAAGGCCCTCATTTCATCTCATTTTTGCTCTCAGTTCAGTTAAAAAAAGCCTGCAAACAAGTGTCTCAAATTTATAACTGAAAATGTTCTCCATTTATGATAAAGTGGGCATAATCAGAAAAATTGAAAATGGATGTAATCAAGCTGATATTTGCAGTGAATATAAACAATCCAAATCTACAGTTTGTAACATGTGGAAAAATAGGCGGTTAACAATTTCTTCTCATGGAAAAAAATTTTGATGGCAGAAAACCGTTGAGAAAAGCAGATCACAAGGATGTTGAAGAAGCATTACTGAAGTGGTTCAGAATTCGAAGAAGCCGCCATCTTCCAGTATCTGGACATTTGTCGATGAATTTGCTAAGCGATCTGTGAGACTACTTTTATGTGCTCGAATTGCAGGTTGGACAGTTTAAAAAGCGGAATAACAGAAATTCAGGAAAAATAATCTAAGAGTCTTGAAGTGCTTCCATATCTGATGTTGAGGATTGCTGATCAGCTAAGAATTAATAATTTTATTTTATGCGCAAGACGAAGAGTAATAAAATTACACATATTTTTTGTTACTATATAATATTTTTTAGTCATTTATTTGATTAATGTGTAATAAAAGGGAGGAGTTTGGAATCATTAGTTAAATTGCCTGTGTAACGGATATAGTGAACTCCCAGTTATAGTGAACCAAAATTTCGGTCCCTTGAAGGTTTACTATAGCGGGGTTTGACTGTAGTATATTAATGTAATTTGCACCAAAAATAATAATTTTAAACCAGATACCGATTCAAATACCCGATCAGACACCGATTTAAATAACTTTATCTTCGAATGTAACGAAAAATTTCATTATTTTTATAACAATAATAAAGAAAAACTATCCTCCTAAGCTCTTAATTTAGAGATCAACCAAAATTGAAACTTATTAATAATAGTATAGGTAATTTTAACCATTAAACTAGGAAAGCAAATATATTTCTTGAAAAACAATAACGTTATGACTTATATCAATTTTATGCTGATGACAACCATACCAATATGAAAATTAATGTAGGAAAACTGGATCCTACCATGTGATTTTTCCAACCAATAAAAATGTATTGACTGTACGCGATTGTACACAGTACGCTAGTTCATTGAATACTAGAAGTTTAACAAACAATACTTTATTTAACAATTGTAAATAATCAAACCAAAATCATTGCAATGGTAGCCGCGACTGGCTCAAACAAGAGTTCAAGAGCAACTGAGTAGTTCAAAACAATTACAACAGATGGCGTTTCGCTTAAGACCGAACATGCCTGTCCCTTGAAATATTTAACATATTTCAACAATAACTAATATGCATTGAAACACAAGAATCACAATAAAATTATTAGAAATATTTGATTTCAATTAATAGAATAAAATTATGGACTGTAGAAAAAATATTTGTTTCAATATTAAATAAATTCACAATTCCAAATTTAAAGGAAATTATTAAAATACAATGATACAATACAAAATTACTAAAATTAATTCAATGAGGTTACAATTAATACTAAACTATTTATTGTCCTCAATAGGTAAAATACTCAATTTATGAATTGGTCTTTTAAATAAACCTTTAGGAGTTCGCACTAAAACAACCCTAACCTTTTTATCTTTACCAGCTATAGTTTCTTCAACTCTTATCAATTATCCAATGACATACTGGAAGATTATCTTCCCTAACTAGAACCATTGTACCGGAGGTAACATTATCCTTCGAAAATTGCCACTTCGTTCGTTCGTGTAAATTAGACAAGTAATCTCTTTTCCACCTTTTCCAAATATTTTGAGTCAATTTTGTAACTCTTTCCCATCTAGACTATCTGGAATTTGAGTGATTTCGGGTTCTATGGGAGCAGTTATTGGACGCCCTATTAAAAAATGACCTGGCGTCAGCATGGGCGGATCGTGAGATGAAACTACTTAGGGGCTCTAATAGCCATTTTGTCAAACTGTTTTCTATAGTAATGTAGATAAGTATATAGAAAGAAATAGGACAATAAAATAATTTTATATATTTTTTATTTATTAATGTTAGCCTAAAAAAAACTATCCCCCTAACCAACCACTATATTTGTCTTATATTATTTTTATTTGTGTATACAAACAGCAACTGTACAACATTATTGCAAAAGAAATTGACAGGTTATGTGTAGTTATGTTATATAAATTATAAAGCGACCTTTCTGCATTTTTGTGCTGCTAATTCCTTTATTTGCTCATCACATTGTAAGACCTTTGTGAAATCACAATTTATGGAAAGAACTGATGAATGATTTAGTCGATGGTTCGACATTGTTGTCCTTTTTTTGTTTTCTCTATATGACATCCTGGAAAAAGAGCGCTTAGCTTCACAGCTAGTGATTGGCAAAGTTAAAAAAATTCTTAAGATAGTGTAGCATAGAAACATCATAGAATGATAGTGTAGAAAACATCAACAAGTTTCTTTTCATAAATTAGCATAAAAATTTCACTGCAAGAGGTGTAAGACTCTGACTTAGACTGAAGTAACTAAGATTTTGACTGAATGCACTCATTCACTAAATGCTCGTCTACGTCATCTGGATAATAATCAACAATATTACGTACACTTTCCAGATCTATGTTTTCCATATTTTTGTCTTGCAAATCCATTGGAAATTTGAATTTCTAGCTATATATCTCATAGACTTGGCTCCTTTTATTTAAATCCATAATCAGCCTATCCAACGCAACGTTCAGCGTGTCTCTTTTAAATTTTTCTGCTCCAAATACTGAGAATTTATCTGTAGACTTATCTGAAAATTTTGGAGTAATGCATCTCTTGTTTATGTCATTGTAGTCTATTCCCACACTAGTACTTAATTTTTAAGCTTTCTTTTCTTATTCTTTTAGTTTCTGATCTGATTGGTGCCTTATATTGTTTACGAAGTCTTTTAATGACACAATTAACTTGTTGCCTTTACAAATATCTAAACCAGGGCTCTGTATTTTTTTATTAACTAAATTAAATCTCCCCAAAATTTCTTCCCCAAAAAATAATCCAAATTGCAGTATTGAGTTTCGCCATTTTATTGAGTAAATTTCGTGCCTCTTTCCGGAAATCAACTTTCTCATCCTCATTTTCTCTGAATCTTTCAAAAGTTTTTATAATGTCATCATAATTATTTTTCAAAGCTATAACAGCATCATAGTGACAAGATCATCTGGGCTGGCTTAAACTTTTTAACGTAAATTTGAGTTTTGTTTCACGATTTAACAGCTCCCACCTATGGGTCGAAGTAGAAAAGAAAGCGTATATTTTTTGCACTACTCCAAAAAAGTTCACAATTTCGGTTGCAACCTTAACAGATTCTTCACCAACTAGGCTAACGTAATGCGTAGCACATGGCACATAATCCGCGGATTTATTTTGTTGTTTTAGTAGTGCTTGTACACCATTGTAGTGACCCGCCATATTAGCAGCGTTGTCATAAGATTGTCCCCTACAATTATCCAGTAGTAGTACACTTGTTTCTAAAACGTCTTGTAGAATCTATCTATACATAATAATAAACGCAGCCGTGTGTTTGTCTCTCTGTCTGTCTGTAATCACAATATATCGCCCCATAAGCCTCGCCCAGGCACGAAACTCGGCACATAATTGTGTTTTGACATAATGAAGAAGTTTTTTTTTTTCTTTTTCAAAAATTTGGATTAGTTTTTTAGTTATCAGTCATTTTGTAAGAAAATCTATGCTTTTTCGTCTTCAAAGAGCCATATTCAAAAAACTATTAAAAAATACATATACTTTTCTCCACTCTTATAAATGTATGCTAATGCGAACCTTACAAATGAAATATTAATTTTCGACAGCTTAAACCAATAACATACGAAGGAATTAATTATTTAATTGTAAGTTTCGCATTAGTTTACTTTTAGCAAAATGGAGAAAAGTTTGACTTTTGTATTAAAAATGTGGCAACATATTCGATACGTAAATAGAACGCTTCGCTTTGATATATTTGTCGCTGTTCATAATTGTTATAATAAGCTTTTCTTTCCACGCTCTATTTTTTTTTCTTAAGCGAAGACTACAATTTTTGTAGCGATATAGAAATAGAAATTGATACCATAAAAAATTAATTCGTTTTCGTGTTCTTTTCATGTATTTAGCATTTCAGTTTTCTTTTCTTAAGCGTTGTAGCTATATAATATATAAAATAGGAATTTAATTGTTTTTGAAGGAACGATCACACTTACCTTGGATCTCTTTGGTTTTTCTATTCTTTATTTTAACAGTTTTTATTAAATGTAATTAGTTATTTTCAGAAAGTTTCAGTTTGCAGGTAAGCACTTAGATTTTAATATTGAAGTTTCATGATTTTCTTTCATAGTAATTGTTGTTCTAAAGTATTCGTTGACTTCTTAAAAACCCGATTACTGACATGACAGAACCGCCTTCCAAAAAACTTTGTATTTTGTCAAAGAAAAAGATATTAAGAGATTCTCAAAGAAGAAGGGCCCAAGAAACGTCTGTGGAACGTCAAAGAAGGATGGGACATGACCGTATTTCGACAAGCAATTCTAGAGCCCAAGAAGTATCAGAGAAACGTCAAAGAAGATTAGAAGAACACACTCAACTAGCAGTGTTAACTAGGGCCCAAGAAGTATCAGAGAAATGTCAAAGAAGATTGGAAGAGGATCGTGTTTAATTTTCAGCTATTGGCCAATGATGATTTCGAAAGCAACTTTTGTATACTTTTACAATTTCTGAGGCCTTTTTTTTTTAAAAAAAAAAACAAGTCTCCACCTGATAGTTATATTATAGGTTAGGTTACCATAGGCCTTAGGTTACCATAGCAAAGTTACATCTTCAAATATCCTCAAGAGCTATAACACATCTGCAGCAGAACTGGATATGAAAACAAAATTGCAGGACAGGAACAATTTAATTGCCCACTAATCTTCAGATTTCCTGTTATGTTTTAAAAAACTTTATTTGTGAAAACCTTTAGCGTGGCGGACAGCTGACCGCCTTAGGCGGCTAGTATTAAATAAATGTAAGCCAGTATGACTACTAATTTTAATGAAGGGATACACGTGTTTCATACATTTTTCCCGAAAACAGTATCATAATACAATAGCAAGTTGATCATTGTGAGATAGATCTGGAATAGAATCCATCACAATTGAATAATACTTTGTGTCGTCGTTATTTATTTGAGTTATAATTTGTTTAATTATCTGTCAGTCCATAATCTCAATTATTTCCTCATATACTGTTTTTGATAAGTACGATATTATCGGTTTTTGTCGCACCTCTCGTTGTTCAATCTGTTCACGAATGAACGGCTCGAACTCTGCCAATAGCTCCAGAGCACCCATAAAATTACCATTATGTGGAGAACCAAATACTTCCTCGGAACCTCTAAATGCTAAGCCCCTTATACTTAAAACTCTGACCACTGCAATAACCCGTTTTCGGACATTGTGATAATATTCTGTTTCTTATCTTAATTGCTTCTGAAGCTGCTTGTCTAAAACAGATTTATTTTCTTTTCGTGTCAACCACACTAAGTCAAGTAGTCGTGTCACCAACACATTTCTTTTATGTTCATTAGAATTTCCATGATTTTCTAAAAAAGTTCCTATATGTTTCCAATCAGAAATTCCGGTTGTGTATTGAGAAAGGATTTTAGAAAAAAGTTTGCAAGTCAAACAAAAAACAGTACCAGCCCTGGTAGAATAATATAACCAAGATATTTCCAGTAATTGACCATTTTTCATTTTCTTAATGAAATACCTATTTGAAAATGCTCTGTTTTGTTCTTCGTATTTTTTTATTGAAGCTGAATATATATTTTTCGGATCTTTATTTTGAAAGTCAATCATTTAATGTGAGAGGATGTCATTAATAAAATCATTATTTAGCAATTCTGGCCACAAGTCCACGTCAACATATTTCTCAAACTCAAACTTAATTTTCTCCTAATTTCTTTCCGCCTCGGTATTACCGTCTTCTTGCTGAACGCCCATATAGTTTTCAGTGGGATCAGAGGGTTGCTGGTAGCAGTTTGGCCAGGTGCCGATAACCGTTTACCCCTAGATGGCGTTGTAAAATCCCCTAAAAATAGTTTAAAAAAACCTAAAATTTTTAACTTAATGTAAAAGTATTAAAAAATAGTGCATAAGTTAAATAATATATAGAAAACGTTGCTTCAATACTTTTTAATATTTCATTATCAACAAATTAATCTTTTTTTTTCATTTCAATCGTTGCGTTATCTTTCTACTAAAATATTTAAAATATTTTTTTCAATACTTTTTGACTCACACATTTTTTCATAAATATTTTATTATCAACGATATATAATCTTTTTTTAATTTAAACATTATGCTTAAATTTCCGATAAAATATCCAACATATTTTCGTCAATACTTTCTGATTTGTATATGTTTTCGCTGTTAAACATTTTGGATGAACAATTGTACTATTAAATACCATTAAACTGCTTTTCGTGTTCCCAATCTTTCTTGTACTTTTGTACGTACTTCTTTTTTTCTTTATCCTTTGGCATTATTTTTAAAAAAATGTAAATAATTTGAATTCAAATTCACCAAAAGTACAGGTTGATTGAGCAAGTTATAACTTACTACATTCAACAAAGGGGTCAAGTTCTAAAATTAAATCTTAATCTGTTTGTTTTGGTTTAACATATTGATTTTCACGGTTCCATCTCTTACATTCAGTTATAAAATTCGATATTAGAACGTAACCAAAATGAAACTAGTAAAATTACCAAATAACGCTAAAACAAACCCCTAAAAACAAATTCCCCTAAAATACCCACTGAAGATAAAAATCCCCTTAAATTTAGAGGGAAAACCCCTAATCTGGCAACACTGGCTGGTAGCCAAGACTTAGCACATTTTCATCACTTGTATTTTTTTCCTGGGGTTGCGATTTTCTGCTCCCTTCAAATAGATTCTCTTCGGATAAGATCCATTCCTTTTCGCTTGTTAATAAATTTGTAGCTATATCATTCTCGTTTTTATGTTCTGATTTGAAAAAAGTTTCAATTTTTGCACATTTCCTTCTTCTTTTTTTTCTCGATCTAGCTGTAATTTCCGTTTCTCAGCTCCACTTTTATATTTTCTACCAGACATATTGTAAAATAAGACTTTGATATTTTTTCTAAAAATAAACAATGAACTTGATAATTTTCTGGTAATAAACAGGGAACAAAATAATCGATGTAATATTGTTCTTCACGTGACATTTTAATACTTTGTAATGAGTTCAGTAATTCTCAAATTATCATTAAAAATCGATTGAAAAGTTCATTTAGTATTGAAAAAATACATTAAAAACAAAAAAAACATGATTTATAATTCTATTTACTTACTAACTAAGAGAAGGAAATCTTTTGTTATACTGATTATGTACTTTCAATTATAAGTAAAATAAGAGAAAGGTCCGGTCTTTATAACTTTTAAGTTATCATTTATTAGTAAACTAAACAAGTTTGTCACTTTGACGACGAGAACAGAAGTGCGGGAAAAAAAATTAAGTCGGGCGTTAAGCGGCGTGGCAGAAAGTCCCCCGTAATAGACACGAAAAAATACACTGACCAAAAACAAGCGACGGGGGATTCCCCGTTCATTTCGCTAGACGCGCACATGCAGGGGTTGATTGATCTCAGGGTAGCCAACCTTATAATAGTTTTTTTTAACATTAGATATTTTTTTGAATTCAAAATATCACCTATTGTTTTCAGTGGGGACTGGGGCCTTTTGTATCCACGCGGCCCTGGGCTGCAGCCTAAAAAGCCCTTAAGTAGAACCGCCCCTGGGCGTCAGAGCTTTCATATCATTTGCATTTGTAGATAATGGGGTAATTGGTCTAGAGTTCAAAATTCCCTCTATCTGCGTAACAAGGGTCAAAAATTCCTCATGGGTTAGTTTTGAAATTCCAACAGTCTTTTTAAAGTGGGTTTTAAAGGATTTCATTTCTGCTTCCCAAATACCCCCGAAATGGGGGGCTCGTTGCGGTATAAATTTCCAAGTAACCTCTTCTGTTAACAGATAATCAATTAATTTTTGTTCCGGGGATTGATCCAAACTATATAACCGTTTTAACTCGTTCCGAGCTCCACGGAAATTACTCACATTATCACTCATTAACATAGAACATTTTCCCCTTCTTGCAAAAAACCTTTTTAATGTGGCAATCAAGGTCTCAGTGGTTAAGTCCGAGACAATTTCCAAATGTACTGCCCTTGTACAAAGGCACACAAAAACTGCTACGTATATTTTTTGAAGACTTACTTTTCTTTGATTCTTTTGCTTGACAAAAAACGGGCCGCAGAAATCTAAGCCTGATTTATTAAAGGTGAACTCACGATTTAATCGATAAGATGGAAGGTTACCCATTAATTGATCAATAGCTACAGGTCTAAATTTAAAACAAGTAACACACTCGTGCACTATTTTTCTGGCAAGATTTCTTTCGTGAATTGGTCAAAACCTTTGGCGAACAAAATTAAGTAATGCCTGGGGACCAAGATGCAAATCTTTTAAATGGAAATTCAACTTAATTAAATATATAAGCTTATGTCCTGCAGGCAAAATAATGGGAAACTTAGCATCGAAACTTACTTGCGAGTGGGCCAAACGACCACCCACCCTACAATATTCCATCTGCATCTAAAAAGGCGTTAAGTGATTTAATCTTACTCTTAGAAGAAATTGTACCTTTCTGAATATCTGCAATATCAGAAAAAAATTCATCCCTCTGTATTTCTCTAATCAAAAACAATTCGGATAATTTTAACTCATCCCTCGAAATCGGTCCCGTAGTTTTCTTTGCTGTGTTTTTTGCAGTTCTTACAAACTTGAAAATAAAACTTAGTTATATGAAACTAATCAGAATCTTATCTCTTTTGTTCAAAAAATCAATTATAAAAGTGTTTTTCTCAAAGACAGTAAAATTAAGGTCAGAATGTTTCTTGAGTTCAGCCATATATTCATCGCTGGAAGAAGGAGAATGTTCGAATTGCTTATAGTACTCAGTCTTTAAAAAGAAAGCGCCATGCCACCTAAGTTCAGAGTTTGAGATTTTGTCTGCAGTAACACCACGCGAAATAAGGTCAGCAGGGTTGCTTTCGGAAGGCACATGTCCCCACTTAAATAATCTAGCGATTTCTTGAATCTTGGTCACTCTATTCGATACGAAAGTTTTCAACAAACATGGATCAGTTCGTATCCACACCAAAGTTATGGTTGAATCCGACCACAAGTAGACATTCTGTATATCCATTTGAAGAGCTCTTAACAGTTTCTGTAGAAGTTTGGACATTAGTTCAGCCGCCAATAATTCTAAACGAGGAATCGTCAACTTTTTTATTGGCTCTATGCATGACTTGCTGCACAGTAGGTTAATAGTCACTTTCTACAATACATTCTTTCATCGTAAATAAATCGCTGCACCGTATGCATCTTGCGAAGCATCGCAGAAACCGTGGATTTAAAAGGAGGCAACAGTTCCATTCACTACACAGCGGTCTATTTTAATGTCTTTCACACAGAGAAGAGAGGAAGCATACTTCTCCCACTCCTTAACCTTACAGTGCCTTGTCCCAATCAATTTTTTGTAGCCAGAGCTTTTGCATAAAACTTTTGACCTTCAATATCACCGACCCCAAAAGGCCTAATGGATCAACCAGTTTTGAAATGCACGATAAAACTGTTCTTTTAGCACAGTTCGTCAGATTAGTGCTATCTGAAATTGAAAATTCAAACGAATCTGCATTTGGGTTCCATATCACACCGAGAGTCTTAACGTTGTTTTTAATATCGAAATGGCATACTCTTGGTCTTCATACGGTAAGTTTTCTAACAAGGACTGTTCATTCGATGACCATTTGTGAAAATCCATGCAACCCCGATGAAGAAGGTTTATTAACTGATTCTTTAACTCTAAGGCAGAAGAAATATTATTAGCCCCCGAGACTACATGGTCCATACAAGAATCACTTTGGAAGATACGAGCTGCAATGGGAAAATCCTTCCCTTCATCAATCGAAATTTGTCTTAAGACACGCGTTGCCAAAAATGGAGCACAGGTAGTACCATAGGTAACAGTACAGAGCTTGTAAATTTTAGCTTCTTCATCTTTATTCAATTTCCACAATATTCTTTGTAAGTCTCGTTGATTTTCATCAATTAAGACAGTGCGAAACATACCTTTAATATCAGCCGTAAAGGTTACAGGATGTATTCTAAATCTACACATAACAGAAGATAAATCGTCCTGAAGCACGCCCCCTTCATTTGTATAGAGTTAAGTAATTCACCACGCTATGTTTACGCACTAGCATCAAAAACTACACGCAATTTTGTGGTAGTTTTGTCAGGGTGATGTACGCCAAGATGGGGAATATAATAACTAGCGTTTACATTAATATCGGTGTCAACTAGTTGCATATGTCCTGAATTTTGATATTCAAGCATAAAGTCTTTATATAAGTTACAAAGTTCAGGATTAGAGTCTAACTTTCTATATATGTTATTCAATCTCTTTGAAGCTAGTTTCTTTGAATCACCTAAACATTGGGGATCCTTTTTGAGTGGCATTTGAACCACATATATATATACCACATTCGTTACGATAATGAGTTTTTTAAAAAAAAATGGGTTTCACAATATTCTTCCTCACCAGTAAGCATATCTGACGAAACACTTTCGATTTCCCAAAATTTTCTGAGGAGAATCTTCAATATTTTCAGAGATATATGTTAAACCTCAAAAGGAAATTAAATTGTTCTCATGAACCTTACTTGTTGCTATCAAACCAAAAGCAGAATTTTGGAATAACAAATTAGGAGAAACTCGGGTTTTTTCTTCCTTTATAATATCATAAAAGAGCTCAGCTCTTATAATCATGTTTATTTTACTCGGTATCTCAAAATTTGGATCAGCTAATAACGCACGATCAGGAATTAAATGCTCACTAATTTTAATAGGAGTCGATGAAATCAAGCCCGTAATTCTAGGAACTACTAATAATTCAACCTGCGAAGAAAAAGATAAATCCTTATTACAAGTCAAAGAAGTCGCCTTCCACTTAACATTCATTTTATTCTCTCCCAATCCACTAACAGAGATGTTTATTTTTTCTCCCTTCAACCCCAAATCAAAACAAGTATCATAATTTAAATAATTCAATTGACTGCCACTGTCCAACAATGTTTTAATTAAAACATATTTATTTTTAAGAGGACTCCATTTGTTAATTAAAGCAGTAGATAGAAGAACTAATTTATTATTATTTAGACTACCAGTTGCGAATGTGTGGGAAACGCTACTCTCTTTAGATTTCTCCGAGTCAGCAATTTTTCATTTTTATCCTCAGTTTTTTTTTATATATTAAAGACCCTCTCGAATTTAAGCTTTCTAGTTATGAATATATTCTCTATAGTTAAACTTCTCGTTTTATTTATTTTAATCTTATGCGTGACACCTCCTATTTATTTATTCTCTTGTCATCCATTTCTATTAAAGGTGTTCCTAATGTTAAAAATTGTTTTAAAGACGTCTTTCCACTAGTTATGTTGTTAGATATTTTTCTTAAATAAATCTTAAACGCAAGTTAAAAATGTGTGTTTCTTTTGATGGTTGTCTTTTAAAATGTCCTGTGTGTACAGAGTGAGTACCTTTTCAATTACTGTTATGGGCATGCATAAATGTGAATTTATTAGTTTTTCTTATACTAAACATCAGCTTACTGTATACATATATATTTAGATATATATACATATAAATACATATATGTTTGGATATAGCATGACTTTATCGTTTTTATCTTTAATATCTAACTTATTTTAGTTTCTCCCTTTTTCCAAATTTGGTGACACCAATTTCACCCAATTTGTTCAAACCTCACACTCTGTGACTCTTTGAACCTATTGGGTTATTGTTATGCCACGATAGCATTGTACTACCACTTTCATTAACAATCACATTTCCCTTAATTTAATTTAACTACCCTTTTATATATTTCGGCCTTAATTTGTTTTATCATGACATTTCAATCATTTAACTGTTTTTAATCATGACTATAACCAGAGGTACACAAAATTATGTAACCCATTCATTTTAATAATAATACATAAATAACGTTACTTTATTCGCACCAAATAATTACTTAATTAAACTCTTACAGACTGCATGGTATAATATCTTAGAAATTTGACCCTTATACTCACTAAAAACATAAAATTTATTTTGAGCCTGTCAAAATTTAATTTATTACATTTTGCACGTAACAACGTATCTTTACTTATTCTACGTATAACTGTTTTATTTTCTTATAATAGAGTTTTCGAACAAATTCTTTGTTCCGATTTTTCTTTTCATTTCGTGTGATGTGTTGACAGTTTACAGATTTATTCCGTCCTTTTGTGTGACAAGAATTCCTTCCGATTCGCAAATCGAAGGAGACAATCTCCTCGCTTCAGAAATCGTACAGGTGTTTTATCATTCAAAACACAGAGAATAGAAATTCTAAAGATTCGAATTATACGACATTCGAGAAGACATCGAAATACCGTCAACGGGAGATCTTAAAGTAAACAAAACATTCTTCTAGTCCTGGCAGAGGAAAAGAAAAATCATTGCTCAATAAAATCGTGTAATTCTTTAAAATTCGCTGTGTTATTCGAACTTAAAAGTCCTGTAAATGATGAGAGTTTTGTGCATGTCGGGTCTATCATTTTATTTTATAACCGTCGTTGAACAGCCGACCCAGTTTTGGGTTTACCCCAGGGTTGGGTTTTTGACGTCAAAAAGTGGTTTTTGACATGACAAGGGTATAATACTGGTTTAAACCTTCAAAAACCCGTCAAAAATGTCAAAAACTGAAGTTTGCCAAGAAAATATATAAACTTCAAAACTACCAACAGTTGCCATGCATTATATTGAAATTTAATTATACTATAGGTAATCAGCAGGTTTTAAAATATTTTTTAATTAAAATTAAGGTAAAATAACAGATTTAAAATCTCAGAAATTTATATTCAAATGCATGTGCAGAAAAATTTTGCACAAAAATTGTTTAAATATTTATATTTAAAAAATTTTTTTTTGATACTTAAGAAAATTAAAAGTTTATTACTATGCATTTTTGACATATAAGGAACATATAATTAATATTTATAAGGAACTTACAAGTTATGTTGTATAAATACAAACTTGATACAAGTGTATGAAAAAAATTTTTAATGTTATACCGAATAGCTTTATTATCCAGATTGTTAATTTGAATTTAAAAGTAGTTATATTTGTGAATAATGATAAATATAATTCATATTGTTTATTATATTTATTTATAATTATTACACTTATCATTTTAAAACAATTTTTACCTCTTAATTTTTTCCCCCACTTGTATTAAGAATACAAATAATGCATATCTTAAAAGCAAGAAGTAATTATTCAACAGCTGAATATTTAGATATTCAACAAAACTATATTGTATTCAGCAAAATGAAATTCACGAGTATTTGGATAAACTAAATTTTCAGCATAGTAAATGAATAGGCTGAATATACTGTAAATCGACACTAACTACTCTGTGTATTTAACAGAAAGCACTTAAATTTGTATTGTCTTATGTTAAAAAGATTATTAAGAAGATTTAAAAGAATATTAAAAAGATTTTTCTTTAAAAGATGTCTAATGTACAAAACTGCTAATGTTTTTCTTTAAAAATGTCTAATTTTTAGTATAATCTATACTATACACTAAATTTGGTTATAAATAAATTTCTTAATAATATCACTGCAGATTTTCAATAACACATGAAAATGAATACATAATATTACAAAAGATGTGAGTTTTAATAACACATGAAAATGAATACATAATATTACAAAAGATGTGAGTTTTCAAAAGTACAAGATTTTGGTTACTATTCAAAATATATGTGTTTCTTCAAAATTTAAAATTTATTTTTTCTAGAACATATTTAGAAACACTATCCTTTAAAAAATATATAAATTTTATGCATTAATTAAATTTCACATATGAATATAGGTTTTTGACATTTTCGACATTTTTGACAGTGAGGTTTTTGACGTGACGGTTTAAACCATGGTTTAAACTGTCAAAAACTGTCACATGTCAAAAACCTGCCAACCCTGGTTTACCCCAACTAATGTTCAACTCCGCAGCCTTGTCATTTTGAACACAATCCAGAAGACAAGGAAACTCCTGGATCAGTACCCACAGAGGTATGATTTGTTATGGGAACGTGAAGGAATTTGTGACCCAACAGATTTAACTTGCATTAGTCACTATTTACTACTTGCATTAGTCTTCAGCCGAACCCACGACTTCGGAGGCATGGGCCCAGTGCCCTACCAACCGGGGTATCCAGGCCCCCGGATCTAACATTTTTACACTTTCCAATGAGTTGAACCGGGTTCGAATTCCAGCAATGGCTGGTAGATAAGAATCCGCATCCCTCTTGCACCGACAACATTGCTGACGTGAAATATCCTCAGTGGTAAAGGGTTAGAGTCCCTCTGCTTCAAGCTAACCTTGGGAGGTTCTCGTGGTCTTCCTCTCCATGTAACGCAAATGCGGATAATAGTTGCGGGGCAAATAGTTGCATCAAAAAGTCCTCCTCGAAAGCAAATTTCTCCCAATACCTGATCCAAGAGTTCCCTTGTCTTCTGGATTGGGTTCAAAATGACAAAGCTACGGAGTTGAACATTAGTAGTCCTTAACTCAAAAAGTGGGCTGGCTGCTAAAACGACGGATATAAAGTATAAAGATATAAAGTATTTTATAAATACCACAAATGCTACTAAAATAATAAAAATATATCTAACAAAAAATGGTTTCTAGGCATTAGTACAAAATGGCTATACGTAAAAAGTTGCCGGGGCCATCATTAGTTAGATCATTGAACCTTTGTTTACATACAAAATGTTTTTCTCTGATTTGTATCTTAAAAGAACTTTTCTGAATAAGAGAATTAGATATAAGTTGAAATTTGCTCAATACAATTTTTGTTAATTTTTAATTATATTAAACAATTTTTATGGAC
Organism: Parasteatoda tepidariorum; assembly: GCF_982258835.1. NCBI lineage: Eukaryota > Metazoa > Arthropoda > Arachnida > Araneae > Theridiidae > Parasteatoda > Parasteatoda tepidariorum. Next base: position 119,797,780 of record NC_141756.1, on the reverse strand, counting down.
AAGAAACTCGCACTAAAATTTGTGGATCCGAAGTCTTATGAAAAATAAGACACTGGCTGAGGTGTAGTTCATGCACCAGGATTTGGCACTTGATTCCTCCTCCTCGTATGAAGAGTTCACTTCAACGCAGGAATAAGAGGAAAAACGTCTCCGCTCTTGAAAATGAGACAACCCTTAATGCGCGCCAAGCGAAGACAGTGAATTCTTTTTCAATCATTTACTTCGCTTTATCATCTGCTATTATACTCAAAAGAGAGAAATATCATCAAATTTATGAAATATTTAATGTTAAAAAAAAGCACATAAAGATTGGGAAATAAATAATTTTGTTATACGATAGCCAAATAGCAACCTTGTTCAGTATTGCTCATATCCTTCTCCCAAAAATAGCGAAATAATATCGAAGGAAACCACGTGATGAAGGCCGAGCCAAGTGCCAACTCCTAGTGAACGAACTATACGTAATAACATCATTGCCTTATGTAAGCTTAGAATATAAAGAATGATTAAAAAACAAGTATGAGAAGAAAATTAAAATGAATTTCTATATTAAAAAAAGAGAAAATAATAAGTGTTTGATACAAGAAGTGCCGTAATACACTAATTCTAGTCCAGCAATAATACTTAAAAGCCCTGTGGCAGAATTTTTTCTGGCTTTCTGCGACAAACCTAACTAGAACCAATATCTTTCTGCAAGATATTTTTATCGTTATAAATGTATGTGTAATGAATTTATAATGATAGATGAAAAAAATAAGTCTACATGCATAGAATAAAACTGTGTAGATTTTTTTTCTTAATTTCATAATACACTGAAGAGCCAAAAAAACTGATATGCCTGCCTAATATCGTGTAGGGTACCCGCGAGTACACAGAAGCGCCGCAACACGACGTGGCATGGATTCGATCAATGTGTGAAGTAGTGCTGGAGATAATTGACACCATGAATCCTGCAGTGCTGTCCATAAACCAGTGGGAGTAAGAGGGGGTGGGGATATCTTCCTGAACATCACGTTGGAAGGCATCCCAAATATGTTCAATAAAGTTCATGTCTGGGGATTTTGGTAGCCAGCGGCACTCTTCTGAATTTGGACACTTTCGCTGCCTACCAAAATCCCCAGACATGAACTTTATTGAACATATTTGAACATTTATTGAACATACATGAACATTTTTAATCACATAATTGTTGTAATTATTCTATTGCACCTTAAAACGACGTTTAATAATTCACTAAATATTACCGGACGCATTAATTCATTGTTGTTATTCATCTAAACCGTTGCTATGGTGATTTATTACTTTTTTTTAACCGTAGCTGCCTATACTTATAAAAACTGTCTCCTCTATACAAACCTTTTTGACAAATGTTGTTCTAAATTCGCTATTAAAGAGTTAAAATAAACATTCATAAATTATTTTGTTTCAAAATCTGGTAAGATTATTTACTAAGCATTAAACCTTGTTTTCTTTAAAGAAAAAGAGAGATAAATTAACATTACGATGTTAGCAAGCAACATCCAAGGACCAAAAAAAAATTTTTTTTTAATTTCATTCTTTTCGCGTGCATCTAATTCACGCTTTTTGTTTATTGTAAAGACATATATTTGTTCTATAAAACTAGAAATGAAGGCTTGTTAACAAAATTTTCTAAATTAAAAATGTCCTTATTAACCGATAGATTATTAACCCAATTTCAATGATACTTTGAAAACAAAAATGTTTCTATTTATTAACTAAAATTGTATACATCAACGAAAGGAAAACACACCTGGAAAGTCAAATGTCTTACTTTATGAAATAGATTTAGCACAATTTATTGGCATTTTGTCATATTTTGGATGGAGGAAAAATCTTGTACGGACAAAATATTTCTTAAACAAACTTGATGGAACAAACTACGGAGCAGAAGATGTATGCTGCAAAGCAGATACTTGTTTGGAGAAAGAAAAAAAAATATGAAGAAATGGGAATAAGCCGATGTCTCGTCTCGGCTGAACCATGAAATGCCAGACTGATTGCAAACCACTGAAATCTTAGTTTGTAACTATAGAAAAACGGATTTTCCTTCTTTTTATTGATAAACCAAGAGTTGCTTACAAATGCTGTTCAGAATTATTCATGCGGCATCTTCGACAATTTCTTTCGCTACTTTCAAAGCAAATATTGACCTACAGTAGTTGCGCGTTCAAAAACTATCCCGATAAAGAAATAAAATTCCACCTGCAGGAGATATTTATACAAAGAGGAGGGAAGACAAGAGCTATTTTTTGAACATCAAATATACCTCGTCCAACCCTAAAATATGGAGTAGTTTTATATAAAGAATAAATCATTTTAAAAGTTTTGAGAGAAAAGAAAAACCAGATTATACCACTTCTTGCGTGTAAGAGATTGAGTTAGAAGTGGTAACGTAGTATTTTTTTAAAACATTTTATATTAATTACTGATCAACTATTTCTTAACCGATGTTTGTGTAGAGTTTCTACCACTACAAATCCAATTCACTAGTATATAAGACATGTTAACTCGATTCTATAGGTGGGGGTACCTTTTCAAAGATGACGGTTGACATTGTCGATGACTCTTCTTCCCACATGGGTGACCGTTGGACGTGATGTGAACACGCCTACTTTCTCAGAAACGCCCATTCCGATATGAACACGCCTTTTTTGATGTATGGTCCATATTGAATAGTTGATTTGTTACTTGTGACTGCGACATTATCCACCTCCTCGCTCTGTTGCTACTCAGTCTCGATCATGCGCAACGTATACACTCGACTGCTAAAGACAATACAGGAGCAACCACGAGTGTGAACTTAATACAGGTCTCACATTCAGCACTCAAAAAGTACTGTGATCTTAATACAGCTCTCCCGGCTTCTCACAAAACAGCAATGAATCAACTAGTGGTATCCCATTCATCGAATTCTACCACAGCTATAATTCTGGTGGGGGGGGGTTACTGTTTATTCAGATTTTTAATAAATTACGACAAGTTAGAAAGTGAGTTCATTTTCAGCCATAGCATTTTTGTCATTATGAATCCTAGGAGGTTACTTTTAAATTTTATTCCATTGCCATAGCAGTTCATGCAAATAGAAATTTTTATAAGTCGAAGGTTAAAATTTGAAAACATGATTATTTCATCAAGCAAAAATTTCCCCTTAAGCCAGATTCCATCTAAATGCTCGTTTTCGTAAGGATGTGAGACCCAACTCTACTCTTGAAGAGGCAAAGACGTTAAGATTCTAAGACTTCATCCTTCACAAAACCCTAAACTATAACATCATATTTGCTAGGAAAGTTTCCCAGATCTTCACAACTAGCCCATCGTGAGCCGCGATAGCTCAGGGGATTGAAAGCCTTCCAATAAGGTGAACCGGGTTCGAATCCCGGTGGTGGCTGGTCGATACAAATCCGCATCCGGCTTGCACCGACCACAGTGTTGACGTGAAATATCCTCATGGGTTAGAGTCCTTTGCTGTCAGGTTAACCGAGGGAGGTTCGTGGTCTTCCTCTCCATGTAACGCAAATGCCGGTTAATTCCCACAAAAAGTCATCCACGAAGGCAAATTATTCCCAATACTTGATCCAGAAGTTCCCTTGTCTTCTAGAATGAGTTCAAAATTACAAGGGTACGGAGTTGAACATTAGAAGTCGCAAACCAACATTTAGTCAGCTGTTCATCGACGGATATATATATATATATATTAAAAATAGCCCGTCGTGCAACTCTACAGCGACGTAAATAAAGTACTACTACTCTTTCGTTAGCAACGCCACCTGTTGACAAACTATGCTACTCATTTAGAAACTTCATAATAACCTGGTTTCCTAAATAGCACTTAGAAAAATAGTCTGTTGTTCTTTAATCACTTTTCCAAATCAGTGGCCATTTTTCTGACAACCAGCTTTTTTTCCCTTCAAATATTAATGAGAAATAATATTATGAATAAATTATGTTATACTTTTTATTAAAATAAACTTTTTAAAATTTATTTAGAAAGCAATTCATATTTTTCGTGAAGCGTTTTGTGTTTACCGTAAAATTTAACAAGCAAAAGTAGCAATTTAAAAAATATAAAAAAGCAAAAATGTTCTCTCCTTTTTACATATCCGTAAAATAAACAAGAATAAAACATGTCCAATCATTTCTATGTTTTTATGACAGAAATCAATTTCAATATCTTTTTTTTGAGCCCTTCCTCCGGAAAACCTTCTTAAATTTTCCTATAAACAACATTTCACCGAAGAAAGAGTGAAAAACCGCCCCTGTTAACAAATATCGGCGAAATATAAGGATGGTAAATTGGAACAGTCCCCCCCCCCCCAGTCGAAATTCGACCGCACACAAATATGCAAAATTTTTTTTTTCATTTTTACTTTTCTTTTATATTTTACAAAAATTGGAATCCTGACTGAATGAGGTTGTGAAATAAGGAGGCAAAAACTGTCAAACATAGAAGTTGTATTTATTTGCAACCATTTTCTGAGATTTAGATCTTCAATATTCTTAAAAGTCGAATTTTCTTTTTGTCCGTCTTGGGAATGATTATCAAAAAAAATGGTGACACATGAAATGTTTTATTTGTCAAGTTTTACGTCTAACGCAATTTTCTTCAAAGTTCACGAGGCATATTCGATAACGGCACATTTTTTTTCCACCTTCCGAATCTAAATATTTTTCTGTCTTATTCGATATTGGAGTATCTCTAACAGGTTTGTTACTTGGATCACTCTTCAAAGTATTTTAGTATGCTTGCTTTGAATTACTCTCACAAATTCATCACAGTCCAGACTATTTATGAATATTCGAGGCTTAGTAAAAATATCGTGATGTATATTCTTGCATGCAATTGTTCCCTCAGAGAAAGCTTAAGTTTTTTTGTGGTTAAATTAATATAAATTAAATAAAACAACTTATTAAAAAAACCACGTTTTTCGAATGGATTAAAGAGGAGTAGTAGTTCGTTCACCAGAAGTTGGCACTTGGCTCCGCCTTCATCGCGTTGTATCCGACGATACCATTTCGCTATTTTTTTTGAGAAGGATGTGAACAATTTTGAACAAGGTTGCTATTTGGCAAACGTATGACAAAAATATTTATTTCCCAATCTTTATGTGCATTTTTTAACTCTAAATATTTTATAAATTGGATGATATTTCTCTCTTTTGAGTGAATAGTTTGTCCTTGTAGAGACATTTTACTGGGAAAACAGCAGTTTTTTAATTTAAAACATATTTAATTAGTTAGAGTAACGAAAGGTATCATAGACGATGATAAAGCAAAGTAAGTGACTGTAAAAGAAGTCACTGTTTGCGTTTGATGCACGTGAAGGGTTGTCTCTTTTTCAAGGGCAGACATGCTTGTCTTCTTACTCTTCTTACTGAAATAAACTCTGCACCTGAGGGGGTGGAGCCAAGTGCCAACTCTTGATGAACGAACCATAGTGTTTTTTTTTTGTTTTTTTTTTTGTTTCTGTTTGTTTTTTAACCGAAAATTACTTGTATCACTTTTGAAAAACATAAGAAAAGCTTTGATCGTCATGGAAGTTTATCGCGTTTAACAAAAATCTACTGTTATTGTTACTTTGGAAAATACTCAAGAGTTCCCGTGAAAAAAGTTATTTTCTTTCATTTTTTTTTAAATTTTAGCTTTCTGACTTTTTCCTTAGTTTCGTATCTTATTTCATAACCGGCGTTTAACAGCCAACCCAAGTTTTGGATTTGCGACTTCCAATATTCACCTCCTGAGCTTTGTAATTTTAAATCCAATCCAGAAGACAAGGGAACTCATGCATCAAGTATTAGGAGAAATTACACTTTATGGAAGACTTTTTGATGAAACTAACCCGCATTAGCGTTACATGGAGAGGAAAACCATAAAAACCTTCTACGGTTAGATTGATGTCAAGGGGACTCTAATCCGTGATCCGTCTACCACTGAGGATATTTCAAGTCAGCACTTAACTTTGTTTTGCTGCGCCTAGAAACTAAGATCTTTATTTTGTAAGCTCTTGCTTGAATGAATGTCAGACTTAACAACAAAAATAGAGAAGTTAGAAGTTACCAGATGTAAATCTTATCATTTATATTGGAATTTTTAAAAATACAGAATGGTTAAAAACAAATAAGAATTGTTTCTAATTTAACTGTTATAGGGCAGTCTTTTTTTTTGTTGCTGTTAACAAATACAATTACTTCTGTTTTATTACTTTATATAGTGTCACGTATTTAATACTCCTAAGTTTAATTATTTTTTTCGAGAACAGCCTAGGTATCCTTTAACAAAATATGTTCTTTTAACAAAATGTGTTTATCTTACCGGCATTCTATAGAATGACTAGGCATTGTATATAATGTTTATAAGTAGTCGACAATGTATGAAACGATTTATATTTCGCACATTTTTTGAGGCATTCTATAGAATGCCCTATGAGAAACCGATAAAATTTAAAATACATCTCCGATTCGTCAAAATGTCATTCAAAAATGTCAAATTCAAAATGGTAATAGGATTACGGTTAATCGGATGTACAGAGAGCTGCCAATTATTTTACCATAATTTTAGAATGAAAATTTTAGGAGTGTAGAATGCGGAATACTTGGCCGGTAACATTTACATGTAAAATTTCAACAATTTTATACTTTAAAAACAAAATAACCTTTTCTTTATCAATGTTTAAGGAAGAAAAGAAATCAGTTGTGTCTTAATCTACTCATTAGTTATAACATGAAATATGAACCAAGTGTCAAAAATTGCTGCATGTTTTTTGCACCTTCCTACTTATATATCTTTTGGTATTTCAGTATTATTGAGTTAAAACTCGTAACGTATTGATAAAATGCTGAGTTTTCTTTCAGGAAAATAAAAACATTTACGTAAAATAAATTCTACGATTTGCCATAAAATTAGTGGATTTTTCTGCTCAAGAACTAATTTATACTGTTCTTGGATTTTTGTAATAAGCCAATTTTGAAACACTAAAAATGACAGAATTCTTTTTTAATGAGGTGTTCGTTAAAATATAAGGGGAAAATGTCTTTCTAATAAATAGCTTCTAGCGTTTGGAAAACTAAATCATTAATTACCGCTATTTTTCCTGTCAGGAGAAATATTTTATTCCGGGAAGACAGCAATTAATACATGAAGAGGACAATGATAAATGGATCTGGGAATTATGTTCTGAGAACATTAAGTATTATCTTATCATTTTTAAAAAAATAGTTTTGTTGTTTCCCCTCACAGGAAACATGGCGAAAATCAAGCAATAATCAACGTATATTTTAATTTTCGGGATTGCGATATTAAAAAACGTGCGCAAAAGAATGACCTAATGTGCGTTTTATAACGGGTTTATACATGTTTGATATTAACAGTCTCCCTTACCTTATTTTTTGAAGAAAAAAATGCAAAAAAATCACATTTTTTTTATTTCATTAATAAATACAAGGAACTAAAATTAAGTAATATAATACACAAGTTCTAAGTTAGAAATTTTTTAATGTGTAAAAAATATTTAATGTATCAGTTTATTATCTCAAATTATCTCGGGCAAATGATAAATATGAGTTCTCTGTTCACATTTTCAGAAAAATCATTTGCATTATTTTCTCTCACCCTTTTTTATTCTATGTAAATTCATCCACCATCGTATGTACCAACTGGCGGCCTTTCGAAGCCTTTTTGTTGTGGCCCGCGAACTAAAATATATTAGTTGTCATTTTTTTGCGGACAATTTTCATAAAAAATCTATATGCGTTCAAAATACTTTTCTCGTTAATAAAAACCTAATTTCTTCGTTTCTGTAAAATTTAAGTTCTGTGCAAAGAAATTTATTTTTCAGGTTTTGCATCCAAGAAAATATTTATTCAAACACAAAAATAATCATGCATGTTGCTCTTTTTTATTTCATTTTTTCCGTATTTTGTGAATATAATTTAGCATGTGAGTATCAGAAATTTTCTCGAAGAAATTCTCCGATTTAACTTTCAGAAACCACTCATTTTGTACGAAAATATTTAAACACACATTCGTAAATTTAAAATGTAAATATCTATTCTCTGGTGGTTGCTGCAGAGAAACCTCAATTTTCTCATTGAATATTTTGTGTGCTGCTTTGTAAGTACAATTAGATATCTGTTGCACATTAATTGTTTCATACATAGGTGCTCACTTGAAAGTTATTGTAGCCCGAATTTTTATTATTTATTTAATATTTTTAAAAATATTATTAATAATGATTAAATATTTTTAAAAATCTACTTCTTATTTTAATTTGTAATTCAATACTTTTGTTTTGTACAACTTGATAAAACTCTGACTGTAATATTTAATGTTCCTTCAAACTTAAAAGAGTCCTACAAAAAATTTTGATAAAGTTGCGGCCCGACATTTGATTTGTGTTTTTAATTGTGACCCCCAGCCGCATATAAGTTGGAAACCCCTGGTATATACAATGGTACAAAACATGTCTGCAGTCCCACAAATAACAAAACTCCCCCCAAAAGAATTGGCAATCACAGCAGATAATTATTAATTTTTGTTTTGCTTCCGGCCGAATAAAAGCGAGCGATAAAACAAAACGTATTGACGAATTCCGCTATGCCCGAGTTTACTCGGGATAATAAATATTTACTATATATCAGGGTTGGCAGGTTTTTGACATGTGACAGTTTTTGACAGTTTAATCCATGGTTTAAACCGTCACGTCAAAAACCTCACTGTCAAAAATGTCGAAAATGTCAAAAACCTATATTTATATGTGAAATTTAATTAATACATAAAATTTATATATTTTTTATAAAGGATAGTGTTTCTAAATATGTTCTAGAAAAAATAAATTTAAAATTTTGAAGAAACACTTATATTTTGAATAGTAACCAAAATCTTGTACTTTTGAAAGCTCACATCTTTTGTAATATTATGTATTCATCTTCATGTGTTATTGAAAATCTGCAGTGATATTATTAAGAAATTTATTTATAACCAAATTTAGTGTATAGTATAGATTATACTAAAAATTAGACATTTTTAAAGATAAACATTAGCAGTTTTGTACATTAGACATCTTTTAAAGAAAAATCTTTTTAATATTCTTTTAAATCTTCTTAATAATCTTTTTAACATAAGACAATACGAATTTAAGTGCTTTCTGTTAAATACACAGAGTAGTTAGTGTCGATTTACAGTATATTCAGCCTATTCATTTACTATGCTGAAAATTTAGTTTATCCAAATACTTGTGAATTTCATTTTGCTGAATACTATATAGTTTTGTGGAATATCTAAATATTCAGCTGTTGAATAATTACTTCTTGCTTTCAAGATATGCGTTATTTGTATTCTTAATACAAGTGGGGGGAAAAATTAAGAGGTAAAAATTGTTTTAAAATGATAAGTGTAATAATTATAAATAAATATAATAAACAATATGAATTGTATTTATCATTATTCCCAAATATAACTACTTTTAAATTCAAATTAAAATATTGGATAATAAAGATATTCGGTATAACATAAATTTTTTTTTCATACACTTGTATCAAGTTTGTATTTATACAACGTAACTTGTAAGTTCCTTATAAATATTAGTTATATGTCAAAAATGCATAGCAATAAACTTTTAATTTTCTTAAGTATCAAAAAAAAATTTTTTTTTCAAAATATAAATATTTAAAAAAATTTTGTGCAAAATTTTTCTGCACATGCATTTGAATATAAATTTCTGAGATTTTAAATCTGTTTTTTTAATTAAAATTATTTATCTTAATTTTAATTAAAAAATATTTTAAAACCTGCTGATTACATATAGTATAATTAAATTTCAATATAATGCATGGCAACTGTTGGTAGTTTTGAAGTTTATATATTTTCTTGGCAAACTTTAGTTTTTGACATTTTTGACGGGTTTTTGACAGTTTAAACCAGTATTATACCCTTGTCATGTCAAAAACCACTTTTTGACGTCAAAAACCCAACCCTGCTATATATGTATACATACCCGAGTAAACTCGGGATAATCAGGGAAGCTGCTCAGGGCAGGGCTCGAAAAACAGCCCGTCCGCCCGTCCTCGGCGGTCAAAAATTCCCCGCGGACAACGAATTTCTCGAATCCGACGTCCGCGCGGACGGCCATTTTCCCTTTAATATTCGAGATACATTTTAAATTTTTCTTATCTTACAAGAGTCTAGAGCCTCACTTCTAAAATTATCCTGAAATAGAATTGATGTTTTCTCTGTCTGTGAGTACTGCAGCTGTTGAAAGGGGGTTTTTCAGCAATGAACTTACAAAAAAACACATTGCGCACTGGTCTTAAACAAGCAGCGTTAAACGCAATTATGAGCATCTACCTAAATGGAATACCCCTTTCAGATTTCTGTGCAGAAACCTCTGTAAATCATTGGCTTGATTGTGGAACAGGCAAACGTAATATTTGATTCATTTAAAAAACGCAGTACCCTCGGATAAATTGACATTCCAAAAAGCTTGACCTTTATCATTTAAATTATTTCAAAAAAGAAATAAATTATTTCATAAAAGAAATAAATTATTTCATAAAGTAAATTCTAGGTCACTATTAGTAACCTAGTATTTCTTTTATTACTGTATAATGTAATCCTAGTAGCTACTAATTCATTGTGTAATTTATATAAATGCTTGTAATAAATTAGAAAAAATATTATTTTTATTTATTTAGAAGCGACGGGTTAGTTTCAAAGGAGGACGGGTACAATGTTGGACAAGCCGTCCTCGGGGACCGGTAAAAATTTCTGAGTATTTTCGAGCCCTGGTTCAGGGCACCGAACATAGTTTGATAGTAAGTTCAGAAAATCTTGTTTAAATCTATGCATTCACTAAATCTTTAATTGATTGTACTCAATCATAGGACTAAAGATAGTTCAAGGACTCAATCTCAATGGTTCAAAAGGGGTGACCTCAAATATGCTACTTAATTAGTGCAGACAATAATTTAAGGTACGGAATCAAACACAAAAACGTACTTTCTCTGAATAAACATATCTTTTTTTTCGTGGTAGCGGGAAGATAATTGATAAATAGGAAATAAATATCCGCAAAACGCAAATGTTCTCATAATTTACATCTTATTCTGAATGTGGAAAATGACTCACTATATACCAGACTTATGGTGACATGAAAAAACTGGTTTTAATATTTAAATAATAATTTTTTAGTCAACTTTATGGGAAGCAGCTTTTAAATATTTAAGCAAAGCAACTTTCAATATTTAAATGGTTGGTTTTCAAATCCTGCCTATGTACTTGTTTCAAGGCATCACAAAATACTTTTTCTTCTTCAGCATTCATATTTATATCGAAATCACCGTCACGCCTGTAATTATAAAATAATAATAAAAAGAATATAAAAATACTTTAAATTATTGTTATGTAGATAATTCAAAAATGTCGGCTAGTGAAAATAAAATAAAAAAGAGCAGCGGTCGCCATAGCAACGCATGCAATGACGGCGCATGCGCAATATTTAATATTACTCTTGAACACAGTTGAAAAGTGCGTGGACGCCATGAAATCGAAACCAAGACCCATTTTGCTAATGAGTAATAAACAAATGAAATAGTTATTTCACTAAACGTGTAATCTACCGTGCAATAGAAAAATCATTGTAAAACAGAGAAGAAAAAAACAGAATTGAGATTCCTAAATAGTTTGACCTTTTTGTGTGCTAAACTACAAAAAATAATAATGAAGACAAATTGAAAAAATAAATTTTCTTTTCTTTGATTAGTTATTTAAAATTCTATTTTAGAGTTGATAATATAAATAATACTTAATAGCTGTCAATCCACTCATCTTTAAGTCTATAATGAAGCACTTGGGCTGATTTTTAATGGCTGTGCAGCATTTCCAATGCACTTACCTATTGAATAGTTTTCATGAATGGCAATTGCATTAGTGGGAGTCGCAACGGGAAGCATAAGAATAATGGAACACGCAACCCATATAGGGAACATATTAAATAGCTCCAACTTCTATGGCTTGTCTCAACATTTCCTTCACAAATACTCATGTATTCAACCTAGTAAACTGATTTTCTTTTTAAAGAGTGGAAGAAATTAAAAATACATCTGAGATATTTTTTATAAGTATTAATAGAGAATTTTACCCGGAGAAATTGATGGGGGTTATTTTTGTACATTTATATTTTCCCGTGTACTGACGGAAATCCTTATTTTGCGACCAAAACTTTTTTTCAGAAAAAAACTGGAAAAATGCACTTTTCAGACTAACTTAAAAAGATGAAAGACAGAAAATTTCTGGTTGGCATCTGGAAAAAAATTTCCCACAAATTCTATACCAACATTGTATCCATATTGTAATTAAATAAAGAAAATAATGAACATAAGGATAATGACAGTTAAATGATGTCTCTCTTAGTCAGAAGAAAATAGGGAATATTTAATAGAAGTTTGAAATTTAAAAAAAAAAAATCTAAGGATTTAGTAATGTACAAAAAATTTCCACCACTAAGGATTAACACCCCAAATAGCCATAATGTTTCCTAAACTTTCCCCAAAATCGTAATTTTTCGGGTCTTTTTCATTTTTGACTTTTTGCTTATCTTCTTAAATTTTTATTCAAGGGTTTAAACCCTTAACTCCCTCCCCCCTTTACCGACTAAATATAGTTTTCTTAAAAGCTTTCTAAAAACCACAATTTTTTAACACTAATTTTTATGCATATAAAGTTTAGAACGTTATTCTCCCCCCCCCCCAAAAAAAAAATACCTTCCTAACGCCTCATGTCCTAAAACCAAAATTATTTCAGGTTTAATATTTAACAGTATGTTTTTTAAATTTTTAAGGAATTAAGAGTCTTAAGAATTCGATGCGAATAAAGAATAAAACAATTTATTACCCTACGAACACTTTGTTGGTTATAAGAATTTGTGGAAGTTTTCTTTTTTTTTTAAGTTTTCAAATATGCAAGCAGTAATTTTTTTAATGTTAAATCAAAAAAATTACACGGAAAAAAACTGGATTTTTTATGTTTTTCATGAAAAAAAAAACATTTTTCCAAGAAAAGTTTTGATCGCGAAGTCCAGATTCGTGTATACTACCTTAAGAACATAAATAAACAAAAAATAAAAAAGTTCCAATTTTTCTGTGTAACGTCCATAGTTGAGTTCCATTGCGTGGAATATAAGTAAATACATATCAAATTAATAATTGTAATGATAAGAAAGAATTTGCTCACTTGTGTATTTCTCTGAGACCTTCAGAACATTTTGTGCTATGAGTTCTGAAATTTGGACGACAGGTGAAAGTTTCAGCTACCGATCCCAAAAATCTAAAAAAAAAATTAAATTAGATCATTTGGGAAACAAAGTAGAAAAAAAAATTTTTTTTTCAATGGTCAAAGCAATAGCCATTGGTATAAGTTAAACTGTAGACAATCATGTTTTTTCCCAAATGTTTTAAAGATAACGTTGATAATGTTTGCTAACTTATAGCTTAATTATTGCATGTTCTTTAGAATTTAGTGTAAAGACGGAAGTTGTACATGATATAAATGACTAATTGTAGATTGTGATAAAAATAACTGTTGAAGAAGAAAACTGGATCATAATTGTAATAAATATTTAGCAGTATTTGTAGAGCTCTAGATACAAATTATAATTTTATCCATAAGTCTTTCTAAGTTGAATAAATTTTGCATAATAATATTAATAAGTACAGGCCAAATGTGACAATTTCCCATGACCTGCCAATTCAAAAAATAATTAAATCATTCCCAACAGACAGTTAGAATCATGAGTAGAGATCCATAGTTGGCGATATATCGAGAGATAACGCCAAAAATAATGCTAAAACCCCATAATCAATATTAGGTTGTGTCATCACATTTAGTTATCTTTTTTCTTTATTGTCTAGTAAGTTAAATGACATATTCTTTGCATACTGGTGTACAAACCTTGAAACAAATATATTTAAACAGTTCCATACAGTTTTGAAATTAAAATTGTACGTGTTTTTAGTTACATATTTTTAAGATCAAAAAATTATAATTGAATGAAATAAGAAAAATCGACTGCCATTTCTAAAAATGTATTTTTCACCCTCTTTCATTTAAAAAACAATGAATAGCTTTTTTTCCCCTCCTTTTTGAAACATTTCATTTAATCCATGTTCCCGCTTTTTTTTTTTTTTTTTGAACAATAACAGAGAATGATAAATGATTCTGCAGATTATATTTTCAACCGCATTTCCTGCACGCGAAAAATGTATCGCTAATTTCTTATCTCTTATGTAACTAGAAAGCGTGAGGCGTCATTAACCATAGAATAATTCTTACTCGTAAAAGAAATATATTAAATTTAATGGTATGAATAACCCTTATTTAGTTTTACTTTTTTAAAAAACGTCAGCAAACAAAGCATAAAAATACAAGTTTCAATTATCAAAAGAAGAAAGTTAATTATTTACGCAAGAAAAGTTCTGATTCAGTACTTTATTGGTTGTTTTGAAAACTAAAAGGAAAGTTTATACTTGAACAGAACAGAAAATCAGGTTTCAAAAATAAAATGCAAAAATTCTGAAACATCATGAAAAATTTGAATAGGATGGAGTTTTATATAAACCTGCCATCCATTTAAAATGCAAAAAAACTAAAAAAAATTCGTAAATATTGATATTTTTAAGTTAGTTTGAAGACATTAAGGTACAAATTCTTTGTAAATAAATGTATGCTGATTTAGGTAACAGAATTTTAAACCAATAATGAAACAATTCAGTCTTTTGTTTTAAAATGACGCACATAAAGTACAAAAATACTTGAAAATGTCGGTAATAGATCTGACGTGTTAGTTTCTTGTTGTTTTAATTAAAATTGAATTAAACTTCAAAGGATAAAATCATAAGCATTTAGAACTTGTCAGAGTTAAACAACAGCCGGGTTACAGTTTTGATACCCCTGCCATATAACTTAATGGTGAAGAGGTGTTTCAATACTAATTTTACTGATTGTGATTTTTATACGTTGCTTTTAATGCAATTTTATTTTATCTCTAAGGATTACTCTAGTTAATTTATTAATGCAACGGTATTATAAACTATGTAAGTTGAAGAACAAAAGGGAATTCCAAGAAAATGAGAAAATGCAGTTTTTAATAGGCGTTGCGCAAAACCTGAATAATACAACTTATGGTACAATTCGCGATCGCAACGCTCGAGTACGCCATCTAGCGGGAGACTGAAAATATCGGACATTAGTTCCCACAAAACCATTGGCAACGACGGACGCCATTTCATTAGCAGCAAATAAGAAGCAAAATTTCCCTAAGGAAAAGGTAGAACTTCTTGAAAAAACTAATCAGAATATGCCAAACATTGAAGCAGAACACGCCAAGCATTTGAAGAACAATTTCTGGATAATTTTTACCTTTCTATTACCAACAACATAGCTTCCAATTTCATGATAACTTGCTGTTACAGATTGTGTGCATTACGGTAAAATAATTTTTTCTGTCTTCAATTCATTACAAATTAAAGTGAAATCAGCATTGCTTTCGTCATTCCAATGAATAAATAAGAATTCAGAATATGCACAGAACTGTATAATATGTAGTTATAGAATTTGTTCTTCTTTATAGAACAGTATATATTTCTGTATCTATTATTCGTAAAACAACAATAAAGAATCATCCGAACTACTTGAAATAGATTCATTTGTGCTGATTATTAATAAATTTGAATCGTTTTCTTGGTAATTATTATTTTGTTTTGAAGGAATAATTTCAACTAGAATTCAGCTATTCTGTTTTTAGCTACATATTCAAATTCATATCAATTATAAAATTTTACTGTGTAGTATGTTATCTAAAAGTAATGAAGGGATAAACTATGCATATATTATTTGAGAATAAAGTTTTCAAACAAGGAACTTATCATTTTGGAATTCTCCGGGAATTATAAATCAGGTAAGTGCAATGATTTTTACAATAAAAAATTTGCTTGTAAATATTTTTTTTTTCATTTGATGTTGGTTCTCTACAGAATGGTTTTTTACGTCTGATTAAGAACTATAAGAATAATAAAAAAAGAAACAATATGAAAGTTTTTATTTCAATGTAAAGAATTCTTAAAATCGTTTTTTTATCCTAAGAATTCTTTATTTTCCGTTTTTTAGTTTATAATTTTTTGATAAAAATTGTTCTCAAAATACTTTTTCTGAAAAATTAAATGGTATAACATTATGTGTTTATGTATACTTCTTGTATATTCCAATGTTTGAAGTAATATGATTCAGAAAAGTATGGAATAAAAATTCGGTACTTACTTATTAACGCCACCGCCGCTACAGATTTGGCGGTTTTTAAGTGCCGCCAATCTACACTTAAAATTTTTGCGACAATTCATAAAATAAAACACTTTATTTAAAATCAAAATAGTCAGTCGGATTTCGGTGGAAAATGAGCCGATATAGAGTTTAGCATAGATTCAAAACAATCATATCGCCATATGAACTCTGATAAATAAGATTCCAAATGAAATAACATTTCCAAAACGTACGTTTACCAAGATAAAGTTTTATGTTGTGGGAATTGGTACATTTTCGTTTTTTCGGTAAAATATTTCCCTCCTGAAAAAATAAAATTGCTTCTTGTTTTGTTTTTGGCAAATCCCAAAGACGAATTTTCGTAGCACTAAAAATGGCGACAAAAAAGAATTGTTTTTTTTGTTTTTGTTTCGTCAGCATTCTTTATTTTACGTTTCTTAGTTTCTAAATAATGATTTTTATTGAAACTTGAAATTTTTTGATAAAAATTGTTGTCAAAAAGCGTTGTTTACAAAATTAAATTTCATAAAATTATGAGGCTTATGTATACTTTTTGTTCATTTTAATTTTTGAAGTAATATGATTCTTAAAACTATAGAATGTAAAGTTTAAATGGGCCTTTCATGTTATATCATTAAATTTAGTAATACTATTTCTCGGGAAATTAGGTTTTAACTCTTATAAGAAATATACATATTTTTTTCTGTTAATGTACAAATATTTTTCCGATGCGTTTTGGATATTCCTTCTCTAATAAAAAGAGATACCATTTAGTTTTCGTTTGTATAAGAAAGAATATCAAGCATTTTTCTTTTTTAAATTTAATTAGCCACAATAAAGAAGGAACGTTGCAATGCTACACGCTACGTTAACGACGTCTCCAGAGTAACTGAATGACGGTTCATATAGAAATCGCAGGTAAGCGGCTCACACAACAACGCCCCCTATAGTTCGTTGCGATCGCGAATATCAAAACCGCTTTCAAACTAAGTTTGACTTTAAAAAATAAAATTAAAAGTTAGATATTCCTCGTGGTCATGAATACACTTGTTAGAGATTGTAATATGTTTTTATAGTTGCTGTCACGTGACTCTGACTGCTGCTGCTTTCATTTAATTTTTATTCTTTAACTTTGGTTTTTATGTTGGCAATCTTCTTGAAATGTTTTGAGTTGATTTTTTTAGTGTTCGAATTAGTTAGGTTTTGAAAATATCACTAAATTGAGATTGCTTTAGAATTACTAAATGCTTGTTAAGTTTTAATTTGTATTTGTTTATTCATCTGTAGAGCTAGTAGTTCATTTGAATAACATTAAAAAGGCGTCCGTGAAATTTATTTGTTTGCTGCAATTTACAACACTATTTACTGAAAATGGTTAAACATTTTGTTTTTTTCTCAGGATTTTTCCTTTTATTTCATGCTTAAAGTGAGCTGAATGCTGAGTAATTTATAATGGCATACCTGCCAACTTTTACGCATTTGGTGTAAAATTTTATTTCTATATTTAAAGTGGTAGTAAAATGTATGCTTTTTAAATATTCCTTGCTTTTATAGACTTCATTTATTATCGCTTTCAGGGGTCTGTTTAGAAGAAATTTGGGTCCGTTCACGGACCCTTCACAAAATATCTTTTCATAAAAACGGACCCTTCACAAAATATTTTAACTTAAAAACGGACCCTTCACAAAATATTTTAACTTGAAAACGGACCCTTCACAAAATGATTTTTCTTTTAATCGGACACTTCACAAATTTGTTTATCTTCATTATTATTTTGTTAATCGAATAAACCCTTTCCAGGGCAGAAAACAAGAAAGATGGATGCAAACGAATTAAGTTTTGTCTTCGGCAGACGATTCTTCCATTATTCGTCCGAAATGAATATTCTGCGTTCAGCACTATAGGCTAAATACCAAATATTTGTATGTTGCATCTCTAATGTAGAAGCAGCAATTATTGTTGTTTATTTTTTAAAATTTAATTTTTTTAATTATAATTTTACAGTGTTGAGCATAATCTTGTATCTATTTACAATTTAAAAACTCCTAGAAAAAGGTTTTTTTTTTTTTTTTGCAATAACGGACCCTATTTGCACAAATTCATAAAAGCGGACCCTGGTTGAAAGAATGTGAGTAATTTTTTCACAATTTCACGAAAAACGGACCTTTCACAAAATGTCTGGACAGACCCCTGGTTTTGACCACCGCTATTTTTTTAAAAATTAAGCATGTATATTAATATGTAATATTGACGCGGTAGTTCGCATAAGCTTTTTCAAAATACAACATTTGTTTCTGCCTAAAATTGTAATACAAAATCAATTTTACTACCACTGGGGAAAATCATCCTAGAAAAGATTATAAGTTGGCAGGCATGTAATGGCATCAATTTCTATTTCTACAAAAATTTTAATGCCTGCTAAAATTTCAATTTAGAATTTTTTTTAAAATTTATCAATTGTTATATTTTATGACAAAAAGTATTTTTCCTCCTTCAGAAGGGCTAGTTTTACAAACCGTTTCGAGATATAAGCTTAATATCTAATTTTATTTTCTAACCGTCGTTGAACAGCCGACCCAATTTTTTGGGTTTACTTCTACTCATGTTTAACTCCGTAGTTTTGTAATTTTGTACCCAATCCAGAAGACAAGGGAACTCTTGGATAAAGTATTAGAAATTTGCCTTCATGGAGGACTTTTTGATGGAACTAACCAGCATTCGTGTTACATGGAGAGGGAAAAATTCTAAAACTTCCGTTGGTTATCTTGACGGCAAAGGGACTAACCCATGATCCGTCTACCACTGAGGATATTTTACGTCAGCTCAGTGGTCGGTGTGAGCCGGGTGCGGAATTCGTATCACCCAGCCATAGATGGAGTTCGAACCAGGTTTACCTAATTGGAATTGAAGTTGTGCAGGGTATATATACTTCCTGCAGTTTTTGACTTTTGAGGTTGATGGTGAAACTACAGCCTCGTCTGATTATTCGGCATTTAAAAAAATAAAGTAATAATTTAAATTACGTGAATCGTTGTTCAGTTTTGGCAACAACGCAGAACAATTGCAATTATCAAGTCTAGTTGCGGGACATTAGATTTAACTTGGAATAAATGCATTTAATATCTTTTTAGATGTCTGATGTATAATACTTGGTATCCACTGATGATTCGGAAAGTTAATTAAATGTTAGAAGCTTTTTTGCCAAAAGAAGAAAAAAAATTATCAACGTATGTGCCTTAAAATCGAAGAAAAGTTACATATATTTATCTTGATTCTGAAAATTACGTCAAATGAATTTTTCTAAACAAATC
Organism: Parasteatoda tepidariorum; assembly: GCF_982258835.1. Classification (NCBI taxonomy): domain Eukaryota; kingdom Metazoa; phylum Arthropoda; class Arachnida; order Araneae; family Theridiidae; genus Parasteatoda; species Parasteatoda tepidariorum. The sequence goes on along the minus strand of NC_141756.1, from coordinate 119,778,146 downwards.
AATATTTTTTATTTAATTACAGTAATTTTCCTCAGATTTGCCGCATAACTAGTTAGAATTGGGTCCAAATAATATAAGCCTGTAACAATAAACCGTAAGATAGTTTTCTATGGTAAATCAATTAGTCATAAGAAATTGTTAAAATTGTTAAAATTTGCATGTGGCGAAGACTTTCGAAAATTGGCGAATACTTTGATATATTTAGCTAATTTTCTAGCTAATAATTTGAAATTCTTGGCGCTGGCCCTATATATAGCATAAGGCTCCAAATTCGAAAAACTCCGGATTGCTAATATTTCATGGTTTTCCGGGTATTTAAAATGGATTTTAAATTGTTCAAGAAAGATTGCTGTAAAAGTTTTTTTTTTTTTTAGCTGAGTAGGATCATTTGTGTTTTCTTCTTTAAATAGCTGATGTGAGGAAAACAAATTTACGGAAAAAAAAGGATTTGAGCATCTCAAAATAGTGGTTATTCCACCCCGGAAAAAATCACCTGTTTTACTCTCAGATGGCCATTATAAATGTTCCTTTATTTGTTTATTTATTAACATCTACATTAATTCAAAAGGCAAGAAACTGTTTTAATAAATATTCCAATGCAATTGTAAAGGACGCGTCCTATAAGATTCATTTTTAGAGGTAACTTTTCGAGATGGTATAAATATTTATGTTGTGTAAATGTTATTTAAAAAATCTGCTTCATCAAGTTTTAATTATTTTCTGCTGAAATGTTATTTCAGCATGTTTCAATTTTATTCTTCTTGTTACCTATTAATAATGCTTTGTTATGGTATGTTGGAATTTTGGGATGATAATTTAATTTTTAAATAAAAGTGTGCCCTGAATATTTTAATTAGTTTCTATAAATTCATGGTGATGGGTAGGCTATTAAAGTATTACTTGAGATTTGTACTTAGATTTAAATTGAGACGCAATATTATGAAATTGGGTTTAGATCACTTTATTGAAATTTATTAATACTGAAAATAAACTATATGCTTTGTTTCATAAATTATATGCTTTGTTTCATAAATTATATGCTTTGTTTGTATGTTGTAATTAAAAAGAAACTCCATGCATAAGTCAAAGTTATTTATTTGCTTGCAAATATTTAAGAATATGTATTTATTAAAATAAAAATATTTTTTATTTAAAATCTTTCAATAATTTATCAGAAGTAGCATTGGAATACCCGAAATTTTGTCTAAAAGTGTTAATTCATGTATGTAATTAGTAAAGTATTTTTTTCGAAGCATTTAGAAAATTTATGAAATTTTGCAATCAAAAGATATCTTGGAAGTATGAGTATTTGCAACAACGATTTTGATATTCTTCTATGCTGATGTTTTTTTTGTTATTGTTTTAATTTAAGGTTAAAATGTGTAAGGTGTTTTAATTAAGGTACGTTTCTTCAAAATTTTAATACTGCCTGTTGAAATTTGATTTGCCCCATACAAGTATTATAAAATACAAACGATAATATTTTCGTAAAAACGAAATCATATTTTATGATTTGTTATATTGTTTACAATGTTGTTCGTCCTCTTTCAATTTTATGATCGTTTACTGCTAAAACTAAATGTTAGAAAAGTTTAAAATAAATTTTATTTTTTTAAATAGTATATTTTTTTTCGTCCTTTGTACACTGCAATTTAAGTATTTAGAATTATTACTTTTGTATAAACTTATTGCCAATTTATAGTAAAATAGTACATTCAGCAAGCTGAGTTCTAATTATTCAAAATTTGATTTCTTAACTTGGCCTTTTTCTGTCAAAATACGTAAGATTTTAATGCGAAGAAAAAAAACTATTCTCAATTTGTTTTTGAATTGCAAAAAAATCATTTCCACACTAAAGTTTGAAATTAGAGTTGTTCTCTATTAAAATAGAAATTAGTCACAGAAATCAAATATTTTATTTCTATGAATATTTAAAGCAGTCGGTAAATATTCTTATATATTCCGACAACAATCGACATAAATGCCCTTAAAATGTTACATATTTTAAAATCTAAGAAGGATATACAAATCATTTAAAACTGCTACCGTAATCAGTTATTTCAAAAGATAAATATTGTAGTAAAATGTGACATAGCTCTAATATCTGTGCTTAATTAATGGGCGAAAAATATAAGTGAAATTTATATTTTATTAAATATTAAGTAAAATTGTCATTTTATTAAATATTAAGTAAAATTGTCTGGTCGATACGAATCCGCATCAGGCTTGCTCTGACCACAGCGCTGACGTGAAATATCCTCAGTGGTAGATGGATCATGGGTTAGAGTCCCCTTGCCGTCAGGGCAGGTTTTCGAGATCGTCCTCTCCATTCAACGCAAAAGAGGGTTAGTCCCATCAAAAAGTCCTCCACGAAGGCAAATTTCTCCCAGTACTTGATCCAGGAGTTCGCTTGTCTTCTGAAATGGGTTCAAAATTACAAGGATACCTAGTTAAACATTAGTAGTCGTTAACACGAAACATTGGGTCGGCTGTTCAACGACGGTTATTAAAAAAAATGGGCTTCTTTTATTTGTATATTATTTTAGATACTTTAAACGTTACAGAAAGCTGTGATGTAGAACATTTATGATGTAAATTTGGCTGGAAAAATATACCCTACCAAGAAAGATTTTAAAAATTGTACCTCCCCCCCTAATTATTAAAAACGGTCCTTAAATAATCAAAAATCTATCTTAAATATATAATTTACAGTTTAAAAACTACAATTACAAAAACTACAATTAAGGCAATTTTTACAAAATAATCTCATTTGAATTAACACTTTGGTGCAATTTAAAGGACAAAATTAATAACCAAATATTTCTTCCAATATCCAAATATTTCTGTTGGAGTGGTCTGTTATGCAACAGAAAACATTTCATAATTTTTTCCTGTCAGCAACGCCATCTTTTGAGGAAATTTGTAGCAACGTTTGAAATTTGGTGAAATAAATAATCTAGTTTCTTAAGCAACAAAGAATTTTCTCTATCATTTAAAAAAAAATGGATTTATTTTTTTAAATCGATCATTCTTACAGCCAGAACGCATATTGAACAAAATTAAAACGCGCAATTCAAACTTTCTATAGACCCGTGCTTTTCAAGGTATTTAAATTCAAACACTAGTGTTCATTATTAATTTCAACTCCAGCTTTCAAATTTAGTAAATTATTGTAGGAATTCTAAATACTTTTCCAAAGCAAGTCTTGATTACGAATTCGAAAAACAAATCCGTTGCTCAATTAGTTTCAAAATGATATTTTTTAAAGAACGCTAATTAAGCATTCTCAAAGTTATAAATAAAATGTCTTTTAATTTGGATTACAATGTCAGTGCACGTAAGTATTTGCTAAACCATCGACTAATTTGTTTAAGCAGCTTAAATCTAATTTGTTGAAATTCTGCAGCTTTTAAAGAAAAATGTGTTGTATTTTACAATCATATGAAAAATAATTAGCATTCCTTTTAACGCTTAAAGTGGGAATTGAAAGAACTTTAAATATATAATTTTTTTTTAGTTCACGTTTCTAAATTAATTACATTTTTGAGAAGAGTAGAATACTTTTCGCACTCTTGTTTAAAAATTTATTTTAATTTTTCCATGCATAATTTAGCTTTATATTTCAGAGACTGTTTTTCGTAGTTTAATCAAATTAAATTTGTTGTATAAAATACTTTACCACTGATTTACCACTTACATTTACCACTGATGGAAATTTAAATTAATAGTGGTCAAAATAAGAGCTTGAAATACAAATATGAAAGATTACTGTCAAACGATAGTGTATGGAACGTTTTAATAAATATAGATTCAAACTTATCACTATCAACAATACCATGTACAAAATAAAAAAAACGAACCACCCTAAATAACTTTTGGTTTAATGATTGGATCTTCGCGTTCTATGATTTATTCTTCGAATTCGAGGGGGTGACCTCAAACATGACAATTAATTAGTGCAGACGATATTTTAAGAAGAAATCAGACACAAAAACTTACTTTCTTTGAAAAAACATACCTTTTTTTGACGTATTCGGATATCTGGACCCCAAAATATAGGGGGTAGCCTCCATCTAGGAAACATGGTCCCCATAGATCAGTCAGGAGAGCTGTTTAAATTTGGACCCCTTAATATTAATTTTACTTTTTGCGTTCTTTGCTATATCTGGAGAACTTTTGAAACGAATTGAAAAATTTTTCATACGCTTATAAAATTCGTTAATTAAATAATTCAATGCAAAAGAGAGATAAGATAATTCCATTAAAAATAATTCATTAAGATAATTCAGTGCAAAAAATAAATTTTAGTATACATTATTTTATATAGAATTAGTCGAAAAAATTTTGAATTGTAAGGTATACAATTTTTTACATAAATTTAAAGTATGTAATTTTCCATGGCAAAATATAACATTTGAGTGAAATTGATTGTATAGTTCCTGAGAAATTGTATTTTAACTTCTTTAAAATTTTATCAATTGTAAAGTAAGCAGAATAAACAACAATTAACACAATCAGGAAATAATTAACTGTTGTGATCAAATATTTTGGAAAAACTCTTTAGGTCATTGCATGTGAATAAAACTTAAAATAATGTAAGAACACAATTCTTACAGAATATAATATCCCGTGTATTCAAAAAGATAGCAACATTTTAGAACACATCCCTCTGTAGCGAAGAATATCGAAACCAATAAAATCTAGTTGAATATCCGGTTATCTGTGAGCCATTCACATAACGGTAAGCAAAAGTTGCTGTAAACTGAATTATCCATACCTGTCTGATTGCCGCCGGTCGAATCAATGGGAGATTGAAAAGCGATTATGGTAAACGTTAAGTTTCATCGGGTATTCAAACTGGTTTTGATATTCTTCATCCCGCTTTCGTCGCTCATTATTCGACGAATTTTAATAGCGTGCTTGCGTCAAATAATATTCTGACTACCCTATTGAGCATTGCTTAATTTCTGACAAGGACTCTAAAAATATGCATCAAGTGGAATTGTTACTGTAAATAACAGAAATGGGTGGTTGTTGACTTCCACCCGTGAATGTTGACAATCGCATATTCGCTTTGTTAATTGACTGAAACTTATACTAGGTCTAGTTAAGTGCCATTACCCGGTATGACCTACATCAATGCTAATATATAAGGTTCAGTGCCACTGCCCGTTATGCCCTACAAAGTTTTTTTAAGGTCAAGTGTCACTGCCCAGTATCCATTTAGCCGGTACTCCGAACAATGACGTTTCTCCTGATCTATCCTAAGCAGATTATTAAAATATCGAATAAATATAATAATATCCACAAATATAATAATAACGAACAAATTAATATCAAATCGTTATACAACAAATATTTCGGACATTCACCAAAGCGACTATGTGATTGTTGGCATTCACCGGCGAAAGTCGACATTCTCTTGATTTCGATCATTCAAGGTACTGTTTGTCTAAGATAGGTACTCTGCCAGACATTCGTCTGGAGCTGTGGCGGTGACTATGGTAACGAGGTATGATTATTTCAAGTAGGGGTGCGGGGTCCCTCTTTAGGACTGGTTTCGGCGAGTGAAAAGGAGACCTCTTCATCGGAGCTACCCTCCCTAAAATGCCCTCTTTTTGATTCCATAGCACCAGACTGTCGCAGACTTTGTGGCGATCAGGGTACCTATCTTAGACAAACAGTAACAGAATTATTACAGATCATTTTGTAGATCATTTGTTCATAATTAAAGGCACATTACCTACTCAGCAAAATTACCCCGGTAAATTAATTCCTTACCTTAACAGATTATTCAACAGATTAGCTTGATAACATGCATATTAACAGCATTCCATCTTGAGTTGTAGCAAATGCATATTCTGCACGAAAAGGATTAAAAATAAATTTCAAAAATTGATACTTTTTGTGTGGAAGCAGAACGAGTAAAAGTGAAACATCGATTTGAATTTTTGAAGCAAATATTCCAGATTCAAAAGAGTGATATTTGAGACTTTATTTAGTCCCATCTTTAAAATTATTTCCCTTTCGCCCTCTTTATGACCTTCCTGTTCGCTACTTTTAGTTAAAGAAGTAAGTATAGTGATAGAGTGTTATTGCTTTACTCCAAACACCAGGGAAAGAAAAACAAATTTTATGCTCTTTCTCCGTTTATGGCACTTGGAAGATTTCGTCAAGACGCATAGAAGGATTCTTATAGATTCGTAATAACGTTTTTTTCGTTACAAGTAGAAAATTCTCCTTTTACATTTCAAATCTCTTAGGATAGAACTATTTGTCGTCTAGAATAAAGTAAGATATAAGAAAAGGGGTTAAATGAGTCTTGTTACGTTAGGACCATGCCGTCGTGAAAACAGATACAGATAAATAAAAAAGTAGCATTATTTTGATAAAATTAAATCAATTAGTTCAAACATGGCTATATTTAGTATATGACCTCAGAAACCGTATTACATGTCATTTTAATTACTAAATTCTTAAAAGAATTTTAATGTTGAGTATACAAAATTTGCCTTTAGAATAAAGACTAAAAAAAAAAGGATATTTGTTGAATCAGTTTTATTAAATCAAGCAGTTTTCTTAAGAATACGTCGTACGGAACTGTTTTAGGTTAGAAAAATACCACTGCCTAATTTCTCTTGACCTAATCTAATTTTTCATGGCCTAATCTTGGCCTAGTCTAAATTCTTTTCTTCATAATGGATGCAGTTGTGTTGTAGAGTTTAAGTATAGTTTTTGAGAATGGTGTGTTATGAAGAAGGGACATTTATCCTAGAAAAATAAATAAAATCATTAAAGAAAATTTTTTTATGTAAATCTTATTGTGATGTACATGGTCACATTCCTAAATTAAGGGGGAAAAGATACGATTCTCTTAAAAGGATCAATCGAATCATACTTGTTCTTTCATCAGGAAAAACAGTTAATTAGCACTTGAGCAGAGGACCTAAGCCCGCGGTCCTTACACCAAGAATTAAAAAAGTGAATGTAAGTGAATTGTTCTACATTGGACAGTTAGGATCATAAGAAGAGGTCCATGTTTGGCGATTTATACAAAAGATAAAGCAGCCAAAAATAAAGCCCACCCTCTCGCTCAATATTAAAGTGGAAAATAATTTGGGGAAAGCGAATCTCTAAAACAGAGGTCGCCAAAGTGGTCTATATAGACCCCCAGGCGTCTATTTAGCAAAAGTGAGGGTCGATCTGAGACAGGGTGGCGAATGGGGGTCGATCCGAATCGGAAGGGTCTAAGAAAAATGCAGTTCTCAATGCGCAAATCACACATACCTAATTAAGTATGTAAAATTTGTGAATTTTTTTTTATAATTGACTCAATATCAGTTTCTTTATAAAACATAAATTAATAAACGTATATTTATTGGGGTGAAACAAATATTTACGTACCACCGAGCAGTGGTACGAACTCAGCTCAGTTTATAAGTCTTGTGCATATGTGCGCTTGTCCAAATGTCACGTGTGACGAGCATTGACGTTACTAATGCAAATATCATGCGCAGTTTTAGCTATCTTTGCAAACTGTGTTGAATATTTGCAGTGTCATTATTAAAACTTTTATAGTTTTGGATAATTAGTTATTGTTTCGATAAAACCATTCGTTTAGTTTAGATATCAATTTTAATTATCAATGCACAAAAAAGAAGGTAAGCAATAATAATATGGATTAGTACAGCCCGCGACAAAACTATAGCACACTTTGTATTTTTTTACAAAAATTACAAAATTGACTAATTTTGACGAAAATTAAAATTGACCAATTTTGAACCTAATATAGCGAACCTTGCAAAAAAACACCAGGCACACCAATCTCATTGATCAAAAAGCAGTAAATCTTTAGTTACTTTACTTATTATATCTACTTATGCATAATTACTTATTATTTAAGAATATAAATAAGGTATTTAAATTTCAATATTAATATATTTCTCATAAGACTATTGTTACACAATGTACTATTACTTTAATAAATGTTTAAAATCATAAAATAAATGTACAAGCACAGTATCTAATAGAGTTTTATTTTAATTAATAGAAAATTACTTTTGTGGGGATCGATGGAGATTTCGAAAAATTATATAGGGGTCGATGATTAAAAAAGTTTGGCGACCCCTGCTCTAAAAAGACTTCGAATTAGTGTAACCATGTAACTGAAAGATTTTTGTGGTAAGAAATAAAGAGTTATAAATAGATATTGTTTTCGATTGGGTCGCGACAGTGAATTAATGAGTTTTACATATGCATTAAAATAAAGAGTAAACGTTGATGGTTAAGAAAAGAATAAAATATTTATATTAGCTTATTATAAAATGCAATAAAAATTAAATAATTAGATTAATTTATTTAAAATTCGATTAAGGCTGATTAAAAAAAAATTAAGAATTTAAACAAATTTTAAATAGCTAGGAAATATGTAATGCCTATTGTGGCATCACAGTTCAGTTACAAATAGTACATTTAAAAAATTATCCCGGCATGCATATATGTTTCTGGTCTTATTAATAAAAAATTAATTTTTTATTAATAAGTCTCTGTATATTAAAAAATTGTTTCATTCATTCGTTGCCACCATTGTTTTTGGTGTTCAACTTTTAATTACATTTTGCTTTGCAATGCAAAAACGGTTAAACTTAGGAACTTAAAATTATAAAGGTTTTTAAAAAGTATTCAGGGAGTAAAACAAGTTAAAAGAATTAATATTTGATAATCAATTCGAAAGTTATGAAATGTTAAACTTATAGTAGTAAAAAAAATACCCTTTGGGCCACTTTACAAACCGCAACTATGCAACTACAGAGTTGAAATTAAACCAGCTGAAATGACAATATTTGTCCATAAATTGAACTCAAGTCTTCCAAAAATCAAAATTTGTTCGAAAATTATTGCCATTTTATGTGCTTTTTTCTCTTTTAACGATCCATTTCTTTATTGTGCAAAAACTATAAGTCAAGAAATCTTAAAATATTGATGGGGCGCAGAAAAATATACAAGATGCTCGACGGAATAAAAAAAATGTGAAATTAATTATTGGTTGTAGAAACCTACTTGATTTGTTAGAGGGGAAAAAATACGAGTTAAAAAAATAAACACCCTCGAGTTTAATCAAGCAATCAAACTGGTCTTGATGTTCTTTCTCTTTCCTCACTAATGATTTTGCGAATTTCGGTACCGCATTTGATCCGTATTTGAAATAGTACACAGAACCATTGCGGTAACGAAATATTAAATTGGGTGGTATAATAAGTATACATTTTTAACCTTAGTTTTGGCAATCATTCTAAAAATTTATATTAAGGGAGGTGAATACGAAGCACCTTGTATTTCGTAAGTATAAGTTAAGGACCCTTCAATACAAAAACACTTCCTACCTATTTCCGTCTATAGATAGCACTCAATATTTGCTGGAAATTTTCCTCCAGACAGATGTTCTTTCTATACCTCCCTTTAATGGATCCTTCTTCCCACGAAACTTCTGTTATGATTAATGAGAACAAGATTATTCCCATCATCTAACAGTTAAATGTAGAGGGATGCTTCCGGGATAACAATGCACTTAAATACATCGTATTATAAATGCATTCGATATAATTCTGCATATTCAAATGGATGAATTCTTTGTTAACACTTTCAGTAACCCCTTATAGGGCCCTGGAAAGCATGCTTCCCGCCAATTACATTAATTTTTGAAATTTGGAAACTATTTTTCCATTCATGATTTGTGTGACTACTTTCTTTCAATTATGAAAGTGCGGCTATTTAATCATTTATCAAGGAGTTTATTTGTTATAAACACTAAATTAACATATTCGGTTATTTACAAGCATTGACGTTCATGACAAATTCTTTAAAGCAATCGAAAATACCACTGAACTTCCCATAGAAAAAGTCTTAAAATCAAATTTATTTTAGGTTAAATAATAACATGCATTTGTTTTTATAAAGGAATTTAATCCCCAAAATATTTTTATACAATATTGCTTAAACAAAATGACCATACATAGATTTTGTGATTCAGATAGTGCTTTTAGTCTAATTAATTAAACATGAAAATAATTCTATTTCAATATTGTTAAAGAGGTAAAGTCATTCACCAGGAGTTGGCACTTGGCCCCACCTCCTCGGACGAAAAGTTCATTTCAGCGAGGGAGTCAGAGGAGAAATGTCTCCGCGCTTGAAACCAAGACAACCCTTAATGGATGCCAAACGCAAACAGTGAATTCTTTATCAGTCACTTTCCACGCTTTATCATCTGCTATTATACCTTTCGTTACTCTAGCTAATTAGATATATTTTTAAATTTGAAAACTGCTGTTTTCCCAGCAAAATGTCTCAAAAACGACAAACTATTCACTCAAAAGAGAGAAATATCAAATGTATGAAATATTTAATATTAAAAAAATGCGCATAAAGATTGCTAAATAAATATATTTGTCATAGGATCGCCAAATAGCAACCTTGTTCAGGATTGTCCACATCCTTCTCCCAAAAATAGCGAAATAGTATCGTCAAATATCACGTGATGAAGGCGGAGCTAAGTACCAATTCCAGGTGAACGAACTATATATGCACTGAAATTTAGATTCCAATTTCGCTTGTTTCAACATAACTTGACAGATGTACTACTTTTCTATTTTTATTTTTTCCATAGAAAATTTGTAAAAAAAATAATTCACATTAATCTGATACACTAAGTATATAAAAGATAAAGGTATGGATTAATATTTAGGTTTCAATTAAGAGGATCTCAACCAACTATACTTGACGACTGACTGCTTTTATCTTCGTAGTTTATTTTTTAAAAAAATCCTCCAAGCTGATAAATCACCTTATTAGTAAAAACGATATTGGTTGGAATTTAAGTTCCAAGTAAGAAGGTCTTAACTTGACAAATTTTTAATACTGCTGCCCGCCAACATTAATTTTTTTTTCGTGAACCCCTTAAAGACGAAAAAAAGTTAATAATATAGCATAAAAAGTTTTAAAAGATAATAGAGACTTAGATTTTTCATGCTAGAATATCAACATTATTGAGCCTTAATTTAATTTAAAGATCTTTAATTTCTCTCTATTCTAATTCTAATTATCTGCTATCTTTCTCTCTATTTTAATTCTAATTACTTTTTTATCAATTAAAAATTGCTTATTAATATCAATTTAAATGATTATTAATAATCAATTAAAAGTCATTTGCGATAAACATCTGTTTCTATGTATTCTAACTGGATGAATATATTTTAAATGCAATAGAAAATAATAAACAGTGTTGTACATTTGTGTCATATATCAAAGTGTAATTTTGCCCTTTTTAACATTGACTAAGTATGTTTTACGCTGAACCAGAGCACGATCAATCTTCAATTCAGTACTCGCCCTCAGAGTTATAATTTGATGGGGGCACATGGAGGACTTTACGATCCGACAGATTTAACGTGCACCAGCCCCCATTTACTACACGGGGAGCCTTCAGTCTGCTGGATTCGATCTCGAGCGCCCTGCCAACCACACTAGTATAAAATATCAAAAAACAAACAAATAACATATTTATATGTAATAATGACTTTCTTTCGTATAATTGAATCATTGATAGAACGAAAACTAGGGTAAAAGTAGCAAATTTAGAAAACAGAGTAAATTAAATGCTTGTTAACTTTTTAAATAGAAAATACTTAGGATTCAGGAAGTTAAAGGCATGAAAGAGTCTTATGTATATTCTTACTTCGGGATAAATCATTGCTTCGTGGGAATATTATTTGTCTTGATTTTTGTCAATAAACCGAAACCTGAGAATTTAAATACCTCAAAATGTTAAAAAACCGTTTGTTATTGCTTCTTTTAATACATTTGGCTTTAGTAATTACTTATAACTCTGGATGATTTTAAGCCTTGATATGGATCTAATGCAGAATTTGAAGCATTAAACTTAACTTTTTTTAGTGATGTTTATAAAGAAAAGTCAGATACTTCTAAAAACATATATCTTAAAAATTATTTCAGAAATTAAAAATTCTTTAGACAGCAGAGGGACAGCACTTACAAAAATATGTAGCACCTGAAAGTTATTTTGTTTTAATCTCTGAAGAATATTTTGTTTTGCTTGACTAATTCTATAAATATCAATTCCAATTGGATGCTTGCAAGCGATGTCAAGAGAGGGTCAACTAATCAGGTTCGACCCATAGGCGTGACGTCACTTGCAGGTATCAAATCTGATCCGGGATTTAATTCAACCTAATAATGAATCCAAGAAGCTTTAAAACTGTATAGTTTACACACCATGGGGCAGCCATGTTTTTCGTTACAAGTATTCAGTTGGATACTTGCAGGTGTGGGTAAATTGTAGCATTAGATTTTTCCACGATTTAGTTGCCAATCTGATTCGACACACACAAGAAAATTGTTTCAACGTAATAATAAATGAAGCCTAGATAGCTGTAATGGCCTAATAACTGTGATAGTTGTAACTACCTGAACAACCACGTGTAAGTAGGGACCAGACCCTATGATTTCATTTGTATTCTTTGTTGGTGTAAACAATTCATGTAAAAAAATATAAACATATTTTTTTTATTTCATTAATAAATACAAGTAACTAAAACAAAACAAAGGTTTAAGTTGTAAGTTTAATTTTTTCATGTATGAAAAATATTTAATTTATTATCAGTTTACAATCCCAAATTATCTCGGGCAAATGAAACATTTTAAGTATTTGTCTTTGTACAGTCGAACTCGTTTATAACGAGCTCGCATTTAACGAGAACTCGGATTTACCGAGGGAAACGAGAATATTTGGTTGGATCAATGTTAAGTCTATGGAACAGAAGTCACTTTTAACGAGCAAGACCCGGTTTTAGCGAGCAATATTTTTCCGTCTTGCAATCTTTTTTTAAAAATGATAAAAAATGCTCGCGAAATAAAAAAAAAAAAAAAAAAAAAAAAAAAAAAAAAAAAAACGCGAACTGAAACTTCAAACTAAGCTAACAAACTACTATTTTAAATATGTAGATTAATGAAAAAAATAAATGTTTTGGTAAGAATCTTTTCCTTTATTTTTCTTTCCATTTATTGCTTCTTTCCTTTAAGACTGTAGCGCAACTAGAAACTTTTTGCTGGTTGGGGGGGATAGCTGTCATTAAATTAAGAAAAGTATTTAATTAAAGTAAGTATTAATTAAATTTTATGTGAACTCAATAATTTGACCTCCCAACCCCCCCCCCCCTCTTCTGGTTGCACGCCTGCCTTAAGGACCCGTTTATTACGAGCACTCGGATTTAACGAGTACATGTTACGGTCCCTTTGTGCTCGTTATAAACGAGTTCGACTGTATATGTTCACATCTTCATCATCTGAAAAGTCATCTGCATTACTTTCACTTTCGCTAGCGAACGCCATTTTTTTACTCTTTTTTTTTTCCATGTAAATTTATCAACTATCGTATATAGAATTGTACAAAACACGTCTGCACTCCCACAATCACAGCAGATTGTTATTACTTTTTGTTTTGCTTCCAGCCGAGTAGAAACGTGACAAAACAAAACGTATTGACGAATTCTGCTATGCCCGAGTTTACTCGGGATAATAAATATTTGCAATAAATATGCATACCCGAATTAACTCGGGATAATCAGAGAAGCGGTTAATATTGCAGAAAAAAAATTTAAAATTTTGAATTTTTTTGTGTGATATAGGGTAAACTAACCAGTGAAGAAACACTTAAGCTTCGCTTGCCTTTTAAAAAAATCATATTAATTTCGAAATTCGTAATTTTAGTTAAATGACAGTGGCAACATATTGGTTACTAATTGCAAATTATGTAAAAAAATTGTAGAAAACTTACATAATATTGTTTTAAAGTTTTGGAGGTTCAAATAACGAGTAGTAAGAAGACCAAGTGAAGGAACAGCTCTTACCAGTGAATGAACACCCAGTAAAGGAACACTTAATTTTGGTCATTTTTAATGCTCTTTATGAAATTATAAGTTATACAAATATTTAAAAACAAGCCTATTCTTGAAATTATAACATATAAATACTTGGAAAATGTTAACTTTTTTTTTGTAATCAGGAATTAAAAATTAAAGTGTCAACATATTAACACATACTGTTCATTCACTGAAAAATCTATGCCCAGAAAAAGAACATGCCTGTTCCCTCACTGGTTAGAAGTTGTTTTTCTTATTTTTAACATACTTTTGATGCGAAACATCACTAAAGGTATAAGAAAATTAAAGTTTATCTTTTATTTTTATTAACTTAGAAAAAAAACCAGTAAAGGAACACTTGTTCCTTCACTGGTTTTTCATCGTTTGGTGATCCAGTGAATAAACACCCCCTTATCTCAGTACTTTATTATGTTATGATGTTTAAAAAAAAACGTAACTTCAATAACTATATTTTGAATTCTTATTCTCACAGTGAGAAAAATAAAACTTTTACATGCAATTAATTCCACTTCAAACATATAAATACAAACACTCACCTTATAATTTTTTCAAAGAAACAAGGTGTTGCAGAGATAATAACAAATTCAAAAATTTTTCCAGAGAAGTCTACTTGACCAGGTAATCTAAAACATTGCTAGATGACTTCCTATTGTTTGGCAGTAAGCTATTGTTACCAATCAGTCTAAAGAAAAACTTTCAAATTCTTATTTTTAATCAAGATACATGACATGTTCCTTCACTGGTTGGTTTACCCTATCATACTATTTGAACTTACCCAATGGCATTCGATCACACAATTTAACGTTAACTCCATTTATTAATCCATTTAATGGTCAATCTAGATGAATGTAAGCTGAAATGATGATTAATGTAGTATGATAATTGTTTTTTTTTTATACTTTTCTCATTTTGACTATTAATATTCCGACATCTCTTAACAATCAAGATTAAAATGCACAATCTCTCTTTTTCGCCTTTAGTAGATCAACCCATGATAAAATCAGAATCTTTATTTTTGACATTATTCCCCAAGTTATGGCACATTAAGAAGATCTACCGGCAAGACAAGAAATCACCAGCATTAATGTCCAAAGTAAAATAACTAACTTTGTTATCATGTGGAAGCTACAACCTAAGATTGCTTTTGGTTACAATGAAAAATAAGAAGGGTAAGAAATTAAATTTAAGTAACCTTTTATGTAGGTTTATGGTATTACTTTGTTGAGTCTTGCAGATTTTGTTTCGGGACCCTATGAGAAGAAATACACGATAAAAATATTCCACCCCCCCCCCCCACATAAGCAAAAGATGTTAACAATTTATAATTTTTTTTATTAATTATAAGAAACTAAAAAATAATTCTATTTTGTTAATTTAAAGTATTTTTCCTAAAAAAAGTTATCCCATACGTTTGTTTACTTTTTTATAACCTGCATATTTTTAGGTGAAAATTGAAGTTTTCGACACTATTTTAAATTCGGGCCTCGGTTGGTTCGGGGTCGCTACTTAAATATACTTAACAGTTCAAGCGCAATATACTTAACAGTTCAAAATTGTAAAGTAGTCAGTGGTCAGAAAAACTATATTTTCTTTGTAGTTAACTACAACTACTTTATTACAATTACAGTTAACTAGAACTTTTTTTTTAAATGAAGCGACTACAAACTACTTTCGAAATATTGTTACTACTTTTAGAAGACATACATACCACCTCATTGGAGAGCAATCATTGTTCAAACAACAGCATAAATAAAGGTTTGCCATGTTTTGACCTTATTTGCCTACATTTGTTAAAAATAGCATCATTTGTTCTATTTTGCGTTAGCATCATAGCGGAGTCTTCTAAATTCATGAGTTGTTTGTTTTGTTATAAGTTAAATTTCAAGAGTGCGTTGTATTGAAAACATTACGAGTATAATAATATTGGATGGTGATTTTTTTCAAGCTTAGGCGTAAAAACTAGTCGGAAGTACACCCTTGTGCAAATTAATTGAAACAAACTCAATAAATTCAGAAAACTAACAGAAAATGCTATTTTATTTAAATTTATACAAACTCAAAAATTTTTAGTACATAATATGATCTCCACGACACTTTATTAACATTTGGACACGATTCGGCATGGATTCCACTAATTTTTTACTGTCATTTATAATATTTGTGTCCTTGTACCACACATGAATTAACGCCGTGATTAGCTTCTCCATAGTTGTACAGTCCATATTTAATAGGCGATTCTTGCATATGGCCCAGAGATTCTCAATTGGGTTGATATCCGGAGAGTTCCTTGGCCATTCCAATGTCTCAATTTGATTCTCAGACATGAATTTCTTGACAATTTTGGACGTATGGCAAGGAGCTAAATTCTGTTGAAAAATCCCTGTTCCATCAGGGTATCGTTTCTTCAACTCTGGAACAACTTTTGTACCCAGAATAGTAATGTACTGCTCAGAACGCAACGCATCATACCGTCAATTGGCTGCAAAGGTTCAACCCCATTGTAACCGAAACAACCCCAAAACATCTTCTTTAAAAAACACGAAAAAAAAGTTTGTTTCAATTAATTTGCACAAGGGTGTAGTAACTCGGAAATCCTACGTCACATTTTGAACACCAGCTCCCGCTTAGCCTTACTCTATCTACCATACATATAACTGTTATATTCCAGTTTTTACTTTTTTCAGCACTACTTCCTTAGTAATATTTTTTTTGCTTTAATTTTCATTTTAAAATTCTAATTGTATTCTCTTAATTTATCTTTTGAGCTGGGTTTTAAAAATTTAGATAAATAGCAATCATTGAATAAAAAAAAAATTCATGTACAAAATATAAAAAAAAAGAACTTTTGATCGAATGCTACTTTCGAATAATACTTCATTTGGTTTAAAAATTAAAGATATACAAAGTAGAAATAACAGTAGACTTGTTTCAAGCGCTCAGAAACAGGCGCTCATTTTCAAGACTTGCTAGACGTTAATGAGAAGAAACAAAAGTGAGTTGAAATGTAAATTTGCCATCGAAAAATGGAGTAATTAAGGTTAAATGAAAACTAGAAAAACTACAGTAGTCGGGAAAGGTAAATCAGGATAAAATGCCTTTCCACGTGCTATGGAGCGGTGACGAGGAACTAATGTTGTCAACAAGGGAAACAACATATATTTGAATGAAATAAGATACCTGGGCATCAAGATCTAATGATTGCATTTTCATGTGTTAGGACACAACCTTAATATCTCAGTATCCTAACCGTAAATATGCTAATTAATTTATACAGACGATAATTTAAGTGTCGAAATCAGACACAAAAATGTTCTTTTTCTGAATAAACCGACATTTTTCTTCGTCCAATATGGATTTTAGATCCTCAAAACATGGAGGTCAACTGCAATCTATAAAATATGGTACCAATAATTTAGGTAGGAGAACAATCGAATGTTTAGATCCCTTAATGTTAACTACGTTTTTCTCTAAATCGTCATATTTTTAATGTTTAAAATGTTTGGATAATTTCGTTTGTAATCGTGTTCAAAGATTTTACCTTTCTCATCAAATCAGTTTTTTGACCATGTAATTTTTTATTTATCTTGATTTTATTTAATTATAGACTGTCAAAATTTTAAAATGTATTCTTTACAAATATTTACATCATTTTAAATATGCAATTTTTAAATGAAGAAATACAAAATTTGAACGTAATCGGTCAAATAGTTGTTGAGTTGTTAAGTTTTAAAAAGTCGCATTTTTCAAAACATCTAATTTGGTGAGAATTATTTGACAGATTTCGTATGAAGTTGGTACATTGTTATTTGAATATACACAACATTAAAATAACGTACAAAATTTAAAAGTTAAAATTAGTTCTAGAACGAGAAAATCAATCTGATCAATATATCAAAGGTTATTCAATCTGTAAATTTTATTTTATTTTGCCCACTATATTATTTTACAGAATATAAAGTATTTAATATATTGGGATCTATTAAGGCCAATTTGTGGTACAGTTCAAGGCTATGTTCACCTCACCCAGAAATATCCTTTTAGCGGGAAATAAATATACGTTACGCATAAGTTTATAGGAGAAAAAAAAACATGGAATAAGTTAAGTAATAGATATAAGTATCAACTAGTTTTAAATATAAAAATTAATGATTTTATCTTTTTGAGGTGATAGAAGTTCCGTGATTTATAGATGTGAGTATATTATTATTCGTAAGGAAGTGTTTTTATTGTTTTTTTCTAATTATTTTTTATTTTGTAACGATTTTAAATAAAATTTTAGCTAAGATTTTTCATAAAATATATTTAAAACAATTTAAACATTTACTTTTTTTGTTTCTCGCGATATTCACTATTCCTAACATCTTAATTGTAAGTCTTTAAATAAATTTTAAGAGTTAAGTTTTAATTAGTTTTTTTGTCATCTTTTGCTTATCATTCGTCGAAGGTTTGGATTAGAAATTAAGGTAATCAAAAACATTCCTTGAAATAAGAGTTATAAGATAGATTGCACTTTTTGAATTAAACCGCTAGATGGCAGCATAACATTGAAATATCTTGCTTAAAAAGTCGTGAATTTCCAACACGTTTCATGTTTACTTGACAGAAGTTTTGCTAGGCTTTGAATATCCCCATATGGTAAAATTGAGCATGTTATGCAGTGATTACCGAGCTTTAGTTTTTACATAATGCTTATTTTGTAAACTTAATTCCTATTCAAAACCTGGTGAAACTAATTTAATAATAAAATTTTCTCTCATGTAAAATGGAATTATAAAACTATCACCAATTTCCATTTAAATCATTTAAAAATTGCATTGAATAGGGAAATCATGGAATTATATGTAACGCACATGAGAAAATTTTATGAATTTTTTTTTATAATTACGGTGTAATTTAATTTTTTCTAGTGTGACTAAAGAATGTATTTAGTATTTTATTTTAAAACTAAACTTGAAAATATAGCTTATATTACCTATTATATTATATAGCTTATATTACCTATTATATTATATTATATAGTTTATATTACCTATTATATATATTATAATCCAACTTACATAAAATATAACCATTTCGCTAGTCAAAAATCTTTCAATGGCCCCTTATATTGGATTTTTTTTACGAAATTTAATTAAAAATTAAAAAAAACTTTTTTTTAAATTTTTGATACGATACATTTTTTATCAACGATGTTATTTAATTGATAAGCTCTGATTGAACTAGGATTTTAATTTTTAACTTTCATTTAGTAAATTTTTTATTAAAGTAGTCCCTCATATAAAAATTATAATTGTTTGCTGGAAATAAATTTAATACATCATCTGTCAATTTAAGTTTAACAATAAACTTTATATGAATTAAAATATTAAACTATGCATTTCTTATAGTTCTGGGAAAAATACTACATTTAAAAGGCTAAAATCGGACATATAGTACTGGATCAAACATTTTAAACAATCAGTTTGGACAGTTATAACTTATAAGCTTACTGCTAAATATTTCCAAGTCTTTCGGGGAAAAAAATACAAAAAATGTTTAAATACATAATAGCTGCATATTAATATAATTATATGAATGAGTGATTCAAATTTTAATACTCTCAATTGTCTGTAGTTCAAGCCTAACATTTCTTTATCTTAAAAAAAAAAAAAAAAAAATTATGGTCAAAAAAGTCTGTTTGGAAACTTATTAATTAATTCAAAAAATTTCTACTAGACGTACTTTTTGTTTTTAGGAATTTAAAAATCTATTTGTAGAGAAATATATAAAATAAACGAAGTCTTTTAAAAAAAAAAATGAATCGTCATCTCTTGCGTCCATTTTTGTTTTGTTCATAAGCTAAGATTGAAAGTTCTTAAAAACATTTCCCGACAATTTATTATTTTCATTTTCTACATTTGCTTATATAGAGCATCTTAATTTTTTTTTCTATTCTTTAAAGGAATCGAAATTTCTCGGAAGAAAAATCTATTTATTTAATTTTCAATCAGTGTTACATAAAATTCCTTTTGTGTCGCATAGTATGATGAAAAGTACTTTACTAGTACTAATAATTTGTTATTTTCATTTATAAATTAGTACTATTTGTGATTTTCATTTTTTATAATATTACACTTATGATACATGATATAATACAAGTATTTCATCTATTTTTATATAATCAGTTTTTTTTTGTTTTATAAAACGTTTCCAATTTTTTTTATTCCCTTCATGGGCTTTATCTACTTGTTTCGACTCAGTGGAACCTTATTCATCTGTAGAGGATAATAAGCCTTTTTCGGAACTCTTTCATCAAGGTTTAAAAAACGTGACAGTTTATTTGCCTTACAATCGTGGCAAAATTACAATTTTAAACTTTAAATGCCATTTTTCCGTAAAGAATTATCTGAAATTTAAAACTGACGAGTTACTAAAATAGTTAAGGCAACGAAAAATAGAGGGTGAGAAGTAAAACTAGGAAAACCGCAGTAACCAAGGGAGAAAAAAAATGAGAAAGACAACCCAGCTTTACGTTAACACGGAGAAGAATGGAGTTGTTTAGAGATCAGAAGTGAGATCTGCTGTAGCTCACTGTTGCGGAGGGGGACAATTGGTTAAGGCATCGCTCACACAGTTGGTAAAGATCTATAAGCTGTAAGTTCGATCCTAACAGTCGACTAAACAGAAAGTGTAAATATGCTGCAAGGTACACGTAAAATTAGCCGTGGTTGAAAGTTCTCTCGTTTGTCATGGGGTGACAATTTGAAGGGAGGGGTAACCAGCTCAGTCCCTTCCACGTCGCCTGAACTTGGGTCAGAATTATATAGCATTCTTATAAAGGTTCCAATCAAAAGTATAGAAGGAAGATTATTTAAATATTATATTACAATAAGATTATTTGAGTTATTATATTCTGAGAAAGAAAAGTCAAAATGGGTCGGAAGTCGCCTAGAATTTGTATTGATTTACTTTCAGAGCTATGAAGAATTTCTGATTTTGTCTTATCTAACATTATTATTCTTGGATTAAATGTGAATACAAGATAAATTAACGTTGCACTTGACAATTTTAATAAGTACCTGACAACATTATATCTGTGTAATATCAAATTATTTTAAACGAAGCATGTACCGGGTACCTGATAATAACACCATCATCGTTAGAAAGTTATTACTCTGGCTAGGTAAGCAATTTTCCGTATTTTGTACCGAATACCCGAAACCAGTTTTTAGCTCTATTTACTCGGTACCGGATACCCGAACCCAGTTTTTAGTTCTATTCACTCGGTACCGGATACCCGAACCCAGTTTATAGCTCTATTTACTCGGTACCGGATACCCGAACCCAGTTTTTAGCTCTATTCACTCGGTACCGGATACCCGAACCCAGTTTTTAGCTCTATTCACTCGGTACCGGATACCCGAACCCAGTTTTTAGCTCTATTCACTCGGTACCGGATACCCGAACCCAGTTTTTAGTTCTATTCACTCAGTACTGGATACCCGAACCCAGTTTTTAGCTCTATTTACTCGGTACCGGATACCCGAATCCAGTTTTTAGCTCTATTTACTCGGTACCGGATACCCGAACCCAGTTTTTAGCTCTATTTACTCGGTACCGGATACCGGAACCCAGTTTTTAGTTCTATTCACTCGGTACCGGATACCCGAACCCAGTTTTTAGTTCTATTTACTCGATACCGGATACCCGAACCCAGTTTTTAGTTCTATTTACTCGATACCGGATACCCAAACCCAGTTTTTAGCTTTATTCACTCGGTACCGAATAACCGGAATCATAAAATTTCAACGACCGACTGGATCCATGGTAGTTAGGGAGTTGACCTCATTTCAGAAAGGTCTCTGGTACGAATCCATTGTATTTACTTCGGATAACGTGTTTCTTACTTTTTAGTACAGTTAAATCAAATTTCAATCAGCCGAATTAGCCGGGCAAACCGTGAAGATTTTGCGGTTTTCATCTCCATATGGCGCTAATAATTTTACTAAAAACATTTCTCACCACAAAGGCGAGTTAAGCCTAATGTTTAATTAAAAAGTTGCTTTGTTTTCTAGAGTGGGATAAAAAATACAGAAGAATTTTAATAATAAAAATTGGAAAATCCGCTACATTGATTAACATTTCCTACACAATAAATTTTCCACCAGAAATATCGAAACATTTAAGAGTCAGTTTTATTACAGTTTACATTATTGGGTAAATTTAAAAATAAACTATTATACCACTTCCGATAGGACATTTGTTAATTTAAATTTGTATGATTTTTGAATTGTTATTATCATCATTGAAATAACTTTCGTTCTGAAAACAATGATCAAGGCTTCATTTTTTTTCATAGTTCTTCTTTCTGCAGATTTTTCATTTTTTTGTTGTTGTTGTCATTCTTCAAAAATATCTGAAAAATATTTTTTATTTGTAATTACGAATAAGTAAATAAATATATGAATGAAACAAACTAAGCAGTTTCAAAATACGAGTGTTTAATACCTACAGTATGTGCCGCTTTATTGCTAGTGCCATGCTTCCTATAACGATGTTTTTTGTACCAGCTTTTATCGAGACATTGCCATGATTCTTATAAGGATGTCCGTCTGTTGTACATAACACATTTTTCAGATACTATTTATAGTCTTTTCTACAGTTTCTCTTTTCATCCTACGAATACATATGTTGTAATGTCAAAGACTTAATAAATAAATGAATTTGAAATGTAAGAAGTGTTTAATACCTGTCACTTGTTATGCTAATGTTTAAGTAAGGATGTCTCATCATTTGCCGAGATTAGCTCTACTTCCTATAAATTGGTCCATCTTTCGCAAATAAGATTTTCTTAGATAAGATAAGACTGAATAAATTTTATAGTCTGGATTCTTTGTTTTATTTTCATTCTACGAAAAATATCTGTAAAAAAATATATAAAGTTTTTTTCTTTAAATTTCAAAAAATTTATTTATTAAATTAATTAAACATTTATAATTATCGAATATTTATTACCTGTCATTTCCATGCGAACGATGTCTGTGTGAGGATGTCTATTTGGCTAATCATTTATCGAGAAGTGCCATTCTTTCTTATAAGATGTCCATCTTTTGCCCACAAAATTGTAATCAGCTTCTTGAGGCTTATACACGGACTAAATGAGTGCTTAAAGTTTCCTTCTAATACTGAAAACCGCCTTCGTAAATTTCAAGCACCACATTAGAAATACTACTAATCAGAACTTGCATAAAATCTGGAGATTTTCCATCGTTTTTCTTTCTTTAAAATTTAACTCATTGCACACTGTATTCTATCTGCATATATGATTTAAATCTTTGACCTATCGCCTGCTAAGGCACGCACATCTGTAGGAATTTCCGCAACTGCGTTGCTTGAAGAATGTTTAAGACTTTTCATATTCGAATGTAATTTTTTTAACATTTTTCCTCAAACAACAATTTGCAATTAAATGGTATTGAAATTGATTGCTCTTACGACCAATATTTCGTTTTTAATAAACTCTGGTTTCTTCTTCATCAACCACCATTGAATCATATTCGCTTTATGAGAAGGAGCAGGGCCAGATGGAAAAGACTTCGCCATTGAGCAGATTTATGATCCGAATGTTTCATTATACGTTCGAATATATTTTTCTTTGTTATCTTAAGTTCAAATAACACGTAATCATTACAAAAACCAGACTGGAAGCATTTTACTTCTGCTTAGCTCTATGTGCGCTCTTTCCATATGTATTTCTCTCTGACAGTTAAAAAAGATTTTTCAGTGTCAATACTTTTTTCGTTCTTAAACAGAATTCATCTGCCACAGCTGTTAGCATGCTGCTGCAACATTCTCATTGTATTCACATGTGCATGTTTAAAATGCTTTACTTCACACCTTTTAATCTCCAACGGGTTCTTTACTGTTTCTTATAGTTGATATATACAGATTCTCTTTAAAATAGTTTAAGTGCTGCACACTTCTGTTTGATGATTGAGAGTCTGGTGCCTAAAAATCTACTAACTATTTTCAAGTATGCTTCGTTTAAGTTCGGTAGTATGTTTTTATTTCAATCTGAAATTATTTAAAACTAAAACGAAGAATTCGGTTTTTGCAGGCATTCAATTTCTTTCGTACCCAACTCACAAACGTGTCGTTTTGAATCGTAATGTTATCCTGGGTGATGTGCTCGGGTAAATCATTCTCAACGACTGTTGTTTCCAGGCTGTTTGTAGTTTGGGTACTTGTAGAAATCATAATCTTTCTCGGAACAGGTGCTTTCCGTTTCGCAAACTCGACGATTTCTAGAAACTTTTTTAATTCCCCAACCTTCTGCTCTGAAGAAGCATTTTTCTGTTCTAACACAACAACTTCCTTTTTTAAATCCTCAATTTTTCCTACCAACACCTTAATATACTTGCACTTCTCGCATTCTTTTTGTTGTTTTGTTGTCTCTTCAGATTCGATGTTGGCTCTCTTTGCACTAGGTGGTTTTAAACTCATTTCAGCTTCACGCTTCACACCCTGATTTCTATTCAAGCTAATCATTTGGTGCTCTTCTATGTTAGGGTTAACAAAATGTATCCACTTCGTATGCGGCCCTGCTCCTATTTGCTGGCCACTCTTAAAGAAGCAGTGGTCAGATGCCTTTGTGGCATTCCATCTCTCTCTCCGATCGGGCATCAGAAAAGTATGGATGAAATTCAAAGCAAGTTTGACTTGCCCGTCTGAAACGCCCGTCTCAGAAAACATTCCACAAATGGAACTCTTAAAAGATTCACCCTAAAAGAATACTGCAATTAATTTGTAATCTTGAATATTTTTTTAAAGCTTAAAACAACATTTGTTAACTACCTTTATACAATTGAAATTTTTTTGAACAACCCTGCGAACATTTGAATATCTTTGAACAATGACAAGCCTTAAGAGAAGCTTTAGAAAACGAGTTACGAAGATTTTTAAAAGATCTACACTTTAAAAAAAAATTCAGATCTTCATTGTAAAAAGTACCGGACTCGGGGTGTGCGGTACTTTTTATCATAAAATTCATTTCTACCGGTACAAAGAAACCAATATGCCGTAATTTTTACAGTAATAATTACCGTAAAATCACTGAATCATTCTAATAAAATAAATATTACTGTAAATATTAAAGTATAAAATTTTTATTACATTTTAGTAAGTAATAGATGCTTTTAGCTAAACAGAGAACACATGGCTTGACATTGTTTCACATTGAATCCCTCCTCTAAAGAAAAAATGTATTAAAAATTAATTAATTTATTATTTTTTGTGCAAACAAATATTTTATATAAAAAGCTCTAAAAATTATTTTTCTATAAAAAATATAGTTATAATTTTTTTTAATTTTCTTTTTTCTCCTATAAAAAGTTTTCGCAACTATATTTTAATCAAAATACATTAAATATGCTTTGAGGCTTTATATTTAGGCCTGTATTGTGATAATTTTTTGTTACTGAACAGAATAACTTGTAACTTGGATTATCAGAAGTAATCATTCAACTAAATAAATTTTATATTCTATTAAGAATATTGAATAAAAATATTTTATAATCGTTGGTGACCCAATTTTCAGGTTAAGGACTACTATTTCTTAACTCTGTAGCCTTGTAATTTTGAACCCTACCCAGAAGGCAAGAGTAGTGGGAGAAATTTACCTTCATGGAAGGCTTTTTGATGGAACTTTGTATTTGTGTTATATGGAGAGGAAAACCTCAAACGGTTAGCCTGACGGTAAGGGGTCTTTAACCCTTGATCCGTCTTCCACTGAGGATATTTTACGTGAGTACTATGATCTGGGTGCGGAATTCGAACCTACCATCCATCTCTGGGGATTCGAATCCGGTTCTCCTCATTGGAAGGTGAACGCTCTATCTCCTGAGCCACCACGACTCGAATAAAAATATTAATAAATATAT
Source organism: Parasteatoda tepidariorum (assembly GCF_982258835.1). Lineage (NCBI taxonomy): Eukaryota > Metazoa > Arthropoda > Arachnida > Araneae > Theridiidae > Parasteatoda > Parasteatoda tepidariorum. The sequence goes on along the minus strand of NC_141756.1, from coordinate 119,752,273 downwards.
ATCTACCTGAAGGATGTTGAATAGGACAGGATAAATATCTCTTTCCCAGTTTCCGGCATTGGATGATGTTCCTCCAAGGGCTTGGTTGGTAAATATCTCCAGAACCATCATTCCAAACGCCCACAAGTCATATCCTTTGCCCTCAATCGCTGCTCCACTCCCGAGGGATGGGCAAGCTTCTGGTGGTCTATAGACTGGTGGCAAGCCAAGTTCAGACCTGTAAAACAGAAATAAATCATTCTTAAATTTAATTAAATAACTCTCACCTCGAGTCATAAGTAACCCGGGTTACTAATCATCTTATAAGATAGATATAAATCAAAGAACTTAAATCAGCTTTCAAGTGACAAATACACCAATGCAGTTTTAAAGAGCTGTGCATTAGCTATTCAGAGGTACCAACATTAAATTTTAGGTTCATTTTAATAGTTTTATTGTCACAAAATTAAATATTATATTAAAAAAAAACTCATTTCAACGCAGGGCAATTTAATGATTTAATGAAAATACTTGTCTTTCATATTAGAAGTTTGCTTTAAAGAAGGGGAGCCGTCCCTTCTGCAGAGGATCGAAATTGCGATGCCATGTCTTCGGCTCATCCTTAGGAATGTTTCCCAGACCGTCAGCAATAGTCCTTTGTGCAGCTCTAGTGTGACGTAAATAAAGTACCGACCTATCTAAAACTATGTTCGAGGATTCTTGAACAAAAACTTAACATTTTGTTTTCAGTTTAAATATGTCAAATAGATAATAAGTAAATAATGACAGTTAAATTTTAAAACCATGCAAATAAAAAACAAATTTGAATATTGATTATCTCAAAATAAAAATACTCCTAGGTATACAGTTTGAGAAATATTAAACAAATCTTTAATTGCTCACCTTGGTATTGCTTTCGTTGTTGGAGCAAGAAAAGAGAAATCACAGATAACAGCTTTGTGATCATGCGAGATCAAGACATTGTCTGCTTTTAGATCTAAGTGACAGGCCTCATTAGAGTGCAAATATGTCAGACCACAGAGAGTGTCATAAAGCCTTGATTTTATGCAGTCTAGGGCACTTGACTGACTCAAAAAGTGCCTGTCTAGGACTGCGTGTAGCAAAGTGTCCCGGTGCATGGGCATTACAAAAATTGCTACATCTGGGTTATTGAAACTAAAGTATTCGAGGAGGGGGATAATGTTTGGGTGAGATAATTTGGGCCAAATTTCGGTTTCATTCGGTTTTGCTACTTCCAGGGCGACAACTTTAACGGCAACTTCTCGACCGGAGAAGTCAGTCATTTTGTACACATCGCCAAAGGCGCCAGATCCAAGCTTGTCGATGCATACAAACTGATTGGCTTCTAGGATTCTCATGGCATCTCTTCTGTGCTGGTAGTATTCTCCGGATAAATCAGGGGGGATGGGTTCATCTTGATCATCATCATCACTCTGCGTGATATCTGCGAATTTTCCCATTTCTCAATCTTTTTATCAATGCGCAGGAATTTAATTCCCAAAATCAATTTGCAGTTTAGCAAGAACACTCTAATAAGCGCATTCAATCTTGAAAGTACAAGTTAGAATGGCCAACAATGGATTAGAAAGGGTTTATATAGTGTTTCAATAAAGAATATGGCTTATTGTTCGTGAAGTAACAATTGAAATTTAATTATCAAGAAGTAGTTAAATGTTTCGAACAATGAAATTTCGTTTAAGTTTTATGTTACTAAAATTGTATAATTGTAATTCATTGTTAGAAAAATAGTAAAATGACTTCTAAGTGAAAAGTGTACATTGTTGGAATTTTTTATTAAAATCAATATATAGAATCAAGAATCTTTAAATACATGTAAATTATAAGTATCATAATTAAAAATTAATATAAAAAAGTATACTCATTAGAGGGCGTGACTTAATATTTAAGCGATAAAAAATAGATCGAAATCGTTCAAATCAGTCTAGTAAAATGAAATCATAGGTGCTTATTAACAAATAGTATAAATTTCTTACTGTGTAAATGTTCTCTATTCCCCCCCCCCCTATCAGAGACATGTTTTAGGTTCAAAAGGTTAAGACATTCGAAAAATCCATGTAAACGACTGTGTCACGACCATGTAAACGTGTACTAATAATATTTATAACGTTAACGAGTACTTACCTTGGTTTCATTTAATGTGCCGTCATTTTATTTAATCACTTTACAAATACCCTGCATTTAACGAAGATATTTATAACAGTAAATGCTATTAGCAATTTCAATAAATCAAATGTAAAATGAAAAAGTTAAAAATCTAAAATTAACGCAGCTGTCTTTACAGTTAAGTATCGATGATTTAGAAGCTCTTCAAGCCGATTAGGTGCTAAGTGATGGTTGTTTACAACCATCAAACGAACAATAAACAAGCAAACTAACATGAAGTGCTCTTTCAACCAAAGTATTGTAAATCATTCAACTGTTAAACAGAAAAAACTTTTTTTTTTATGAATTTAATGGTTGAGCATGTATTTTTCACCTAAATATTACAGCGTCTAAAACTTAAACAATATTTTTCTAAAAAAAAAAAAATACTATTTTTTTTAAATGTATGTAAATTCTATTTTTTTAAATTGTAAAGCAAACTATATTTTTTTTATTGTAATATAAACAAAATTCAAAACAACGTTCTTAATTTTAATAACTTCAAAAGTGTGCGAATTTAGAGTACTAATTTTTTCTCTTTCACTGTACAAATAACACAATTATAATCTTCATTTTTTTACTGATTTACATTTATTTCAAAGTAAGGAGAAACGCATTGTAAAAAAGGTTTTCTAGATTTATCTCAATACAAAATTTAATAATAACTTAACTAAAAAAATTTATGCAATGAACACTTATTACTTTTTTGATGTCAGACAAAACCAAAACCTATAATGATAATTGGAAGTTCTTTTTAAGATTTTTAATTTATAAGTTACAGTAGTTTTTTTTTACTCATAGACATTTTAAATTACTTTATCATCATTTTCACTTTCTTACTCCTACACCTTAAATACCTTAAATCCCTTTAAGAAATAAAATTTCGTTATTTTTTTTTGGACAAAAAGTTGTTAAATAAATCAAAGAGTATACCGGATATTTTAGGTTTACTCTATGTTTAGAGGAAAATCGAATCGAAATAGTTTTCATTTCATAATAATCTCACCGGATCCTTAAACATAACGTGAATGCTAAAGAATTCTTAAGTGTTGTTGTGTCTAATGCAACTTGCTAAAACAAGCAAGTCTGCTTGGTGAAACCAAGCGAATTTACGGCAAAGGTTGCGTTTCGTATTTTTCAGTGGCGCCATCTTTGGTCAAGAATACGACTTCAGCCACACACACGTCACTGCTCATTTATAGGGCGAACCCATTCATTCATCCACGGATCATAACTTTGACCTGAACCAGAGAACGATACATCTCTAATTCAGTACCCCAAGAGGCATGATTTGTTACGGGGATGTGGAAGACTTTGTGGCCCAACAGATTTAACGTGCACAAGTCACTCTTTGCTACGCGGAGAGTCTAAGGCCGGCGGGGAACGAGCTCACGACCATTTGGACATGGGCCCTAACTCCCTATCAACCCGATTAATCCCGGCAGAATTCTTAAATCTGAAATTTGTTAAACTTAAGGTAAATCTGAGATCTATTCGCTGAACTTGAAATCTAATTGTACCTGCAATATTTTGCAGAAAAAATTGGTCTTTATTCAACATCTTGAAATTTTATGCAGTTTGAATGAGTTGTAGGGTAATGAGAAGAAATTCACAGTTATAAAATGTTTTGCTTGTTTCAAATTAATAAGTTAGCACAGTTTCATTTTTATGTAGCGTCTATTGAAACTACGCAAACACGTTTAATTTTATCCTTATATGTTGACAAGTATTTAACTATAGACATTTTTCCTAATAAATAAAAAGTAGATCGGAATGACAAAGTAACGTTTTCACTGAAATTTGACATGAAGATATAGTCAATAAGCTTAGGCGTTTAAAACTTTTAATTAGTGAAAATTCTTTAAAAGACATATTATTTTCGTATTTATATTATTATTTATATTTATTCTATATTCATTATTATTTATATAATATTTATTCTATATCTATTTTTAAATTATATCTAATACTCTCTCTTTTACATATTATTATATTATATCTAATACTCTCTCTTATACATATCATTATGCAATATCTAATAGTTATATCTACTATTATTCAAACTATTGTAACATATTCATAATGAATGAAAAAATACCAAAATATATTGTAAAAAATTCAAAGAAAAAAAACTGATTTTCGCAAATGAAAAAAAAAATCATCGAGCATTGTGTTAACATTTTTTATGCTTAACAGCATGCAGAGTATTGTCTTCATTATAGCTCAATTGGTTAGATATTCTTTTCTTAGAGAAGAATTTCAATTTAAAAATTGTTTAATAACATTTTCGGTGGCTAGAGTTTAAAGTGTATTAGTTTTTAGATACAAAAAAAAAAAGGAAAAATTTATTTTAAGGTACAATCGACAATTTAAATAGTTTTATTCTTTAAGTTGTACAAATTCTTAAAGAAGTCCTAACGCCCTATAGGAGTTTACAACGCCGCCTGACTGGTGGATATGAATCCCGCATCCGGCTTGCACCGATCACAGAGCTGACCTGAAATATCCTCAGTGGTAGACGGATAGTGGGTCAGAGTCCCTTTGCCGTTAGGCTAACCGTGGGAGGTTCTCGTGGTCTTCCTTTCCGTGTAACGCAAATGCGAGTTAGTTCCCTCAAAGAAGTCCTTTACAAAGGCAAAATTTTTCAAAATATTTGATCCAGGAGTTTCCTTGTCTTCTGGATTGGGTTCAAAATTACAATGCTGCAGAGTTGAACATTAGTAGTCATAAGCCCAAAAATTTCCTCGGCTGTTCAAACAACGGTCATAAAATAGACTAAAATACACAGAGTTTAAAACGGATGCGACACAAAACAGATCTTCATAAAAATTTCGCGAATATCATTCCAAAAATCTTGGAAAAATAGTGGAAATTGAATGTTGAAATAGTGGCACTTCTTAATTATGAACAATTACAATAGATTTTTTTTTTAAAAATCCTAATGCATTCAAAATCCCTCATCCCCTCCCTAAAAAATAAAATACTACTTTATTAGGAATAATAATTATTAAGCTATTTTTAATCAAAAAAAAAAAAAGCTTCCTTTCGTTTTCATCTGCGGGGAGTCTCGTGATATTTCGCAAACTCACGTCACCACCCATGTCCACATGCCGTTCGTTAATAATCGCTGTGCTGTGCTTAATCATTACGTTCTTGCTTAAGTTTGAATTTTCTTAATTAAATCCGACTATTTTGGATAGTAAATAACTATTCGAGTACAAAGATATGTATAATAAATTGTTTCCTAATGTAGCTTAATGAAAATGAGGGCTTATGAATAACGTATTTTTACAATATTGTTAAATTTCTATGGTACCCACTGAAACATTAACACTTGAAGAAATTTTAAAGTTCTGAATATTTATGCTTTTTTTTTAGTTCAGTAAAAAAGGTGTTAGGTGAATGAGTTATGAATGCCTAATATTACTTATTAAAATGAAGAGTTGTAAATACAAAATAATTTTGTTCCTTAACCATATTTTAATTTTAAAGTATATTTCAAAATCATTTTGGGAGATTTATTTTCATATTAAGTGAAATAAAATTTGAATTAATTTTTTATGCAGAATAGTTTTAAATTTTAATAACTTAGAAAAGATTAAATGATTACCCATTGTCAAAATGGGTCTTGTTTTTAGGTATATGGCGTGCGCACTTTCTTTGGACGTCATCACACTTTTCAACTGCATACAAGAGTAATAGTAAGCAGTGCTATAGCATTTGACCATGCTTTGCTATGGCGACGGCTGCTGTTTGATAATTTTTTTAGATTTATTTTCACCAGCAGTCATTCTTAAAGTATTTTTATATTCTTCTTATTATCTAATTAGGAGGCTTCGCCCCCTGCTCGCTGGCGCTCGCCAATCCCTGGAACTGCTTTCGCAGTTCATATCGGATTGCTTCGCAATCCGATGCTCGCTCATTGGATACGTTCTTAACGTCTAGCTTTTGTATACTTTTTTGAACACTGAAGTTCCGAAAACTTTTCACTGTAGAAAATTCTAAACCTGTGCATTTCAATATTAATTTGAAATTGCAAACAGGTCACATATTTTTCTTAATCACACTATTCTAAATTTCAGTTGTTGAGAAAAGTAACTGTTGTAAGTTTTGTTTTAAAGTCTTTCCCACCAGAGTTCTAAAGCCATGTGTTGTAAAACAATATAAAATAGTACTGAACGCCGGATGTAAAGCATCGGCTTCGATGAAGATAATTTTGTGAGAATTTTTTTGATAATTCGGTGAGAATTCACCCGATTAGACATATGATGCTCACTACGCGCTCTTGCGCGCCGAAGCCTATCAATTAAAACGTATTAGCGTTTTATATAATATAGATTAGCCATATGATGATCACTACGTGCTCTTGCGCACCGAATCCTATCAATTAAAAATGAAAACTGTTGCCAACGCGAGAAAAGAAATATCATCGGTTTTACTGATACATACGTATTAGCGTTTTATATAATATAGATTCTCTTACGTGGCTCCCAAATTTTGGCTGTATTTCTTTTCCGCCGGTGGCAACAGTTTTCATTTTTAAAGAAGTACTTTGTACAACTAAATAAGATTCTTTTCACACACCTAAATATTTACTTTATTTTCTTCATATATACAGAGAACAGTCGGCAAAGAATTCTGTTAGGTTAAAAAAACATTTCGCTAAAAAAATAACGAATTCTAAAAGAAATAAAAATAAACAACTTAAAAAATAAAAATGCTGTTGCCAGCCATAGAATTTTTTGAAAGTTAACTTAGCTACATAAATCAAAATGACATAGAAGCGCAACTAGATCAAAATTATGATACCTGAGTGCTTGACGCAACAAATCCTTCAGTTCTATAAGTGTTGTATCGCCAAATGCCCAGATAATATTGAAATGTACAGGTTTAGAATTTTCTACAGTGAAAAGTTTTCGGAACTTCAGTGTTCAAAAAAGTATACAAAAGCTATACGTTAAGAACGTATCCAATGCTCGCTTTGATAATGAACTGCGAAAGCAGTTCCGGGGATTGGCGAGCACCAGCGAGCAGGGGACGAAACCTCCTAGTTAACTTATAATTACTGTCTTAACGGTGATTTTAATGTAAATGTGAATACTGAAAAAGGAAAAGTATTTTGTGATGTCTTGAAACACGTATATAACCAGGATTTTGAAACCAATCCGACAACAAACATCAATTAAAACAGTTTTGAAATGTTGTGGTATTTATCGAAGTCGAACCAGAGAAAAAAAGCATTTGACCAATGGTTAACCAGTGATCGTAATAAAGAGATCACAATTTTTAAAATTTTATTTAAAATTCTAATTTGAATTTAATGCAGGGAATTATCTTCTGTATAGCTGTAGCCGTTCAAAAAAATTGTGATCCCAGAAAAACCTTTTAATTCATTCTTGCAAAAAAAAATTTTAATTAAAAGAAAAACTAAATTATTATTCTTCAGTAGATTTTATTTACTTTATTTTAATTGCGTTAATCTATGTTATAAGAGTATTGAAATCAAGCATATGCAATTATTTAGTTCTACATTGCAGAAAAGGGAAATAAGTTTATACATACTTATGAAAATAATTTTTCCTCGTATCTAAATTCCTATTTACTCAAAGAATAAAATATACCTACATTATTTTTTATTTAATTATCGATGAAATAGCAGAAAATCTGCATTACAATTTCTTTTCATTTTGCATAAGCTTTTTTTTTTTAATTCTTCTCAGCGTTAGTGAAACAAAAGCGTCTATCTTGAAGATTTTCGCTAAAATTATCTGACTAAATTAAATTACATTAAGTGAAATTTTAAGTATAAACACTTAGATTGTGGCGATGAGAATGGCGGATTAAATAATTATCTTCTTAACCGAATGCTAAACCTAAGATTTTTTTCCAACTATTTTAATAATTTTTTTTCATTACAAATGTAGAACGCATTAATTTCCATTTTTTAGAAATCTTCTTTGAAAGCATTGACAAATAATTTGCAGAAATAAGGAGAAAAATTAACGATAACCATACTTTATAAATACTATATTGCGAAAAGAAGAATTAAAATTTATAAATAAGTATACTTTCTAGCTATAGCGAAATTTCTATTTACTCAAAGAATAATATTTAGAATTAATATGAGCGTTTTTGTGCATTTAAATATTTAATGCATAGTAAATATAAGAATAAATAAACTGCATTAGTAAATATTTACTTAAAAAGACAGTTCAACTCAATTTTTTGATAAATGACCAATTTTCAAAAAAGCGTAAAAGCACTTTACTTTGTTCTTTAGGAAATCTAATTTTTCTTCAGATAATAGTTTTTGACTGTAAAAACAGTCCTTGATTTAATGGGCTTTATCACAAAAACACAAATTTAACTTTGAAAGAAACTTTATTGCTTACAAACTTGTTGAAGTAACAGCAACTTTAAAATCTTGGCACATTTGTTTTCTATAACGAGAGGCTTTTTAATTTATACCTGATTTCGGGAGATTTATACATTCCTTTTCCTCAACTCTTAAGAATAATAGGAGTTGAGAGAGAGAGAGTTTATTACTGTATTGTTTTGTTTTCCTCACACTGCAGCATACGTGTCTCAAGTCATGCCTATTGATTCAAACGATCTTAAATGTGACTTTTAACTTATGATTCAACTGCATTACGTCAATTTTAGATTTCCTATTAATAGCGTTTTTACCACTAGTCCCAATAATTCTCTTACATTAAAATTCTATTTAAAGCTCTTCACGACCGAATCTGAAGGTAGGTATTTTATTTACGACGCACTAGAGTTGTACAATGGCTATATGCGACTGCTTTGGCTATATGCGACTGTGTGGGAAACGTCCCTGAAGATGATCCAAAGACATGCTATAGCAATTTTAGTTCTGTGCAGAGGGGAGGTCAACTTTAACCCTGTCCCGCCCCCCGTACGGGGTATCCAGGGAATACTATTGAAGGATCAGTTTAGGCCAAATCTTCAATTCTCTCTTCAAAAAGTCTTTCAAAATCTCTTCAATTCCTTTGTTTATTTTCTTTTGCTTCCAGTTTCTTTTAATGGTATCAAAGTTGAAATTTTTCATGAAAAATATAATTTTCAAATCAGCATAAACTGGGCAGACAGTAAGTATGCGTTCGATATCTTCATAACTCTTGCAAACTTTACGGTTCGGGTCTTTCCCGAACAATTTTGACTGATAACTACCCTAGGCTCCATGGTTAGTTAGAAATTGATTGATATATAAATCGGAGTATATTTTTCGATTACTGACTTTTGGGATATATTGGTAAACATTGGTGGTTAATTTTGCAGAGGAGATGGCTCCCCTGCTTTGGTAGCCCGACGGCCTGCGAACGAAGTCGAGCACTTTACGGTAAAACAGTTTTAACTAGAACAGACGCGCACCCTCGGTCCCTACTGAGGCTGACCAAAGTGGTCACCCACTCTCTTAATGACCGCAACTATCAGTGATGCTTGACTTCGGTGTTCTACTGGGAACTGTGTCTTTACTATCAGTCCACTGCGGGACGTGTTCTTCAAACTTTCTACTGCTTTTGAATAGTTTTCGGCAGTGGGGGGGTAACTATCAATTATTTCTTGGGTCCTTGTTCCCGAAATTATACACAGAATCAAGTATAGAAATTTATTCATCGATTGAAGAGTAGAATCTGATGCCCCTTGGTTTGGCGACAAATTTCAATTGTAAAATTTTGCTGGAACTCAGTTTCTGTTTACCATGGTATTCCTTTTATTGTTGCTATCTCTGCTTTTAATGACGCCTGCATCGGGTTACCACAATTTCTATTTACCGGTATGTGATTGGTTTTTAGTTTATTTTCATATGTATATACACAGGTATATATGTATAACAGGGGGCCCCTCCGATTCTACTTTTTAACCTTATCCTCTGACTCCATATGTTTTTCTTAATGAATTCTGCTGAATTAGCTCCAGAATGACAACCAGCCTCTAACTTCTCTCTCGAATTTCAATAGTTCGGTCTTTAGTTTTAATTTCTAAATATTTGAAATTACAGATTTTTGATAAGAAAGTACATTTGTAAAATAAAATTCCCTCGTACTCTATGGCGTCATTATATTTTTCATTGTATTGTTCAACTGCTTCGTATTCAATGTTACATTCCTCCCTTTTTGTTTAATCGGCTGATAAAAAATTTTGTCGATCATTCATACTTAAATTATTTTATTGAGTTTAATTTGAATTTTGTGTTTTCATTTTCAAAACCAGTAAGAAAATTATTATACCGTTTTGGTAAATGTTGCCTTAATTGGCGTACATTTTCTTTCTTAGAAATTCTTGTATAGTTTTGTTATGTATTGAGAAATCTTTTCAACTAAATATATACTATTCCAAATCTTTTCAAACTAACTGACTTTCTACAGGCTTCTGCCTCTGATCACCAAATGTTGGATTTAACAAAAGAAATCCCAATAAATTCTTATAAAATTCTATTTTTCTATAACATAAAAACATCTTTATAAGAATAAAACTTATTCTTTTTCTATTAATAAGCATGTTGCCATTCAAGGCCAACTAAACTTATATAAAAGGAAAAGAGCGTTTTTTATCGAATTACAAACGCAAGGTAGGTGACGTTTTCATCACACAGCATTTTTATCTCTATAGAATATAAAGGAATTAAATAAATTTTTCATGAATGTTATGTTCACATCTCTTTCATTGCAAAAAAAGTAATTCAGAAAATTTTTTTTTACATTAAATGCTCCTAGCCAGGAAACGAAGCATTTTAAATTTAAATTTTTTACCCAGTTTCTATTTAAAATTGTTAAAAAAATGTGGGCTAATTCCAGGTTTTCAAGCTGAACTAATAAAATAATATAACTGCCAAAAGTCGTAATAACCTTGAATTGTGTTCTTAATTTCATTTTTATTAATTTTAATAAATCAGACTGAATTTGTTATTTATATAAAATCAGATATTTTCATACGTTCAGATTAGATTTCAGATGGCTAAATAGCATTTAGAGTTTAAAACACTAGTGCCATAAGTCATCAAAGAAAAATCCATCATTTATATATTTTATTTCTCTTGATCAACTCCTAGTATAATTTTGGAGCTAACGAATGTCTAAATACTTTAAATTTTAAAAGTATCAATTATTTCATGTTGGTAAGAAATTATTACTTTAAAGGGAGATAACATTTTCGGAATACCTATTGTTTTTGTTACCAATAATGTCTTTGTTAACTTCTTAAAAAATCTTCATAAAAAGATTTGGGTTATTCTAGTATTGAGATTTATTTAATAGAGAACATCAGTAAATTAAAACATGCTATGTTTTACACTTTTCTTACTCTAAAAGTTAAATAGAGTTAATTCTTCAAAATTTTTTCCCAATAAAACTTGCTATTAATATGTTACATTATTTTTTGCTACTATTTCATTAATATACTATTTTTATTTCTTTGTAAATATTTATTGCACGAATTCTGTTTAAAAACATCCTTGCTATATTTTGAAGAAATAATTGTAACTTGATTCGATTTGAAACTATAGCAAAATCATCTGTTCTTTGATTTTTATTTTGTAATCTCAAGTTTAAGTGAATGTGATGTGTAAGCTACAAAGGCAGTTACATACTTGCAAGTCTACTGGTTATTTAGTTTGATTTCTAATACAACAGCCAAAAAGTGCTGTATTGCCTGCCTAAGTGCAGTATTTGGCTATATCGCCCTTCAAACCTGGTAAAAAGAATGACAAAATGTAAAAATTGTATAAAAATAAGTTCTGGTTTAACATTTCCAATGATTTTTATCAAGTGAATTAAATCTAGCTATCATATCAAAAAATCAAATTTCTATTAAATATAGTTATGAGTTTTATAAAACATGAATACGGTGTATTTGTACAACCATGACAGGTTTTTGCGGTTTTCCACGACATATAGCGTAAATGTTCTTCACGTAAATCAAAAAGTCCTCCACGAGTACTACTAATGCTAGATATGAGCTCCCTTGTCTTCGGGGTTGGATTGAAAATTACTAGGATACCGAGTTGAGCATTGATAGTCCTAAACCTAAAAATGGGTAGGTTATACTGCCCCGGAAGTAAAATATATCCTTTTTGCATCGGTTATTAAATGATTGGAATGGTGCATGGTCATCAGATAGCTTCAGTGGAATTTAAAGCTCTCTTACTAGCCGGAAAATAATTATAATTTTGAGTTCCGCTTGCCGTCAAGCTAACCGTGGGAGTTTTTCCTCTCCATATAACGCAAATATGGGTTAGTTCCTTCAAAAAAATCCTCCACGAAGGCAAATTTCACCCAATACTTGCTTCTGGATTGGATTCAAAATTACAAGGCCACGGAATTTAACATAAGAAGTCGCAAACTTTAAGATTGAGTCGGCAGTTCAGCTACGATTATAATATAATTTCGATTGTTGGCAATCAATTATCAAACACTGAGTTTCAGAGATTTGAATGCTCTAGCTTGTCAAAAAGTGTTAGAAATACGATTGCACTTTCATAGTCGAAAACATGAGTCAATAAAAACATAACTTTAAAATAAATATTGTAATTGTTCCAAAAATAAAAGAAGAATAATTTTAATTTATTATTTTGTTAGGTAACTAGTTATAAAGTGAAAAAATGAGACTTTCAGAAATTTTATTGGCTAACGTGTAGCATTTCGTGCTAACATCACCTTTTAAATAAAAGAAATATTTCCATAAAAAGTAATAACGGTGAATCTTTTTTAATACTCTCTTGCATATAGTTTTTATCGATTTAAACCCTCTTAAATTCGCTTAAATTTATTGCGCTCTCTTTTATAGTTCACTTGTACCGCAGAAATTAAAATAAATTGAGCCTTGTGAAAGTTTCAGCGAATAAAATAAATTGCCGTCGTTTTAATCAAATTATAACAGGATTTAGAAGAAATAAACCTCAATTTCGAACACTTTCTGTCGGAGAGGAACATTTAAGAATAGCGTTCTTATTTTAAAGAAGCAATATAAAATCGAAAATAAAAGCTGTTCACTATGCCTCAGAAATACTGTATTCTATATTTTCTTCCTACATTTTTCGCGTCTAAACTTTAACCGTGGTTTAATCTTATGAATTGTGGTAAAAGAGGAAACTCCGTGACGTTCGGAGTTGTTATGATGAAATTTTTCCGCCATCTTCCGAATTCACTCTTAAAAATTTTAGGATTTATGATCATCTAGTATGAACTATTTCTCTTCTCAATATTTCAGCCTCAGCTTATGTTTTATGTTTTCAAAAACAGCTAAAATAAGTGGAGTTTCGTGTTCCACGCCTACCGCAATTCTTCTTATGATTTCTCTCTTGGAAATGATAGAGATTCTTACTCCAGCTGCTACCACGCTTTCTAAGAATTCCCCGCATGTATGCATAATACGGGATTGAGATATATTCATATAATTGCTTGTACCAGCAGAGGCAGCTGTTTGAGTTTGTTATGTGTTCGTTAAATATGAGTTATTGCTTATTACGCTGCTTTAAACAAACTTTGGAAGAATCTTATAGATATTATTTTTCACATATTACGTGAACATTAGTAATTTTAGTAAAGTTTAAGTCAGCGTTGTTTATCCCTTTTTGTGCTGTAACTACAAGAAAAAATATATTTCGGTATTTTTAATTATAAAAAAAAACAGTAAAATAGTTACTAAAAAATTGTTAGATTATCTGAATTATATTAGTACTAAAATATAAAACCTGAAAAAAAAGCAGTTCGATTTTTTTTCCATTCATATTTAAACGTTTATCAACAGATGATTTTGTTAATTTATAAAATTTCAATGATAAATAACTGCTTCCGCTGGATCTAAACTCCAAAAAAGTGGACATTTGAAAAAATATTGTTTGAAAATAAGCCATGCTTGGTAGATTTTACATTTCATAACCACAAATTATTGACGGGAAGTATCCTCAGTGGTTGACTGATCATGGTTTAGAGTCCCTTTGGCTTCAGGCTAACCATGGGAGGTTCTCGTGGTCTTGTTACGCTAATACGGGTTAGTTCAATTAAGTCCTCCACGAAGGCGAATGTCACCCGATACTTGATCCAGGAGTTCCCTTGTCTTCTGGATTGGCCTTCAAAATGACAAGGCTACGGAGTTGAACAGTAGTAGTCATAAAGCCAATAATTGGGTCTGATGTTCAACGACGGTAATAAAATAAAAATGAAATAGCCCTTTGTGCAGTTCTAGAGGCACTTAAAGAAAGTATCTACTAATATTATTACTATTTCATTTCCATTTTTGACATAGAAATTTTCGCACTTTAATCACTGCTTTAAAAATTAGACGTGGTATTCTTTATAATAAATAATTTGTATTTTGATTTGAAAACAAGAATTTGCATGGACTTTTTATTTATTTGCATTTATCTGAAAATTTGCAGCAGCATTAATGTGGCAGCATTCAAAGATCACCAAATTAATAATTCTAAAGTTATCTAATACCACGTGTTTATTTTGTTTATATTTTAAGATGTAAAAGTAAATCATTAAAAATCAACAGTAACTTAAGTATAAAAAAAATATGAATTATATATTCAAAGGTAAAATTAAGGGAAAAAGTAATACCAATTCGCTTAGGAGAAACGCACAAAATAGCCATACTTTTATTGAAGCCAATGATTCTTAATTAATTTAAGGGATATATGTATATTAAAACAAGAGAATTAAGTTATGTACTAAAATACAAAATTTATGGAGTAAAGGTACTTACTCGTTAAGAGGAACAGCCAAAAATTGCTCCACTATGCCATAATTACAGTTCCTGGCCTACTATAAGATTCTATGTGAAATATTATTTATCAAGTGATACAGCTATATTGTTTTTGCGAGACTGTTTGCACTTGGTTAAATTAGACTATATATAATATAAATTCGACGGTTGGATAAAAGAGACTATATATTATAGAATATTTATTATATCAGGTATTATATTAGTATATTGTAATAATGAGATCAAATTATCAGACGCACTGTAGTGTTTTAATAATGACATGTTTTGTACGAGTTTATAGGCAATACTTTTATATTTAAACATACATGTAATGGGTTTTTATTAGGGAGATTTTTTATATACTTCCTATTTGTATTTATTTTTAACGTATTGCATTACAATGTTAACCCATTGATACACGAAGGTAAACAAGTGCAAACCGGTTTCAGTTGCGTAAAAACAATAAAAGCTGTATAGTATCACCCGATAATTAAGATTTTGCATAGAATCTTATAGTGCGTCTAATAACTTGGCCAGGGCTTGCATTGAGAATGTTGCTTAATTAATGTTGATAATATATCAATTAAAATTTTAAAAAAATAACCTAACTACTTAGGAGCAAAGTTAATGAAGAAAATATACTTATTCGTTTTAAAGATAATTATTTGCCATATTATTACTGGTACAGATGCTTAATTAACATCGGTAATTTGTATCAATTAAAATTAAAAAAAAGCTTCAAGATAAAAAGTAAAGTCAGTGAGAAAAGGTTAATTTGAAACCCGTTTAGAGGAACTGTAGAAAATCGTCAGACGCATATGAAGCATGATTAATTTTGGTAATATGTACTACTGGTGCTAGGGTAATTGATAAAGTTTTAATAAAAATTCTGCAACTGGTTTTCCGTAGTTTCAGAAAATATTTTTCCAGTCGTAGCAAAGATAATGTATCAATGTTTTAATGAATTAGAATTAAAATAACTTTTTCCATCACTACTTATGGGTAAGATTGAGAAATGACCATGATCCAAAGTCCTTATCACCGTTTTCTAAAAATTCCATTTGTTTTTAAAATGTTAGATTTAGTTTGCTGCCACTGATACATTTCGCACATGTAACTCAATTTTAAACTGTTATGTGATAAGCGCCAATAATACTACAATAGATAGAAAATATTATAGAGATATATATTTTTTTAGATTACTAGAACTGCACCAATACTATGCTGTTTTAATACCGATACTGCTTGAAATAAGTGTCATACGCTTACAGGAGAAAGATATGTACAAAAAAAAATACTTAATAGTGGTAAATTTCGTCGCCCATGAGTTCGCCGTTAGCAATATTTTCAAGCCAAGTGATGCTAAATACATTTAATCTCTATTTTTTAAACTACAAAATTAGCTACATAGCAAGAATGAACTAAGAATTATAGGGATGAACTACAAAAACCGTGTTTTTCTTAATATACATACTGGAAAGGGCAACAAATAATAATAAATAAAAACGAGCTCATTTTAGTTTTATTAATTGAAGATTTTTGTGGAAAACCAGGTAAGTGATATTTTCAGAGAGGCAATAATCAGGGTAAGAAGAACATAAGTTGCTTCAAACTATTTTATTACCAAATTATTAGAAGAGGGGATTGATAGTTCTTTGTCTTATTTTATTTACTTCAGCCTAATTTGAAAATCATACAAGCATTACTAAAAACTAATGTGGATTAGTTGTCTTAAGATTAAAATGAAAGCAATAATAATTTTGTTACATTAAGCATATTATATTGATGCAACCACTTCATGTTATTTTCACTGATTCATAAATACCTCTAAAAATGTCACTTACCTAGTTCTTCCGCGAAATGTTTCAATTGTATCGGTATATGCCATGATTTCGTTGCTTTGATCAGTTTTGACTGATTGATGGTTTTTAATTCACCCCGTACGAAGAACGGGTATTCAGCTAGTTGTTTAATATTGATAAATGTGTTTTGTTCGATAAGTTCAGTTTGTTGAATGCATAGGGTAAACCAACCAGTGAAGGAACATTTCATATATATTGATTAAAAATCAGAATTTGAACGTTTTTCTTTAGATTGATAGGTAACAATATCTTACTGCCAAACAATAGGAAGTCATCTAGTAATATTTTGAATTACCTGGTCAAATAGACTTCTCTGTAAAGACTTTTTAATTTGTTATTATCTCTGCAACACCTTGTTTCTTTGAAAAAATTATAAGGTGAGTGTTTGTATTTATATGATAGAAGTAGAATTAATTGCCTGTAATAGTTTTATTTTTCTCGCAGTGAAAAGGAGAATTCAAAATATAGTTATTGAAGTTACGTTTTATTTTTTTTAAGCATCATAGCATAATAAAGTACTGAGATAAAGGGGTGTTTATTCACTGGATCACCAAACGATGAAAAACCAGTGAAGGAACTAGTGTTCCTTCACTGGTTTTTTTTTCTAAGTTAATGAAAATAAAAGATAAACTTTAATTTTCTTGTACCTTTAGTGATGTTCCGCATCGAAAGTATGTTAAAAATACGAAAAACAACTTCTAACTAGTGAGGGAACAGGCATGTTCCTTTACTGGGCATAGATTTCCCAGTGAATGAACAGTATGTGTTAATATGTTGACACTTTTTTTTTTGTAATCAGGAATTAAAAATTAAAGTTAAAATTTTCCAAGTATTTATATGTTATAATTTCAAGAATAGGCTTGTTTTTAAATATTTGTATGGCTTATAAATTCATAAAGAGCATTAAAAAATAACCAAAATTAAGTGTTCCTTTACTGGATGTTCATTCACTGGTAAGAGCTGTTCCTTCACTTGGTCTTCTTACTACTTCTTATTTGAACCTCCAAACCTTTAAAACAATATTATGTAAGTTCTCTAAAAATTTTTTACATAATTTGCAATTTGTAACAAATATGTTGACACTGTCATTTAACTAAAATTACGAATTTTGAAATTAATATGATTTTTTAAAAGGCAAGAGAAGATTAAGTATTCCTTCACTGGTTAGTTTATCCTATATTAAGCTAGGTCTTTAAAAAAACACATTTAAATTTATTTTTGATTTCTTAAACACATATTTTTCAGTTTTATTCAAGATAAACATTCCAAATTTTATCAGCACGCAGAAAGTTACATTAAATGCATATTTAAGAAATTTATATATCATCCAAATCCTTAAACAACTGTTTTAAGCTGTATCCATTTATTTAAACGTGCATTTCTTAGAAAATTTCAGTTCCTTAGCCTGTTTTTCGATCTATAAACTCATCTTTAAAACATGTATTGCTACTTATGTTCCTTTTCTTAAACACGTATTATTAACTCTTCCAAAAATAAACACTAGTTTTTTTTCAATATCTGTATTCATCAATATCAAATTTAGTTTCACTGAAACAAATTTAATTAAAACAAATAATCATTTCAGTTTTCCAAAAGTCAAAAAAGTTTTAATTAAATATATTGCAAGTAATACACTTCATTCGAACGCAAATTTTTCATTTGAAGTTATCTCAAAAAAAAAAAAAAAATCTTACGTTTGTATTTAAACCTCGTGTTCAATTTCATCCTTCAAAATACCTCTCCTCTAGCAAGCATATTATTTTTTTTAAATAAGGTGTACATTATTTAAAAAAGTATTGGATAAAAAGTACACCTGTGACCTATTTCTGTAATTACAACACACGTTCTATGGGTGAAGGTACAATAAATATGTATTCGTTGTAAATTGAAAATTCCTTTTCGCGTTAAAGAATTTCTAACCTTAGATTTCTCATTATTTATGTAACTACTTTCGTCTTTTCGAAGCTAATATTTCTGTTTTCGAAAAGGAAACAAGCGAAAAACCCATTTCCAGTTCGCAAGAAGTGTTCGAAGAAACACTAAAAAAATTTCTTTACCCAGAATGGCAACACCTTCTGAATTGCTTATTCGTGTTCATTAACGACGTCTAAAAATGATGGCATCTGAAAAAAAAAAATATATCGTTCTGACGAGAAATTTACATCTTTCTTCTAAGTTGGAAGCAATTTTCTCGGTAGATTTTCTAGCACGATTTTGAGTGGGTGAAATACTTTCTCTAAGAAACCCATTTTGAGAGCGAAAATCTTCACAAATTGAGAATTTTTCACTTTGTTGAGCGTGTTTTTATGTTTCTTCTTCTTCTTCTTGTTCTTGATAAGCAACAGATGGTAGATGCAAACGGTTTCGAATTTCAGAAAATTGAACTAGAACCATAAATCGTCAGGGAAAGTTTGTCGAGAGCGCATGTACTTATTTAGTGAAACATTCTATCAAATTACTTGAAGAGTGAAATTTTTATACAACTCAATTAGTTGTTGTTGTAATATTTATGTAAATGCGTATATTTCTTGTTGAATGAAAAATCTCCTGTCTGAAAATAATTCTATTTACTTGTTCTATTTTCTTAGGTCCAATCTGAAACTAGATAAACTAAAATGTCTAAAAAAATACTATGAAACTATTTCTTTAGTGTTCTAATTGCATTTCGTTTAATTCAATGAAATTAAGGGTTGACTAACTTGTTTTGCAGCTTTAAGATTTATATAAGTTTGTAAAGAAAACTATATTTCTTGCTGTCAGAGAAATCTCAGATCTAAAAATTATTCTACTCATTTATTCAATCTTTATTTTAAACATAAAACTTGATTATGCATGGTTGAAACATAAAGTAGAATGTTTTTTTATTACTTAAATAAAAGTTTAATTTTGTTTGGAACTGAATCTTCTTTTCTTCTACTTTTTTGTGGCTTAATAAATAAAATCGAAGGGGAGTTGAGTGTAAACAATAGCACTATTCTAAAACCGGGTAGGATTTGTTAAACCAGTGTATCCATCCGCTTTTGTTTTGTCTACGAGACAATGTATAAACAGGCTTGATTATCTAGGAAATTTTATTTCTGAGATTTATGTTTACGTTTGAACGTAGTTTTTTTTTTTACGTTTTATAAATTCTTAAAAAATGTGAGTTATAAATTAATTGTGGGCCATAAATTGTAAGAGTTGCCACATTTTGAATGTTATTTTCAGATTTTTACGCCTTCAACTAAAGTTAAATTAAATTACAAATTTATTGTTTAAGAGCATAAGTCATATTGTAAACAGTAGATTCAATAACACTATAGGATGACGCGTTGATTAAGCACAAAGTGCCCTACCAGTAGAGAAACTATCCGTTACGTTTTTAGTAATTTGTAGCGTATAGTTTGTCTACAGGAAGAACTCCCCTCGTCACAAAGTCCTAAGGCCTGGTTTCTTAGGACAAGCGCCTTATCTGGGCGTCAGCGTTAAGTTGATATAATATTGATGCCATAAAAATACCTTATTGTTAGCTCAGCGTGAGCAGTCGGTCTAGCACAGACATTATCTTGCATTGCGCATGCGTTAATAACGTAAACAAATATTTATTTTGAAGTTGTATTGATTTTGTGATTGTCGATCAGTGCTTTAAAGAACAAATAATGACTTTGTAGAAGAAAAAACACATTATAGCTTAGCTAAATGAAGAAGAAGAGGAAAAAGAAGCTATGCTTAATGTTATAATTAAAATCTTGTCTGATTTCAATGCTCTGTTGTTGGCTGTTGTCCGCCATTGCTTCTGTTGTTAACGTCACGTTGTAATCCAACTGCAGTTGATTTGGACGGTAGTTGTCGTTCAAGCTGAGCGTTTGATGACGTATGCCGTCAAACTCATAAATTAACCAATCAGAGGTAAACGTTCGATTCAAGCTGACGCCGACGTTTCCTAAGAAACCAGACCTTTATGGAAGTCTACTGTTGCGAAGAACAAAAAAAATAATGCATTTCATAAAAGGGAGCTTATCTCTTCCCGGTCTTTCTCTGGTTAAACCAAGCCAAAACCCTGACTTAATTATTGACCTAACCACTCCTATTTCAAATAGTTAAAAGGAACAATGTTCAAAGCAACAAATCTGATTGTCGAATTCTTACTTAATGTAGTCAATATATATATACAATGAATACTTAATTCAGCCTTCACAAGTAATAGTTAATTCATCACGTTGACCCTAGTTTCATTCACGCTTATAAAAAACTAAGGGGAGCACATGAATGTTATTCTAATTGGAAAGGAACGCACTCTAAGATTCGATTGTAAAATCTTACTCATCAGGTGATATTTTACAGCTTTATTGTTTTTGCGAGACTGATATCGGTTTTCACTTGTTCAAGTTCGTGTATCAATTAATTACATTAGACGATATTTAATATAAATTCCACGATAAGATAAATTAGACCATCTAATATATAAATATCGAATATTTATTATATCAAACATTATATAAGTATATTAAAATAATTAGATCAAATTACTGTAGTTTTTAATATAATGACATGTTTTGCATGAGTTTATAGGCAATACTTTTATATTTAAACATACATGAATTGGGTTTTAATTCGGGAGATTTTTTTTTATAGACTTCCTATTTGTATTTATTTTTAACGTATTGCATATTACAAATTTTAACCAATTGACACAGGAACGTTAACAAGGTTTCAGCAACCTAAAAAACAATAAAGCTGTATAGAATATCACCTGATAGTTAAGATTTTGCAAAGAATCTTACACTGCGTCTAACAATTTGGCCTTGTCTCTGTAATTTTTAATGCACTTAATTTCTAAGAGGAAATCCAAAAAGCATTTAAACGTTTAACAAAATTGCAAATATTTGAACATTTCTTAAACTAAATATTCGCTGTTGTGGAAGGCATTAAAAAGAAAAATAGGTTCGCGAAAATAGATGTAGAATAAAAACCAGGCTAAAGTAAACACGAATAAATATTTCTTAAAAAAATTCCCATTTAATTAAGTCAATTTATTATTTAAAACCGTTTTAAAAATTGAGTGTAAATGAAGTTCTGATGCAAATTAAAACAGTGACTATATTTCTTAAATTCGTAGTCGCTATATTTAAAAAAAAAAAGTATTTGTAGTTAACTAGATTTTTAAAAAAATAGTAGTAGTTTGCTACGTAAATTTTATTTTGTTTTATAACCGCCGTTGAACAGCCGACCTAATTGTTTGTGTTTACGACTAATGTTCAACTCCATAGACTTGTGATTTTGAACCTAATCCAGAAGACAAGGGAACTCCTAGGTCAAGTATGGGGAGAAAGTTTTCCTTCGTGGAGGATTTTTCGATGGAACTAACCAACATTTGCGTCACATGGAGAGGAAAACCACGAAAACCTCCCACAGTTAGCTTCACGGTAAGGGGACTAATGCTACAAAGATTAAAGTTTTTCAGACCACTGACTAAGCGTAAATATAAAGCGGAATTAGGAACCCAGAAATCTTATTACGAATTTTAACCGCTTGCGCCACCCGTGCTTAGCTTTATCCGTTCCTTCATTATTAATTAGCAATAAGGAAAGCTTTTGAAGTAGGAATAAACAATTGAAAAAAATCATGGCTACTTTTAATAAGTTAAACTTAAATGTTAAATCAATATAAAGCACAGGAACAGGAAAAACCGGATTCTCCAAAGAAAAAAAAGGATTAAACAAAATTTCTAAAAATCGCTTCTAATTAATAATTTTTTTGTTAAAACTAAAAAATAAAAATATTCAGTCTTCTATTAAAACTAAGGATAAAAAAAATAAGTACTAGTAAGTTAGAGGCCGTAAAAAAAATTTTTTTTGCACTAAATAATGACTAATCTCAAGTCAAAATTATTAGAGCATATTTTTTTGCTGTTGTTGTTTAATTCATTTTATCAGAATGTATGATAAAAACAAAATACTTCAATTTAGACCTATTGATTAGTCATTCGTGACTTTTGAAGTACTTCTATAATATAATATTCTATTATATATATTTATTCTAATTCTACTTTTTCTGTTAGATCAATTCATAAGGTTACGTATACATTTAATTTTAAAATTCAAATATTCCTAAACTCGTTCCATGTTCTAACGAAACTATTTTCGCCGGAAATGGTCTATATATTACATCATTATTATTGTGTTCGAAATAATTCCTTTCACGCTTTTAAAATAAATAAAAAGTTGCATACTAATAAACCTATTTTGTATTTCCTCACTAGTTAAACAGATACTGCACCCTTAACATATATTTTTAGACTCTTTATCAAAAATGACAAAAATAATAAAAGCATCAAAGGTCACAAAATAATATCAAACAAAAACGGTATGAAATCCGAGCTAGTTAATGAGGAACACGATATATTAAAGTCATCAAAATCTCTTTTATTGCAAAAGGAAACATAAGTGAAAAATAACATGGGAAATAATTTCATACAATATTATGAGACAAATAAACTGGTTTTGTTGGTTTTACTCCTGTTTTCCTCAATAGTAATGATCAGGAATTTTTTTTCCTGCCTATAATATTAATCTGAGATTTCCTTAAAAAACATTTTTTTTTTACTTCCCATTTGCCAATAATGATTCGAAAAATCATTAATCGCAACAGCGTGTAATATAGACTAATGTAACTATTCGCTTTGGCGCAAGAACAGCGACGAACGAGTAATAAAAAATATAAAGTATAAAAAAAGTATTCTTTCAATGATCACTTTTTCAATGACTGTCATGGTGACTCAGGAGTTGAAGCGTTTATTTTCCAATGAGGTAAACCACACCCGGCTCACACCGACCACATTGTTGACGTAAAAATATCCTCAGTGATAGACAGATCATGAGTTAGTCCCTTTGTTGTCAGACTAACTGTGGGAGGTTATCGTGGCCTTCCTCTCCATGTAACGCAAATGTGGTTTAGTTCCATCAAAAAGTCCTTCACGAAGGCAAATTTTTCCCAATACTTGATGCAGGAGTTCTCTTGTCTTCTGGATTGCGTTCAAAATTGAATTTTGGTAGTCGTAAACTCAAAACTTGTATCGGCTGTTCAGAGACTGATATAAAATAAAATAATTATTTGTCGGGCAATTGGCTCACGTAGGTTAAGGTTCCTCAGTATCGCAGCAAACAGCATGGCGGTGGAAATAATGTCTGAAATTGTGCATGGACCGTTTTTAGTTCATAGTTAAATTCATGGTCTCAAAATTTGAGAGCTCCAACTGTTCGGGAATCGATCAAACTCTTGATTGTGAGGATTCCATAAGCACAAATACGAAAGTGTGCCAATTGATAATAGAGTAAAAGACAAGAAATACTATCTTGCATTGTATTGTAAAATAAAAATTCATAAAATTGAAAATTTACTTTTACCAACAGATTCTATCTGAAAAAAAATGCCTTTTTGCTTTTTTTGTGTGAAAAGTTACTACCATTTTTTCATATCCTATTTGATTTTTTTTTTTTACATAAAATATTTTTGCAAAGGAGATAAATCGTTCAAATACATGTGAACAGTGTATCAATATTTTAGACAGAAGCCGCACAGATATCTCCAAGGATCATATCTATTTGGAAAACAAGAGCAGAGAATAATATCGGGAAAACAATAAAGATGGCAACAGGCAATCACCCACGCGGACATAAGATCCCGAGGACCATGAATAATGGCCACTCACCCACCAAAATAGCGTTCTTCTTCGTTTTATTCATGGCTCATCAACTGGGGGGCTATACAAATCAATGAGGAAGAAACAACTTGGCGAATTCTTGGTTGCGTTGGCGGACCTTTTTTATTTCTCTTTCTTTTATCATATAATGTGGCTGTGCAAGTTATTCTCTGAAACGGCATCTTATCGCATTTCTGCATTGATCTGGTAAACCATGTGATACGAAAAATTCTTCAACCATCATTATTATAGTGCATTTGTGTGTTTTCCTAACACTGTATCTATTCAAAGTAAAAATGGATTTTTTCCCCTTGCTACAAAAGGAAAAGAATGCAAAATAAACGTATTTAAGAATATATTTTGATAAAATGTTACAGGAATTTATTGTATTGGAAGTGACTGATTAAGAGGGCATTAACTAGATTGAGTTAAAATAAATGAAATTAAAAGCAAATAAATAAATAATTAACGAAGCAAATTTTAAAAATACAGCAACTGTGTAAAAAGTAGATATTAAAGTGTTATTTAAAGGAAAACAATGATCAATTAAAAAAATAATAAATAAATCAAAAATTGTGATTGCTTTATTACGATCACTGGTTACCCAATTGTCAAATGCGTTTTTTTTTCTGGTTTGACTCCGTTAAATGCCACAACATTTCAAATCAATGGTTGCAAAAACTGTCTCCATTGATGTTTGTCGTCGGATTGGTATTCATATCCTGCCTATGTAACGTGTTTCAAGACGTCACAAAATACTTTTCCTCCTTCAGCATTCATATTTATATTGAAATCACCGTCAAGACAAGTTATACGTTAATAATAAAAAGAATACAAAAATACTTTATATTATCATTATTTAAACACATTAAGAATGTCTGCTAGTGAAAAGAAAAACAGCAGCAGTCGCCATAGCAACGCATGCAATGACGACGCATGCGCACTGTTTACTAATTACTCTTGAACACAGTTGGAAATTATGATAACGTTTAAATAAAGTGAGCACGCCATCAAACCCAAAACAAGACCTATTTTGCCAATGGGTAAGAAGTTCTGAAATATTTTTTTGTAGCAATGTTTATTTTTAACGAAAGAAAATACGGCTTTAGAACATGTTAAAATAGACAGCATTATTTACCAAAATTGAACAAATATTAAAAAAAAAAAAGGAAAAAGAAACGGGAATTTAATTTTTGTTTCTTTTTTTGTAAATAAATCTTTAAAGATATATTGCTGATTTCTATGTGCAGAAAGTTTATTTTTAGCCCCACAGTGGACTGATGGTAAAACACGTTTCTCAATAATTCACCGAAATCGAGCATCATGCCCCGGGCGCTACTCACAATGGGGCGCCAAATGGTCCGCAAAACAAAAAAATCGCTGGATAATTTTTTTTAATATTATAATTGATCTCTGGAAAATATATTTTAAATTAGTGCCAGTGTAATATAATAAATGTTAATTCATAAATATTATTCATAATATTTAATTCATACTAAATATTATATTAAATTCATATTCATATTAAATATATTTCAATATTTAATTCACGTCCTTGTCATTGCTCTATGCTTAGAATAAAGATGAAATGTTATATATAAGTTTAATGTCAGCATAAATTATATTGTATATTTCACTATGTTACTACCTTTCAAGTTCAAGGCCTTCTTGGTAAGTAATAAATCAAATAAGATTACTTACAACATCTACTCGACGATTCTATTATTAAGTGAATAGAGTATGAAAAAATTTGTAAACAGAAAAATTTTTTGTTCTCATATTTGTCACCACAGATTCAAAGTGAATTCATTCATCTTCTGGCATCTACAGTTCGAAATCAACTAATAAACGATATCAAAAGAAATAAATATTATGGACTTTTGTTTGATTCAACTCCTGATATCTCTCATCGAGAACAAATGTCCCAAGTCGCTAGGTATGTATATGCTGATTTCATCAATAAAAAAATTTCCATCAAAGAATCTTTTTTGAGTTTTATTGAAATACATGCTAAAGATGCAGCCTCGATCGAAAATACAATTTTAGAGAAATTAAATTACGATGAAATTTCATTAACAAACTGCAGATCACAATGTTACGATAATGCTGCCGTGATGGCAGGTCACACATCTGAAACGCGATGGAGCGCCAGAATACAAGCTGTTATCGTTATCATCTATGGGTTAGAGAATATAAAAGAACTAATAGAAATATTAGCAGAGCACACTACCACTACAAGTGACAACAGAAGAGAAGCTACAATTCTGTTGCAAAATATACTAACCTTTAGTTTTATAACTTTAGTTCATTTCTGGTATGAAATCTTAAGAAGGATTGATCGTGTGCAGCTCAGATTACAAGATCCTAGAATGAATTTTAGAGAAGGGTTCAATGATCTTGAATCATTAGCGACTGAACTACTCGAAATTCGAGACAAGCTCTAAAGAGGCAATAGAAAAAGCAGAGTCTCTTTGTGAAAAATGGGATATGGATACAACAATACGTGCCTGGAGAATTGGCTGTGGTGGTCTTTCCGCAGAAAGTGAAATTTCTCGCGTTATGAAAAGCACTCTTGATCGTCTCCAACAGGAACTGTGTACACGATTTACACGATTAAGTGCCTTAATTTCAAATTTGGATTTCTACTAGACGTTGAAAATTTATTAAACAAGGATAATGTTGATAACGACCTTGAAAAATTTTTTTAAAAATCTGGGTGAATTTTATAATACAGATTTCAATGTAATAGAACTTTTTATCAAAATATGTGACAGCAAAATGTTACTCTGCAGTAGAAAAGAAATTAAACCTAAAACTCCATTGGAATTTCTTACTTTTATAATCAATCTCGAATGGAGAAGATGTTTTTCCAAATCTGAGAGCGGCATTTCAAATACTCCTGACTATCTCAGTATCAGTTGCTAGCTGCGAACGTTCATTCAGCAAATTAAAATTAATTTTGACAGATCGCCTAAGTGACCTAGCATTTTTAAGTGTGGAAAGAGAAAAATTTTAAATGATCAATTTATATTATATTATTGATACATTTGCTTCATCAAAAGCACGGAAAATTTAGACATAGTAATTAGTTTTATTAATGTATTATAATCATATGATTATTAAACATATGTATCTCCTTAGAGATAATAAATATTTACTTTTTTATTGTTTTAAAACTGCGTGTTTTTAAAATATTTCTTTATAAATATGTAAAATAAATAATAGGTATCTTTTGAACTAATTCTACATTTTAAAATCTAGTCTTGTACTCTGAACTACATTTTTTGTCTCAAATTTAAAGCCTAGCTTGAATCTATGACTTTATTTATTTTACTTTATTTATTTATTAATTTGCTGTTGTAACAGAACTATACTACTTTAAAACTTAATTACCACCACGCCATCTTGTGGCGAAACTTTTGAGTTGAACTGCGGCAACCGATTGGAGAACATCTCCAAATTAATCTCTCCGTTTAGTGTTATGTGAGTTTCGTTTTGTTAATATGTAATTTTTAGTAATTTGTAACTGTTTTCTGTGCTCTGCTAGTAACTATATAAATAAATAATTTCAGAGCTAGCCCGGTATTTTGTTTTCTTATTGTTTTCTTGGAAAATGGTTACACTATTATATTTTACATATAATATTATATGGTTTTCGAATGGGGGGGGGGGCGCTGAAAGGGTATTGTGCCCCGGGCGCGAGTTAAGCTCGCTACGCCACTGCCCCAGTGGTAGACGGATCAGAGTCCCCTTACCGTCAGGCTTACAGTGGGAGGTTTTCATGGTTTTTCCTCTCCATGTTACGCAAATGCTGGTTAATTCCATGAAAAAGTCCTACACTAAATCAAGTTTTTCCCAATACTTGATCCAGGAGTAATCATCTACTGAATTTTGTTCAAAATTACAATGCTGCGGAGTTCGTAGTTGTAAACTCAAAATTGAGTCTTCTGTTCAACGACGGTACTAAAATAAAAAATAAAATAGCCCATTGTGCAGTTCTAGAGCGACTTAAAGAAAGTACTAATATTATTACTATTTCATTTCCGTTTTTGACATAGAAATTTTCGCACATTATTCACTGTTTTAAAATTTAGAAGTGGTATTTTATTTTAAAAAATAATTTGTATTTTGATTTGAGAAAAAAAAGTTGGAAAAAACCTAGAATTTTTATGGGCTTTTTATTCGTTTATTTTCATTTATCTGAAAATTTGTGTGGTAATAATACCACAAGCAAACAAAACTCAATAGCCATTTGAAAACATCAATGAATAAAAAATAACAGTAACTAGATTTTTAAAAAAACAAAACATGCCTACGTTGCTTACATAAAACATATTTTGAAGACGCATTGATAATTATGAGAGTGGGTGATATACCGTAACACGATGTCTTAAAGTCAAAAGTTTGTTTGATCTTTAATCTAAAATTCAAATTTCATATAATTTATCTTATTTTTTTGCAATAAATCATTTTTTTTTTAAATCTGAGTGCATAATTAACCTTGTTATGAAAAGAAAAACACAAGAAAAGATAGTTAATAAGAGAAAAACCGATATGCAAATTTCCCATGGATGTGTTTAAAATAGTTAGAAAAAAAAAACATTAGGTAAACCTCAGATTATTATTTTTTCTTCTTCTTGTTTTCAACTTGGAACTATTTATTTATTGACATTCTACTCAAATAGAATAGTCAAGAAATCATGGCATGATTAAAATGAAGCTTTTTAATAACTAAAATTTTTGATTAAACAAATGTCAAAATGCTCTCCTTATAAAAATTAAATTAGTAAATTTTAATTTATATAAAGAGAATTATTGAACACATCAAAAAAATACAATAACTTTTGATCTAACGATCTGATGCTCACATCTTAATAGTTTGAGGTCCTAACCTGAAATATGTTAATTAAACCAGACTATTTTCTTAAACATGAATAACTATATTTTAATCAAGAAGTCAAACACAAAAGCGTATTTTTTCTGCATAAGCATATATATTTGGTGGTTTGACCAACAAAATACGAAAAGTAGCCGCCATTTGGAAGCTCAGTGCATAAATTAAAATTTGAGTGCTGTGGCTATTCGGAAAGCGGTAGGAATTCTGATGATAATTCTGATGGTAGGAATTAATCCGAATTATAAAAGAGTGGAGCTTCGTAGGACCAGTCATTGCGAGCGTAGACGAATGCGGGTCAATATAAAAATATGTAAAATAATGACTCGAAAACGCATGAAAAGTTCAAAGAATTAAACTACCTAAAAATTAATAAATTTAAAATAAGTATTAAAACTTTTTATTAGAAAAATCATGTACTTAATGCATAAATATTTACGGTGCAAAAAAAAGGATGACGGAACACATTTTATTTAAATTATTTGGAAATTTTAGGGTTTCGCAGGAAATTTAGGACACACTAGAGCTGTAAAATTGACGACGGTATGGGAAACATCCCTGAGGATGATACCATCACAATTTTGATCCTCTGCAAAGGGGATGACTCCTCTGCTTTGGTAGCCCGACAAACTGCACGCGAAGTCGAGCACTTTATGGTGGAATAGTTTAACGATGACCCATACCGTGCACTCTCGGTTTTTAAGCAGGCTGATCATACACCCTCTAACTAACCTCGTAATTTTGAACTCATCCCAAAAGACAAGGGAATTCCTTTATCGAGGAATAGAACAACTAGCCTTCTTAGGGACTTTTTGTTGCAACTAACCCACGTTAGCATTTACATTGAGAAGAAACCTCAAAAGCATCCCAGGATCGTTAGCCCGACGGCAAGGGAATTCTAACCATCGATCCATGAGGATACATTATGTCAGCACTTTAGTCAGTATAAAACAGAATTCGTATCGAAGTGTTATCTCTTAGATTCGAACCATATCACCTGCAAGCACTACCCAATGAGCCACCACGACTCTCGAACGTACTATTCAGGATGTTCGATAGCTCTTCCCTTTAGTTATATTTCTAAACTATTTGTAAAAATGAAACCGAAAAATTAACAATCTAAAGTCCAAAACTAATATCGGATAAAAATAATAACCCGGATTTTATAAAGTTTTTGACTTATTTACAAGGTGATTAAAACCATCATAACCTGTTTGATATCCGCAAGAAGTTTAGAAAAAGTGATAGACAATTAAGTGAAATTAATTAGACAGCTGAAGCTATTTTGAATGTGTTCCAACCGACCCTCATTAATAATTTGCCTTCATTTTTTTTCCTTTCTAAAAAATTAATTTGCGATTCCCCAATCCACGTAATTTTTAACATTATTTTCACAAGAATTTAAAATTTGTATTGAAAAGAAATGAAGAACTACCGCAACAGTTAATTCACGGCAGAGTGTATCGCGGACCACCTGTCGTCTTCATGTTCTTATCTATGCAAATTAGTACAAACAGAGTGAGTTTCAAGCTATCTTCGAGAAATATATATTAACGGTGGTTATTACTGAAAACTCTGTATAACGCCGTTTTACTTCATAACGTTGTGTCTGGTTTAGCATTTGTGATTAGCGCTGTATAACAGCATCCGGTTTCTATGCTATTGAACTTTTAATCAAATTTAATTTTTTTTAAAAAAAAGTCTAATTATTCTACGTAAAATGTATTCAGTGTTGTATTGAGACTGCGATTCAAAAATTGACAATAAATTTTTCTCAATTTCAAATTTAGTTTTTTTTTTCTCTAGTTTTTAATGACACGTTAAAAACACGAAAGGTCTTACAGAAATTCATATAGTAGATATAAAAACTATAATCTAATTAGATATAGTTAGTTTATAGTGCTTTGTTTAACTATTTTTCAACCATGTTTATTATTTTACATTTATTCTAACGCCAAGAATTCAAATTATTGTGATTAAAAGAAATAAAAATTATTTTGTTACAGTTATTTTATTCCATACCAAATATTATTACCAAAGAAATATGTCAGACATTAATTACCGTTAAATTAAATTACAAACTCATTTCTTCTAATTACATTTTAAGAAATATTTTGATACAACTCTGTCGGAAAACTGTCATACAATTTAACGAAATGATTTTTAACTAATAAGGTTAATTAAAAAAAAATAAGGAATATCAGCACAATAAATAAGGCTGGAAATTAACTGATTAAATAACATTGCATTTGAAAAAACTAATATTATTGCGTTTCGCAAATTTTTCTCTTTGAATAAAATTTTTTGCATTTTTATTTAAACTTCCTTTACATTAAATTAATTTTAAACTCTGTTTTAGACAGGTCGACGTCACGTTTTATTTGATTCGAACAAATAATAGTTTGGTACATCATATAGTAATATTGTATGTCAATAGAAATAGTTATATAATATCATATTTCGAAATATATTATTTCCAGTTTAATTAATATTACGATTCTAATAGATTAGTTAAAAATGTTTTATATGTCAATTTAATTTTTATATTATCATAATAAAATATTATTAGGGTCAAATGAAATAACACTTATTGAATAAACAACTTGAGTTAAATTTCGTCATTATAACCGTTTGACGAACGTTTATACACAATTGTATTCGACAGAAACCATTACTTTGGAAACTCAATTACATCAACTAGAATGTAGACAAGTGTTACGATATCTTTGAGTAAAGTTTATAGCTCTGAATTTCTAATTAGTGGCGCCATCTGGGATTAAGACACACACTTAGGTCTCAGCTCGTTAAACATGGGGGAATCCTTTCCACACCTTCAATCAGCAGATCGTAATTTTGACCTATCACAGAGAACGATCCATATCCGATCCAGTACCAATGGACGTGCTGATAGTTATGGACAACTTGGAGAACTTAGTTACCCCGACAGACCAATCACGGCCACTACATCAACTATTAGTCAACTATGTATTCCACTATTTCCTTGCTACGTGTGTAGCTGAGCATTATTGTTCTTGCACCAAACGTTCTGAAGCTTATAGGTACGTTTACCATCGTAACTCTGGTTTGGAATGCAGCTCTGTAATTTGCTCTGCATTGTTTTCTGTTTTGTCCTGCAGTAACAAATATCACTAAACAATGTATATAGAAAGAAATATAGTGACAAATGTACTGCAGTGATAGTAAAGACACGGCTCCCAGCAGAACAACGAAGTCAAGCATCACTGGTTGCGGGCGGGTGACCACTTTGATCAGCTTGAGTATGGTTCAAGGGTGTTCGGTATCGGTCCTCGTCAAACTGTTCTATCGTAAAGTGCAAGACTTCGCGCAGGTCGTCGGGCTACCGAAGCGGGGGTGTCATCCCCTCTGCTGAGGATCAAAATTGTGAGGACATGTCTTCGGATCACCCTCAGGGATGTTTCCCAGACCGTCGCCAATAGCCCATTGTGCAGTTCTAGTGCGACGTAAATGAACTTCAACAACAATCCAGAGACCATGCTTGCTGGTAGAGACGCATATTACACTACCACAGTTAAACCGGAGCGCAGATATGGATCAAACAATGCCCGGTCTCGTTATCATGCTCCCCAACCGTACGTGAAGTTTTTGGATTCTGAAAATAACAATTTGATCCGAGCTTTTTACAAAAAGAATCGAACCTCGAACTAAGCCTGTGCAAGTGAAACTTTACCACCACAACAGGTGAGCGCCAATTGGTCCTTTAATTTGATTTGATGTAAGCCGTTTGAGCAATTAGGTTTTATGAAAATTATGTTGGGAATGATATTATACAAGATGGCGAGAGCTGATGGAGTAGGATTCGAATTAACGTCAGTGAAGGTCACATGTTCGTTTACGATGAAACTAATCCCTTGCAAGCTCTCAATTGTAAAATTCAAATAAAAAATACGTTCAAGTCTACAAAATTTCTTCAAAAAGAGCTGGCTTAACAATATAGTTTTAGTAAAACACTACTAAATATTATTAGTTAATAAAAGTCTAGTGATCAGATATTCACGTTTTAAGTTTAAATCCAATTAGTGTCTAATGTCCACGAGGTAATTATTCTTGACGATAATTAAAGTTACAAAAATTGTTATAAAAACTCATTTATAAATGTATGATTTTATATATTTTTGAAAGATTCGAATCAGGGTTGCCACTCTACAAGGAAAACCTGGAAAATACAGGGAATTTAAAAAAAACACCTAAAATAACAGGGAAAATACTGGGAATTCCATTTTTTATTTTTGTCTTTTAAAAAATGGTGACCACTCAAAGCATAATCTATGGGATATTTAAGGATGATATTTCAGCTATACTAAACTATTTCATTTATAGCATCATTTACGTATGTTCAGCTGTTCATTTTTTACTCTTAAGTTTTTCCAGCAATTAAAACTAGTATAGTTACTCTAATATAACTGCATGACCACAGTAATTGTTTCTTTTTAATATAATATATTGTGTAAATTAGTGACCATTTAGGAGAAATTAAATGTTATACGAAACATATGTTCTTGTGTGTATTTAGTTAAGTAAAACAGGGTTCCCACGGTCCTTAAAAGTCCTTAAAAACTGCTTAGTTTTTATTTTGAAAATTAAGGGCCCTTAAAAGTACTTAATTTTGATTCACGGTCCTTAAAAGTCCTTAATTTCTAGTATAGCTAGTTGGTTGGAACAATTTTTTTATCTTGGGAAAATATCCACAATTAAAAAGTACGTCTTTCGCCTAGAATGAGACCCTGCATTGAGGGTAGAATATTTTGAATGCGTGTGAGGGTAGGTAGGGGTTACAAGCAAGTGGAAGAAAACACGTCCTTATTGTTTTTTTTTCTTTTATTAATTTTTTCATTAAAATATTTCTTTCTGGATCACTCTGAAAGAAAAAAATTTAGTGTAAGGAGAGGGGAGCGTGATACTGCAGGTGGGTAGAAGTCTTGACTTATTTTTAGACAGTACTTAGAGGTACTTAATCAGCTGAAGACCTGCATTGACCTTCTACAGCCATAGGTTCGAGAAATTCATTCTTCTGATAGCACACATGGTAGCTTTGATACTTCATTCAAATGTGAAATGTTAGAAATGCCAGGAAAGTGTGTTTTTTATAATTTATGGACACTTGATGAAAAATATAAGGAATGGATCAGCATCTAGTGATCGTCGCAAGGCAAAGTGGATTTTTTTCATTGTATCAGATTTTCTTCTGAAATTGAATTTTATAAATGACTCCATTTTTTTAATATTAGGGATATTACGAATATTCGGCAAAGTATAATTTTAATCAGGAAAGTCATTTTCGTCGTTTTCTCATCGACACTTTTTTTTTTAAGAGTGAAATGTTTACTTTCTGTTTTCACTTTTGCTGGATTTTTCTTATTTTATAGCGCGGCATTTTAACAGCGTTTCTGATATATTTTATCTCCACTTTTTCTTTTAAAGTTATTCAGATAATTAGATAACCAGTAAAATAGAAAATTGATTTTCTACGTTGCAAGTTTTATCTTAAGAATTTAGGAAAATTTTCTGTTTCTCTTTTGCTTTTTTGATTAATTGTGTTTTTTTTATTTATTTTGATAGCATATTTTAAAGAGCTTCTTTTTCGTCTTTTTTTCTAAAAATCCGGCGATGGGAAGCACTTAAAGTGTAATTTTCAACGTTAAATTTTTCTTATAAAAATTGAGAACGATTTTTTGTTTTTATTTCGTTTGGCTTTCACATTTCTTTTTTAAATGATGCGGCAATTTTAAAGAGCGCTACTCTTAGACATTTTTAAATCGATGTATCGAGAATTATCGACTTAATGCACATATCGGCAAGCCGATATAATTACTTTTATCTTAGGTGATGCATCAGGAATCTGATTTAAGACGCTCGCGGTTTAACGTGCGAGGATTCTTTCCTAATCGATGTATCGCGAATTATCGACGTAATGCACATATCGGCAGGCCGATATAATTTCTTTTATCTTAGGTGATGCATCAGGAATCTGATTTAAGACGCTCACAATTTAACGTGCGAGAATTCTTGCCTATGCTAAGGCTCCTATACTATCAGAGCTGACCTATCAAGCAATATTGGAGCAAACAAGATCGCAAGTTAACGTTATGTTAGTATAGTGCTTATGTTAGCTCTTTGCTCCAAAAATAGATGATAAGTCGGCATGTCTAATTCAGGGGCTCTAGCCTATGCTAACGCTATCAACGCGCTGACGAAGACTATTTTGATTTCATCTCGCTGCGAAGATGTTGATTACATTTTTAGCTACGAAGATGAAGTTCGTTTCGTGATATTGAATAACGACGAGTGAGGGTCAGTGTTGAAATATAGAACGCGATGCATAGTTTCCTTGCCATTTTTGGCCAAAATGCCTTCCTTGCCATTTTGCCAAAAATGGCGCATCCTTGCCATTTTTGGCAAGGATGCGCCATTTTTGACCTTGGGATTTTACGTTTCTTGAAGATTATTTTCAGCGGGACTTATCTTGCTTTCGCTGTTCATTTTATTTCAGCTTAATATAACGTTTCAAGTAAATTATTTTCAGTGACACTTCTGCTACTTAGCGATCGTTGCGCATTATTTCGTCACTTTTTTTCTGTTTGGATTTAACGTTGTCAATTATTTTCAGCAGACCTACTGTTACTTGGCGATCGTTGCTCAATCGCAGTTATCTTAAATTTTCGTTCTGAACTTAATATATTACTGAAACGAAATCATGAATTAAAAAAAAAGATTCTTTATTGATTTTTTTAAAAGTGATACAATTTAATATTTTATATATTTTGTATTTAAGTAATTTATATTTTGTCATAAAAAGTAATTTTTTTTAAAAAATATATTTAATTCACGTTGCACCCCAGAGCCCAAGGTTAAGAAAACTAAGATGGGCATAGTAGGCCTTGGCCCTCTATGGGCTGTCGCGCCATTGAGTTTAGTTTTTTAAGTATAATAATTTGATTAGCTTTTAAACCAATAAATCTTCAGTCGCTTTTAGTTTAAAAAAATTAGAACAAAGCCTACATTTAATTAATTTGCTTTTATTTTTGAGGAAATTGAAACAGAGTTTGTGTTCTTTCTTTCTTTCTTTCTTTTTTTTTTTTTTTAATTTGGTTGTTAGTTAAAATGACTAAATTTTTTTTAAATAAATAAAAAGTTAAGCAATGTTTTAACGCTTTTCAATAATTTAGCAATAGTGCTCTTAAATATAGAATATATATCTATATTTTTTTTAAAAATTCCTTCAATGCATGTTCGTTAATAATTTGTCAGATAGTGAGTATTATTTTTAAGCATTTAAATCTTTAGTCTATTTCATTTTCAGAAAGGAAAATAATAATAAATAAATAAAAAAACTTACATTTAAACCATTTGACCATTAGTCAATACAACTTTATTATTTTAAATAAGTAATTAACAAAAGCCTAACAATGTTTCAAAAGCACATTTTTTTTTCAACAAATAATTTAAAAAATGTTTTATTTAAGTGGACATTTTCTTTTTTTTAAAATTTGTAATGTATGTAAAATATTTTGTAACAGTTTTATTATTATTTTTAAAAAATCTAAGTCGTTAGGTACTGAATATATTCTGATTTTAATCATTAAATTTTTTATATTTTGTGATTTTAATATATCTTTAGCTTATTATAATTAGGTTTTACTTGGTTTAAAATAATTGTTTTAACCTCAATAAACTTATATTTGTTAGTTTCTTTTTGTCTTGGTTTAGTATCAGTCACTCAAAATAATATTTTTATTAATTTAATGAATTTACCATCTTAATTTATATATTTCTATCTATTTACACAATTTCTTTCTATTTTTAAAATAGAAAATTTAATGTTTAATCAGAATTCTTTGAGTTTTTCTTTATATTCTTAAAAGCTATGTGAGGTGATTAAATGCAATTTAATCTTAATTAAATATAGATTATTTGTATTGAAGATTTCTTTATTTAGTTTTTTTTAAAAAATTTTTTAAAGGATGACTGAGTTGAAGAGAAGCTATTCCCTTTTTTTAATCTATGATGTTTTATTTGATGATAAATAATCATTTTTAAGATCCTTAATTTCTACAAAAAAAGTCCTTAATTTTTTTGATAAAAGTCCTTAAAAGTACTTAATTTTTGCTTTGATAAAAGAGTGGGAACCCTGTAAAAGCAGATTTGTAATCAGTATGTCATTTTTTTCTTTGTGTGTTTTTGAACATCTCTTAAACAGGAAAAGTATAAAAAGTAAAATTAAAGTTTAAGGGTCCAAGCATTTGACCGATTATCTGACACAACTATTTGGACCATATCTTTCTGACTGAGGCTAATCTCCATATCCCGAGAATCTTTGAAAAATAATAAGTTGATAAAAAATATTTTTGTGATTCATTGTGTAGACCAGGGATGGGCAAAGTACGGCCCACGGGCCAACTGTGACCAGTCGGAAGGTTTTATCCGTCCCGCGGATAGAATTTTAACTTGCCGATCGGTGGCAAATATAAACAAGATTCGTTATACATCCATTATTTTGTCTACTTTCTTTTAAAGCCATTCTTGTTCTTTCTTTTTTAACAAAGTACTGATGATCTTTTTTACTTTCTCTATTGGTGGAATTGATGGAAATAGTCGGGTAAAATGTTGAAAGAAGTTCTTTATAGAATAGCCACAGATTAGCTCCAACAAGTGTTTGATTTTCTCGAGGATCAGATATATGGAATTTAACATAGGTGAATTGTGCTTCACGTGTGGCAGTTTATGTCTTTTACTTGAATTAAATTTATTGTTTGTTTTTGTATTTTATTGTAACCGTGATACATTTTTGTTTTGTGTACCTGGCAACTTCGATGCATAATTAGTTTGTTTGTGTTCTACATGGCTTCGTGTTTTTCTTTCTGTTAAGTCTCTCCGTAAATATATAGTGAAAGAATTGAAATCTTAGAAAAAGAATCTTTGTGAAGAAATATAGAACGTGTCACATAAGAGAATTGATGCTTGACGGGCTTGTTTTACTCGAAATTGAATGGAAAGAAAAGTTATTAACGCCAACAAATGCCTCGTTTCAACAACCAATCAGGATCGAGATACCCACTCTACGTCACTTACAGGTATTCCATTGTTTAAAAGCAATAGGTTGAATAAAAAAAACTCTTTTGTGACCTAAATTATCATCCAGTCACATAGTATTGCCAAAAGATACTTGGCAAAAGTATAAGACTACAGCTTACCGACATATCCTAAGAATCGTTTGA
The DNA here is from genome assembly GCF_982258835.1 of Parasteatoda tepidariorum. Lineage (NCBI taxonomy): Eukaryota > Metazoa > Arthropoda > Arachnida > Araneae > Theridiidae > Parasteatoda > Parasteatoda tepidariorum. The sequence continues at coordinate 119,713,687 of NC_141756.1, read as the reverse complement.
AAGCAATTTGTTAATAAAAAATTATTACTGGATGTGTTGCCATAATTATAGGTTACGTTTACTGTTAACATGATAAGTGCAAACGATACCATTGAAATCTATTTTTTTTTTGTAAGGTACCTATTATTCGCTTAAAAGTCTTTTTTTAGCTCACTGATTTAGTTCTAAAAATGTTTTCTTCAATTGCACTTCTTTGAAAATTTTTTACTCTCTTTTTTTTTTAAATATTTTAGAGAATTAACTAGATTTAGAAACAAACCCTTCAATCATTAAATTTAAATTAAGTTATTTTTTTCTTCAACTTTTTAAATTCAGTTAATGTTTTATTTAACCATTTTGTTACACTATTACGCAGACCTTCGGGCAATATGTTTTTACTCGCATTTCTTTCCACTAAATAAAAACAAATAAAAAATTCCGAGACATCCTTCTTTCGATTCAATCGATTTTTATCCTCTGCGAGCAACTTTACATTCGATTAGAATAAAATTTATTCAGTTGAATGCAAATTTATCTTTGAAAAACTTTTATTTTCTATTCAAGTAGTAATATAGTTGCGTCAAAATGAGTTAATCAAACGTGTATTTCTTGGAGTGGGGGATCGTTTCTTTTTACAATCAGTATTGATATTAAATGGACTTTTTTTATAATTTTCTTCTTCGTTATTCGATCTGCTTTAAAACTAATTTCCCTCGTTCCTACTAACATTGACTTATGACATTTATAATGAAAGTTTTAAATTAAAAAAAAAAAAAAAAAAAAAAAAAAAAAAAACACGAAAGTGAAAAATAATAAAATATAACAATCTAAAATTTCTCCCATTTTTTTTAATAAAGTTTATTATTTATAATATTCTGTTAGTCAGGCTCTTTTTGAAAATATTAATTTATAACTACAATTAATACAAATAACAAAAACAATTTGTCTAGATGCTTTTTTAATTGTAAACTATCGCCTTAATAATTGATAAGAAAGTTTTTATGGTTTTAACAAAAAACAACTGGTCTTAATTGTAAACTTGATAATTGATAAAACAGTTTTTTAAGGTTTATAATCCTTTATAAGAATTAAAGCACTTCAAACCAATTCCATTCATTTTTAAATGTCGCTAGTAAACCATTTTTCAACATATGTTTTGTGCTGCCATCATTTATTTTGAGAAAGCCCCCGAAAATTGTAACGGAGAACTCTTTTTACATAAAAATGTGTAACAGTAAAGGTTAGCGTGAGAACCAGAAAAGAGGCCGACACTGGGGAGTTATTTTCTCTTTATTTTTTTGTGTCGAACAAACTTCTTCACGAAATGAGGTGTTTAAAAAATTAAAAAGAAAATGTTTTGTTCTACCAGATTCTGCGTTTGTTTCTTTTTCAAGTTAAATTATAGTAATTTTCATATGATTAAAATAAACTATGACTTAGCATTTTCGACACCCTCTATTTGTTTTTAATCAAGGATTTAAGGAATGAATTAACTAGTGAATTATATCTTAATGAATTTTTTTTTTCAATAATCACATAGAAATAAATGAAGCTTAAACGATAATTTAAAATAGGAAAAACAATGCATATTTTCTTCTCTTGATAAATATATATATATATTTTTTTTTTCTCTTTCTCCCTCCTTTTTTTTCTTCTTTATTGTTGGTAACGGATCCAAATTTGTTACAAAAAAGATGCATTCTGAATCTGGAAATGCTTTTCCCAGTAGTTAAGTCAATTGGGTTGCCGCCTTCTTACTGTTAATTTTCCATTTTGTTCATTTCGCTCTCTGTCTAGAATTGTTTGTGTAAACGCAACATGTTATTACAAGTATTTATAAAACTCGATTGTGAAAAGATAACACTTCCTTCAAAAATTATTTATTAATCTCTTACAGCCATGAGATATCTCTGCTGTAAATTTCATTTTCAACTCCTGTTTTGTGTCAGTTAAAAATGAAAGCCTATCGTCAAGAAAATTTGAATTTTGTAAGAATATTAATTATTGCATCCGTTTTTTGAAACAGCATTAAATGTGTATTTTATATTTCGTTATTTATATTAGAAATTATAGAAATTTATATTAGAAAAAATTAAATTTAATCGGAAAAGAAACGTTGCAATGAAATAAATTAAGTTCTTGATGAGTTATCATTTAAACAAAAATCATACTATTCATTTGAGTAAATTTTTTTCTTCCAATTAATAATTTTCTAAATAATTTCCAAAGGGATCAAAAACTTCCTTTCTTTTTATATCCCAAAGACCTAAACTAACTTTTTTTTTACTATTTCTTTACATTTACTTTACTTTTTTTTCGGGATAATAAATAGTTGCTATATATACATATCCGAGTTAACTCGGGATAATAAATAGTTGCTATATATACATATCCGAGTTAACTCGGGATAGTAAGGGAAGCGGTTAAATGATTTTCAACGAACACTTTTTTCACTCCAATTCCACGATCACATCACATTCCCCAAAATAATGTAACTTCAAATACACATTATCAGCAATGTTTTGCAATTGTTGTTTATTAAAACTACTCTTTAAACCTTAATAAATCTGAACAAATAAAATAATTTCACTAGTTTGACATTGAAAGTAATCTTTTTTTTTTCTCTTCTGTTTCCAAAAAATATGAAACGCATAGTTATGGTTAAGTCTCTGAAACCAAAAAAATAAAGAACATCCCTCCTGAAAGTTCCAAAGGAAATGAAGTAGTGTAAAAAGCAAATGGAATGCCTTCATTTGCAATTCAATGAGAATTCAAAATAGAGAGCGCAAACACTTTTAGCAGTCTAAAATAAATAATATCATTCTACAATTGCCTTACAGAATGGATTCTCGAAAAGAAAAAAAGGAAAACGTTTTCCAGTTCTACATGTATGTTCAACTAATGGCTCCATTTTTCTCCTTCCTTCCCATTTCAAAAATCCTTTCATCCATCCCGGATTGAGTGTAGATATTTGGGATTTAAGGCCTTGAAATAGTTTGTTACATTATGTATGTATGGGTTTAGAAACACCATAAGTCGGATAACAACTATATTTTTCTTAAAAGTAAATAAAATGGTCGGAAGAAATTGAATGATGGGTGTTTTATTTATTATTCATTTTAGAATTCTCCACGTTTCAAAACTAGAGCTGGAAATACAAGGCGTACCTTGATAACCGAGACAGAACATATTTTTGGAATAGTTTTCAAAAGTTAAGTTATTAAGAATAACTTAATTTTTGAAGTAAGTTATTCTTAATAACTTAATTTTTAAGAATACAATATTTTCATTGCGTAAAACTTTTATTATAAGATCAAAAGTTATCCAGGGCGAAATTTTTTTTCTTCCTTTAAGACATATTGCTCACTATGTTTTCAATAAATAAGCGTAATTCTTGATCATTGTATTTGCAGTCTATTAGATCGATGATTGATAGTTGAGCGCATAATGGGTATATACCTAGAATAAATAAAAAAAAAATAATAAATACAAATAGTAAGGAGAGAAAACATTCAGCTGTGTGAAATGCATCATCAATGATGTTTTTTTTGATAGATCTTCTTTACGATGTATGAGTATTACTGCTGAAGTAATTCATCCCAGAATTATGGAGGAAAGAATGATATCATAAATTATCTTTTGTGATGGATGCCATGAAAAAAGATAGCAGAAAGGTATAGTAATATACGTTGCGAGTAAGGAAATCTATTATAAAAATACATTTCAAAGCAAAATAAAGTTAAATAAGCCGTTTTAAAACTACGCTTCGAAGACTCCGTATTTTTTTCTCTTCTTAGAATCAAATACTGTTTTCATAACTGCTGTGAGATAGCCAGAGCCTGACTAAGACAGGGGCATACGTGACAGTCACCCCGGGCCCCCACATCATAGGGCCCCAAATCGTATAGAAAGTGTATTTTACGTTTCCTTCTTTATTGAACTTTTTTAAACAAAATATCAGTACGATCAAAACTATATTTCGTTTGACCATTGGAGGTGGGGGGGATTTTATAGCTATTTTAGGCTCTAGTCAGAAGTCCCCAAAAGAAGTTTTTGCCCCGGGACCCCCAGTTTTACTAAGTCGGGCCCTGGAGATAGCAATAGTTAAAAGAGTATTTGGACAAGTTTAACTTAATTTAAGCTAGGGCCCTGTATGAAAATTCTGAAAAAGGCGCCAAACGTCATTATGAAGAAAAGTTATAATTTTGTGAAAATGAAAGGCGATAAAAGATTTACTCCAAATTAGTATTATCTGGACATATTTGTTAGAAGAGAGTTATTCATTGGTTTTGATAGTTTTTATTTAGGTGTGAAAATCTAGCTCATTTTAAAATAGTTTAATATCTTCCGAAATATTTAAGTTAGTTTACCGTTCTAAATCTCGGATAATTCTTTAAGGCTAGATGTTATTTATAGTTTAAAATTATAGCTTCCCTCAAATGCGAGGCACTTGAACAGTGGCTTTATCTATCGGCCTCGTCGAAAGAGCTTCTGAAAATACTTAAAAGAATACTTCGAAGAATACTTCGAAGAATACTTAAAAAACTTTAAAAAACACTAAGGGTTCATTAAAAATCTTTCGCCAAAGAAAAGGGAAAAAGCCACAGTTTAAGTGCTGGAACTAGAAAGCGAAGATTAAACTATTTATAATAACTTGGTGTAAAAAATTATCTGAACATTTGAAACAAGAGAATCGTAAAAATCGCATTTAAAATCGTAAAAAAATTATTACATTTATTAAAAAAAAAATCGTCATTTTGGTGAAATTCTTTTACCTAGCGGAAAATATACAAAAAAATGTGGTTATTTTTTATGAATCTTTTTTCATAAAGGACATTAAAACTAATGGCTAAAGGGGTAGAGTACGTAATATAAGAAAGATATCACCCTAAATAACTTTTGTTCTAAAAATCCGGTTTTCCCCGACTAGCTTCACCGGTGGAGAGGGGTTCAAAGGGATGGAGAATATGCTAATTCATTAGTGCCAACTAATTAACCCACTGGCGGTTTAGCAGAAGAGCAAAACTGGGAAAATGCTTAAGAAATGGTTTAGAAAATAATTGCCTAACTGTAGAAAAATATTTTTAAGATTTTGTTCAACTATACAAATTTAGATAACAATTAACTGTAGTTTAGAGTAGACAATGAAAAATGTTTCGATAAAGCGGGCGAAATCCACAATTTCAATTTCGTTTCTAAGAGGAAACAGACAGTCCAACGAAATAAATAGTTCTCTGTCACTGACACAGATCTATGGTTTGCGGAACATGCAAAAGTGAATAAAATTGAGCTAAAGAATCCATAGACGTTTTATTCAAATAAAACGTCTAACCGAAAACAGCCCAACTTTATATCGGTCTTTGTGAAATATTATGAGATAAATGTCCACTTTTATTGAATTTCAAAGACTCTGCAAAAAGGCTTAAAAGAGAAAAAAAAGTTTCAATCGCCAACTGGGATGGATTTTTTATATACATAGAATAGAGTCTTTGTGGTTGGTTCATTTCTTTCGGGTTACGGAAATGGAATGAAAAAAAAAAAAAGAATTTGATATTAAAAACATTCCAAGATGACACCTAAAGAGAGGTAAATACACATTTAGTAGAGGGTAATTCTGTAAAACATAAAAAGATACTTGTTTAATTTTGTTTCTCGATGCTGTCGTTGTATTTTTATTGGACAAAAAATTTGATAATTATGGGTTATAGAGAGACTATGAAGCCATCACGTAGGTACAATGCCAGATTCTGGATTGTAAAGGTAATTTAAAAACTAAGTCATTTAATCCATTTTTCTTTGTAAATAAAAATCATTTATATAATTGGTGATCCTTTTATTCCACAACCTTTAATTGAGTGCAGAATGAAATTCCTTCTACATCTACCTAACATATTAGCATAGAATTCGATTGCCATTATATGCATTGATTGTATTAACATTCGTTGCCATTTCTCCCTATTTTCTTCTCGGTCAAATCGTGAGTCTGAGAAAAATAGACTTAGTATTAAATAAAAGCAATTGCACGGATTCCTCAATTTCCTTGGTAAAAAGTATTCTAACATATATATGAACCATTTTTAACTTTTAAATATGGACGGAGATGTCATGTAGGGCTTGCCGCTGCAGCCACACCCTCCAAATATTCTCGATACTTGAGCTATAACAGTTATTGAACAGCCAACTCAATTTTGAGTTTACTGCTACCAATGTTCAACTCTGGAGTCTTGTAATTTTGAATCCAATTCAGAAGACAAGGAATTCCTTGATCAAGTATTGGGAAAATTTTCCCCTCGTAGAGAACTTTCTGATGGAACGGACCCGCATTAGCGTTACATGAGGAGGAAGACCACGAAAACCTCCACTTAGGTTAGCCTAACAGCAAATGGATTCTAACCCATGATCCGACTAGCATTAATGATATTTTGTGTCAACAATAGGGTCGGTGCAAGCCCGGTACGGAATTGTTATCAACCAGCCATCGTTGGATTTCGAACCCGGGTCAGCTCATTGCGAGAAGAGCGCTTTATCCTCTGAATAAGTTCTATTAATAATATTATTTTATTATATTTTATGTTAAATCGTGTAACAATAAATGCTATTAAAATAACTATCACAGAAAGATTATTTCATTTTATAAGGAAATTTATGGCGGTAACTTTTTGCGTGATTGCTAAATAAACTCTTTGATAAAAAAACATTTCGAAATAACAAATCTAAAAAGAAAAAGGATAGAAGATAAAGTTTGGAGCAAAATTATTAGGTTTAAAATTTATTCGAAAAGAAAATGGAAACGAAATCTCGTTAGCAAATTTGAGTTAATAGAACGAAACATTTTGAGATCTTTTAATTGAATGCTTTTAATTTTGATTTCTAAATCTGTGTATCGTAAATAAAGCAAAAATAATTACGTCGCGATCATGGGGATTAATGAGCTGAAAGAAGAATCCTCTTAATTTCTATAATATTTTTACAATCACGAGACGGTATCTATTTCTAAGGATAGACGAGCATTTTTAATTACTATTTTTAAAGAAAAATAATTCACAAAATAATATTAAAATCTGAAGTATTTATTGTATTTGATTAAAATTGAAAATTTGTTTTAAATAATATTCTTATAGATAGTGTTCTTGTCTCATCTCCCTGAATATGTTACCGTTAAAGATCAAAAATCGTTAATATGCATATTACCTAACTAAAAGTATTGCATATAAACTCGTGCAATTCATGTCATTATTAAAACACCACAGTGTTCATTTATAAATTATAATTTGTGTCCCTTAATGGATAATTTCTAATGACTTGGCTTTTGAACTAATTCTATAAATATGCATTAAGAAAAAAAAATATGTAACATGCTGTAAAAACGAATTTGAACAAAACACATTCCTATTTTTATCAAAGGTTTTTTTTTTCCTTCTAGTGTTTGGGACATTTACAACTTCCTTTCCAGAAAAAAAAAATTTTCTTCTTATTTTCACAACATAACTAAAGAATAATTAAAAAGCAATTTCATTACCATTACTTTATTTAAAAACTGATATTTAAAAGAATAAATAAAAGGGCTGATATCTTCTTTGTTTCTCTCTTGCATGTTGTTTGTTTAAGAAATTGACTTATTGTTATGAGTTTTCAATTATACTTTTTAATTAAGTTTGTTAAAACTCCTCTTTTCTTAACATTTAAATACGTTTGAAATAAAATAAAGGAAAAAGAGAAAGAAAAAAATTTTCATAGCAAAAGACTTTCTTAGAATTTTGAAAACACAATAATGAAGATAATGTAAGATATTCCTTTCGAATAATTTCAATGCCATGGATTATAAAATAGCAGTATTTCTTAGTTCATAACGAAACATCCCTAGACATAATAAAAATATGTAATTTAAACAAGAAAAGTAATTACTTCAAAATACAAGAAAAACTAGAAATTATTTAAAAAATTTTCTCTTAAGAAATATTTCGTCTGCAAACAAAAATATTAAACTAATTAAAATATTTCCTTTCAGATTTAAATATTTCGTTTCTTCACTATGTTGCACCTAAATTAAATATAAAATTTTAAAATATTTTACAATCATGGATTTACAGATTTTTTCATGGGTTAAAATTTAATAATTTTACTCTTATACCGTTACATCTGCATCTTCAATTTTGTAAAAATCATTAAATATATGTTTCTCTCCCAACATGTACTCCTTAGGAAAATTCCCATAGACAAACCTATGGTAATCATTGGTAACATACGGTAACCATAGAAACTTAAAAGGCAAAATAGCATCAGCTCTTGGGAACCATAGAAATTCGTAAGACACTTAGTTGGCACCATACGCCTATAGCTACTATAGACATCTCTATGGGATTCATAAATGACAATATACCATAAGCCTTTGATAGCCATAGAAATAATAACCGTTCGCCTTCCAATGAGATGAACCGGGTTCAAATCCCGGCGATGGCAGGTCGATACGATTTTTGAATCCGGCTTGCACCGACCACCGCGCTGACGTGAAATATCCTCAGTGGTAGACGGATGACTGGTTAGAGTCACCTTGCCGTCAGGCTAGCCGTGAGAGGTTCTCGTGGTCTTCCTCTCCATATAACACAAATGCGTGTCAGTTCAATCGCAAAGTCCTCCACGAAAGCAAATCTTTCCCAATACTTGATCCAGGAGTTCCCTTGTCTTCTGGATTTTGTTCAAAGCTACGGAGTTGAACATTAGTAATCGTAAACCCAAAATTTGGGTCGGCTGTCCAACGACGGTTATAAAATAGAACCATAGAATTTGTATGGCATTATATGGTGAGACAGCATATAGCCTTAGGATGCGATTAAAGGGAGGTACCATGCAAATGGCAAAGTAATGGAAGCACACTCTACGCATGCGTCATTTATATGGGAGAGTAGACATGGTTGGTGAAGGCCAAGCAGACGACCTCCGACGATCCAGGTGAATTTTAAATTTATTAAACCAATCCAACAAAAACAATAACACCATAAGCAGAGATGCCAACTTGCTCCGGACAGCGAATTAATATTTTCGAGTGGTAGTTTATTAATTGCGATTCTTGGTTTAATAAATTTAATTTATTAGGTTTTTATCCACCACTATTTCAAAATAATTCGAAGGCTTGTATAATTCGCCACTTTCCTGTATTTAATTCATGCTAATCCTTTCAAAAAGTAAGAAAGATTAGTAAAATATTTTCGAATTTTTATTGTATTTATTTACTGTTTTTTAAATTATTTTAGCTTGTCCGGAGCAGTTGGCATCTCTGCATAAGTTTATATCACACAATTTTTATCTTAATTTATGTCCGGGAAAATTTAAAAGTTATCTTATTAGTATAATTTCCTCATTATAATCACAATTATTTCATATTTATTCTGTAACGAATAAATTTCATAGTGTATTATTGGTTCAAAAGCTCAGACCTTAAATTTCATAATTTAACTCTATTATTTATTTCAACAAAACTTAAGTTTTACCTAAGCCTGCTCGGAGAGTTCGAGAAATTATTTCTTTGTTAGGAAAAAAAAACTGAAACGTTTACCATTTTTTGAAAAATACTTAAAACGAAATGCTATCTATTAATAAGATCAATAGTTTTTTTTAAAACTTAGAATTTTCAATTTTTAAAAAAGTAGCCATATGTTTTCAATAGAGGTAAATATTAAAAATTCTACTGCTGATCATTATCTGGTTAAAAAATTCCTAATTTTGTTCAATACTTATTTGAATAAAAATTCCATTATATATCTAAAAATTTCATTTTTAATTAAATTTCTTGTTTTTTTTTTTCAAATTTGAAGTCTATTCTTCTGTGTTCTTTTTTATTTTTCTCCCAAAGTGACACTTTTTCCTATAAGTTGTTCTCCTTCCTGCCTTGGTTTAAACTAGCAGTTCCCAATTCTTCTCTACTTCAAAAATAAAGTTCATAAAGCAGTTGTGAATCCATTCATCAACTAATTATTTTGAAAATATTTCGTGAAAAAGAGTATATTTGTATCGTTTTAGCAATAATAATTTTTTTTAAAAATTTAGATTCCATTACAGACAGTTGAATTCGCAGATATGGAACGGCGGCATCTGTTCTAATTCTGGATTAGTTTTAGGTGTAAGAATAGTTTGCAATTGGGTATAATATGAAAAAAACACAACTACTTCGATTTAGTAGGAACAACATATGACGCAATGCTAAACGAATGGAATTTAGTTGTTGTTTATTTAGTTATTGTTATTAGTAGTTGTTGTTATTTGTTTTAGTTGTTGTTGTTTATTTAGTTGTATTTAGTTTCAATAACTTTTCTTTATAATGCAATAAAATCTGGCGAGCAGCTATTTAAACGATCGAACACTTCGTTTGTTTATTTGTGGCTTGAAGTTAGGCTCGCAGAAAATGCCGTTCATGGGTTAAATTTAGTAGGAACAACACAACCTGTGACGTAGGCTATATTATACCCAATTGAATAAAAGAAAGCTAAAATATCGTTTTTGCTGAAATGGAAAAGAATAAAAACTGTTATAAACGTTTTTGAACGGTTATCAGGAAAACATATTTCTTTACTTTGGAATTAAATTTTTTTATTTCAAATTTATAAGTTTAGATAGAAAAAATTAAACTTCGTTCTAGATGCGGAATTTTTTCCAAATTCATTCACCATATTGCAAGTAAAAAAATTAAAAAAAAACAAAATCAACAAAAAAGTTGTGCTTGTTACCCATTGGTCAAGGGTTTTTTCTTTCTGGACTGACTCCATTAAACGCCATAACATTTCAAATCATGGGTTGCAAAGCCTGTGTACGTGTTTCAAGAAGTCACAAAATACTTTTCCTTCTTCGGTATAGCACAAACCCAAGAGAAAAACACCAGAGTAAATAAAATGGAAATAATTAACTGTTCCTGAGGCGACCCGGTATCATTTTATTTACAGACCGATCCCTGACCCGAGGGTCGGGGAACCACTGCCCTAGATAGACGATGTTTTCATTTGCAAGATTCCAGCATCACACACACTAAAACGTACTAATGAAAACTGATTAATTAATAATATTTGGCAATCACATTCAGACAATCATTCTCAATATTAAAATATATATGTTGCTCTGAATGACCAAAATCGGTGGTTGTTGAATTCAACCGGTGAATGTTGACAATCACACAGTCCCTTTGTTAAATGTCTGAAATATATACTAGGTCTAGTTAAGTGCCACTGCCCGAAATACATTTGCCCGGTATACCCTACATCAATGCTTTTTTAAGATTCATTGAAACTACATATGCCCTACTATAATGTTTTTTAAGGTCAGATGCCACTTCCCACTATGCATTTAACCGGTATACCGAACATTGATGTTTCTTATGTTTCTTCTAATCAATCCTCTGCGAGGTGTGTTGTCTCAGGAGATAGAGCGTTCACTTTCCAATGAGGTGAACCGGGTTCGAATTCGCATCCGGCTTGCGCCAACCACAGTGCTGTTGTGAAATATCCTCAGTGGTAGACGGATCATGGGTTAGAGTCTCTTTGCCGACAGGCTAACCGTGGGGGCTCTCGTGGTCTTCCTCTTCATGCAACGCAAATTCAGGTAAGTTCCATCAAAAAGTCCTCCACGAAGACAAATTTCTCCCAATACTTGATCCAGAAATTTCGTTGTCTTCTGAGTTGTGTTCACAATTACAAGGCTACGGAGTTGAACATCAGTAGTCATAAACCCAAAAAATTGGGTCGCCTGTTCAACAACGGTTATAAAATAGAAATCTATCCTCACCACATACTAAAATATCAAGCTAATATAATAATATCAACGAATAAATTAATATCAAATCTGATAGAACAGATATTTCTGACATTCACCAAAGCGACTGTGTGATTGTTGACATTCACCGGTGAAAGTCGACATTCTCTTGCTTTCGGTCATTCACTGAAAAATATACGCAATCTCTTTTGTCGAAACAAAAAGGTTTAAATAAATATTAAACTCTAACTGGAAGACAAAACTAATCCTGCTTAAAAATTTTCAAAAAGCACGATTTTCTAAAGATATAAAAATTGTTTGGCGAATAATACTTTTTTTCCCTCCCTTTTTATTTTAATAAGCAATATAATAAATCATTTCGAATGAATATTAAGAAAATAAATATTTTTTTCTTTATAAAACTAAGAAAGGTGTGTTTATTCTCAATATAACCACTTCATCCTGAATTTAATTTTTAAAAAATGCATAAAACCATGCTTAAAGATCTTGATAAAATTTGAAATATTTACGTCTTGTAAAAGTGTTATTTAGCTATCTTTATTGTTCGGGACACAAAACTCGCGAAATTTTAGGGATTTATTTTTTATAGTTTTATCATAGAAAAAAAAGATAATGCTTTTAGTTCGTTTCATAATGGTGAAAAAATTATGCTTTTATATTAAATCAGAACACAAAACAAGATTAGTTCTCCCTTTTTTCCCTTCTGTTTATCCTGAAGTAAGCTTTGAAATCGTATTTTTCCATCATCGATTTTTTTTCAACTTTAAAAGAATATTATCTCAATCAAATAATATTAACGCCTTTAAAATTTGGAATAATAATATTTTAGTTATCTCGCTTAAATTTGCCTTCTGGAAATGCAAGCTGGAAATATTTTTAAATAAATAATGTATGGATAATTTTAGAAAAGTAAAACTATAAGTAGAATGGTCTTGAAAAGTATTTTTTGGAAGAATTTTAAAAAAATGCTGTGTTGCTTAGAAGATCAAATCTAGAGTTTTATCACTCATATATAATGAACCTGACATTATTAACTTTATTAAACGATAAAGAATAAAATGGGCAGGTCACGTTATCAGAATGGACGAAGACCGTACCGCAAAAAGAGTTTTCAATGCCAGACCAGTTGGCACACGAAAAAGAGGCAGAGAAAGACCTTTTGGTCTTAAAAACTAAAAATTGGAAAACACTAGCAAAAAAAAAGAAAAAAGGGTTAGACTGGAAAAAACTTCTTGAGAAGACCAAGGCTCACCCTGAACCATTGATGATGATGATGAAAGCTACAAGTATTTAAATCTTTAAGAGAATTTGGCTAAAAACATTGCCATAAAATCAAAGATTGGATCATTTAAATTAAATTAAATCAAACATTTTTAATATTAAAGAATAACCATTTCAGTTATATCAAATCTTAAAAAACATACTTCTTTGAAGTATTTAAATATTGAAACCTTATGAAAACCACTCATAAATAATTTGTTAGCAGTTTTTGCTAGGCATGACACAATGAAAAAATCAAGACAAAAAAACCAATCAATCCACATTCCTTTAAAAAAAAAAATTTCCTTAAACATTTTAAAACTACGAACTTGCAGTTATATCAAATATTAAAAACATCAATTTTCGAAGTTTTTAAATTTTAAAACGTTTTAAAACTGCTCATAAATAATTTGCGAGAATTTTTTCTCGGGCGTAACACTGATAAAAAATTGAAAAGGATGTTGCATTTCTTATGTCAATATTAAATTCTCTTCAATATTGAAGTTATATTGAAAAGTTATTTTTCAGAAATTTTTAAATATTGAAAAGTTTTTCAAATCACTCATAAATAGTATATGAGCAATTTTTGTGGGGCATGACACCGGGAAAAAAATCACCGCTTTCCTGATTATCCCGAGTTAATTCGGGTATGTATATATTGCAACTTCTTATTATCCCGAGTAAACTCGGGCATTGCAGAATTCGTCAATACGTTTTGTTTTATCCCGTTTTTACTTGGCCGGAAGCAAAGCCAAAAATAATGATAATCTTCTGTGATTAGAAGATTTGCCATTTGTGGAACTGTAGACGTGTTTTGTGCGAAGAATGGTTACTGAATTGACATAAAAAAGAGTAAAAAAATGGCGTTCGCGATCGAAAGTGAAAGTAATGCAGGTGATCTTTCAGATTATGAAAATGTGAACATATACAAAGACTAATACTTAAAATGTTTCTTTTATCCGAGATAATTTGGGATAGTAAACTGATTGTAAATTAAATAATTTTTACACATAAAAATATTAAACTTTCAACTTAGAACTTTTGTCTTAAGTTTGGTTTTAGTTCCTTGTATTTATTTATAAAATAAAAAAAAAATAAGCAGATTTGTTAATTTTTTTTTCTAAAGGGAAGCGGTTAAAAAAAGTAACTTTCTAAAAATGTATAATTATAAATAGAGCCCGGATTTTGATGACCTAAAAAATCTCAACTAATGCCCTTAAAAAGTGCAAAAAATGCCCTTTAAAAGGGCAAAAAATGCCCTTAAAAATCCAAAAATTGCCTTAAATAAAGTAAAAATATTGAATTAAAAAATGTTTTGCTCTTTAAAATTATTATGAGTCTTTTAAAAAATATAAAGCAATGCAATACTTGTTCTTCGTTCATTAAAGTTTGAAAAATTCGTTTTATATCCTAAAATAACAAAAAAAGGAAAATATATTGACACCAAAATATTTTTATTTTGTATAGAAACTTTAATGGATATAAAAACTTCCATCTCATAATATTACTAAATATCAGAATTACATTAGATTATTAAATCTTTTTTGATAATTTGAAATGTAAACGAGAGTCTCTTGTCTGAAAGTAAATTTTCATTCCTGCAGAAGCTTCTTTCAACGTCTACTGATGTTATAGGTGCGTACTTGAAAAGGACGGTCTCACTTACTGACAATTCTTCTTCAATTTGAAAAGATGTTGCTTCCCCTGTTAATATTCTATAGATTTTCTTCATTGTTTGGAAGCCAGTGTAATAATGAAAATTGATAAAAAATAATAAAAATTGGAAAAAAATTGACAAAAAACTTTAAAAAATGCATTAAAATGCAAAATACGCCCCAAAATTTAAAGAAAAATGCCCTATAAATCTAAAAAAATGCTCTAAAAGACAAAAAATGTCCAAAAATGCAAAAAATGCAAAAAAATGCAAATGTCATCAAAATCCGGGCCTTAATTATAAACATTCGGTAATAGTAAATATTGAAAATATCAATGTTTTTAAGTTCTTAACACCTTTTAAAATCACTCATAAATAACCGGTAAGAATTCTTCGTTGGGCATGACACAATAAAAAACTGTTCTCAAAAAATTAAAAAAAATATATTACTCTAACTCTTAGCAAAATTAAGAATTTAATTATGCTTTGGGAAGAGTATTATCGTCTCCTGATATTGATTATTTCGATAATTCGCTGTTAATATTGAAAAAAAAGTAAATATTTTGCAAAAGCCATTTTGATGTCGCATTAGCATAGTTTGTCTTTTAGACATAAATACTCATTTCATATAAGGTGCTCAAAATCACGATAATAGGACAATTTTGTGCTTAAAACTTTTAAATATTATTCAACAGCCAGACATTTATGTGATGTAGTTTAAGTACTTTTAAATTATTTAATAAAGAAATGATATCAATAAATTTTTTCCTTCTATTTTTGTGTTTATAATTATTCATGCCGTCTATTTACCTATACATGATAAGAGGCCTATAATTCATTTTGTAAAATTAACGTTGAAAACTAAAATGCCACTCAAATATTGTAAGAAGTTTAGTTGTTTTTATGGGTAAAAAGTAAATATATATATTTGATTAATAATTCTTACATTAATTAGACTATACATCTATATGTCTTGGAAAATCTCAAGTGTGAGCGATGTTGTGTGATTTATAGCAACCCGCACAAAATCTCTATATTTCCTTTTTTACGACTTATATTTAAAAAAAAAACATGAATTTTTTTCTTGCGTTATTTCCTTATTTTATTTTTATACAAAATATGAGTTTTATTATTATTTTTTTTATGTTTTACTTATGTTTTGTTTTCTGCGCCATTTTATTTGCCAGGGCATTGCATTTACCACTGTTTTTCGAAGCTCTGTCGCCAAGATAAATAAAATAAAAAGCCGCAGTTTAAGTACTTTACACTTGAAACAATGCGGATATTTTAAACTATATACATAATCTCACCGTGAAGAACTATTTAGGTTTTAGTACAGACAAATAATTTAAATATTTTACAAGTTATTAAACTCATTTTTTTAAAAAGTTCTCTAAAAGTTCACTAGAAGTTTAAAATTGCCAATTTGGAGCAATGCTACTACTTGGATGAAAATTATCAAAATCACTGCCATATTCTCAATTTTTGCAAATTTATTTGAGCCCAAGTAATGCAGCATTAGAGTCACACTGAAAAGTTAAACTACAATCTGAGTACTACAATCTAAACTACAATCTGAAACTTTAAATACTGAAAAGTTAAACTACAAACGCTTTTCATTTTCACAAAACTATGTCTTTTCACCATATTGACGTTTCGCACTATTTTCAAAATAATCGTAGACAGCGCTAGCTTTAGATATGCTTAACTTGAACTAACAGTTATGAATAACAGTTGCAAACTCACAACAGTTATAAAAATAGCATATTATGCACACACTCCAATGCTAAATAGCAACACAGAAGAGACCATGCACACTACCATGAACTTAATACAGCACTTATGACAAAACTAGGTGAACTGAATACTGCTCTCACCACAAGCTCTCAAAATCCTGTAATATTAATACAACTCTCCCGGTCTTTCACAATTACGGCAACTAGTGGCATCCCTTCATCGAAATCTGTACTACATAAAATTCTGGTGGGGGAGTATCGTGGAGTTATTAAACATCAATTCACTAGTATATAAGACATGCTAACTCGACTCTGTCAAGAGGTACCTTTTGATAGATGAAGGTTGACATAGTCGAAAGTTCTCCACAGTTTTTTCGCCTTAAATAAATTTTAAATTTTGGTCTTTAGGACAAATATTGTTATTCAATATGCTATTTTTCCTTAAAAAATACTGATTGAAAATGAAAATACGAATGTTATTAATTTTATTACTGTCATTAATGTTACCTTATATAGATAAGTATTATTATTCTTAGGTTGTATAAGAAGAGGTTTATTGTTATAGAATCTCATTCTAAATAGAAGATTATCGTCCCATGCATTTGGCAACAGGCATGTTTTTTTAATGCTAACGCTTTTTAGAAATGTTATATTTTACAACTGTTGCACTTTTACAACAGTTATTCCTGTTTGTTAGGTTACGTTTAAGATAAGCAATTCCTATACTCTTTCTAGAAATGGCGCAAAAAGTTTATATTAAGAAAAGCTACAGTTTTGTGAAAAAGAAAAAACGCCTGCCATCTAATTTTTTTAAAATATTTTTAAAAGTTACTCTAACGCTTATCTCAGCCCATAAAAATGATCAAAAACTGAAAAATATTCATAGTTTTTATCCAGGTAGGAATGTGATACCCGCAAGTGACGTAGTGTAGGTATCTCGATCCTGATTGGTTGTTGAAACGTGGAAATTGTTAACGTTAGCAACTGTTCTTTCCATTTTATTTCCAGTAAGCCGAGCCCGTCAAATATTAATTCTCTTAAGTGACACGTTCTATATTCTTTCACAAAGATTTCGATTCTTTCATTATATATTTACAGAGAGACATACCAGAAAAACAAGCTTGAAGTCATATGGAACATTAGCAAACTAATTATGCATCGAAGCTGCCAGGTACTGGAGACAAAACTACATCACGGTTACTGTAAAATACTTGAACAAATAACAAATCAAAGTTAATTATAAGAAGTAGACGAGAAATAATAATATTTCAACTAATTCGATGCGTGAAACTGTTCTGTATTTAATTAATTTATCGTTAATTAACATTCTAACTTAAGTTGAGAAACTTGTCTCAACTTTAATACGCCATTTTGCTGATAAGGATTAGATGACGCTGACGTCACAGGTCACATGTGCTGGTATCGGAGGTCTTCTTCAATTGGGTATACTATAGCTTACGTCACAGGTTGTGTTATTCCTACTAAATTTAACCCATGAACGGCATTTTCTGCGAGCCTAACTTCAAGCCACAAATAAACAAACGAAGTGTTTGATCGTTTAAATAGCTGCTCGCCATATTTTATTGCATTATAAAGAAAAGTAATTGATATTCGATATTTGATTAATAATTGATTTATGTGGATAGTGGCATTTATGTGGATAGTGGCATAGAATTTAGAATTGCGTCATGGTAAATGTTATTCCTACTAAGTGGAAGTAGTTGTGTTTTTTTTATATTATACCCAATTGTAAGTACCGAACTGACGATTTTTTTTTAAAGAAAAGTTTAATAACTTTTAAAATATGTAAGCCATTTGTCTGGTCTAAAGCCCTGATAATTCTAATTCTTTGCTGCAAGATACTGCGTGCAGTTTAAAATCCTGACTTTGCCTGAATGCAAAGCACTTAAACTGTTTTATTTTTATTTATTATTTTATTTTCCTTGACGAAAGAACACTTAAAATTTACGAACGCGCAAATTTACACACACGCGCGCCTATGAAAACGAGTTCTTTGTGTTTAGTGCGAGTTTGAATTCTTAAGAAATTGTTCCGAAATAAAATTTTACAGCGGTATTTCCACTAACACTGATGCATTAAGTAGAAAGGCTGTACCCTTTTAGAATCTATTTCTCAAACAATAAACAGTGAGAACGTCACACAGTTAATCCCGTGAGTCTTTGCTGTTTAATTAAATGGAATTTGCCTACGATGAATTGTTATTGTGAGATTCTATAAAGGCATCCATTTTAAGCTATATTAAGGTACATTATGGGAATTATCAGTAGTCCTAATTAACTACGCAACCAAGCATTCCCAGACTTATCTTAATAACCTGCGTCTAAATATATTACACAACATCTGGTATAATTTGATCACTTAAAAATTATTATATAAAGATTTTTTTTAAATGTTTGTATGCTTTTGCAAACCGTTTCTTACTACTTATAAGACTCTAATGAAGGTGCCGCAGTTTTCTATTGTTGTCCGCGCATTTCTATTAGCCGAAAAATCACGTGGTAGGATCCAATTTTTCCTCATTTATTTCCATATTGTTTTGGTTGTCATCAGCATAAATTAAATAAAAGTCATAAAGGTATCGTTTCTTTATAAATATTTTTGTATCCCTAATTTAAAGTTATTTTCCTGTACTACTATTATTACGCTTTTAATTCAAGAGTTTGAAACTAAGAGAATTGTTTTCTTTTTTTATTTTGTTATTATAAAGTAATTCTGCGCTACTTAATACGAAAAAGTTATTTAAAAAGGTAGTCTGATCTCTTATTAACGGTTTTACAATTATTATTTTTGTTCAAATAACATGAATATACTGTTATAAATTACAATTATGAGATCTGTTAAATGAGTTGGAACTTAACGATCAGCTTCTTGCACAATGATATGCAAGCAAAAATAGTATTTAATATATCCGCCTGTTTGGTAAGCTAAAATATTAAATGACGTTTGTGAAATCGTCACATTTGTTTGAACAATATAATGTTGTAACAACAAAAACGTTATTTTAAAAAATGATTACTTAAAAAATTACTTCTGCTCATCAATAGATCTAAATATTTATTATAATAATAGATAATAATATTTGGGCATGGGAAGTGGAGGCACAAGCGTAAGCAAACAGAATTCAGTACATATATGTTAAATGAAGATTTTTAACTTTAATATAAAACTGTTTTCTACCAAGAAACAATAATTATTGCGAAGCAATCATCGGGGATGATGAGCTGCAGCGAACAGGGTAGTTAGCTCCTTAGTTTTTAAATAAAAATATACTTGTGTTTAGCTTTGTTGATCAGAGTTTTTAATTACAATGGAAAATTATAAGAAAGATAAGAAACTCGATTCAAGTAAATATTAAGATGATAATAAAAGCAAATAAATGCATTATTATTTGAGACTTGGAGTCGATACTTTATTTACATCACACTAGAGCTGCACAATGGGCTATAGGTGACGGTCTGCGAAACAGAAGATGATCCGAAGGCATGCCATCACAATCTTGATCCTCCGTGTGAGGTCACTTCTTTAATTTAGACATGAACCTGAAGGGGAAGAAAATTTTCTCCAGATCCCTGGAGAAACATGGTACAGCTCAGCAACCGACTACGGGACATTTAATTCCACTAAGTTTACGGGCACGTATGTACTCGATGGGTCTTTGGAGGGGGGGGGGGTCCAGAATTGAGCGAACATGTTCTGGAATCACATTTATTCTTTGGAATAAAGTAAGTAATGTGGACTTAAATAACTTCCCTTTAATTTATAATGAAATAGATTTACTGGTTTTCTTTTTTATCGTCTGAAAATAACAATATAGTTTTATTCATTTTTTTTTTTTGTTTATTTGGTTATTTTTGTAAAACGGGAGATTATTCAACATTTGTTAAATTATTTACAGCATCAAATATAAAGGTCAATTTTGCCTACATTTTAACATCAGAAAACCATTAGATATAAACGTGTCTTGATTTTGTTATGAAATATAGCCTACTCAAAGTAAGTGATAAAAGTTTTTAATTAGATTTACTTTTCTTTTTTTTATCGTCTGAAAATAACTATCGTTTTATTCATTTATTTAGTTATTTTACTTTTTCAGTTATTTTTGTAAAACCGAAGATTATTCCAAAATTCGGTAAATTATTTACAGCATAAAATATAAAGGTCAATTTTGCCTAAATTTCAACATCAAAAACTATTAGATTTAAACGTCTCTTGATCTTGTTATAAAATATAACCTACTCAAAGTGAGTGATAAAATTCTTTTTATTTAATAGATTTTATTTTTTTTTATCGTCTGAAAATAACTTTATCGTTCTTTCCCCATTTTTTTTTCCTTTTTTGTAAAACGTTGTTATTAGTTTTTTAAAAGTAGTGGATTTCTATTAAAT
This sequence comes from Parasteatoda tepidariorum, assembly GCF_982258835.1. Classification (NCBI taxonomy): domain Eukaryota; kingdom Metazoa; phylum Arthropoda; class Arachnida; order Araneae; family Theridiidae; genus Parasteatoda; species Parasteatoda tepidariorum. Next base: position 119,692,895 of record NC_141756.1, on the reverse strand, counting down.
TGTAAAAAGAAAAAAATATATATAACTCTTTTCGGATCGAACGTTACTATTTTCTAAATTCCCGGATACATCACTAACTCCCTTTAGAAAACTTTTATTTCCTTTGAAAGCATCCCTGAATTGACGTTTGCCAATTTATTAGTATCCATCACTAAAGCAAGGTGAAGAATAAAAGGAATTAAAGTTTCTCGAATTGTGTAAGAAAACAAAAAAATAAAAAAAAACATTTCTTTTATTCCGAGTACGGGCGACTTTTCGATCTCTTATTTCGAATCGGAACTATTATTTTTTGGGATAAAAGTTCGAAGTTGAGATTTTTTTGGATTAACTTTTAAATGCTGTACTTATTTCTGATTCAAAAAAATTAGAAGATATTGGAATATTTTTAGATTGTTTCACGTAAAATTGCAATAAAAACTCAACTCTAACTATGATAGTAACAGCATACGAGGCGCTAACATCGAATACCATGACTCATTGAATAAATCCTGAAATTATGATGAAGATTACATACTCATTTGACGAGTTTGGAAGTAATAAGTTCCATCTGCCTTAATGCAATTCCGAAACAATTTTTAAAACCATGGCCCTGAATGCTTATTAGTTGTGACGCAGAGATTTTCTTAATATCTTTATACCTTGTTCCTTTAACATAAACTGCTGTTTGTAGAAAATGCAACACCATGAAAGAATCATCAGAATCAAATGAAATTTAATGCAGAAACGACTTGTACTGATACAAATAAATGATGAAATTTTCAAAACAAAAGAAACAAATGAAGCGTCCGAAATCAGTATTTGGTGCAGCCACCACGCGCTGCAATAAGTGCTGCTATACGACGTGGCATGGAGTCAAACAGATGTTGAATATCTGCTTGAGGAAGAGAATTCCATATCGCTTGTATGCGCAACCAAAATTCGTCTTTGGAAACTGCAGGACGCGGATCACGAGTGAGACGCCGACCAACCATATCCCACACGTGCTCAATAGGCGACATATCCGGCGAATAAGCAGGCCAAGGAAGAAGTTGCATGCGTTGTGCTGAACAGAAGTCTCTAACAGTCCGCGCAACATGTGGGCGTGCATTATCCTGCTGAAAGATAGCTCCAGGGATGCCTTGAAGGAAAGGAACGACTTCGGGCTGTAGCACTTCACGGACGTATCTGTTGCTATTGAGATTACCCTCAATTCGTATCAAATTGGATCGTCCATGATACGAAATCGCACCCCAGACCATAACTCCGGGTGTTCGACCACTATGTCGTTCAATAATACACTCAGGAAGGCAGCGTTGACCGGCATAACGTCTAACACGAACACGGCCATCATGGGTCCACAAATTGAAGCGTGATTCATCTGAAAAGACAACTTGGTGCCAATCAGCTCGCCAGTCTCTGTGCTCAAGAGCCCACTGCCGACGCAGCCGTCGATGATCCGCCGTGAGGGGAATCCTGTATAATGGCACCCTTTCACGCAATCCACGGCGCAGCAGACGACGACGAATTGACGAAGCCGACAATTGTACACCTGTAGCAGTAGACCAATGTGCTGCCAGCTGCCTGGAGGAAGCTGTGCGATCATTCACCGCCATGCGGAGCAGGTGTCGATCATCGCGCTCTGACGTCACCTTCTGTCGTCCAGTGCCTGTTTTTCGAGTTGTTCGGTGCTCGTCGGTCCACTGCTTCCAAACTCGCATCACTGTGGAACTGTTCCGCTGCATACGAGCTGCTATTGCGCGATAGGAAAATCCTCCTTCTCGAAGGCCGATTATCCTCCCTCGTTCAAACTCCGTAAGTTGCTTGAATTTCTTATTCTTCCGTCGTGGAGGCATACTCAGGTCTCACTAAACGTTTGCCACTAACAAATAATCATAGACTATTTTCAACGTCCCGCTACAGCACTTTATTTATACGCTTTCAGCATCAATTCAGAGGGCGCTGCGCGCGCCACGCACGCGCGATGGCTCTGAAACTTTATTAATTTGCATAATATCCTATAATTGACATTTGCTGCGAATTTCATTTGATTCTGATGATTCCTTCATGGTGTTGCATTTTCTACAAACAGCAGTTTAGTTATCTTTCGGGGCCTCCGAAGTTGTGGAGAGAAATCATTTTTCTTGTTATCGAAAAGAAAGAAAAAAAATGGATATTGAAGGCGTTAGACAAAGTCAAAATGAAAAATCGCGACAACTTATTCTTCTTAATTTTAAAATGACAAAATCTTAAATGGAAGAAAATAGATTTAATAGATCTTGCGGAAAAACGCAGCTTCTTTAAGATAGCAAAGTACGACAAATTTACTTATTTTCAATTAGGAATCTAAACTTTCCTAATCCATTGGGAACGTAAATTTGAAAGTCAAAAATCAAAATCCGTTGAAAAAAATGTAGATATGCTTTTGTGATTGATTTTGTAACTTAGAATATGATCTCCACCTCTAAGTATGTGTATTTAAGACTAAACTCTAACTATTAAGATAGAGACTTAATAGACTGAAAACTATTATGGCGTTCGCTCTTTTTTTTTTTTTTTTTTTTTTTTTTTTTTTTTTTTTTTTTTTTTGCTCTCGGCACAAAGCTCAAGAAAAGTTTAAACTTCGAAATTAGAAGTATATTGAATATTTTATTTATAAAATATTCTTAGTGTTCTTGAAATATATTGACTTTTAATAAGAAAGAGGATTATGAATGTGAAGCAATCATAGTGCTCGGAACATTATAGTTAACACTATAAACATACCAACACTTAATACTATATACCTATTTCTACCATCAGTCAAATGACAGCACTTAATGTTTCTTGATTGAATGTATGAAACATGGATGTAAGGAAGGAAATAAACTAAAAAAACTTTATTATAATTAAACAAAATTGTATATTGCCAATTTTTATGTATCACAAACACAAAGAATTTTTAATTCATTGCTCAAAGCATTTTTTTTTTCAAATACAGGGTGTTGTTTCCATTGTACATTTTCCGCAAACATATTTCAGAGAATTATTATTATTTCTATAATTCTTATAATTATTCTTATATTTATAAGAATTAAAAGAATTATAGGAGTTAAAAGAATTATAATGCTTATAATTATTCTTATAATTCATATTATTTCTTCTAGGAGCTTTTGCTGTCATGATTGTTTCGACATTTTTCTGGGCAAAAACTAACAGTTAGTTAGAAATGAAGTAAAACTATCAACATAAAATAAAAGCTGCTTATAAAAACATTTAATTTTTGTCACTTTTTCTGACACAAAAATGCCAATCTGAAATTTTATGTACTTTCTTGAAATTTGAATTTATTCTGATTGAACTAACGACGCAACAGTCTTCGCAGAAATGTGCAACTAATCGAATGCAATACGTTGAGCACGCATTACATCGTCATTTCTGATCCGATAACCTTATAAAGTAATAAAATGTTCTCCCGGTAAAATGACCGGTTGTGGTAGAAATAGGCATATGACAAGTATTATTCGAAACAAACATGAAATCAAGTGGGCAAAAACGATAAGTGCTTTCGAATATTATTCGAAACAAACAAAATACAAAAAAATAATAACAATAGAATATTAACTGTGTATAATTGTTAGAAAAAGTCATGAAGTCAAATGGGCAAAAACGATAAGATGATAAGTGCATTCGAGTATTATTCGAAACAAACAGAGTACAAAAAAATAATAACAATAGAATATTAACTGTGTATAATTGTTAGTCATGAAATCAAATGGGCAAAAACGATAAGATGATAAGTGCATTCGAGTATTATTCGAAACAAACAAAATACGAAAAAAATAATAATAGAATATTAACTGTGTATAATTGTTAGAAAAAGTCATGAAGTCAAATGGGCAAAAACGATAAGATGATAAGTGCATTCGAGTATTATTCGAAACAAACAGAGTACAAAAAAATAATAACAATAGAATATTAACTGTGTATAATTGTTAGTCATGAAATCAAATGGGCAAAAACGATAAGATGATAAGTGCATTCGAGTATTATTCGAAACAAACAAAATACAAAAAAATAATAACAATAGAATATTAACTGTGTATAATTGTTAGAAAAAGTCATGAAGTCAAATGGGCAAAAACGATAAGATGATAAGTGCATTCGAGTATTATTCGAAACAAACAAAATACAAAAAAATAATAACAATAGAATATTAACTGTGTATAATTGTTAGACAAAGTCATGAAATCAAATGGGCAAAAACGATAAGATGATAAGTGCATTCGAGTATTATTCGAAACAAACAAAATACAAAAAAATAATAACAATAGAATATTAACTGTGTATAATTGTTAGAAAAAGTCATGAAATCAAATGGGCAAAAACGATAAGATGATAAGTGCATTCGAGTATTATTCGAAACAAACAAAATACAAAAAAATAATAACAATAGAATATTAACTGTGTATAATTGTTAGACAAAGTCATGAAATCAAATGGGCAAAAACGATAAGATGATAAGTGCATTCGAGTATTATTCGAAACAAACAAAATACAAAAAAATAATAACAATAGAATATTAACTGTGTATAATTGTTAGAAAAAGTCATGAAATCAAATGGGCAAAAACGATAAGATGATAAGTGCATTCGAGTATTATTCGAAACAAACAAAATACAAAAAAATAATAACAATAGAATATTAACTGTGTATAATTGTTAGACAAAGTCATGAAATCAAATGGGCAAAAACGATAAGATGATAAGTGCATTCGAGTATTATTCGAAACAAACAAAATACAAAAAAATAATAACAATAGAATATTAACTGTGTATAATTGTTAGAAAAAGTCATGAAGTCAAATGGGCAAAAACGATAAGATGATAAGTGCATTCGAGTATTATTCGAAACAAACAAAATACAAAAAAATAATAACAATAGAATATTAACTGTGTATAATTGTTAGACAAAGTCATGAAATCAAATGGGCAAAAACGATAAGATGATAAGTGCATTCGAGTATTATTCGAAACAAACAAAATACAAAAAAATAATAACAATAGAATATTAACTGTGTATAATTGTTAGAAAAAGTCATGAAGTCAAATGGGCAAAAACGATAAGATGATAAGTGCATTCGAGTATTATTCGAAACAAACAAAATACAAAAAAATAATAACAATAGAATATTAACTGTGTATAATTGTTAGACAAAGTCATGAAATCAAATGGGCAAAAACGATAAGATGATAAGTGCATTCGAGTATTATTCGAAACAAACAAAATACAAAAAAATAATAACAATAGAATATTAACTGTGTATAATTGTTAGAAAAAGTCATGAAGTCAAATGGGCAAAAACGATAAGATGATAAGTGCATTCGAGTATTATTCGAAACAAACAAAATACAAAAAAATAATAACAATAGAATATTAACTGTGTATAATTGTTAGTCATGAAATCAAATGGGCAAAAACGATAAGATGATAAGTGCATTCGAGTATTATTCGAAACAAACAAAATACAAAAAAATAATAACAATAGAATATTAACTGTGTATAATTGTTAGAAAAAGTCATGAAGTCAAATGGGCAAAAACGATAAGATGATAAGTGCATTCGAGTATTATTCGAAACAAACAAAATACAAAAAAATAATAACAATAGAATATTAACTGTGTATAATTGTTAGAAAAAGTCATGAAGTCAAATGGGCAAAAACGATAAGATGATAAGTGCATTCGAGTATTATTCGAAACAAACAAAATACAAAAAAATAATAACAATAGAATATTAACTGTGTATAATTGTTAGACAAAGTCATGAAATCAAATGGGCAAAAACGATAAGATGATAAGTGCATTCGAGTATTATTCGAAACAAACAAAATACAAAAAAATAATAACAATAGAATATTAACTGTGTATAATTGTTAGAAAAAGTCATGAAGTCAAATGGGCAAAAACGATAAGATGATAAGTGCATTCGAGTATTATTCGAAACAAACAAAATACAAAAAAATAATAACAATAGAATATTAACTGTGTATAATTGTTAGTCATGAAATCAAATGGGCAAAAACGATAAGATGATAAGTGCATTCGAGTATTATTCGAAACAAACAAAATACAAAAAAATAATAACAATAGAATATTAACTGTGTATAATTGTTAGAAAAAGTCATGAAGTCAAATGGGCAAAAACGATAAGATGATAAGTGCATTCGAGTATTATTCGAAACAAACAAAATACAAAAAAATAATAACAATAGAATATTAACTGTGTATAATTGTTAGAAAAAGTCATGAAGTCAAATGGGCAAAAACGATAAGATGATAAGTGCATTTTCGATGCAAAGTTCTTAAAAGGTCATTTGACCGGTTATAATATGTTTAGTGTTTAAAGAACAACAACTATGGAATGCACCTAAATCCAGTGCTTAGGATTCGTGAATTTATTGCACAAAAACAACAAACAAATTATTTTTCTGCTTAATACTAAAAAAGTATTTAACGTGACGTTACCTGTATTTATTATCATAAATGATCGAAATGCCCATTCTCTTAATGGAGACCGGACTGAATATTCTTTCGCGTATATTTTTAGAAATAAGTTTCGACATGTTGGGAGTGACGTCCTTTAAACGACGGCAATTTTTGGATCCTCTTAATGTTTAGAGACATATAATTAGGCAGTTATATGAACACGCCAAATTTCTGTATTTAGGCGACCACAAATCTCCATTCATTAATATAAAATCTTTTACTTTCTCAAAAAAGAAGATTATAATGTAGAAGATGAAGATTATAATGTATTACTTCACTTAATAAGTTTATAGCTCGAGCTAAATGCGCACTTGGAAAGTCATGAATTTCGGTATTGAACAAAATTTGTCATGAAATGTTATGATTTTAACTATTTTTTTAAAAAAAATTTATGGAAAATCATGGATTTAGGTGGCCGAAAAATCAGATTTTTTTAATGAAATTTACCCCTGTAATTAAATTAATTTATTTCCGAATATCTGAATTTGTGATAAAATCCCCACTCACAGTCATATTTCATTAAAATATAAAATGTTTTTATCAAGTTCTTTAAAAATTATAGTGTTCTTTCAAACATAAACATAATTTCTTCAGCGAATTATCTTTTAAACTTTTGTGATTTCAGAATTTTTGTTATGATTTATCTTTATTTTCCTATTTTATCAATTTAAAAATCTAGCTGTAGCGAGCCTGTCATTGGCGAATTTTTTTTTAAATTCCGAAATTAGAACAAAAAAGTCAGGAGTATTTCTTTCCTTTTCGATAAACAAGAACAGTATATTTGGAATATAATTCTGCAAAAAAAAGAAGAAAAAATTATTTGCTTTTGTATTTTTTTCAGCTATTTTATTGCTTTAACTCTTTCATTACTCTGTTTCTTTAAATTTAAAACCTATAACTATGAAGATGGAGAGTATAAAATTTTTGGTTATATCAATCATTTCAATGAATGTTAGTATTATGCTTTATTGAATTTATTGCTGTGTTTTTTTCTTGAGAAAATAGTAACTTCGTTAAGTCATGAAAAATTCTTGGAATTAGTCATGGAAAGTCATGAATTTGAAAATCTAAAATGTAGCAGATATCCTGTAAATATTGACGACGTAATAAACATAAGAATTGCCCAACAAACATTTTGCATATTCTACTATACGTAATAAAAAGAAGAGTTTGTTTCTGTTCGTCTCGTTTATAAATCTAGAACTAGATTTAAAATTCGGACAACGGATGCAAGGTGCAATATTAGCACTAGAACTTAAAATTGCTTGCAAATTTCAATTAATCCGTTCGGAAAGAAGCTTGATTTAGGATCGGTCATCGTTCTAAATTAAATTGCAGATGATTCTGTTTCTTCAAATATTTAAAGGGTAATACCAATGTTGTTTCATAGATTAAAACTCTGTTTGATCAAAACTATTATTCGCTTTGAGTTCTTTGCTAATTATCTCTGATCGTTTATGTCGAATAAGCAAGGACGAAATCAACGTTGGAAAACATCACCAAATTAATAATTATAAAATTTTCATTTTGTTATATTAGGAACTTGTTTGCATTAACAATAAGATATAAAATATGGTAATTTAAGTTTTAAAAAAAAATAAGGGGATTTAAGTTTTATTAAAAATAAAAAATTTTATCCTATAAAAGGATTAAAAAATATATATTAAAACTTTTTTAATAAGTATTGTCACTTAGATCCATAACGAAGTTATAGCTGACGTCACACTAGCAATAAAATCAAATTAAACTGTCCATTAAAATTTCAAGACAAGGTGGATGGCTTCGTTATTTGTTACTGCATGCCTTTACATTTTTTTGCATAATTATGAAGTGTTAATTAACACCAATTTGTTGAATATTTGCCTTTTTTGTTTCAAATCGTACAAACAACAGGTATTCTTGTCTTCTGGATTGGGTTAAAAACTACAAGGCTACGGAGTTGAACGTTAGTAGTCGTAAACTCAAAAATTGGATTGGCTGTTCAACGACGGTTATAAAAAAGAAACAGGTATTGAGCATTGGTGATTCAGGGGATCCAATGATTTGAACTAGATTCGAATCCCAGCAGTGACTGGTCGATAAGAATTACGCACCCGGCTTGCACCGACCACAGTACTGACGTAAAATATCCTCTGTGGTAAACGGGTTCTGGGTTTAAATCACCTTGCCCTCAGGTTAACAGTGGGATGTTTTCGTGGTTTCTATCCATGCTACGCAAATGCGGGTTAGTTCCAGCAAAAAGTCCTCCACGAAGGCAAATTTCTCCCAACACTTGATCCAGGGATCACCTTGTCTTCTGTTTGGGGTTTAAAATTACATGGCTACTGACTTGAACATTAGTAGTCGTAAATCCGAAATTGGGTCGACTGTTTAACGATGGTTATAAAAAATGGGTTTTTAGCTAATTTGTACTAAGCACTATAAAAGTAATATGACAACAAAAAAAAAGCTTTACCAAAGCTACGCAAGTAATATTGAATTTCGAAGTGTGTGTTGTTGATTCGTTCGAAAGATGTGAACCTATCATCTGATTAAAGAATATCGTGATACTACTATTGCAGAGATGCCAACTTGCTCCGGACAGCAAAGAAATATTTTAAAGTGGTAGTTTATCAATTGTGATTCTTGGTTTAATAATTTCAGTTTAGTAGATTTTTATCCACCACTATTTCTAAATAATTCGTAGGCTAATATAATTCACCTCTTTTTAGAATTTACGTCATGTTATACCTTTTAAAAAAGCAGTAAAAAATAATCAAATATTTGCATAATTTACTTCATAATTATTTACAGTTTTTTTAATTATTTAGGCTTGTCCGGAGCAGTTGGCATCTCTGCTATTGAACTAAAGGAAGACGATATCATCACAAATACTTTTTAGGTAACTCTAGCCTTTATTAATATTATTAGAAGTTTTAAGTTCTATGTCAAAATGTTTTCGATTCAATTTCAAGCTGGAAATATATCTCGGAGAGTAATGGGTTTTTACAGCAAGTAATTGCGAAAACTGTTCTAGGGGTCGGCAAGCACTAAACTAGTGGGTGGGGCGGGGCTCCCAAGCATTTATTAAAATGTTGAATCTTTTGAACGGCACGTTTTATTACACTCTGTTGAATATTATTGTTTTCGTAATCATAAACAATGAAAGCTTCCTGCTCACTGCGAAAGAAATAACTCTTACAAAAGTCAGTTTAAAAAAGAGATGCAACTTTTGCAAATGTAGTAAGCAGATAAAATAAATTTAAAGAATAAACTAGCATCCGCATCGAAAAAAGTTACAGATGCAGAAAAATAGAAATTTAATGTTATTAAAAAAAATTGAGAGCTGTAATGAATCTAGCTATGTTAAAGAAGCAGCTCTTTTTTTATTTATAAAAAACACATTTATTTAGCAATCACGTATAAACTTAGCAATAGCAAAATTAAATTAAAATACCCGTAACGGATAGCGATAACCTTGCAAAATAATTAGAAAAACCTATTATACGGGTTAATATAAAAACAAAAACTATTCTCACCAAAGTCAATAACTTTCTGATTTTTCATAAATTGTCTCGTGTAGAATGTAAAATTAATAATTGGGTATAATATGAAAAAAACACAACTACTTCAACTTCGAAAATTTTACTAGGATTAACATTTACCTTTTAGTTTTATTAATAAGCTGAGTTTGAAATATGTTTACTAAAATCATGAACTTAGATAAAACAACAAAATAAATTATTTCAAGAGGAACTAGACTAATACAATTCCAACCTGCCGAGTAGCGACTTATAACAACACACTTCATTTAATGTTTACTTGTTGCTAGAAATCAGGTTCGCAGAAAATGCTGTTTACTAGTTAAATTTAGTAGGAATAACACGACCTGTGGCGTAGGCTATAGTATACCCAATTGATTGTAGAATGTAGAAAGGTGCTCCGCGCTCTCTGAGTTAGCTTGTAGCTCAATTTTTTCCATTCATCAATCTTACGGTTGAGGCTAGATAGATAATAGAAAATTGCGGTAAAAGGTTAAAAAAAATTGTCTCATAACGAGATAAATTTGAAATAAAAGAATAAGTTCTTGTTTTTTTAATTCATGCTTTTGTTAGCCAGATATTTTTTAGATATTTGTAGACTTTTTTTTTTAGTAGACAACCTTTAAGACTCGAATTTCCCCCCCACACTATGAAATTGTGCTATTTGAAAAATTCCGGGGAAACTGATTATTGCTGAGAATTCTAGTTTATTGACAGGAGGGAAAAGTTTCTTTAAAGGAAGTGAATTAGAAAAGGCTTAAATACACTTCATTCGATAAGAAATTTTCCGCCTGGATGACTGTTTCGAAGCAGTGTTGTCAATTTAGCAAAGTTTCCGCTAAATTTGATTGACTTTCAACTTAGTCAGCGGAGAGAATATCCTTTTACTGGACAATAGGCTGTTGAGGGGAGATTTTCAAAATTACTAAGAAAGACCTGGGTGACATTTTTGAAAGGAAAAAAAAAAGAAGTCTTAAAGGATAGGCTAATTTCTTGATTCAGGAGAGATTTTGGGTAAGCCGAGATCGGGTACTTTGATTGTAACGAAATTAATTCTGTGTTTAGCGGACAAAGTCAGAAAAAAATATAAAAATGAGAATAAGTCCAGCCCTTCAAATACGTAACTAACGCGGGAAACAAGATCGGTGTGGTACGCTATACCAGAAAAACAACTTGCAGGGTGAGTAACATATTCAGATATAGCAGGGACTCATTTGAACTAAGACCCTGCGCATGCGCATACGAACCAACATGACAGCCGGGAGGTATAGTTTGTCTACGGTAAGAACTCCCCCCGCCACAAAGGCCGTCTGCTGCTATGGAAACAAGAATAGCGCATTTCAGGGAGGATAGCTCCTCTTCACTCTATGGCTAATACAATAGACCGAAGAAAAAATTCCCTTTCTCCCGCCGACGGGAGCCAAAATCTGTCCTAAATAATGACTCCACACCCCTACTTGAACTGGTTAGATCTCGTTACCATAGTCACCGCCATAGGCCCAGACGAACGGTTAGGGGAATTTTTACTTTAGACAAACTATACATCACCTGTGAGCCGGACAACTTTACATGCATGGTTGGATGCGCTGTTTCCCGCTATTTTATTCATTCTTTCTATGTCAAAACATTTTTAATTAATTGACATGGATTATATTCTTAAAGATATACCTTATTTAATAAAACAGTACTATTTATAAATAGTGTAAAAATACGGAACAAGCCAACAGTGAAAACTTTTCTTCCCCTCAACACCGGAATTGGTTAGTAGGATAAGGGGGTGCGAATCCGTTTCAAGAGCCTCTGCTGTTTTGCCCCTAAAAGTTTTTTATCTTTATACACAGGGACCGCACCAAACCTCGGGGGACTGGTTTACATTATGTCTATGACTTCTTCCATGTAGATTCTTCTCTCTGAATGAAACTTTGCTTGTCAAGAAGAAAGATTTGCTATATTGGCGTGTTGATCCATTCACGATGTCTGTGTGGATAAGTTTGTTTCACCGAGACAACTCTCTAATGTTTCTCTTGTGTTTAGGTGATCCTTATTTATCAGTCATTAGAGTTACGAAAAATATTTTTAGTCCTGCTTATTATGAGTGTACTAAAGATTCATACCAAAACAAACAATGAACAAACAGTCAAGCTGTTCTGTTTCTTTAAGATAACCTTTCCTATTGGGGTAAGATCGGGTATACTACCCGAATTTACCCAACTTCCTTATTGTGAATCTATGCTGAGCCCACGAAAGCTGCAATGCAGGGGGGAAGAAGATAACTACATCCAACGTTAAACCAAAGTTTTAAAAAACAAATTTAATGCGGGCCTCAAAACACAAAAAGCCTTATTTTCATATTTTGTAGAATTTCATATTCTGTTTCCTGCTTTTTACAAAATTGCAGTTTTTATGTAAATGTAAAGAAACTCCATCTTTCTTTTGAAAAATCCAACTGATCAACATTACATTTTTTTGTTAGAAATTTTAGTCGAGCTTTCATCAGTCCCGGACTCCAAGACAACTGTCCGTCTCTCTCTCTCTCACATCCCCTTGAGTACGACCTTTATACAACAACACATGTAAATTACATGCATAATTTTCTTTGACTGTCGTAAATAACAATGTCTGCTACTTTTTCGCTGAAATCTATATTTTTTATTTACACATTTCCACACTTCCCATAAAGTTAACGTGCGTACTCGGAACCGTGATAGCTCAGGGGATAAAGCGTTCGCCTTCCAATGAGGTGAACCGGGTTCGAATCCCACCAGATACGAATCCGTATCAGGCTTTATCCGACCACAATGCTGTCGTGAAGCATCCTCAGTGGTAGACGGATCATGGGTTAGAGCCCCCTTGTCCTCAGGCTAACCGTGGGAGATTCTCGTGGTCTTCCTCTCCATGTAACACAAATGCGGGTTAGTTTCATCAAGAAGTCCTCCACGAAGGTACATTTCTCCCAATACTTCATCCAGGAGTTTCCTTGTCTTCTGGACTAGGCTCAAAATGATAACACTACGCCGTTGACCATTAGTAGTTGTAAACCCAAAAATTGGGTCGGCTGTTCAACGACGGTTATATAATAAAAATAAATAAAATAAAAAATTTGTACTCTGTTTTTCTCGGTTTGGTAAGACTCGGTTTTACTCTATTTGACTTATTCTAATTAAAAAAATCCCTAAATATTTAGTAGATCTAAGACTTTTCAGAATGGATTGTCGAACAGTTTATCTCCAACAGGTCTTCGAATCTTAGCTACCCGGTGTTACCCTACTTTTTCCTACTCTAATTTAAATTTGCAGCATTCTCGTTTTTTGTCAACCCACTTACCCTTTGCTTACAGTTGGTACACTAAGTGGACCAGATTGCCTTCAGCATGCCAACCACCGTAAATCTTACAAATTTCAATGGATTAAGCTACTAAGTGAAAAATTCTAAATGTTTTCAGAACGGATGAAGTTTTTAGGTGTTTTTTACGACATTCATCAAGTAACCTTTTCTAGCAAAGTCGACCAGTCCGCTTTTTATTAAATGTTAGATTGACCATGAATGTGTGGGAAATCATATTCGAACATGAAAGAAATCGTGTTCGAATATGGGAAAAATCACGTACATAGGAGAAATCTTGCCAGAATGTAAAAGAAATCATGTTCGAACATGGGAGAAATTAGGTTTGACCATGGGAAAAATCAAGTTCAAATATGGGAGAAATCATGTTTGAACAGAGGAGAAAATATGTTCGAGCCAGAGAGAAATCAAGTTCGCATATGGGAGCGATCGTATCCTAATTTGGGAGGAATCATGTTTGAACCTGGAAGAAATTATGTTTCAGCATAGGGGAAATCAAGTTCGAATACGGGAGATATCATGGTTCGAATATAGTAAAAAATAATGTTCGAAATTGGGGAAAAATCATGGTCAAATATAAGAAAAGTCTTGTTCAATCATGAGAGAAGTGAGATCAACCTACTAGTTTATTTTTGTGATCAACTAAAATAGTTTAGAGAGTTTAAAAGTGACAAAATATTTTTAATCAAGTATATATAAAGATCAGAATGACTGAAAACCCATTTCAGGGATTTGTAAAAGCAGAGATTGATATTTCGCTTATCAATAATGACTTTAAAAGCTTTAAACTTATTCGAGTAATTATCAAGAAAGAGTGGGCGAGGGTTGTATTTTCTTCTATAATCTCCTTCTTAATGATCCATAAGTTTGGATTTGTTTGAGTTTGAACTGCCAGCTTTCATTCTTTTGACAGGTTAAAAGATATCGTTCAAGTATTTCTAGCAGTTAGAAGAAAGGGAACAAGATATTCTTCTCGAAATTCTATTCATTGAAATGCCAAAAATGAGAACATTTGATAGTTCGAATAAAATTAAAATGTATTCGAAACCCAGCACAATTGAAATTGAATTGAGGGAACCAATTTTATTTATGTCTTTAACATAAGTTTTTACCATATTCAATTTTTTTAGAAAAATAATTGCAACTTTAAGTGCTTTTTTCTACTTTTTTTTGCTTTAAACAATGGCTGTCTAATAAAAATAATTTAATCAAATCTTATTTTTTTAGAAAAAAAAATTAAATACCTTGTGAACAAACAAAAGTAAGAAACTTAATCAGCCAGTTTTAAAAATTGCACTTATTAATTCCCACAATGTGTGCCGCGGCACCTTGAAGTGCCTTAAGGTGAGAGGTGGAATGTTGCAAGCATCCTTTGACTTCAATTGTAACCAATAGATTGTTTATTAGCAACCTGTTGCTCATCAAACAGAAAAAACTGAAAAGAAAAGTACATTCTCATTATTTTTCGTGTCTGAGTAAAGCATTGTTTTCGGTATTCTACTCGAAAGAGCAAATATTTGTATAAAAGAACAGAAAATAATAACAAAAAAGGAAGAAGTATCAATGAATCAAATCTTATTCTACTATTTGAATAAAACTCGCACTAATGGCCGATACCCTTTATGGTGGATGGCACTTTCTTTTATATTATTAATACTAATAATTAAGTATATGTTACCGTGAATGATCGAAATCGAGAGAATGTCGACATTCACCGATGAATCATATAGTCGCTTTGGTGAATGTCCGAAATATTTGTTATATCCGATTTGATATTGATTAATTCGTTGATATTAATTTGATTGTGGATATTATCATATTTATTCGCTATTTTAATAATCTGCTGAGAATAGATTAGGAGAAACATCAGTGTTCGGAGTACCGGTTAAATGCATAATGGACAGTGGCACTTGAAGAAAAAAAAATTGTAGGGTATACCGGGCAGTAGCACTTAATTAGACTTACCATATATTTCGGACATTTACCAAAGCCACTATTTGGTTGTCAACATTCGCCGGTGGAAGTCAAAAACCACCCATTTTTGTCATTTACATGTACTATAATAGTAACATATGTACTATAATAGATATTATAAAAATAAAGAAACTCGAATGCTAGAATGGGTTTGCATTAACTTCGTAATATATTCTCTTAACTGACCTCCACAGATTATGATTCATAATTTTAATGCACATACGGTATATGTATTAAGGGACCGGAAAATAGGGTAGTTTTTTTTTTTGGGATGAATCACCTGTTCGAATTCTACGTAGGGTAAATGTGTCTTTTCTTGAAACAAATGAATAATAGAAATAAAAAAAGGACCATGCACAATTACAGTGGGGAGAGTGTTCCATCAAAATGCTTTTTTTTTTTTTTTCTATTTTGAAAATTGCGCGGTCTGAAATTCTAATAAATTCTAGGTGAGTAAATGATTTTTTTTTTTTTTTTTTTTACGAAAAAATGAATATGGAGATAAATAAATAGAGAAATAAATAAATAATAAAAAAGATCGTTCACAATTACGGCGAGGGGAATAAAAGTTTTCGTTTTTCATTAAAAAGCCATTTTCTTTCCATTTTTGGAAATTGCGTGGTCTAAAAAAATACCACGTGATAAATCGACGCTCTCCTTATTTACTTTTGCTTTGGCTCTCAGCTATTTTGTAATTGAAATAATTTTAGAAAAAAAAATTTACGAAGTGAAGATTTTATTATTTTTAATATTTCTGCCGATTATTATTTCAAGCGGTATCAAATTCCAAAAAGGGTTTCTTCGTGGTTTACACATCAACCGCTTTTAACCATTAAAAAAAAAAAAAAAACTTCTTCCTGTTTGCTTCAGAAAAGAAAAAATAAGTAAATAAAATTCCACAAAAACTCAAATTACCGTTTAAGTTCCACTCTCATATTCTACTTTTAAACATTTTTTACAGAATTATTTGCCTAAAAAAAAAAGAAGCAACGCTTTCTTCCAAGAATCAGGAAAAAAAAAAAAAGCGGGATGCGTATCTGGATAAAAGTGGGGGCGGTTTTGGCTGTATGAGGGGGTAGAAGAGGGACAGAATGTAATGACAACAAGGGGGAGGTGTTTATCGATCCCCCCCTCCACCCACAGGGGGCGCCCCCGTTCAAAGGGAATGCATAAGAAGAGGAGGAGTTTCCTGGGGCGGCCGAAGATCTTTTCTGTTATTTCCCGACAAAGGAGACAAAAGTCGTGTTTTCGAAATCTACTCCTTTAAACTAAATATTGTTCGCTGGAAAGATCCCCGGAATCACTCCAGAAATTGACTCACTTATTTTCTTTTCTCTTACAGGTGAGCAATTTTCTTTTCCTTCTCTTATTTTTTTTTTTTTTTAATATGTTTTGAATATGTAACAAAACAATGTAACCAGGTGGAATTGTCAACAAGAAAAAAAAATTGTTTTTAAGGAAAATATGTTTAAGAATGTGCGGAAAAAGCAAATATGTTGTGAGAATATGTGTTGGGGGAAAAACGTGTTTCCGGAATATGTAGGAGAAACTTTTTTCGAATCCTGATTTTTTCTTTTTATATAATTATTGACAAAAATAGTTAACATATTTGTCGTTTTTAGAATGTTGGAGAAAAGTCTTGGTTCTATAATAAAACTAACACTTCTTGAATAACACTAATATGGGTTAAAATTTCTAATGCATGATTTATTTTATTTTATCCTGAAAAAAAGAAGGAAAGAAGACACATTGGCCTCATCTTAAATTAAATTTCTGTTCAGAAAAAGCAAAAGTGTTTAGAAATAAATATACTTAGGAAAAAAATGTCGTCTTCCGGAAAATATTGCTTCTATAATGAAACTAATATAGATTAAAATTTCTAGTACATGATTTATTTGATTTTATCTTTAACAAATGCATTAGAAATTTTGTTTATCCTTAACAAAAATAGTTATCAAATATTTTTCTTGCTTTTTAAATTACTTTAATGTATGAAAAGGATTAATGTGTTGATAAATATGAGAGAAAAACATGTGGTTTTTTAAAATAAAATTAATATAGGTTAATATTTCTAATGCGTGATTTATTTTATTTTTTCCTGAAAAAAAAGTTAACACATTTGCCTTACCTTGTCAAAATAAATTAATGTGTAGAAACTGCAAAAGAGTCTAGAAATATACTTAGAAGAAAAAAAATACGTGTTTTCTGAACTAACTCAATATAGGATGAAATTTATGGTACATGATTTATTTTATTTCATCCTCAACAAGAAATAATTAATACTGTATTGTTTTTTTAAATATTTAAATGTATGGAAAAGGCAAATGAAAAATATACGTGGAAAAAACTTGGATCTTGGATAAAAAGATAGATAGTCCAGTATATAAAATTTATAGCACATGATTTCTAGGATTTCATTCTTCACAAAAAATATCACATATTTGTATCGTTAAACTATTTTAATGTATTTAAAAAGGAAATGTGTCGAGGGGGGGGGGGATGTATCTTCTAGAATAACACTAATATAGGACAAAATTTCTAGTGCATGATTTCCTTTATTTTAATCCTTAACAAAAGGTATGATATCATATTCGACTTTTCTTTTAAAATATTTTAATAGAATGAAGAAAAAAAAACGTGGCCTCTTGCTTAACACAAATATAGAATAGAATTTCTTATACAAGATTTCTTGTATTTAATATTTAACAAAATATAATTTATTTTTCTATTTAAATTATTTTTATGTATGGAAAAATAAAATGAACTGACTGAAATTTTATCCTATATTGAGAAAATCGAATAGGAATACATAATAAATGAATTTATTATGTATAAAATATATATATATATATATATATATATATATATATATATATATATATATATATATATATATATATATATATATATATATATATATACATAATAAATTTAAATATTATAGAAATATAATTTATTTATTTTTCTCTTTAAATTATTTTAATGTACTGAAAACAATGTTTAAAGAAACAAAAATGTGTCTTCTTAATTAGCACAAATATTGGAAATATTTCACTTTCAGAATTTCTTTTCATTTATTTTCAACAAAAAAGAATTAAAGTGTTTGTTTGATGAAGCTTTTTGAGAATAAATGTAATCTTCATGCAAATTTAAAATATTATATTCAAAATCAACTATTTATTTTTAATTATTAATTAAACGTAGAATATTATTCACGTTGACAGTTTATCTTTCTAAGTTAAAAAAATTTACAAAAAAATTGAATGACCCAAATAAAAAATAAATATTTTACATGAAAGCTAAAGATAAATTTTAGCTAAGTTTTCCAAAAGGGAAATTTGTGCCATCTTATCTTAAAGAAAAATATTTTCTATCTAGCCTAAAAAATTTAGCTCGCTTTTTATGTAGAAAAATTTTAGTTATCACTCTTATATGGAATTATAATCATCAATACTAAAGGGAAACTTTTGAAAATTTAAACTGAAGGGAAATTTTAGCTATCAATTTGCAGCAAAATTATAAGTATTAACCCTGAGGGGAAACTTTGACTAGATCATCCTCTAAAGAGAAATTTTAGCTATTAATACTGAAATGAAATCTCGGTAAGTTCTTGGATTATTCAAAAGATGGTTATGGCCTATCTATAAGATCTCTTTCTTAATAGTTAATTATTATTTTTAGAACTGAATCAATATGCATCACGTTTATTGAGTTCAAATTGAGAAAATATTTCGAAAAAAAAAATGAGTTATTCATGAAATGTCTGGTATGAAGATATTTTTGCTTATCACAGTATATTAAACAATCGAATATATTTTTTTAGATTTGTAAATGTTCCTCAAAGCAATATTTAAATAACTTTGATGCTTACAACAAAATACTTCCACTAAATTTAACTACATATGTAGAACTGTTTTGAACTTTTCTTTCTGACGTCATTGGGGAATCAGTAGCCGTCATTGGCTTAACTTTGGAGCATGACCACTACCCCAATGACGTCAGAAAGAAAAGCTCTTTTAATATACCTTTGAGAAATAGGTAGTAAGTAATTAGTAATGTGCTTACATATGGTTATTAATACTAACATTTATAATTAAGTTTTAAACTACTTTTAATTAAGGAAGCAATACTAATTAAGCAACTAATTAAGTATACTACTAAGTAATTAATTAAATAAATACTAATTAAGTAATTAATTAAGTATGGTACTAATTAAGTATACTAATTAAGCAAGCAAACTATTTTTAATTTTTTTTTTTTTTACTGGTTCGCTTTCAAAAATATTATAAAAATGTTGAAAAGTGTACGAGTTTGCTATTCTATTTAAGTACTTCTATAAAGAATTTCTATAGCAATTGGGACACTTTAAATACTGTATGGAAAATTATTTTTATTTGAAAAAATCAGACTACGCTGTAAAAGCAATTTTGTTTTTCCGACAAAATTCTTTGAACTTTCAACTTCTTTTTGCCAGCATGAATAAATTTTTGATTGCAACCTACAAGTTAAATAAAGTTTTCACGTGTTGACATAAAATGGTTGTTGGCATGGTTAAATGGGGGTTGTTGACATAAAATGTGTCAAAAAATTTATTAAAACAGTACACTGTTCGAAATTTCTCGGAAGAAAATGGCTAAATAACTATCTATTTAATTGTTATTTTACCATATTTAAACTAAAGAGTCGAATAACCTTAAATAACATGGTAATCAAACTATTAATAATGAGAAAAATCGTTTATTAACTGTTTTTACATAAAACGCTTAAATAACCAGAATTTTATCGCATCGACTATGTCCACCTGATGAAGCAACTTGATTCCCTGCACATTATAGCCGAGAGGGCTAATCTGTTCAATCTCATGACCGACAGTTCGAGTCCCAGCTTTGGCACCTTCATTTCTTTTAACACATGAAGAATTTGAAATGCCCATTATCGAATGATAAGCCTATCTCCTATGTACAGTTAAATTCCTTTTTGTACGGTTTTGAAACCATAGTAGCTGTAAATGGTTGAAAACCGTATATTTTGTATTCATGGTTTCATAGCTTTATTAGTTGCAAACGGGTTCAAAACCGTAAAGGTGAAAAATATTCTTTACCGTAAACTATGTGGTTAATCGGATAGACAGACTGCTACCGGTTATTTTACCATAATTTTAGAATGAAAATTCTAACAGTGTACTAAAACTGTCAAAATACAAGAATGATAATCACGAAAAATTAAAATTCTGTAGTTGTAGTACAGTTTATTATATTACTTCACTTACGTTATCTGTATACACATATTTGAATCAATGTTAACATATAAATATTTACAGTAATTAACAATAGTCGATCCAACTTATAAATTATAGCTTTGACCAAAAGAAAATGTCTTGAATTTGTGTTTATATACTCTTTATTGTTTTATTTCATTTAAGAGCTTTTGCCTTCTGAAAGAAAATTTTAAATTGACTCAACGATATCAAACATATAATGTAATTAGTATTTTAGTTAGCGTATTATTCAAATGGAAATACTTTGTTTTATTGTTATAATTTGAGAGTGTTTGTTTCTTATTTTCGTCGAGTAATCCCTACAGTTCCGTAATATCCCTTTTAAAACAATAGAATCATTTATAAACGGAATTGTCAGCGTAGTCTGAAAAGGCATTCATTTTAACGTATTTAAATAGGAAGTAAGTTCGGTCATTTGAACTTTCAGTAATAATTATCTTTCTTAAATCTATATTATCTTCAATTTTTTTTAATGTAAAAGAATGATGGCAGAAATAACTAATAGTTTAGAATGCTTATAAAGTTATTTTTCTATTCTTCGAATCAATATTTTATACCAATCTTTTTCTATTCTTTAAAAGCGATTTCCAAAAATCTAGTTTCCAACAGTTCTTTTGTTAAGATATAATAGTCTATATTTAAAACATATTTACGAAATGAAATGATTTTTCTTTTAAGATATTTTCTTTTCAACATATGCTTTGAAACATATGCTATGAATTATATATAAGAAAAGTAGAACTTAATATTTGACCTCAAACACAACATCCAATGTGGTATTTAAAGCAAGATTAGTAATAGTTTTACCAATATACGCTGGCAATTTTTTCATGTTTTTGATGTGACAGTTCCATACATGGTTAAAATATGATTTTGATCTACTGATCAAGTTTACTTAGGTAGAATCTTAATGATTTATGAGACAGTAAGCTTAAATATGCAAAATTATTTAGGCAGACGATAATTTAAGTTACCAAAAACGACACTTGAATCGATATTTCTGAGAATAAATATGACTTCTTTTTCCCAACTCATTTGATTTTTTGACCTTTGAAATATCAGCGACCGTTGCAATCTAGAAAAATATGCTTCCAATAATTTGAAAAGGAGTACCGTCCAAAGTTTGGGTCCACTAAAGGCTGGCTCTCATTGTTGCGTATCTCACGATATCTATTGAACTGTTTAAGATAATCAAATAATTTTTGCATACATTGAAAAAAAAACTTGTTTAGCAAACGATATGTAATATTTGCTTATTACATTCGAATAAAATATATTTTTTATAATTATCTATAATACCTTATCATTTGTTTTAATAATTGTGCAAAATAGTTTGAATTTTTAGGTATTTGAGTTTTTTTTCCCATCACATTTAAATAACAAATTCTGGAATGGAATATATTCGGTTAAATAGTTCTAGGGGAATAAAAATTTAAAACAATAACTTTTTATATAATTCTGTATGAAAAAATAAAATTAACGTTAAGGGGCTAATTTTTATTTATTTTGAGTATTATTGCTTGTGACAGGTAGTTAAATAATTTCCTCCACTACTGTTTATAATTTAAGCCACTTTTCTTAAATTCCGCTCAGGGTAATAATAATAATAAAAGATCTTTAACGTTGTGAATTCCATCGCTTCTAGAATGCATTATTCCAAATAAAATCTATTGCTTTCTTTTTCTTACAAGTTTAGCTTCTTAGATGGCATATAGATTCCACACACTATATTCCCTTACTTCCCACGCGATGTTTACATAATTGATTTATAAATTGATATTTTTCTTTCTTTACCATCACTTCTTTTTCAAAAAAGTCTTGTTTTGAATTATTCCTAGAAATATTTCCTTCTCTCTCCCCACACACATACACCATAAATCGAACGATGTTCTTCGAGAATAAATATTGAATTACACATTTTTGTTGATCAAAAAATAGAATTAAATCCAATGAATTGTACATTTCAATAATGTATAATAAACAGAACACTTCCTATTTGGATGTACAAAATTTAATTCCCGAGTTATTTATTTAAAAATGTTTAAAAAGGATGAAAACTGCATCTTTTAAATATTTTAAGGGAATATATTAAAGTTTTTTTGGATTAATAAAGCTGTTTATAAACTGTAACTGTGTTGGGAATCTCGTTGATTAAATGAGTTAGCAGAAACTAAATTTTCATGACATATCACGTTGTTTTTCATTTCAATTGAAATATTCTAAAATGAAAATTAAGTTTTGAAGAAGTGGAAATGTCAGTATATTAATAGTATATATCGTGCATAACTTTTCTTATTTCATCACATTTTTTTGAACTTGTGTTTGGTTGATATCATAAATAGTCTTAACAAGCACAAAAAATGTATACGTGTCAAATGATTACTAAAATGAATGTCAACAATCACATAGTCGCTTTGGTGAATGTCCGAAAAATTTGTTATATCTGATTTGAAATGAATTTATTCGTTAATATTATTATATTTATTCGATATTTCTTCAGAGGGTAGATTAGGAGAAACATCAGTGTTTGGAGAACCGGTATACTGGGCTGTAGCACTTGACCTTAAAAAACATTAATGTAGGGCATACCGGGCAATGGCACTCAATTAGACCTACCATATAATTCGGAAATTTACCAAAGCGAATGTCAACATTCACTGGTGGAAGTCAACAACCCCCCATTTCTGTCATTCATAGTAAAATATAAATATATATATAGAAAAATGTCGAATTTGATTGAAAATTGATTTTTATCCAATCAGTTCGTACGGAATGTGAGAAAAAATTATTTTTCCTAGGGTAACTTTTGAGCATTGAATCTCTTATTGTCTGTAACTTTTGATATTTTACAGCTCCATTTTATCAAAAGTGAATTTCATTAAAAGTTAATTGCGCGTTTTCAACAGTTTTTTTTATTTGGGGGGGGGGATACTTGTTACTTCACATTGTTACGTAAGTGAAATCACGTGGATAGTTTTCGATTCATGCAAGGTTAAC
Organism: Parasteatoda tepidariorum; assembly: GCF_982258835.1. NCBI lineage: Eukaryota > Metazoa > Arthropoda > Arachnida > Araneae > Theridiidae > Parasteatoda > Parasteatoda tepidariorum. The sequence continues at coordinate 119,669,280 of NC_141756.1, read as the reverse complement.
ATCGACGAATTTAAAGCCTGTGCTTCAATTGTTCATAGTCACGCACAGCAAAATGTCTTTTTATAAATATAAATAACACTGGCGAGTATTTTTTTCAAGTTGCATATGTTTTTAAAGGGTTCTATGAGATTTTCGTGTCACTGATTTTAAATCCGCAACCGGTATTGCTTTCCAATATACTAATATCCAATATTCCAATAAATTTACAACGAAGGCTAAAATATTAGAGCATCTTCAGTATCGTATCTTTAGTTTTGATTTTTATAATTTTATTTCCGTATATACAGATAACCTAATCAGTAAGATTTGGTATTTATCATCAAAATCCTCATTAAATTATGCGAAGATTATTAATTACCAATCCAATTAATTGCATTGTTTGTTATTTATTTCAATAATAAAAACAATGGAAACATTGGATTTGGTTAGCTCTAAGTTAAAAGGAAGAAACTATGTATCCTTTCCATCGCATTAAGTGGAAATTGTTTTTGTATATTTAATGGAAAAATTTAAATAAAAAAAAAGAAAATTTTAAAGTTAAAAAAAAAACCAAGCTTTAATAATTTAAAAAGTGTGAAATTTATCTGTACTCATAATTTTTCTCTTCTCATATATATATATATATATATATTATTTATATCATATTTTATAGATGATAGCAAATATCTAACTCATGTTTTTGTACAAATTCATTTAAGTTAGTTAAAACGCGCTTAAAAAAATTAAGACAATTTTTTATCATTCTTATGATGGCGAACATATGTCCTTTTACCCCGTCTCTATTTTCATTAATGTCAATTTATAAAAAAAATCCTCTAAGAAAACAGCAATTATTTGTACTAGAAATATATTTTTTTGTCTTTCTTTCAAATATTATTTTTTTTATAAGAATAATTATTTCGATAGCTTCACTCATTATTTATTTTGAAGTAACATATGACGCTCCATATTTTTTATCCTTAAAATGGTTTTGCCTTACTCTTTTAATAACCTAAAAAAATATACCATATAAAAATATATCATTAAAGTTTTTTTTTATATAAATCATAATATTTTTTGTTGAATAAGTAGCCGCAGGAATTCAAGCGAATAATTCAGCTAAGACTGACGGTCATTAATATTATTTTTTAAATGAATTTTAGTATTTGAGACACAGCTAAATATACAAATTAAGTAATGAGCTACGTTTAAAAAATCTTATTAATACATCTGTATTAATTAAAATAATAAGACTTTGAATATATTCCATTATTATAAATAGCAACCTACAACTAATAATGTTTCCTTAGGTAAATGTAATAAATAACACACATTACCACCCAATGATTAAAATTTAAAAAAAAACATGATACATAATAATAGTTGATCAAAACTGATTGAATAGTTCATAAAAAAACTAATAATATTTATTAATAGTAACCGGTACTTATTAATATCGAAAAGATGAACCGGTTATTAATAATTAGCAACCAGTAATACCGTAGGAAAAACTTACATTGACTAAATTTCATTATTTGATTTAATAATGAATGAATATTGTTTGAATTGTGAGATACAGTCCCTTAATTATTTGACGTAGTAGAAGATTCTCTGCAAAATATTAATTAATCATCGGGTGATACTGTACAACTTTATTTTTACACGATTGAAACCGGTTTGCACTTTTTACGTTAGTGTATGAATTGGTTAAATAGGGCGATATATAATATAAATTCGGCGATT